>NC_054379.1:72814961-73536836 GCF_017654675.1 Xenopus laevis | reverse complement strand
TGAAGATAACTTAGGAGCAAGTGCAAAATGCTGTTGTATTATTACAGATAAAACTTACCTAAGCAAATAAAATTAATGTTATTTGCATAAAATCAGTTCTGTTGGAACCATGTATGCCAGAGCTTGCTGTATATTGGGTGGCCGGATAAGAGTAGTAGTTTCTCTGAAACACTGATTTAATTTTTGGGCAATTATGCCATAGTTCTGACAATGGTGCTGATACAAAGTGTAGTTTGAATTAGAAAAACTAAAGATAAGTTCACTGTAAAAACGTGTAATTACTGTGCTATACTCGATTATTTCTCAATATTTAAGGACTTTAGTTTATAGTTTGTAAACTTTAAAAGGCCAAAAAATTGGAAGCATAAGCACTACTGGTTCTAACAGGTGTTTTATGTCCTTGGATATTGTAAACAGGATTTCTTCACTGGTCCAAAGGTGCTGACAGGAGTTGGATAATTGTGATCCTGAACGCTGAGAATTTCCGGTAACAGGCATTTCATCACCTTACTAATCTTTATCATTACACATAAGTGAGGGGTGATCTTGTGCCTTACATACAGTGTATGAGCAAATTAATATTTTTTAACATCAGAAAACATCTTCCCTTTTGCTAAGGTAAGTCCCTGGAATTGTATGGTTTCTACAAAAAATTGGTCTATTTTTTTAAAATATTCATAGCTTACTTGCTGTCTGTAAATTATTGTCTGAATTGCTTCCTTGCCACAAGAGACACCATTATGGTTAATTAGCAGTGGAAGGGGCTATGAAAATATTATTTTGGTTTGATTTATTTTTATTGGTAGTCTAAAAATACATGGTTACATGTACTGTAAGTTCCAAATAAACGTATCTGTTTTTAGCAGATCAATCTAAACTGTAAATACACTATTAAGATATTAATGGAATGTATTTGCTGTAAACCTCTTATACAAAAAAAGAAAAACTTTTTGTTTTTGTTTTAATGTGATACTGTTAATTGGCTAATGCATTTCTGTAAAAAAAAATTCAAGCTTTCAAGACGTTGAAGTTGCACAATCAATAATATATTATGGAACATAATTACATTAAAGAAACCCATTTAAGACAACCTACTTGTTTTAAATGTTCCAAAGAGGGACAGATTTACCTTTTTGGTCCCTTTTTGGTGCTACAAGGGTCTTGTGTCTCCATAGCAGGTACTTGCTTGCAGGATTTGCTTATCTTAAATAGTTACAATTATATATTTTCTTATCTTAAATTGTTACACATATATCTGAGATAGGTGTTTAGTGTTCTGGGATCTCTGCTAAAAAAAGTTTCATTTGAATTAAGTTTCAGAAATGGAATCTTTTTCTGGCGTCAGTACAGGAGATCAAAGAGAAACCCGGGACATTTCAGTAAGAAACTCGGGACTGCAGGCTAAACTTTCAAAACCAGGACTGTCCCACAGAAAATGGAACTGTTGGGAGGTATACATAACTGTGATAAAAGTTATTTATAGCTTTTATATACATAATTTGCCAGGCAGTGACTTCACACGGGTGTATAGATTGTTTTAGCAATGGTTAGCTGGGGTGCAGGCACACGGAGTAGATTTCAGGGCAGATAGGAGTGCACATACATTTTGTCGAAAAGAAAAGATAGGATATGGATATTTTTCCCCAACCTCCCTATAGCTAGAAGAACAAGACAGGAAGGTGATTTGGTTCACCAATACTTTTAAGTAGAGAGGCTCCTGTTAAAATGTAGTTTGTAAATAGCTATGGTAAGTCTAACTGTGTCAGCAGAAACTGTGAATTTGATTTGACTTATGAATGAGCTCCTTAGTTTCCTTTTAAATTTTACATTCATAAAGATTGCACAGAGCTGTCTTGTACAGCGTTATTGCTCATGACAAGAGCAGGGCAACCAGGCTGTAGTGGGACAGATTAGCTGGGTGGGGTGACGTCATAGTGGGAGGAGCCAAGGCGGGGATTTGGATGCGTGGGTGACTGAGACGGCATTCATTTTATCGTGAGGAAGCGGAGTGACAGGAACAAGAATGGCGGCGTTAGCAGAGTTATTGCAGCGGATAGCGAACCAGGCTGGTGAGAAAGGAGAGGAGTGGGTTCGTGAGCAGCTGGCAGTCTTTACTTCCCCAGCACAAGCCGCACCGTCGAGGACTCGGCGAACACGGCCACCGGAGCGTCTGAGCCCAGCTGAGGATGGTGGCCCCGTGAGTAGGAGGCGCAGGAGAAGTCCGTCTGCGAGGTCGGCAGGGAGCGAAGTGGCGGGTACAAGCGGCGCGCAGCAAGAGAAAGGTAAAGGAAAGAGGCAGGCAGCAAGGAGCGGACAAGCAAGGGACGCGAGACCAAGGCAGAGGCCAGCTTCACAAGATGGCGGTCGGAGTGGGAATAACGGAGGAGTCCTGACTGACACAGAGGCAAGGTCTGAGATAAGGCAGGTGGGGGCTGTTGGAGGCGGTCCACGAGGGAACAGGCAGGTCGCCCCTCAAAGAGAAGAACCAATGGCAGGAGTTGGTGAGCTGGGGGACAGAAGGGGGAGAATGTGGTCGGCTTGGTAACAAGCCAGGCAGGAGACTGTGGGAACTCTGGGGGAATGGACTTAGCGGCACCTCTGCCTGGGGGTAGCTGGGAAAGGGGGGTGTCTTCTGTTCTTTTGCCCTCACAGATGATTTTGGACAGCAGCGGCCTAAGGAGAGACAATGATGCTCAAGGTGCAGGCTTGTCACAAGGCAGCAGCAGCAGCGCCAGTAATATTCAGGCAGCAGCAAACGCAGAGCAAAGTAATTATGGCAGGACAGCGCCACCTAACACTACAGGGGATGCAGTCTCCAGCCGTATTATTGGTGAGTGTGTAAATACTGTGGGGAGTGATGGAGGGCAATGTGATGGGAATTTGGCAGGTTTTATGGCGGGTTTAAAGGATTTGTTACAAAAATGGGAAGGGGGTTCAGGTCAGATTCAATCTAGTCCAGCAGCAGTTTGGGTTCCTAGTTCTCGGGGGGAGTTAGTGGCAGCTGCTCATAGTGCAACTGCAGTAGCCACCGCAGTAGCTGGTACAGGTGTCTCTAACATGGCTTCTACATCAAAAGGGGTGGAGCAAAATACAAGTGTCATAGATGGGTTGTCAGGAGGTGAAGGGCCAACAAAAAAGGATGAAGAAAAGAAGAAAGATGGGGTCCCAAAAGCACTACCAGTTTCAGATGCGGCAAAAGGGCATACATACATTTGTTTTGAAGGTCCACTGGGGTCACATTTAAAAATGGAGGTGAGGGAAAAGATTTGGAAAAGGGAGAATATTGATATTTTCACATTATTGCCATTGGAGAGGTTCAACGTGGAAAAATGGGAAAAAGGAAAAGAACATAGAAAAGAGGAGGATGAGGATAGGAGAAGATACAGACTTATTCCTCGTACGTTTGGGAATTGGCTTCAGGCCTTTTCAATTATGTGTTATCGGGGAGAAACATCCCGAGCAATGCTCAGGCCTTTTTTGTTATTTAGATTCTATCTGGGAAGCTTATAGAGTGTATGGTGGTACGGCATGGCTGAAGTATGACGAGCAGTTTCGTCAGCGGATGTCAGTCAGACCAGGTTTACAGTGGGATCATAAGGATATCGGTGTTTGGTTAAGAGTCATGGCAGCGCAGAAGGCCCAACCAAGTACGTATACAGGGAGTATGGTTCAACAACCCTTTCTATCAGGCTCCGGCGGTCAGGGTGCCGCCAATGCAGCAGCTCCCCTCAAAAAAGGTGTGTGTTGGCCATTCAATGAAGGACAGTGTAAATGGGAAAATGGTTGCAAATTCCGGCACGAATGTTCAATATGCGGGGGATCCAACCACCCTGCGGCCAGATGTTTTAAGAGGCAGAAGCAAGGAGGGTTCAAGCAAGGAGATAATTTTGGAAAAAGGGATGAGCCCAATCAAAGTAAGGGAATTGGGTCCATGGTTGGCTAGGTATCCCTACAGGGACAAGGCACTGTTAATTGAGGAAGGTTTTTCTTTTGGTTTTCGAATACCTTTTCAAGTGGGTCAGTTGGGAGGAGGTTGCAAAAATCTTAAATCTGCATTGGTGCATACAGAGGTGGTGAGAGAGAAGTTGGTGAAGGAGGTTCGGTTGGGGAGAATGGCAGGCCCATTCTCTATTTCACCGCTGCCTAATTTGAGGTTGTCCCCGTTAGGAGTTGTGCCTAAGAAAGAACAAGGCAAGTTTAGGCTCATTCATCACCTTTCATACCCTAAGGGGTCATCTGTGAATGACGGAATAGCACAAGAATTATCCAGCGTGTGCTATGCATCATTTGATGATGCGATTATGTTGGTCAGAAAATACGGCGCAGGGGCACTGATGGCCAAAGTAGATATTGAGTCTGCTTTTCGTTTGCTGCCGGTGCATCCTGACTGCTTACATCTTTTGGGTTGTAAATTTGAGGGAGGGATATACGTAGATAGATGTCTTCCCATGGGATGCTCCATTTCGTGTGCGCATTTTGAAGCCTTTAGTTCCTTTTTAGAGTGGGTGGTTAGAGAAGTTGCGGGTTCTAATGCTATCATACATTATTTGGACGATTTTTTCTGTGTAGGGAGGGCCCAATCTAAAGAGTGTTTGGTGATTCCTCAGGTGATCCTGGCAGTTTTTTCGCAATTTGGGGTGCCGGTGGCAACGGAAAAAACAGAGGGTCCTGCAAGCACATTACGGTTTCTGGGGATTGAAATTGATTCACACACCATGCAATGTAGATTACCTAGAGAAAAGGTGGTTGATTTGTTAAATTTGGTGGTGTACATGCTGCAGGCGAAGAAAGTGACGTTGAGACAGCTTCAGTCTTTGTTGGGAAAACTTAATTTTGCATGCAGGATTATTCCAATGGGGAGAGTGTTTAGTCGTAGGCTGGCTTTAGCAACAGCAGGAGTTCAGCAGCCGCATCACTTTATACGGCTCAACAGGGATCACAGGGCAGATTTGAGAGTCTGGAAAAAATTCCTGGCAGAGTTTAATGGTTGCTCGTTGTGGCTTGAGGAAGCTCAATCCAATGAGGATCTGGAGCTTTACACGGATGCCTCCGGGGCAATTGGCTTTGGAGCTTTTTTCAAGGGTCAATGGTGTGTCGGACAATGGCCTCAGGATCGGATAGAAGCAGGTTTGACAGAGAACTTGGCTTGTTTGGAATTATTCCCAATTGTGGTTGCGGTGGAGACTTGGGGTGTGAGTTTGGCGAATAAGAAAGTGATTTTTTATTCAGACAATATGGCGGTTGTCATGGCAATTAATAATATCACAGCCAATTCACTACCAGTGATTAACCTTTTGCGGTACTTAGTGCAAACATGCTTGGGGCACAATATATGGTTTAGGGCTCGTCATGTGCCAGGAGAAAATAATGAAATTGCCGATGCCCTCTCTCGATTACAGATGGATCGTTTTTGGCAGCTGGCTCCAGGGGCACAGCAGAACCCCTCGTTCTTTTTGGAAGAACTATGGAGAATTCCATTGGGAAGTTGGCCAGGTGGGTGAGGAACTCTTTAGCGCCAAGTACTTGGGACTCTTATAACAGGGTATGGAACCAATGGGTGGATTTGGAAAGGTATGTACAGGGACCTTTGGAGGATACAGAAAAAGTTGATTTATTGTTATGGTTCTTGGTCAATTTGGGGGAGGATTGTTCTTTTGCTAAAGTTAACAGGGCGTTAGCGGCCTTATCGTTTTTATTTAAACTACGGGGAAGGACGGATATTACAAAGTGTTTTATTGTGCGGCAGGCAATTAAGGGTCTGCGAAGAAAGGGGGTTCAAAAGGACAAGAGAAAGCCAGTCACTTTCACGATTCTTAAGGGCTTGTCGGAGCAGTTGTTTTTGGTCGGGAAGTCGAGCTATGAAGTTAAGCTATTCAAGTTGGCTTTTTCTTTAGCTTTTTATGGGGCGTTTAGGATAGGTGAGGTTGTAAGTGCATCAAAGAAAAGTGAAGGGGGAATACAAATGGAGTTTGTGGAGTTGCTTGAAGACAGCTTACACATAACCATATTTGGTTCTAAAACGGACCAGTTGAAAAAAGGTTTATCTATTCACTTGTATGAGATAAAAAACTGTAATACTTGTCCGGTGCAATGTTGCCGTAGTTTTTTGGAAGTCCGTGGGTCGTCGAGGAGGTCATTATTAGTGCATGAAGATGATTCAGTACTGTCTAAGTTTCAGTTCACAGCCATTTTTCGGAAATGTTTGGAAGGCCTGGGGCTACACGGAGAGGATTACACTTCACATTCCTTCAGGATTGGGGCCGCCACAGAAGCAGCACGTTGCGGTTTGGGTGAGGCCACAATTAAACGAATTGGAAGGTGGGAATCCAACAGGTTCAAGTCATACATTAGGCCCCAATGAGTCTGGAGTACCAACAGTAATGCATGGTGGGTAACTTGTTGTTTTTGGGTTTATGTTATGTTCAGTTTATTCATTCCAGGTGGACGGCGGTGTATCGTTTGGCTGTTGGGGCATTCTTACATGGCCCGTGCAGAAAAAAGAGCTTCCTTACGTCCTGGGGGAAAATACTTAGGGATGCCAAGTCAGGAGGTGGAGGTTTGCTGGTATGTTATGGAGTCAGCTTGTCCCGAAGGTGGAGGAACTTCAAGAACTGGGGAGTGCGCCCGATGTTATTGTATTACATTTGGGAGGTAATGATCTAGGGTCAGTTCCCATGAAGGAATTGATACAGTCAATGAAAAGGGATTTGTTGTGGTTATGGGTGAGGGCTCCAAAGGTGCTCATTGTTTGGTCACAAATGGTACCTAGAAGGTATTGGAGATACGAAAGATCACACAAGGCAATCGAGAGGGTCCGGGTAAAGGTAAACATGGCCATGTCAAAATTTGTGAGGCAACAAGGAGGCATAGCAGTGCGGCATAGGTTGCTGGAAGGGGGTGTTGAATACGGCCATAGAGATGGGACACATCTAACGGATGTGGGAATGGATGTATTTAATTTTGGCCTGCGGGAAGGGCTGGAAGTGGCCTTACGGGTGTGGAGGAGTATTCGAGCTTGAGGGGTCAAGCTCGTATACCTTGGCGGGTCCCTGGCAAGGAAGGTGAGTGGTGAAAAAATTTAAGATACTCAGGATGGTCATATCATGGGAGTTGGTGGTAAAAGTCCTCTCTAAGAGCAAGGGGGTCTCTGGGAGGTGGTTTTGTTAAGGGAGTTTGGCACGAAGACTTGCGTACTCACCATACTGGGAAAAATAGATTGGATGGTGGCCGGTACAGTTAAATGTGCAATTTCTGGGTTACATTGCCAGGGACTCAGGGAACAGGTCAGTTAAAATGTTCTGATAAATGTTTTATGAATTAATTTGTGCATGTCATATGATTGTCATGTATTGTTCAATTTGTTCAAACAGTTTTATCTGTGTATGTTCAATAAAGCTGTGGCCAAGAATTTATTTCCATTCGAAATAAAATGGTGTCGGGTGTTTCATTCATAAATATTTTGAGTTAACAGAGAGAGAACAGAATGGGAATTTGCCCTTGCTCGGGTCATGCAAAACAGCACCACTACTTTATTTATTTTTGCATTTAAATGGCATAACTGTGTTTTTGTAGGGTGGTAGGGTTTAAGCACACTAGAGTGCACATTTTGCACATTTTGCACTGCAAAACATCTAACATAAAGTAGCTCCATATGCATTAATTTAATTCAGCGATTGAATTATCACCTTGAGATTACTGACTGACTGGTTCCCAGGTTTTATGTCATTTCCATTGTGATATGTTATTACTTTTGATAGTTTGAGATTTTAACCATTGGGAATAAAAGTTATATTTTTTTTCTCTACGTTTTAGCCATATGCATTAACCGATGGGAAGGTGCAAAATATAATGGCTCATTTACATCCACAAAAACATTTGCAGTCCTGCAATTTCTCCACAGTCAGTTGTGCATTAAACCTCTTTTATTAAAGCTACCCAAAAATTTGCTCCTTGCTATCCTGTATAGTTGCGCTCACCACTGCTCAGTCCTTTCTGCCTTCCCTTCTGAATCGAGCACTGCACCTAATTTATTTTTCTTTGAAGTCCATACATCAGCAGCGATTCCCACCCTAATAAAACACAATCTAAGGGGGATGAGGGAGTGAACTTATAGGCACTTAATTGTTTAATTGGCTCTTGTCTGTCCTATTAGAAGTAAGAGGATATTAACCCATATGTGCTGCTGTATGGACTTCAAGGAAAAAGAAATGACAGTAAGTAAAATTTCATCTTTCTGATTTTTGGGGAGTGGAACCCCATCCGATCCTTGTAGTTGAGCAAATTGTAAGTTTACTTGTGCTAACGTACTTGGCTACATGTATTGATCATGGAATCTATATGTACTGCATTTGTATAATCTGTTTGACAAAATACATAACTTATTTAAAAGTAAGGCTTAAATCAATTTAAAACAATAAATATTTTGATTTTAAAACAATACATCATGTTTCCTGTTCTATTCTGTAATTTAGCTTTGTGCTTAAAAAGCAAAATATTGCTGTTGGAAAAGTAAAAGCACACTTGTAATGACATGGCTACCTCCCTGCCTTGCCCTAAAGGATTTGGCATATTTCTCTGGAAACCATCTTAAAGTATTACACTGCAAAGCAGGTTTAATTATCTTTCTCCTCCGCTATAGGCTGTTGAGTGTAAAACACAGCATGTTAGAATTGAGCTTGTCATTTACAGACCTCACATGAATTTTAGGAACTGAACAGTCAAAGCCATTCTGGTATCCTTCTTGGCTTTAATCAAAGCAGAATTTTCTAGTCAAACATTCAGGAAATCTACCATTATTACAATCATCTCTCTGCTGAGAGAGTCTACACTTTTTCTGGATTCAGACATGATTAATTTCAGCTCTGTCTTCCAAATGCCCATACCACATAGGTATACAACTCTTTCTTTGGCCTATTTTTAACCTCCCTAAGAATAATGCAAGAACTCATAATGAATCTCCTTGAAGTTATAACACACATTTTAACCATTATTATTGGAAAAAAAAATTATTTTATGTGATAAACTTTTATTAACGGAAATTTTTATGGAAACATTTATGTAGGAGCATTAATTGTGTGTGGCACAAAGCATTTTCAAGTTTTCCTGGAAATTAAGTGCCTCAGCTTATTACATAAATACATCCTTTCAATCAGGCTTTTTCAGAAATTATTCAGTATTTGCCCTGTGGTAAATCATACATTGTATTAGAAGGTTATTAAAATCACAAATCCAATAATGTTTTTTTTATTTTCAAATTAACATTTTTTGCTTCTTTGGGGCAGGTTTTTCAAAGAATCACCACAGTTAAATTCTGCCACTCTCTATAATGGGATTTATCAAATGGCCAGTTCTAACTTTCACCCTGTGGGCCTTCCCTACAGAGGAAGCAGACATGTCCCCTCTCCCATGCAGAGTCTGCTTCCCCTATAGTGACGCTGTTTGCTGAGATGGAGTATGAAAACTTCAACCAACTGAACACCTGGCTGAGGCATTAACTCAAATCAAGGCTAGGGGAGATTGTGGATGCACACCTAAGGCCAATTTCAAAAAGTTTAAAGCCCTGTCTAAATGATTCAAGTAAATATGCAAGTGCATGTAATTTTGAAACAGGGTTTTTTTGTTACAAAGTTATGATCATAATATTGATAAGCCACCATACCACGTCAAGGTAAAACCCCACATGGTGGTCCCTAACTTATTTATCTTTAGTCATAGTAAAAAAGGAACATTACCTCTCTGTGTAGTAACAATTCTTCATGTAAACATCTCCAGTGCTTTGGTTTCAAACTCTGTGCTAAATACTCCCCCGCCAACTGCTAAGCGGCTTTTAAGAGGGAGAGACTGCCTTAACCAACGCCCATTTTAGAAAAGTAGAAGTCAGGTGTTGTAATTAAAAACAAAGTAGAGTGATATGTGCAGTTGCACAATAGTGTGTATACATGTGTAAGTGAAATGTGAAGGTGTGTATGGTAGTGGTAAGGGAAATTAACTCAAATCAAGCCAACAATGTTTGAAAATCTTGTGGAGTAGAGGCTTGTATACCAACAAAGGGAAGACCAACTTCATATGAATGAAATGTTGGACGGGTGTGCAAATTCTTTTAACCATATAATGTATATATATTTATACAAAGTACTAAAACATGTAGTAAAAGAAGACCAGTCACAAGCCATCCATATATGGATCAAACCGTTTTGATTAGCCAGAACATGGTGAATGGGTTGTGATACACTGTAGCAATGTCAATTTGGTTTTTAGAATTCACATTCTATATTTTTTTAGACAAACTCTACTTTGCAGAAGAGTATTTCTTATTTAATGAGCTAAAGCTATTTCGGCTGTGCAATTTACCTCTTCTATTAAAAGCATGTAGATGGCTTTTACAGTAATAATAATTGCTAGATTGTAAATTTATCAAAGAGTGAAGTTCCGCCACTAGAGTGAAATTCCGCAGCTCACAATTCATTTCTATGGGATTTTGAAAGGCATATTTATCAAAGTGAAAGGTCACCCTTTGATAAATACGCCTTTAAAAATCCCATAGAAATGAATGGAAAGTGGCGGAATTTCACTCTAGTGGCGGAACTTCACTATTAACTTCACTCTTTGATGAATATACCCCATGGTATCAGTGAAAAATGTAATATAGAGTAGTGAAATATAATTTAATCAAATACTTTTGTGACATTTATACATACATCTTTATAAATATACCCCTTGCTTCCTAAAGAATAATTGCCCTGTTGTTGCTAAAAATATAACAATCTTTCAAATCAAATGTTCAGGAAATAGAATAGGAGCAGCTTTGACAGGCTATTGTGGGAAAATAACTTTGTTTTGACAGCTCTCATAATTTCAGTATTTTGTTTTTCTTTTAGAATCAAGAGCGGAATCATATATTGCCAATTAGCTTTGTATCACTGCTAAAGTGTGCAAGTTTTTAACTCAAAATATAAACAAGCAGAACATTCTTGTTGGTAAAATAAGAAGTATCTGTCCACAGAAAGCAGCTTCAACTTTATACTGTGCAATAATCCCAGCATTCAAAAGTCTAATCACTACACAATAATCAACAAAGACTCGGATTTCCTTATCAAATTTCCTTTTTGGGCTTAACCAAGCTTGTCGGCTACCCAAGTTCTTTGCTTCTATAGATGATTTATTCCAAGCACTATGCCAGCAAGCATTCCTGGGAGCAAATCCATGGAAGAACAATGTCCTAATTTCTTTAGCTGGCCCAGAGAAAGCATTTACTTGTACTCTTGGGAAAGGTCACCAGTAATGTTTATTGGAACCTCTCAGAAAGGCAAGAGCATGTTGCACATTAGCATTGGGTCACAATTTTGAGTGACCACCAAAGAAGAGAAAACAGAAGGAAGACACAGAGCACACTGGTGTAGCTTAAAGTATAAATTAATTATTATGTTGGTTAATAAATCTAAAGCAACTAGTGGCATAATTAAAACAGCAGATGAATGTGAATACCAAAACTCCAGAACTGAGAAGTAGCAATGCAAATCATGTTAGGGTTAGTGGAAGAATGGGGTTTAATTTCATGCCATGAAACCATAATCATATATAATTCCTTTATAAAAACGTTACTCTTATTTACTGATTCAGGTAATAAGCCATGTTGTTAGTATGAGACTGAGGGGGTGGTAGCCATTTATTAAAATTGCCCATATGTGAGGCAAAGGTGTGAATTGAATTGTTAATGACAGTTACTATTTGTAAAATGTAAAAAAAATAAACAGTCCTCTTTTGTGGGCCAAAGCACAATAGACGATTGTTTGCACTTCTTCCGGGTTATGGCGCAAATGCTGCACCTGATGTCATCATGCTCGATGCGAAATTCAAATATTTAAAGGGCCCGTAGCCAATTATTCTTTGCCCAACATAGTTCCTGGGTGTGCTGATTTTGTACCACGCTACTGTTTAGAGTTGACTATAGCCTGTGACCTCGGCTAAGCTTCTGCTTCCTGATTTGGTACTGCACTCTTTGGAATTGACCCTGCTTGTTCCACGACTATGCTACCTGCTCCCCATCCCTTCTGTACACATTCAGTTCCTTTGCCTACCCAGAACTCTCTCCTTGGTCCTCTCACGTTAAGGCCTGGCAGCATCCAAGTAGCGGAGGACTCCCCCCGAAGTGCAAGACGGCTGTTATAGGCAGGAGAGTGTTCTGGGTTTGGGATACAGTACATTACAGTAGAATAAACCAAGGTCAATAACAATAGTTTGATTCATCCATGATGAATCAGTTCTGTTAGTTGTGGACTAATTGTTGCACCAATAAACACTAATGATCATATAGACCAAACAATTGGAAAAATGTTATTATTTTTTCTGTATCATTGACAGGTGTGGTGCACTGTACAGCAGTTCTCGTGTTTTTGTAATCTTGAAAGCAAATTCATAATTATACACATGGAGATTTTGCAAGATTCATGCAAAATTGTTAAAAATCAACATTCAAAGCTCGGTCAATCTATTACAATAAAGATATGAAATAACACTGATAGGGAACCAACCTGATCTCTAGTGCTTTCTCTTTATACAAAATATAAAATAGCAAATACAAAATAGCAAAATCTATAAAGCCCCATTTATGATCACAAGTGTGCAAGTGGGGGTACATTAAATGTGCCAGTTTGTGCATATTGACACTGTTTATTAAAGGTACTTGTGCCCAAACACAATCATTGGATTTCTGCATAGTTTTAGCATGTCAGTAATTCTAGAGTTCCCACAGTGGATTATGTCAAATGCCACAACAAACTTGTGCTAAAACAGTTGCAATCCATTGCCATTATTAAAGTAGTGTGGATTGCCATTTCATATTCTTATTACATTGGAGCTCCTATGTAGTTATACTGGTTTGGAGACTGTAGATATATTTATATTACAAACGATGTTTATCCAGGTTGGGCACAACAGTGTAAAATTCTAGAACAAGAAGAAAAATGTGAGGCCTTCTGTTAATTAAGGAAGAGTGCTGTGTGTAATACACTCAGAGCAGGATTACATACAGTATTTTTACAGAATGGGAGGGAGTTATTGTAAACAGAGTTCATGCAGTATGGGTTCTGTTTTACACAAAAATAACAAACTATATAAACACTTTTAATTAAAACAGGCACAATTCACTTTCAAAGAACCCATATATACTGGTCTTTTATTGATTTTAGGTTATGCAACACACTGAATTAGTAATTTGTAGTTCTGCAACATCAAAATCGCAAATATAAACTTAAAGCACTGAAAAGTTTTATACAAAAAATTCACATATATATGTGCAACAATTAATGTATCATTTTATAAACTAGTTTTATTCCATAATTTAATAATGTTTTCTACAGTATTGGTCAGCAAACATAGGGTGTATATCATTATAACATGCTCCAATGTCATTTAAGGCTGTAAGCTTCATTGAGTTTATAAAAAGGGGTTTCAGGTTACATTAGGGCAAAGCTGATGAACACTGATTGGAAGAGATGATGATTGTGTATCACTTGGACAAAATTATTTCTAATCATGCTAGAAGTTAGAATGGAATGGTAGTAAATGGGGGGCCTGTGACATCAAACTCAAAAGTGAATTGTTTTGGAGTTTATATAAATTTCAATAATGTTTAGTGCCCTGATTATTCCAAAATGACATGGCACCAAATGTAATCTTATTAATATTTGGGCAATTTTGCTTTCTTATTTTTAGTAGTTAGTTATTTGTAATGTTTTTGATGCCTTAGTTATATAAACTTGAAGCACACATTAAATTCCTATTTTAATATTAGGACAAATATTAATAAATAATTCAATGAGCATTGGGAACTATTACATTTGACCTTCATTTGGCTAAAACTACTAAAAATATACCATTCCTTTTCCAATGCTTCATATTGTAAATTGCCATTCAGTCACCTCATAATCTCCCCTAACTTTCTGCACAAAAAAATGAGCTGCAGTTGGGTATTAAATTGCAGAGACACCAGTATCTGCAACAAGAATAATGACATAAATCAATAGCACTGTCTGGGAAACAGCTTAGAATAAAATATTACAAGAATTTACAAACAACATTGAGAAATAGGTTTTGTTGCTTATTAAATATGGCTGCCTCAGCTATGTGCACTGCAATGACAAATGAGCTTGGCTTCTGCAGCATTTTCCAATGTGGGTCACATGGGATGAAATATGTATCTCATTCCAAGCAGGTATATTTTGGTACTTTAGGTTAACCTTTAAAGGTTTTATGTTGAGCCTGGTGTGAAAAACATAAATGGTTGGCTTCTCACATTTCCATTGGGCACAGCCAGGCATTTTTTTCCCCATTTTTTTAATCAAATCGAATTAAATGTAAAGGTGACCACGAAAAGAGTTAATGGGTTCTATTTTGTTCTAATTATTTATTTGGTCTGTTATTATATACATTAAGCAGTAAATGCTGTGCTTTCAAATAAAAGCATGTGGAACACAGGGGTTTATTAATAGAGGAAAATGAGACATAAATGAAACTATTTATGCACCATAGTTTATAGTGTATTATGTAAAGTATTTACGCGCCCAAAGTGCAGTTGCATAGCTATAAGTTCTAGACTGAAAATTATGTTTCATAAAGTATTTCATAAAAGGGGGGAAAAGTGTTGCCCAACATATTTAGAAAAGAGCTGAAACTATTATAAATGTGGGAATTGTTCACATGGTCTTTGCTTTCAGTGAATACATATTTAATTTACTGGTGAGTGACAGAGATACATGATGCTGTTATTTAGCACTATAGGAAGTTGACTAATTATCCTTTATTTCTGTCTTGCAACATCAAGTTGAACATCATTGCTGCCACTCTGGGTCTTGAGTTTAGTTCGGACTAGGGCATTGTCTGCAAGTAGTTAATATGGTTTGTGTTTTGCTGGTTTTCTATGGGTTTGGTTTCCTTCCACGTACCAAAAATGTACTGGTAGGTTAATTGGCTCCTATGTTCCAATATACTATTATATGTGGTATATATTTTATATGGGCATATGGCCTTCCAATAGTAAGCAGGAAGTCAGCTTTAGTGAGGAGATCACAGCTTTGTTTTGTCTGAAATATACTATAGGCAGAACAAATATTTCATCACATTAAGGGGGTTATTTATTAAAGTCCGTATGCTAAGAACTTGAAAAAAAATGTTTTACTAGAAAATCTGAATTTTTAGTGGAAAACTTTAAATTTTCGAGATTTATTATACCCCAAGGGTGTAAAAAGCCTGAATCCGAAAATCAGGCATCTAAGAGGTTGTATATAGTAACATAGTAACATAGTAAGTAAGGTTGAAAAAAGACACATGTCCATCGAGTTCAACCTTTTTTTTTTTTTTTTTATTAACTACCTATCTGCCAGTTGATCCAGAGGAAGGCAAAAAACCCATCTGAAGCCTCTCCAGTTTGCCTTAGAGGGGGAAAAATTCCTTCCTGACTCCAAAATGGCAATCGGACTTGGACTATGAGCTATTTCCCATAACCCTGTATTCCCTCACTTGCTAAAAAGCTATCCAACCCCTTCTTAAAGCTATCTAATGTATCAGCCTGTACCACTGATTCAGGGAGAGAATTCCACATCTTCACAGCTCTCACTGTAAAAAACCCCTTCCGAATATTTAGGCGGAACCTCTTTTCTTCTAATCGGAATGGGTGACCTCGTGTCAGCTGGAAAGATCTACTGGTAAATAAAGCATTAGAGAGATTATTATATGATCCCCTTATATATTTATACATAGTCATCATATCACCCCTTAAGCGCCTCTTTTCCAGCGTGAACATACCCAATTTGGCCAGTCTTTCCACATAGCTAAGATTTTCAATACCTTTAACCAGCTTAGTTGCCCTTCTCTGTACCCTCTCTAATACAATAATGTCCTGTTTGAGTGATGGAGACCAAAACTGTACGGCATATTCTAGATGGGGCCTTACCAGTGCTCTATACAGTGGAAGAATGACCCCCTCCTCCCTTGACTCTATGCCCCTTTTAATACAGCTCAAGACCTTATTTGCCCTTGATGCTGCTGACTGGCATTGCTTGCTACAGCCAAGTTTATCATCTACAAGGACTCCAAGGTCCTTTTCCATAATGGATTTGCCTAGTGCAGTCCCATTAAGGGTATAAGTGGCTTGGATATTTTTACATCCCAGGTGCATGACTTTACATTTATCAACATTGAATCTCATTTGCCACTTAGCTGCCCAGATTGCCAGTTTGTCAAGATCCTGTTGCAAGGATGCCACATCCTGGATGGAATTAATTGGGCTGGATAGTTTTGTGTCATCTGCAAACACAGATACATTACTTACAACACCCTCCCCTAAGTCATTAATGAACAAGTTAAATAAAAGTGGACCCAATACTGAGCCCTGGGGGACCCCACTAAGAACCTTACTCCAAGTAGAGAATGTCCCATTAACAACCACCCTCTGTACCCGATCCTGTAGCCAGTTTCCTATCCACGTGCAAACGACTTCATTAAGCCCAACAGACCTTAGTTTAGAAAGCAGTCGTTTGTGGGGCACAGTATCAAACGCTTTGGCAAAATCCAAATAGATGACATCTACTGCCCCCCCACTGTCCAGAATCTTACTTACCACATCATAAAATGCAATCAAATTCGTCTGACATGATCTATCCTTCACAAAGCCATGCTGATTGTTGCTCATAATGTCATTCATTAGGACAAAATTTTGAATGTGATCCCTTAACAAGCCTTCAAATAATTTGCCCACCACAGATGTCAAGTTTACTGGCCTATAATTGCCAGGCTGAGATCGTAATCCCTTTTTAAATATTGGAATAACATCAGCTTTTCTCCAATCCATAGGCACCATACCAGATGACAGTGAATCTGAGAAAATCAGAAATAAGGGCTGGTTTAAAACTGAACTAAGCTCTCTTAGAACCCGGGGGTGTATGCCATCAGGCCCTGGAGCCTTGTTTACATTAATTTGTATTAAAGCTTTTTGAATCATATCCTGAGTCAGCCACTAACTATGTGGAGCTGAACCATTCGTGCAGTTATAAAGTGAGCCTGTGAACCCAGACTCCTCTATTGTAAACACTGAAGAAAATAACTGATTTAACACATTTGCCTTTTCTGTATCTGTTACAACCATACTGGTACCATTATTTAATGGAGCAACACTCTCAACCTGCATCTTTTTACTATATTTAAAAAACTTTTTAGGGTTAGTTTTCACCTCCACCGCAATTAACTCTTCATTTCTTTTCTTAGCCTTCCGGATTGCTGATTTACAACATTTATTACAGTGTTTATATTCATTAAATGCAGCTTCTGTCCCTACAGATGTGTAGTTTTTAAATGCCTTTCTCTTCTTTCCCATTAACTTCTTTACTTCTGTATTAAGCCACACAGGATGATTCTTAGAGCTTCTACGTTTAGTCCTTAAGGGAATAAATTGAGAACAGTAATGATTTAATATCATTTTAAAGGACAACCATTTCTGTTCTGTGTTTTTAGCTGAAAACCTAATGCCCCAATCAATGCTCTGTAGGGCAGCCCTCAAGGCACTAAAATTAGCTTTTCCAAAATTCATGGTTTTTGTTGCCCCAGTATATTTTTGTTTTTTGCACCAGACATTAAAAGATATAACATTATGGTCACTATTACCCAGGGGTTCAATGACTTGCACATTTGCTATAAGTTCTGGGTCATTTGAGATCACTAAATCAAGAATAGCATTTTTTCTGGTTGGCTCCTCAACAACCTGTGCTAAAAAATTGTCGTGCAATAAGTTTATAAACTTGTTCCCATTAACTGATCTAGCAGTACCGTTGCTCCAGTCAATATCTGGGTAATTAAAACCCCCCATTATCATTACTTTACCTAAACTAGCAGCCTTTTCTATTTGCATTAGGAGCTTTGTCTCTTCCTCCTCACTTACATTAGGGGGTCTATAGCATACTCCTACAATTAATTTGCTGGATTCTTTACAATTGGTGAAGAACTCCACCCATACGACTTCTGCCCCCTCATTTTCTAACATGACCTCCTCCTTTATATGAGCTTTTAAATCCTGCCTAACATACAGACATACCCCTCCTCCTTTTCTATTGCCTCTATCCCTCCGAAACAAAGTATAGCCACGGATATTTACTGCCCAGTCATGCGACTCATTCAGCCATGTTTCGGCCACACCAATCACATCATATTTTCCTTCCAACACCAGCAGCTCCAGCTCTCCCATTTTACCAGTCAGACTTCTTGCATTTGTAAACATACATTTAATACTGGTACCATATTGAACATATGACATGTGGTCCTCCCTATCCTTAACAGTATCCCCAGCCAAATCTCCTCCCCCATTTTCCCTTTCTTTGCCCACTATCTCAACTAACCTGTCTTCCACTGAATCTTTTACTGAACCCTCCCCCCCCACACCTAGTTTAAAATCTCCTCCAACCCTCTAGCCATCTTCTCTCCCAAAACAGCTGCCCCATCATCATTGAGGTGCAGCCCATCCCTAGCAAAGAGCCTGTAGCCGACTGAAAAATCAGCCCAGTTCTCCAAAAACCCAAAACCCTCCTCCCTACACCAATCTTTCAGCCACGCATTAATCTCCCTACGCTCCCGCTGTCTCCTTAGCATTGCTCGTGGCTCAGGTAATATCTCTGAGAAAATTACCTTGGAAGTCCTCGCCCTCAGCTTTGCACCTAGTTTTTTAAAATCATTTTTGAGGACTTCACCACCTCCTCTAACTTTGTCATTGGTACCTATGTGTACCAAGACCGCTGGGTCCTCCCCAGCCCCTCCCAATAATCTGTCCACTCGTTCCACCACATGCTGAACCCTAGCACCAGGCAAGCAGCAGACTGTTCGGCATGTAGGGGCCTTGCAAAAGATTACCCTATCCACCTTTCTAATAATTGAATCCCCTATAACTAGAACCTGCCTTTCCTTCCTTGCACTCCCCCCACCACCCGTATTAGAGCCACTGCCTCCCGGGGTGCTCCGAGAGTCAGCCTGCTCCATACACGCCAGTTCAGAGTTTTCCTCCCCAGCATCTTCAGCCAAAACGGCGAATTTGCTGTTTTGGACAAACTGTGGACCAGCCCCCCTACTCTTCTGTCCCCTACTTCCCCTCTTGACTGTCACAAACCTTCCTCCCTCATTAGCCTCCACTGCCCCTTCTCCTCCCCCCACTCCACTAGCCCCTGCCAATGGTTGCTCTGCAAGCCTCCTGTCATTTCCCTCGTTTGCCGATGCTCTCAGTGCTGCAAGTTCACCCCTTAGAGTCTGCAGCTCAGATTCCAAGATGAAAACCCACCGACATCTCTCGCATGTAAATACTGCATGGAACTGCTGCTCCAACACCACATACATGTGACAAGACACACACTGAGTAATACCAGCAAACCCACTAATATTTACACTGGGTACTTACAAGTCTCCCAAATGTAATTCCTCACAAACGCCTTTTTGCTTTTAAACGCCTTAAGGTTTTTAACGCTGCTTAACACTGAATTCACATGCAACACTTCAATAACATGCAACACTCGCTAAGCAGCTCCCACACTCGCTTTGCCTTCACAAGTTTAAGGTTTCAACCAGAGCACACAAAGCCTGTTCATGGCTTTTCAGAATAAAGACCATGGTTTTATAAGTCAATGGGAGAGGTCCCTATCCTATCTGGAAGTTTCTGTGGTCTGTGCTGGAATTAGCCTGCTTTTTTTGGCTTTAAAAATCTGGCTTTTCGGGAAAAAGCCCAAAAAAATTTAGCTATTCTGCAAAAAATTTAATGATTTGGGTTTTTGCTTGATTTTATCGATTTTTCCCCAATCCGATTAAATAGTGTTTTTTAATAATAAATAAGATCAAATTGTGGATTCTAGCTTGGTTGGAATTTTTCATTTTAAAAAAATCAAATAAATTTGGATTTTGATAAATAACCCCTATAATGTCTCAACATTTCATTCAACAAATCCCATTTGTTGTTGGTAAGTAGACAGTGTACTTTTGATGTCATTCCACACATTATAGGGAGTAAACATATGTATAATAACAAAATTTTGTTAGTAATGTATAGACATTGTTTAGTAAAGCAATAATGTATATTTAAAGAGATTGGTAATAGCTATATTACGATCTTCAGTTTTTATGTATTTTGTGAGCATTTAGACCAGTGACAGCTTTTTTTATTATAGAGCTTGGCCATTTTGCTTCAGGTTGCATTCTATTTAAGATTTTCTTTTCTCTCCATCTTTTTCTTAACAGAAAAAAACACATGAACCATTCTTTCATGTCCTCTACTGTTACAGTGTCTCAAGCATCAAAGTCCCCTCCTAGCCATTTTCATTTACCTTGTGACTCTGACCCTTTGTCAAGCTGAGCATTTTCAGAGTAAACTGATCCAGAAAGTCCCCAAGGATGTTATTCTCATTTATTCACTTAGCCCTTTGAATTGAACAGGCTGCATTTGGCAGTCGTTCAGCAGGCTAGGATTCAAAGAGCACACAATCCTTTTTCTTTTGAGCACTTTTCAGAATAAAGACCATGGTTTTTCAGGAAGCTTTAATGGGCATCAGTCATTTAACATGTTACATTTCATTCATGGCTGGAATAGACGTGATAACCAGTAATGAAAGACCAGAACAGAGAGAAAACAGACAATAAGGAAAAGACGCAATCATAAGAGGCTCCTCTGATGGGGCACTTGATAAAAAGTTTTTTTTTAATCTCCACACCCAATTGCCTTTAGGGATTTAGTGTTTCTTAGGTTGGACACACCCAAAATGTGCTGAATGTATACTTCTTGGCTAAAGGATAATCAGATCACTTACTTTACATGGAACAGCTGTTGAGTAAGCGACAACACGACAGGTATATGACATATTGCGTGGGCACCTATACTGCCATCTGCCTGTTCACTTAAGCTGCTTTTACTTTAGACAGCTGGTCCTACATTTAAAAATTTCAGCATGTTCAGGGATTTTCTCAGGAGGCCAATAAAGCACAAGGGTTTGGAGACTGTCCCACGGGGAGGAGGGATGGAGGCCAACGGTTCTCAACCAATGTACCTGCCAACTGGTGTGTCACAAAAAGTCTAGGGTTACTATTGTGCCTCTTATCTGATTAAAGAGATCCTGTTTTCATTTCTGTTTAACCCTATTCTGTTTGCTATTCCTTAGCATATTAAAAAAAATCTTGCCTGCTTTTAGTCAATGACTAATGGACTGATACCATTAGAACTTTATTTTTTTTTTATTATATTTCACTCTGTAAACATTTGCAATCTGATTTTCCATGTTAAACATTTTTCAGTTCTCTTGCTTATATCAGTTATTTTTTTCTCTAGGTTCTCTTTTTTTAAATATACATGTGTGTTTATGAGTATAAAGCTGGTTGAAGTGCTTTTTGTTGGCAATTCGACATCAGTGGCAAGATTTACCAAGCTCCTAAAGTATGGTTTTTACCATGCAAACTTAAATCACTTGGCTTTAATGTTGCTACCTAGCACATTTCCAAACGGAGAGTCAAGGTTTAGGTGCCCTAAGGTACACCAGACAAAAAATTTTTTTTTAAAAAAAAAGTGAAAAGTTCCTTACTGGTGTATAATGCCAACTAGTTACCAATTTGAATATTGTCTCTTTTGTCTTAGAGGCCCTCGACATCTTGTCCCCTTACTTAAATATATCTGCCCACCCTTGGTCTGAGAGACTAATGCCCAGTTCCTTTTCCCATTGCGAACAAAACGTAGGAATTTTAAATTGTTCACTATTTAAAATCATCCTATAGAGTTTTGACAGTGGTTTACTTATTTCTGGATCTTCCTCTATTAATTGTTCCCAACGAGTCAGTGTTCTCTCCCAGTTTTGGTATCCGAGCGAATATGATAATGATTCACCTGGTTATATCCCCATATATCTCTGGGGTGTTTTCCCCATCGCTTGTGTATCTCATTTAGAGGTATCATCTTCCCTCACCAGATCTCGGATTTTTCCCCCATTTCTCCCACCTTGAATAAGACCCTTTTTCCATACTTGGTATAAAATTCAAGTTACACCTCAAAGGTTGGAGCACATATGGGGCACTAATAAGGTGCAAGGCTATTTTATTTTTATGTCAAACGTCATCATTGCTTTAATTAATGGATGTTGGATTACTGTTTTGGGCCCTACCCAGTTATCTACCCACAATGCTCTTTCTACCAGATATTGGTACCAATCCTGTTCTAAGAAAGCCCATTCTTTCTTTTCTTTTCTAGTGGTCCAGTTCAGAATCCTCCCTAAGTGTACTGCTATATAGTATAAATGGGGGTCTGGTAGTCCCAGACCCCCTTTTTCTTTTAACCTAGTTAACATTTTATATTTTAGCCTAGAGCATTTCCCATCCCAAATATATCTAGTTAACATTGATTTAAATGAATTAAAAAAAGCTCGAGACACTTCTATAGGTAACACTTGGAATATGTATCATGCCTTAGGCATAACAATCATTTTTATGGCTTGGATTCTCCCAAACCAGGATATCGTTAAATGTTTCCAATTATCTATTGTCTTTTGTAGGGTTGTCAAAAGCGGTATATAGTTGTCCTGGTAAACTTTATTCAAAACTTTATTCAAATCTGCTCCAGGAAATTTTTTCTTACCAAGTCTGCTGTGTCTTTAGAGACATTGATGTTTAATACCTTTGTATAATTTATTTTAAAGTTAGATAATTCCCAGAACTTATTCAAAAGCAGCACTAAATAGGGCAGGGACACCTGTGGTTTCGTTTTATACATCAGCAAATTATCTGCGAACGCAGCGCACTTATATTCCTTGCCCTTTATCTCCAATCCTGAAATATCCAAATCATTTCTTATATGAGAAAGTAAAACTTCCATAACTAATATAAACAGTATTGGGGATAAAGGGCACCCCTGCCTCGTCCCATTATATATCTGTACCCTTGGCAATAACGTAGCGTTAATTTAAATTCTGGCTGAAGGTCTGTCGTATCGTGCTAATATCCTCCAGTCTTATTCTAAGGCTAAAAAAGATGTACCCCCATTACTCTTATGTATGTTGAAGATGCAATGAAAGCGAGGGAACTCATATACATATCTGGGTAACATTCCCAGCTTTGAAGGAGTTTTGGGACCAGATGTTGGATACTATTAATAAAGTAACAGCAACCAAAATAAGAAGGGAAGAGCAGGCAGATAATTTCACAATGTTGAAGGATTTATTGACCTTCCATCTGCTCCAATCAGCAAAGGCTCTCATCCCCAAGCAGTGGAAATCGAGAGAGGCCCCTTCCGATTAATTGGTTGGCAGTGGTAGAATAAATTAGACAATTAGAAGAGTTAACACACTTTTATCAGAACAAAAGTGTACTTTACTGGAAGATTTGGTCCTCATGGCATAGATTTTTACACTGGATCAAGGGGTAAACAAAAAAGGACTATAACAAGGAGATAAAAAGTCTAGGAAAAGGAGCAGATTAGAGGTTAAAGCAGAGTAATTAACACAGCTAACTGATGAACCAAATAATAATAGATGTTGCGTATATTACGGAGCCAATGTTTGTTTCTCTACACCCCCCCCATCCCTTTTGTTTTCTGTATCCCTTCCCTATGAGTTGAAAATTTGTCTTTTGTCAGAAATAAAGAATTAAAGAAAAAAAAAAGTGAAAAGTTCTGGTAGTCAGAGTTTGTCTCATAAAATGGGTTTGGATACAGCTAATCATTCCCTCACTGATCTAGTTTATATTCAAGCTGTCCCATATCTTTCACATAAAATCCTCTTTATAACAGAAAAAACCCAAATGCTTCTTTGAGGTATGAGCTTTACTGGTATTTTTGGATAGAAATAAGTAATAGCCTATTCTGTGATGCTTTTGGTGTACTGTATACTAGATAACAAAGCTAATAATCCCCTGATGATGGTATCTTATTATTATCCTTTTGTGATGGAACTTTTATAGATTACAGGTCAGAATTTAGGTATATCATCTTGTTATGCATTATGCTATTTATTTTAGAAATGATGTTTTGTTATTGTTACTTTGTTGACAACCTGCATAGACAGTATACAGATATTTTACATCTTTTCTAAAAAATGTTCTTTTAACATTGCTTAACTTGCAGGCTATGTATACATAAATGATGATGATGACCATGATAATGAATAGATGATGAAGTAAAGAGCCTGTGGGCAGACGCTGAATGATTTATAAGAAGCCAAAATGATTTCAATGGCTTTTTGTTGCCCAGGGTTTAAGACTTCCTAATTTCCTAACTAAACACAATAAATATGTGAGGTTTATAAATACCACTTCAAATTGGTAACACTTGGAATATGTATCATGCCTTAGGCATAACAATCATTTTTATGGCTTGGATTCTCCCAAACCAGGATATCGTTAAATGTTTCCAATTATCTATTGTCTTTTGTAGGGTTGTCAAAAGCGGTATATAGTTGTCCTGGTAAACTTTATTCAAAACTTTATTCAAATCTGCTCCAGGAAATTTTTTCTTACCAAGTCTGCTGTTTCTTTAGAGACATTGATGTTTAATACCTTTGTATAATTTATTTTAAAGTTAGATAATTCCCAGAACTTATTCAAAAGCAGCACTAAATAGGGCAGGGACACCTGTGGTTTCGTTTTATACATCAGCAAATTATCTGCGAACGCAGCGCACTTATATTCCTTGCCCTTTATCTCCAATCCTGAAATATCCAAATCATTTCTTATATTAGAAAGTAAAACTTCCATAACTAATATAAACAGTATTGGGGATAAAGGGCACCCCTGCCTCGTCCCATTATATATCTGTACCCTTGGCAATAACGTAGCGTTAATTTAAATTCTGGCTGAAGGTCTGTCGTATCGTGCTAATATCCTCTAGTCTTATTCTAAGGCTAAAAAAGATGTACCCCCATTACTCTTATGTATGTTGAAGATGCAATTAAAGTGAGGGAACTCATATACATATCTGGGTAACATGCCCAGCTTTGAAGGAGTTTTGGGACCAGATGTTGGATACTATTAATAAAGTAACAGCAACCAAAATAAGAAGGGAAGAGCAGGCAGATAATTTCACAATGTTGAAGGATTTATTGACCTTCCATCTGCTCCAATCAGCAAAGGCTCTCATCCCCAAGCAGTGGAAATCGAGAGAGGCCCCTTCCGATTAATTGGTTGGCAGTGGTAGAATAAATTAGACAATTAGAAGAGTTAACACACTTTTATCAGAACAAAAGTGTACTTTACTGGAAGATTTGGTCCTCATGGCATAGATTTTTACACTGGATCAAGGGGTAAACAAAAAAGGACTATAACAAGGAGATAAAAAGTCTAGGAAAAGGAGCAGATTAGAGGTTAAAGCAGAGTAATTAACACAGCTAACTGATGAACCAAATAATAATAGATGTTGCGTATAGTACGGAGAAAATGTTTGTTTCTCTACACCCCCCCCCATCCCTTTTGTTTTCTGTATCCCTTCCCTATGAGTTGAAAATTTGTCTTTTGTCAGAAATAAAGAATTAAAGAAAAAAAAAAGTGAAAAGTTCTGGTAGTCAGAGTTTGTCTCATAAGATGGGTTTGGATACAGCTAATCATTCCCTCACTGATCTAGTTTATATTCAAGCTGTCCCATATCTTTCACATAAAATCCTCTTTATAAAAGAAAAAACCCAAATGCTTCTTTGAGGTATGAGCTTTACTGGTATTTTTGGATAGAAATAAGTAATAGCCTATTCTGTGATGCTTTTGGTGTACTGTATACTAGATAACAAAGCTAATAATCCCCTGATGATGGTATCTTATTATTATCCTTTTGTGATGGAACTTTTATAGATTACAGGTCAGAATTTAGGTATATCATCTTGTTATGCATTATGCTATTTATTTTAGAAATGATGTTTTGTTATTGTTACTTTGTTGACAACCTGCATAGACAGTATACAGATATTTTACATCTTTTCTAAAAAATGTTCTTTTAACATTGCTTAACTTGCAGGCTATGTATACATAAATGATGATGATGACCATGATAATGAATAGATGATGAAGTAAAGAGCCTGTGGGCAGACGCTGAATGATTTATAAGAAGCCAAAATGATTTCAATGGCTTTTTGTTGCCCAGGGTTTAAGACTTCCTAATTTCCTAACCAAACACAATAAATATGTGAGGTTTATAAATACCACTTCAAATTGGAATTTTTTATCCAAATCAGGAACCCCCAGACACACCCACTCACCTCCATTTTTCATTTGGTTTGGTGTCAGTGGAACAACATTTTCTCCCCTAATGTTTCTAGTTTAGATTGATCCACTGCTTTCCATTATTGTTGGATATGAGATTCAAAACCTTTTCTGCAATGTCAGAGGGTTGTCAGTTTAGTTATTTAGTTAAATTCAAAAATTCTGTTACAATTTCAAAGTCTCGTTGGAATGTCACTATATCTATGGAGCTTCTATAGGATAAACACAATTATTGGTGTAATTAAAATTCTGCTGATTTTTTTTTATTTGCTCCAAAAGAAGATCTTCATACTCTCATAGTTCATAATGGGACTTTGCATGTCAGAGTGGTAGAAGAAATCTTAATAATATTTTGGTCTATGTTTTTTATATATATGGTGAGTGATGCATTGAAGGTGTATCACTATTTGAAGTTCTATAAGCCAACATTCAATAGATTTTACTGCTTCCACACTTTACAAAAGAACTCTTGTGCTGGAGGTCAATCATCAGTTAATAAAGATTCTGAAGAGGCTTTCCATTATACTTCCCATGCAATTTTATTTTCTTGGCAGAAAAAGTAAATAAACAAACCAAGGGCATTTACAAACATAGTCGCAAGTGCGGTTGCACTAACATGGACACAGATGTTGTGTTTGTTGATACCCTTTATTAAAGAACTTGCATCTACACACTTCTTGCATTTCCATATACTTCCATATAAGTGCCATTGTCATCCGTCCAGTCAAATTGTATGTAAATTTGCCTACTGATGCTGAGAAACCCTGGATCTCCTGCCTATGATGGTACTTCAATAGCAGACTTGTACCGAGAGAATGGCATTAATATTGTTTAAACACTGTGCCCTAAGTTTCTGTTTAACTGAATAATTCAGTTTTCCCCTGTTTTCTGCACATTGAGGCATTGCTCTCTAGCCCTTTGATTTTCTCTTTGAACAGACGTGTGTTGTTTGTTCCTGTCCCTGTCGTCACATTTTTACATGCTGCTCATTCTGAATCTTAATCTCAAGACTAATTACCACTTGACCTTAGCTAAGCTGGCAGGCTTTTATTTTTGATATTGTATCCTCATTATTTTGTCCCCATTAAAGCACTGGTTTTTACTGTTTCAGTCTGAATATTCTATATTCACTTTAGTCCCTGTACTACTCTTCCTCTGTGCCCAATATCAACACATTCTATGCCAGCACCTGAGTTCACAGTCTTACATATATTGTTGGTTTTTCTATATTGCTAATACTGCCCATATAACTGTTTACTTTACACACACACACACAGGCACGCACGCACGCACGCACACACACGCACACCAAAAAAAAACTAAATATATATACTGTATATATATATATATAGTATTGACAATTGGTTTTCAAATTTCTCACCTTTAGTAGCAGTGGTAGATTTTAGTAGCAGTGGAAGAATTTGAAGGGTTTGAATGAGGTTATGTGGATATTTGGTCAGTTGAATTCCCAAAATATGAGATGGAATGTTTGGCCCAGTGGAATTGAACCTGATTTTCCCCTTAGGGAATATATATTGGAGTTTATGTTATAGCAGTTCATTTGTACCAACTGATGGAGTAGCTAGACGCTTTCCCAAAGTCTGTGAAAAGTGCTATGAGTCTCCTCTATAAAAAGTAGCAGATGATCCGCAAGGGTTTCCATATGTCCAAAACTCCAGGCAGTGGTCTAACGCTAATTAAAACAAATTGTTGAGAGGGGGCACCCTCAATGAGTCCTCTCTGCAGATAGATAAGGGGTTGGTACAGATGGATAGGGGGTTAGTTTAAGCCGTTCACAGTTAAGGTGTTGCCACAGTACACAATAAAATGAATCCTCATCATCTAAGTTATCCAGAATGGATCTTTCCAGAACTTGGATCTGCATACCTTAGGTTTACAAAACAAAATCAATTAAACATTAAATAAACCCAGTAAGGATTAAGGATATCTTAGTTTGGATCAATTACAAAAAAATGACAGTGAAAAAAGAAACACATTTTAAAAATTCAAATTATTTGGATAAAATGGAGTCTATGGGAAATGACCTTCCTTTAATTCTGAGCTTTTTGGATAACAGGTTCCCAGATAATGGATCATGTAATCAGATTGGCCGGATGTACCTAGTGTTCGGAAGGCTTTCACCCCGTTTTCAGATGATAATCAACTGAACATTATTATGGTGTGGGCAGATGCATAGTCCATTTCTTGGTGACCCACGCATGACTATTGCTGAACACAGCAAAGCTGATACAGTGCAATTAAAACTAGGGATTGTGTGTAAAATATAAATTTTTACATAAATGGGATAGAAATAACATTTATTATTTTAAATAATTACATTTTTAGAGCTTCTGTTACTTTTACTAGTTTCTCTAAATTTGCTTGTCACGGTTTCAAAGAACAGACATTTCCAAGTTCCTACATAAATTAACATTTTACAACATATGTTCACTTTTAAACTAAATTTACTGTTTTCAGGTATTGCACTAAGGTCATTCTTCCATAAAAGAAACATTTAACAATGTTTTTCATAAAGTGAGGACTGCCAGAGTAAACACTGGCTCAAACTAAGAAAATGCAAAGCACATGTTTTTCCCCCTGCAAATTTTTGCCTAAATTTTTTGTTGAGCATTCCAGAATGACAGTTTCGCCTCCTCTATTACAAATATGATTGGAATGTAAATGTCTTGACAATGTTTTAACCAAACAGTATGAAATGCAGCTTATACTATAGTATTCCTCTTAGAGTAAATATGGTAAAAAATATTAAAGATGTCTGGAAAAATGTTCTGCAAAAACTGAAATTCGAAAACACACTGTAACTATGCAATAGCCAAATTAAATAAGGTTAATTGATATAAAAATGTATGATATGTTTGATTTGGGCTACAGGCCTCAAACATTTACTGTAACATTTAGGGGCACATTTACTAAGGGTCGTATATTGAGGGTTAATTAACCCTCGATATTCGACCCTCGAAGTAAAATCCTTCGACTTAGAATATCGAAGTCGAAGGATTTACCGCAAATACTTCAATCGGACGATCGAAGGAAAATCATTTGATTGAATGATGAAATCCTTCGAATCGAATGATTCGAAGGATTTTAATCCATCGATCAAAGGATTTTCCTTCGATCAAAAAAAGCTTAGAAAACTTATGGGGAAGGTCCCCATAGGCTAACATTGTAGCTCGGTAGGTTTAAAGTGGCAAAGTAGGTAGTCAAAGTTTTTTTTAAAGAGACGGTACTTTGATTATCGAATGGTCGAATAGTCGAACGATTTTTAGTTCGAAACGTTTGAATCGAAGTCGAAGTTGTAGTCGAAGGTCGTAGTAGCCTATTCGATGGTTGAAGTAACCAAAAAAAAACTTCGAAATTCGAATCCTTCACTCAAGCTTAGTGAATGTGCCCCTTAGTGTTCATTTCTATTGTGTTTCCATCTGCACAAAAGTCTCTGCAGCCAAACACTGGTGAAGTTTCACTTGCGTTAATTCATCAGTGTGAGCATTTCCTAGTGAACTTTAAATTCAATTTGATTAGGGCGGGTACATAAAGGTTATATACAGTTAGGCCCATAAATCTTTGGACAGGGACAACTTTTTTCTAATTTTGGTTCTGTACATTACCACAATGAATTTTAAATGAAACAACTCAGATGCAGTTGAACTGCAGACTTTCAGCTTTAATTCAGTGTGTTGAACAAAAAGATTGCATAAAAATGTGAGGAACTAAAGCCTTTTTTAATACAATCACTTAATTTCAGGGGCTCAAAAGTAATTAGACAAATTGAAAAACTGAAAAAAAAATGTTAATTTCTAATACTTGGTGGAAACCCCTTTGCTGGCAATGACAGCCTGAAGTTTTGAACTCATGGACATCACCAGATTCTGTGTTTCCTCCTTTTTAATTCTCTGCCAGGCCTTTACTGCAGCAGCTTTCATTTGCTGTTTCTTTGTGGGCCTTTCTGTCTGAATTTTAGTCTTCGACAAGTGAAATGCATGCTCAATTGGGTTCAGATCAGGTGACTGACTTTGTCTTTGGCTGTATGTTTTGGGTCATTATGAAACCGCCTCCCAATCAATTTGACTGCATTTAGCTGGATTTGAGCAGACAGTATGTCTCTGAACACCTCAGAATCTCCGAATTCATTTGGCTGCTTCGGTCCTGTGTCACATGCCATGCACCATCACACTGCCTCTGCCATGTTTTATAGAGATGTGGTATGCTTTGGATCATGAGCTGCTCTACACCTTCTCCATACTTTCTTGCCATCATTCTGATAGAGGTTGATTATGGTTTCATCTGTCCAAAGAATGTTTTTCCAGAACTGTGCTGCCTTTTTTAGATGTTTTTTTTTTTAGCAAAGTCCAATCTAGTCTTTCTATTCTTGATGCTTATGAGTGACTTGCACCTTGCAGTGCACCCTCTGTATTTACTTTCATGCAGTCTTCTCTTTATGGTAGACTTGAATATTGATACGCCTACCTCCTGGAGAGTGTTGTTCACTTGTTTGGCTGTTGTGAAGGAGTTTCTCTTCACCATGGAAATGATTCTGCGATCATCCACCACTGTTGTCTTCCGTGGACTGGAGTTCACCAGTGCTTTCTTTCTCAGGATGTACCAAACTGTCGATTTTGCCATTCCTAATATTGTAGCAATTTCTCGGATGGGTTTTTTCTGTTTTTGCAGCTTTAGGATGGCTTGTTTCACCTGCATGGAGAGCTCCTTTGACTGCATGTTGTCTCTTCCACATACAAGCACTCCCCTGAAATCAACTCCAGGGCTTTTATCTGCTTCATTGATAATGACATAACGAAGGAATTGCCCACACCTGCCCATGAAATAGACTTTGAGTCAATTTTCCAATTACGTTTGAGCCCCTGAAATTAAGTGATTGTGTTAAAAAAAGGCTTTAGTTCCTCACATTTTTATGCAATCTTTTTGTTTTACCTACTAAATTAAACCAGAAAGTCTGCAGTTCATTTCATTTTCATTTCAGTTCATTGAGTTGTTTCATTTAAAATTCATTGTGGTGATATACAGAACCAAAATTAGAAAAAAGTTGTCTCTGTCTAAAGATTTATGGGCCTAATTGTATATGTCTTTATTAGAGATGTTGGTGCAAATGCTTGAAGTGGCCACTTATTATTAAATATGTCCAAGGAAGCAAAATAAAGCCAATAGAGATCCTCTAATGCCCTAGACATGAGCCCATCCTAAAACAAATGTGGCATGCCACTCAAATGGTAAAAAAAAAGACAATCCCAGCCAGCATTTTTTTATAATTTGTATGACTTTTCAGCATACAGGATATGATATCACTGACATAAGATTGAGGAGGATGTAGCATCATCTAACCAGTTTGCCAGGTCTAAACTGGCGAAGGAAACTCTGGTGAAAAAGGTAACGTTCTGTAAAATTCACACTATAAATTGCAATGTAACGATTGTTCGCTGGCAATAGGGCGTGAAACGTTGTTAGCGATTTATTCTTTTCCTAACAAATTGTCCTCTACGCCTGTTAGTAAATTGGCGATCTCCCTGCAGATGGTATTTCTGGCAAATTTTCACTAGCGACGCCCATTTCGCTCTTTAGTAAATATGCCCCACAGTCTTCTATCTTCCTCCCTCAGAGTCAAAAAAACAATGGAAGCAATGCACAGTTTATCTTTAAGTTTCTTTATTTTGGAATGTTAGAAATAAATTTTAAATTACAGATCAACAGATATACATGCTGTGGAGCAATATGATGGAAATCAATAATGGTTATTGAAGAGACAAAACGTGATCAACATTTTTCACAATCACGTATTGTTCTAGTGATTGCTAGCTTATTTAAGAAAATACTCAAATGAGTCAAAGCCACAGGTATACACACTGGGTGTACAGAAAATACTTTTAAAACCATACAGATACTGCTTGAAAAATTTTATATTTCTTGGCAAAAATCACTAATCAGCTATCACAAGTCCAGTATTTAATTAAATGCTAGTTAAAATATGAAACCTTCCTTCATTGTGCTCAAATCGGTATTATTGTTACTTCATAATTGCCTCTTCTTCTAAATACTACTTCATGGTGCGTAGAGTTCAATCAAGGACAGGGACTTTGGACACAAAGCAAGTTCAAAGCCAAGATGTTGTCAATGCTACTAAGATCACCCAAACAACTGAACCAAAATAGAATAACACACGTTAAAGAACATGTGATGGGTTCATCAACAGACAAAATTGCCCTCGTTAAAAATCCCCTTAAAATATTCAAACAATGTATGAACTGTGAACTATATGGCAGTCTGTCAAAGTATTAATAACGATTTGTATGACTTCTTCAAATGTAATAAACAATCTGCTTGCCAGTCTCCTGTGACAGTGCCCCAACTATATGCTAATCTTGATTTATGTCATTGGTTTAGCTGGCATATTTCATAAAAAGCCTGTATGAAATCTTTCCACTTCATGATCACTGGCCTGCTCTTATCTCATGTTCTATACTGGGTCTATACTGGTCAGCTCCCAAATACAGGCCAAACTCTATTGTAAAAACAAAAATACAGTACATATTTTAAAAAGTAAGATTGTATTGCAGAAAATAGGTCTACAGCACTTTGAAGCTTATTAATGTCTAAAACAAGAAGTCTGGTACACCTACAACTGCTTTAGCTCCAGAATACCCCTGCCTTTCCCTGCATTGGTCAGTGTGTACTTTGAAGTGCAGCCCAAAAGGAGATGGAGTACTGACATTCTTAGTCTAAAATCCCTTCTTGATTTATTAAATATTAAAGGGATTCTGTCATCATTTTATGGTATTGTTTTTATTAATAAATTACACTGTGTACATTGCAAATAATGTATTCTACCATTTAACCCTTTAAGTGCCAGCAGAATTTCACATTTTGGTTACGCGAAATGCCAGCCGTTTTTGAAACATTTGTGCTCTCTCACTTTAGTGGCATTTTCTGAGGGGAAACCTATAGTTTACCTAGGAAAACTATACATTGTTTTTTTCGGGAGAAACTGAGCTTTCTAAATCTGCCTGAGTTGTCATGTATTTCCACCTCTGCAAAAAGATTTATAGCTCTAAATGCAAAAAAAAAAAATGAAAAAATCCTATTTTTCACAATATATGCATTTATACCAGAAAAATATTTCATTTTACGCATGAAAATCCAACTGATTTGGAAAGCCTCGTGTTTCACGAACGTGCCAATACCAGATATGTATAGTTTTAGCCAGATTTAGGACATCTGTACAGCAAAAACTCCCGGCAGTATATTACCGAATTTTGAAAGCAGAAGGCAGAAAACGGCATACTTTAGATTCCAAGGCCACAAAATCCTGAAACTGTAGGTTTACCCCAGAAAACCATATATTTTTAGAAAGTACACATTCTGCGGATTCCAAAATGGGTAACTATGTCTTTCTACTCCTAACTACCAAACATCAAAGCTTGTCTGAACGTAGCGGTTTTTATAAAAATGTATCAAAATTTTGAAAAATCACTTCAAAGGTTTTATTTTGCTGCTCCGCATATCACACACTATATTAGATACCAAGAAAAAGCACCCTGAATATGATTGCCAGGGGTCCACTGAACAGTTTGATCCCCATTGTGCATAGGTTTACCAAAGTACCTGGCATTTAGAGACCCCAATATGAAGTTAGCACATCCAAATTGTCCAGGACTTTACTTCAGCTACTGAAAAATTAACACATTGACTGCATTTTTTGTGGGGTAAAAACACAGAAAAATAGGTTTACCCCCCAAAACCATATATTTTTGGAAAGGACACATTCTACCGAATCTAAAATGGGTACCCATGCCTTTCTGCTCCAAACTACTGAGTCGCAAGGCTTTCCCAAAATTGTCGGTTTTGGTGAAATATCTGAAAATTGCCTCAAACCTTCAACTTCCCAGCACCATATCACCCATGTATCATTAGGTACCAAGAAAAAGCACCCTAAATATGATTGCCAGGGGTCCTCCAAACAGTTTGGTGCCCATTGTTCATAGGTTTACAAAAGTATATGGCATTTAGAGGCCCCAAAATGAAGTTAGCACATACAAATAGTCCTGTGGGTAACTTCAGCTAATGAAAAATCAACACATTGACTGCATTTTTTATGGGGTAAAAACACAGAAAAATAGGTTTACCCCCCAAAACCATATATTTTTGGAAAGGACACATTCTACCGAATCTAAAATGGATACCCATGCCTTTCTGCTCCAAACTACTGAGTCGCAAGGCTTTCCCAAAATTGTCGGTTTTGGTGAAATATCTGAAAATTGCCTCAAACCTTCAACTTCCCAGCACCATATCACCCATGTATCATAAGGTACCAAGAAAAAGCACCCTAAATATGATTGCCAGGGGTCCTCCAAACAGTTTGGTGCCCATTGTTCATAGGTTTACCAAAGTATATGGCATTTAGAGGCCCCAAAATGAAGTTAGCACATACAAATAGTCCTGTGGGTAACTTCAGCTAATGAAAGATCAACACACAGGAGAAAGCTCTCTGTTTAGTGCTGAATTAAGCATTGAAATTCCTGTTTGAGACAGGATTTTTTGTTATCACTTGGTGTGTGAATGTGTTGTCCACTTGGTGGGTGAAATTTGGGAAGTTTTGAGTTGATTTTCTTTACTAAAAATCGATTTTTCTTTTGACCCTGAAGGTGAGTGATTCTTAGCCCAGTTCCCTTCACTTGCTCTGGGCTACAAACTCACTGTTAGATCCCCTACCCCTCCCCCGCACCTGGGTGTCAGTTTCATTTGCATTTTTCTCTTGTTTCAGCACAAATTGTTTAATTTTTGTACAGATTGAGTGGATATTTTGATTTTGCACTCAGTTCTGTGAGGAGAGAAAGCTAAAGGGAGAAGGATTTAATATAAGTATAAATATAAAATCTTTTCCAGCAGCAGCAGTGCAGCTCCCAGGCACCTGCTCACATTAACCCTCTCCCTGCCACAGCTTCTCAACTTAAAACGTACTTTTTTGTTAATCAATAGTATAAAGCTTTCTTTTTGTGTGGTGTTGTGTAAAATAATGGGAGGGAATAAAAAGGAAAGTTATAAAAAAACATCTCTTGGTTCTAAAGCAAAAGGACCTGAAAAACCCAGCTGTAGCTCTGCAAGGAAACACCAGTCAGAGCCCATGTCAAAAAGCCCCATTGCCTCTACTTCTGCTGCTGCTGCCAATGTGACCCCTGCTAAAACATTTGCACACGCGGTAGCTACTGGCAGCAACCCTAGCCAAGTCACTGCTGGGGTAGAGAAGCTCACAAGGAAGCATGGGGTCAGATGCCTAATGTCAAGCACTCATGGCATAGAGGCTTATATAAAGGCTGCAGCTGAAGTGGTGGGCCACTCTGCAGTAGTGGCAGCAAGTAAAATGTATGGGAAAGCCATAATCTTTGCCCGTACTCTAACTGCAGTGCATACTCTGGTACAGAGGGGTATCACAGTGGGAGGGAGTTATGTCCCTGTAGAACCCCTAGAAGGATTGGGCACAAGGGTGGTTTTATCTAATGTGCCCCCCTTCCTGCAAGACCACTTATTGTACCCCCACCTGCAAGCCCTTGGGGAGTTAAAATCAAATATGTCTAGAATTCCCCTGGGATGTAAGGAGAGCAGACTGAGGCACGTCCTTTCCTTTAAAAGGCAGGTGCAACTACTTTTACCTCGGGGGCAAGACACTATTGAGGGGTCTTTCGGGGTTCCATTTGAAGGGGTGCTGTATAAAATTTTTTACAGCACAGAGGAAGTGAGGTGCTTCCTTTGCAAGAACCTGGGGCACACTCGCCAGAGTTGCCCCAAAGGGCAAATTAAGACCACAGCCCCTGTTCCTGCTCCCAGTGCCTCAAATAAAACATCTTATCCTGCTGGGACTATTTCAGCAGGGTCCTCAAAGGGGATATCTCCTTCACTAAAGGAGGTGGCTGTTACACAACCCACCTCTACAACATCCAAACCTCCTCCTTCTTCACTGAAGACATCTAAGGCTGCAGCATGTCTTACAATTGCGGCAAAAGAGAAGGGGGGAAAACACGTCAAAGCTTCCCCCAGGGTCACAGTTGTTCCTACCACAAAAAAGTGTACCCCTGTTATGGGCACCCCTGAAGGTGTGGGGGTACCCATGATTGCAACACCTGGTGGGGTTGGGGCAGATAGTGGCCTTTCCTCTTCAGATGCCAAGAAAAAGAGGAAATTTAAATCAAACTGGCTGGTACCTGAGGAATGGGCATCAGTGGTTAATGATGGAGCACCCCCATCCAAGGGTAAAAAGGGCAGCAAAACTTCTGCTCCTCATGTGGTGACATTGTCTGGCCCAACTGTTGGTCACGATCAACCTGTGTCAGACCATGCACTCTTGCCTCCAGACCAGGTGGGGAATAATGAGGTTAATGGTCTGCATGGCCTTGAACATGGCAGTGTTGGTTTCCCCACAGAGTCAGGGGTGCAGTATCTGCCTCAAAATCATTTGGAAGATCTTCCCTTGGAGTGTAAAGAGATACCTAATGAGACTCCTGCAGAGTGGGCAGTCAGTGTTCCTGAGGTGCTGATATTTGGCAAATGCAACCAGCCTCAGTTTTTAGTGCCTCAGGGTATTTCACTCCAGGAGGGGGAGAATATTGGGCTAACCCCCATACAGGACCCTGCAGATAAAACTGCTGGGAAGGATGGTGAGGGTGGAGTTGTAAATACGGTGGAAGGTAGCCAGACAACCTCTACTGTTCATGCTAAAATCTCTCCTCCCTTGTCTTCAACTGACCCAAATGTTATTGCCATCCAGAAAGCACAGGAGGTAGTAGAGAGGGCAGAGGCTAACCATCGAGCCTCCAAAGCTCTACCGGTTGCTGGGGAGCTAATTAGTTCTGTTGCTCCTGTGTCAAACACTTCCAAATGTGTTTCAAGTGAAGTTGAGGGAACACCTGAGCCATTGCAGGGTCTCCAGAAAAGTGATTCTGATACTTTTCCTGTAACAACTTGTGGAGAGATTCTCAAAGCTCTAGTGGAGAGGGGAGATTATCAATCCCTTAGCCAGGAAGAGCTCATGGATGAGGGGAACATCGAAGAGGAGGTTGACATAGGAGTGGCAAATCCTTCTACCCCAATCATCCCTGCTGAGGAACTCAAAAAGTTTCTTGAGAGCACCCTTGGTGTTAAATTAGAGAAGAAGATGCACATGGCTCTGGAGAAGTGGCATGATTTGCCTTTAGTTATCAATTCTGTGAGACAATACATTAAGGTCATAAAAGAGGCCAAGAACTATGGAACAGCGGAATATCTCCGTATAATGAAGTTTCACAAAAAATGTTTGTCTCATCAGACCTTGATGAAGGTTAAAGCACTTCCTAAGACTCAGTAATGGCCTTGAGTATAAGCACACTTAATACTAATGGCTGTCGGAATCCTTTCCGAATGTTTCAGGTACTCTCCTTTCTTCGTCAAGGAGGGTACTCTGTGAGTTTCCTCCAAGAGACCCACACCACTCCAGAGCTTGAAGCAAGCTGGAATCTGGAGTGGAAGGGAAGGGTCTTTTTTAATCACCTCACTTGGACATCATGCGGGGTGGTGACCCTTTTCTCAGATTCCTTCCAGCCAGAGGTCCTGAATGCTACCTCTGTCATCCCTGGCCGTCTATTGCATCTTCGGGTCCGGGAGTCAGGTAGAACATATAATCTAATGAATGTGTATGCTCCTACTACCGGACCAGAGAGGGCACGGTTCTTTGAAAGTTTGTCAGCCTACATGGAGACAATTGACTCTGATGAAGCCTTGATTATAGGGGGTGATTTTAATTACACCCTTGATGCTCGAGATCGCAATGTACCCAAGAAAAGAGACTCGTCTGAGTCCGTTTTGCGAGAACTAATTGCTCATTTCTCCTTGGTTGATGTCTGGAGAGAACAGAACCCAGAGACGGTTGCTTTTACCTATGTCAGGGTGAGAGATGGTCATGTTTCTCAATCCCGGATTGATAGGATATACAGATGCAGCCACTTTGGTTTGTCTGTTTGACACAGAATAACTAAACACAGATATCCCATTTATCTCATTTAACACAGAAAACTGCGTCACAACATCCCATCTAATTAAAGCATTCACCATTGTTCACAATGGTGCTTTGGTATGCTAATGGAAAGGTTAAATGCATTAAATGAGTTAAGATGACTTTAGATAACGCAGTTTCTTCAATTAACCCTGAGTCATGACGCATTTATCTCACAAATCCAAGTGGCTTCATCTGTATATATCGAGCCATCTCATGTCACGAGCCCAGTCGAGCACCATTAGATTGGCACCATTCTCAGACCACAATTGTGTATCCCTGAGAATGTCAATCGCACCATCTCTGCCAAAAGCTGCTTACTGGCACTTTAACAACAGTTTATTAGAAGATGAGGGTTTTGCAAAGTCAGTCCGGGATACATGGAGAGGCTGGAGGGCCTTTCAGGATGAATTTGCCACATTGAACCAGTGGTGGGATGTAGGCAAGGTTCACCTAAAGCTCTTGTGTCAAGAGTATACCAAAAGTGTGAGCGGGCAGCGCAATGCAGAGATTGAGGCACTGAATGGGGAGGTGCTTGATCTTGAGCAAAGGCTATCAGGCTCTGAAGACCAAGCCCTTCAGTGTGAATATCTAGAAAGGAAAGAAGCGCTGCGTAACATGGAACAACGACAGGCTCGTGGTGCCTTTGTGCGAAGCCGGATGCAGTTACTTTGTGATATGGATCGTGGTTCCCGATTCTTCTATGCTCTGGAGAAGAAGAAGGGGAACCGAAAACAAATCACATGCCTTTTTGCGGAGGATGGAACCCCCCTTGAGGATCCGGAGGCTATCCGGGACAGAGCCCGGTCCTTCTATCAAAACCTTTTTTCTCCAGATCCCATCTCTCCAGATGCCTGTGAGGAGCTATGGGATGGGCTTCCAGTGGTCAGTGAGAGGAGAAAAGAGAGGTTGGAAACACCAATCACTCTAGAGGAACTCTCTCAAGCACTCCGTTTAATGCCCCACAATAAATCTCCTGGGCTTGACGGACTGACCATAGAGTTCTTCCAGTTCTTTTGGGATACTCTGGGCCCTGATTTCCATAGGGTCCTAACTGAGGCCTTCAAGAAAGGTGAGTTGCCACTTTCGTGTCGTCGAGCAGTGTTATCACTACTTCCTAAGAAGGGGGATCTCCGTCTTATTAAGAACTGGAGACCAGTCTCACTGCTTAGCACAGACTATAAGATCGTGGCCAAAGCTATCTCACTTAGGCTCAAATCTGTGCTGGCAGAGGTGATTCATCCTGACCAGTCCTATACAGTCCCCGGTCGGACAATTTTTGATAATGTCTTTTTAATCCGAGACTTACTACATTTTGCGAGAAGGACTGGTCTATCTCTTGCTTTTCTCTCTCTGGATCAAGAGAAGGCATTTGACAGGGTGGATCACCAATATCTTATAGGCACTCTGCAAGCCTATAGCTTTGGCCCACAGTTTGTGGGCTACCTGAAAACAATGTATGCCTCTGCAGAGTGTTTAGTTAAAATCAACTGGTCTCTGACTGCACCTCTGGCCTTTGGACGAGGAGTTCGGCAAGGATGCCCCTTGTCGGGACAACTGTACTCGCTGGCCATTGAGCCCTTCCTGTGTCTCTTAAGGAAAAGGCTCACGGGACTGGTGCTCAAAGAACCTGACATGAGGGTGGTTCTCTCAGCCTACGCTGATGATGTAATTCTTGTGGCCCAGGACCTAGTTGATCTTGAGCGGGCACAAGAGTGTCAAGAAGTCTACGCTGCTGCCTCATCTGCCCGGATCAACTGGTCCAAGAGCTCAGGCCTTCTGGAGGGTTCTCTAAAGGTGGATTTCCTGCCTCCTGCTTTTCGTGACATCTCGTGGGAGAGTAAAATCATTAAATATTTAGGCGTCTACCTATCAGCTGAGGAGTATCCTGTCTCACAGAATTTCATTGAACTTGAGGAATGTGTTCTAACGCGCCTTGGAAAGTGGAAGGGTTTTGCTAAAGTACTTTCTATGAGGGGGAGAGCTTTGGTGATTAATCAGCTGGTGGCCTCTCAGATCTGGTACCGGCTGATATGTCTTAGCCCAACCCAAGAATTCATTGCTAAGATCCAGAGAAGGTTACTGGACTTTCTCTGGATAGGAAAGCATTGGGTTTCTGCAGGTGTCTCAAGCCTCCCGTTGAAAGAGGGAGGGCAGGGAGTCGTGTGTATACGTTCTCAAGTGCACACCTTCCGTCTCCAGCAAATACAGAGATACTTGTATGCAGATCCTTCTCCACAGTGGTGTACTCTAGCATCGAGTTTTTATCGCCAGGTACGAAATATGGGATATGACCGGCAATTGTTTATAATTGAACCTGAGGGTTTCCTAAGAAACCTTTCAACCCTGCCGGCTTACTACCAAGACACGCTAAAAACCTGGAGCATGGTATCCGTGTTAAGGCAAGGAGCCATTGAAGGGGAAGACATTCTAAATGAGCCCCTACTTTACAATCCATATTTTAAGACTAGGATGTTAGAATCCATCAGCATCCGACGTCGCCTTTGCCAGGCTCGGTTAACCAGAGTTGGAGATCTCCTGGATTTTGAGAAATCAGATTGGGTGGACTCTCAAGCAGTTATGCAACGCATGGGATTCCTCACCACTAGGGTTCCACACCGTCTTCTCAAGGAAATCAAGGACACAATCTCTCCTGATTCTCACACCTTCATTGATGGGGTTTTACATTCTGGAGAGCCACGTCCACCTTGGAACTCCTCACCTCCAGACATAATAATAGCACCTAAAACCCGTCAATCCCCCCAAGCACCTCCTTCCCCCAACTTGAGCCAGTTGGAGAATTTTCCATTGACACGCTTTCATGATATAACAAGAAAGCTGTTGTACTCTCTAATGCTTCACACTGTACACTTCCTTGCCCTCATCTCCCGATATGATACCATCTGGAGACGTGTGCTTAATGAGGGTGAAAGACCTCAGTGGCAAGCTCTTTATTCCAGTTTGGTGCCTAGACCAACTGGAGACTTGAGTTGGAAAGTGCTGCATGGTGCATTGAGCACAGGAGAGTATTTAGCTCGTTTTACAGACTCCCCAGCTGCTTGTCCATTCTGTGGCAAAGGAGAGTCTGTGTTTCATGCTTATTTTACGTGTGCCAGACTGCAACCTCTATTGGCTCTTTTGAGGAAGCTTTACCTGCAGTTCTGGTTACACTTTTCCCCTCATGTTTATATTTTTGGACGCCCAGTATCCCGGGACAATAAAGAGAAAGACCTTCTCTCCAACTTGCTCCTGGCTTTAGCTAAATTAGTCATCCATAAATCTAGAAAGCAATGTTTGGAAGGTGGGAATCCTCTGCCAGCAGAGGTCTTGTTCCGAGTGCTGGTGCGTTCCCGCATCCGAGCAGAGTACACCCAAGCAGTGTTTACTGGTCGGTTGAAAGAATTTGCTGACCAGTGGGCAATAGATGGGGTACTTTGCTCAGTATCCCCAGACCTGGTTTCTGTTCAGACAATTCTCACACTCCATATTTAAGTGCACTTTAATTTAAGTGACAGTTGTATTTTAATCAGTTAATTATCTCCTTTGAGATGTGATTAACTTTGGTGAGCAATCACTCACCTGCAATTTGAATAATATATCAGCTAATGAAAAATCAGCACATTGACTGCATTTTTTGTGGGGTAAAAACACAGAAAAATAGGTTTACCCCCCAAAACCATATATTTTTGGAAAGGACACATTCTACCGAATCTAAAATGGGTACCCATGCCTTTCTGCTCCAAACTACTGAGTCGCAAGGCTTTCCCAAAATTGTCGGTTTTGGTGAAATATCTGAAAATTGCCTCAAACCTTCAACTTCCCAGCACCATATCACCCATGTATCATTAGGTACCAAGAAAAAGCACCCTAAATATGATTGCCAGGGGTCCTCCAAACAGTTTGGTGCCCATTGTTCATAGGTTTACAAAAGTATATGGCATTTAGAGGCCCCAAAATGAAGTTAGCACATACAAATAGTCCTGTGGGTAACTTCAGCTAATGAAAAATCAACACATTGACTGCATTTTTTATGGGGTAAAAACACAGAAAAATAGGTTTACCCCCCAAAACCATATATTTTTGGAAAGGACACATTCTACCGAATCTAAAATGGGTACCCATGCCTTTCTGCTCCAAACTACTGAGTCGCAAGGCTTTCCCAAAATTGTCGGTTTTGGTGAAATATCTGAAAATTGCCTCAAACCTTCAACTTCCCAGCACCATATCACCCATGTATCATTAGGTACCAAGAAAAAGCACCCTAAATATGATTGCCAGGGGTCCTCCAAACAGTTTGGTGCCCATTGTTCATAGGTTTACCAAAGTATATGGCATTTAGAGGCCCCAAAATGAAGTTAGCACATACAAATAGTCCTGTGGGTAACTTCAGCTAATGAAAAATCAACACATTGACTGCATTTTTGTGGGGTAAAAACACAGAAAAATAGGTTTACCCCCCAAAACCATATATTTTGGAAAGGACACATTCTACCGAATCTAAAATAGGTACCCATGCCTTTCTGCTCCAAACTACTGAGTCGCAAGGCTTTCCCAAAATTGTCGGTTTTGGTGAAATATCTGAAAATTGCCTCAAACCTTCAACTTCCCAGCACCATATCACCCATGTATCATTAGGTACCAAGAAAAAGCACCCCAAATATGATTGCCAGGGGTCCTCCAAACAGTTTGGTGCCCATTGTTCATAGGTTTACCAAAGTATCTGGCATTTAGAGACCCCAAAATGAAGCTAGCGCATACAAATAGTCCTGTGGGTAACCAGCTAATGAAAAATCAACACATTGACTGCATTTTTTGTGGGGTAAAAACACAGAAATATAGGTTTACCCCCCAAAACCATATATTTTTGGAAAGGACACATTCTACCGAATCTAAAATGGGTACCCATGCCTTTCTGCTCCATACTACTGAGTCGCAAGGCTTTCCCAAAATTGTCTGTTTTGGTGAAATATCTGAAAATTGCCTCAAAGCTTCAACTTCCCAGCACCATATCACCCATGTATCATTAGGTACCAAGAAAAAGCACCCTAAATATGATTGCCAGGGGTCCTCCAAACAGTTTGGTGCCCATTGTTCATAGCTTTACCAAAGTATCTGGCATTTAGAGACCCCAAAATGAAGCTAGCGCATACAAATAGTCCTGTGGGTAACTTCAGCTAATGAAAAATCAACACATTGACTGCATTTTTTGTGGGGTAAAAACACAGAAATATAGCTTTACCCCCAAAACCATATATTTTTGGAAAGGACACATTCTACCGAATCTAAAATGGGTACCCATGCCTTTCTGCTCCAAACGACTGAGTCGCAAGGCTTTCCCAAAAATGGCAGTTTTGGTGAAATACCTGAAAATTGCCTCAAAGCTTAAACTTTCCAGCATTGTATCGTCCATGTATCATTACCAGCATAAAGCATCCTAAATATGAATGCCGGGGGTCTACTTAACAGTTTGATACCCAATAAACATAGATTTACCAAACTATGTGGCATACAGAGACCCCCAAATCCACATAGGGGATATGAATTTTCACGTATGACACTCTGGCTACTACAACATAAGCACCCAATGAGAGCCCCTAACAATATGGAGACCCTAGAAAACCATATATTTTCCGAAAGTACACAGTCTGACAAATCTAAAGCATGTAAAGACATCTTTCTACTGCAAACTATCAAACCGCAAAGCAATGCTAAACATAACGCTTTTTATGAAATTTCTGAAAATAGTCACAAAGCAAGCATTTTACCCCATTATATACCCCATATTTTGTAACGTACCAGCAAAAGTCATCGTAAATATGAACGCCAGGGCTGTACTGAACAGTTTGATCCCTGATATGAAAAGATTTACCAAACTAGGTGGCATACAGAGACGCCCAAATGAAAATAGTACAAATGAATTTTCACATATGACACTCTGATTGCTACAATACAAGCACCTGGTATGTGCATTATGCACCATAAGACCCCCTAACAGTATGGAGACCCTAGAAAACTATATAGTTTCTGAAAGTACACATTCAGGCGAATCTAAAGCAAGTAATTACATCTTTCTACTGCAAACTACCAAACCACAAAGCTATGCTAAACATAAGGCTTTTTTTTTAACTTTCTGAAAATAGTCACAAAGCTTGCATTTTACCCCATTATATACCCCACATTTTGTAACGTACCAACAAAAGTCATCCTAAATATGAACGCCAGGGGTGTACTGAACAGTTTGATGCCTGATATGAAAAGATTTACCAAACTAGGTGGCATACAGAGATGCCCAAATGAAAATAGTACATATGAATTTTCACATATGACACTCTGACTGCTACAATACAAGCACCTGGTATGTGCATTATGCACCATAAGACCCCCTAACAGTATGAAGACCTTAGAAACCCATATATTTTCCGAAAGTACACATTCAGACGGATCTAAAGCAAGTAATTACATCTTTCTACTGCAAACTACCAAACCGCAAAGCAATCCTAAACATAACGCTTTTTATGAAATTTCTGAAAATAGTCACAAAGCAAGCATTTTACCCCATTATATACCCCACATTTTGCAACGTACCAGCAAAAGTCATCCTAAATATGAACGCCAGGGGTGTACTGAACAGTTTGATGCCTGATATGAAAAGATTTACCAAACTAGGTGGCATACAGAGATGCCCAAATGAAAATAGTACATATGAATTTTCACATATGACACTCTGACTGCTACAATACAAGCACCTGGTGTGTGCATTATGCACCATAAGACCCCCTAACAGTATGAAGACCCTAGAAACCCATATATTTTCCGAAAGTACACATTCAGACGGATCTAAAGCAAGTAATTACATCTTTCTACTGCAAACTACCAAACCGCAAAGCAATCCTAAACATAACGCTTTTTATGAAATTTCTGAAAATAGTCACAAAGCAAGCATTTTACCCCATTATATACCCCACATTTTGCAACGTACCAGCAAAAGTCATCCTAAATATGAACGCCAGGGGTGTACTGAACAGTTTGATGCCTGATATGAAAAGATTTACCAAACTAGGTGGCATACAGAGACGCCCAAATGAAAATAGTACATATGAATTTTCACGTATGACACACTGACTGCTACAATACAAGCACCTGGTATGTGCATTATGCACCATAAGACCCCCTAACAGTATGGAGACCCTAGAAAACCATATATTTTCCGAAAGTACACATTCAGACGGATCTAAAGCAAGTAATTACATCTTTCTACTGCAAACTACCAAACCGCAAAGCAATCCTAAACATAACGCTTTTTAAGAAATTTCTGCAAATAGTCACAAAGCAAGCATTTTACCCCATTATATACCCCACATTTTGCAACGTACCAGTAAAAGTCATCCTAAATATGAACGCCAGGGGTGTACTGAACAGTTTGATGCCTGATATGAAAAGATTTACCAAACTAGGTGGCATACAGAGATGCCCAAATGAAAATAGTACATATGAATTTTCACGTATGACACACTGACTGCTACAATACTAGAACCTGGTATGTGCATTATGCACCATAAGACCCCCTAACAGTATGAAGACCCTAGAAACCCATATATTTTCCGAAAGTACACATTCAGACGAATCTAAAGCAAGTAATTACATCTTTCTACTGCAAACTACCAAACCGCAAAGCAATGCTAAACATAACAGTTTTTATGGAATTTCTGAAAATAGTCACAAAGCAAGCATTTTACCCCATTATATACCCCACATTTTGTAACGTACCAGCAAAAGTCATCCTAAATATGAACGCCAGGGGTGTACTGAACAGTTTGATGCCTGGTATGAAAAGATTTACCAAACTATTTTGCACACAGAGACCTCCAAATGGTTATATAGCAGACAAAATTTTCATGGTCAAAATGAAGTAACAAAGAACAAAGCGAAATGGTATAAAATCACTAAAATCCAACAAAACCGCAAAAATCAATGCTTTTTTTTTTCCGCCTACTGTAATCAGCAGTCAGAATCAATGGTTGAATATTTTAGCATGGCCAAATAAGTTTTACAGACAGAAACAGGGGAACAACACCATCGCACAGCTGAAAATGTAATAAAATGGCTAAACATGCAATAAAATGGCTAAAAATGCACAAAAATCACCAGAATTGCAGTATAATCACCAAAATAACATACAAAAGGTATTGCGCAGTGCAATTAGCGAATACGCTATTCGCAATGGCAATAAAACAGTTTTTTCAGGCAAAAAAAAACAGACGATGCGATAAAAACAAAAAAACAAAGACACAACATAGTGTAAGTGTGTATGTGTGTGTAGAACTGACCAATTGCATGTTGTGTGCGTGTGCAAGCGTGTGGGGGTGCTGTGAATGTGTGTGACCCCCCAAAAATGTATGTGATTGTGTGTAAGTGTGAATGTAAGTGTGTAATGGGAAAATAAGTGTGTGTTTGTGTGTTTGTGTGTGTTTGTGTGTGTTTGTGTGTGTGGATGGGCACTAACCTGGGAGTAGTAGGGTCCAGATCGTCCAGGAGAGCTGCAGGCAGAGCTGGCACCGTCCTCTTCTGATGATCCGGTAAAAGGGGCGGAGCTTAGCGGCCAGGAAGTGCAGGCAGCAGCATAGCACGTCCATTCCACGTGCTGCTGCTGCCTTTGGGGCCCCTGGGCTATAGAGCCTCAGGGGCCACTCATTCCCTGCCTAGGCTTGTTGCCTGGGGGCTGGGGAATGAGTCTGAACAGAGCGAGCAGCTTTACAAGCCGCTCCTCTGTTCACAGAGTGCAGGCAGCAGCAGAGCACGTAGATTTCACGTGCCTGCTGCTGCCTAGGGGCCCCTGGGCGATCGCGACCCAGGGGCCCCTTGTTCTTCACCTAGGCTCGTTGCCTAGGGGCTGGGGAACCGGTGGATAGCACTTAGAACGGAGCGAGTGACTTTACAAGTCGCTCCTCCGTTCTGAAAGTGCAGGCAGCAGCAGGGCACATATATTGCACGTGCCTGCTGCTGCCTTGGGGCCCCTGGGCGATCGCGCCTCAGGGGCCACTCGTTCCCAGCCCCTGCTCGTTGCCTGGGGGCTGGGGAACGAAAAGGAACGGAGCAAGCGGCTTGAAAAGCCGCTCCTCCGTTCCCTAACCCTGAAATGCTGCAGAACGTAGAATCTACGTTCTGTGGCATTTCAAGTGTCATTCCCACAGAACGTAGATTCTACGTGGGGTGGCACTTAAAGGGTTAACATTGTATTCTTGAACCAATAAATGTATTTTCTTAGTTGTAATAATAGTGTGTAAGCAGCCAGTTCAGGTTATTGTGCCTGATCCCGTGATTTCAGAAAGAGACAGCAGTTCACAATAGAACTACTGCAGATAAGGGATAGCACACCCGATTTGAAAAGCAAAATTAATTTATTGCAAAAAAGAAGAAAAAAATAAACAAAGAAAATACACAAGACATAATCAAAATCAAAAATGAGCCCAAGGAGTTTCGACCTTAAGGGTCTTCATCAGGCGCACAAAATAAACAAAAAATTATTTTTAATTGTTTATTTTGTGCCCCTGATGAAGACCCTTAAGGTCGAAATGCGTTGGAATCATTTTTGATTTTGATTATGTCTTGTTTATTTTCTTTGTTTATTTTTTTCTTCTTTTTTTGCAATAAATTAATTTTGCTTTTCAAATCGGGTGTGCTATCCATTATCTGCAGTAGTTGTATTTCATTATGGAGACCCTTATGGGGAGTCACCTATGGATTAGCACCCTGTAATTCGATTTAAAGGGTGTGCGCCTTCTCCTTCTATTTTTGGTAGCAGTTCACAATAGAACTTGGGTGTTTTGCTATGGGTGCTATTCTCATATCCCTAACCCCTCCCATAGTTACCAGGGAGCTGTTATCTGGTTACCTTCCCATTGTTCTGTTGAAAGGCTGCTGGTGGGGAAGGGAGGGGAGCTATATCACTCCAACTTGCAGTGCAGTAGTAAAGAGTGACAGAAGTTTATCTGAGCACAAGTCGGATGACTGGGGGCAGCTGGGAAACTTAAAAAACACATCTAGTCCAACATCACATTTCAAAATTAAATATTAAAAAAATCTGTTTGCTCTTTCACAAATCAAATTTCAATGCAGGATTCTGCTGAAGGATTGCTAATAACTGATGCATTTTTTTTTTTTTATAAAAAACATGTTTTCTCATGACAAAGTGCCTTTATGAATCAAGTTTGAAATCACGAAGAAATACAGACATTATACTGTGGGGAAAGATCAATATATCATTTTGGTTGCTCCCATACTGCATGGAAAAGCTGCACTTCCAAAAATTAGGTTAAAAATGATTGTATTTATTTACACGTATTAACAACTGCTTTATGTAATCTTGTTAACTAGATTTTGTTTTTAATAGGTTTTTGGGGGAATGTAATAAAAGTCGCAAAGAGCAAAGCAATTGGCACAAATAAGAATAAAAAGTCTCATTTCGTAAATTAAACTGTTATTACATTGCGAATTGTAATTGCGCATTGCTCACTTTTGTCCACATAACAACTTTTACAGTAAGAAGTTTTATTACATTTACTGCGCACTGACGCTAACTATAACATTTTTCCACCGTCGGAAGTGGTTGCTAAACAGTTTCCAGGTTCACAAAAGCTATATTAAATTCGCACAACCAATATAAGCAACCCTTCAGTGGGATGATTCACAGCTGAGGAGAGACTTGTAGTTCAGTACAGAAGCTGCAGGGAAGGCTGCCACATGCTGGAGACTGCGTCTGCTTAGGTGGTGCAGCAGCTTACAAACAATCTACTAAGACGAAGTACAAAGAGATTTAAAGAGGCATAGTCACATTATAGTACGTGGGCAATAAACCAGGAATTGCTAACAAAGGAGATCAGGACACAGAACGAGTAAAACACAAATTATCAACCAAATAACATGGTACCAGGTATTTTTGAAGCTCAAAGTCAGACAGGCCAAACTCATACACAATTGCTAGATCACAATACTCTAACACAGTGCTAGTGTCCCTTCAGCAGTTTGTATGAGTGTGAACAGGTGAATAATGTGGGCAGTTTCATTCTGGGTCTCAGGTGTGAACAGTACAGGGCTTTAGGGGTGTGAACAATAGAGGTGTCACAAGTGTGAACAATTCAGGGGGATTACATGTATGAACAACACATGGGATTACAGTCTGAATTTGAGGTTTAAACAATGCAGGAGCTCAATGATGGGAATGAGGAGAATAAAGGTTCATCTCTAGATTTGTGAGAATTTATGCAACAACTGCCTGCAGGCCCACCAGCGTGTCCGAATTACTAAGGATCATGCTCCTTCACATGCTGTCAGTAGAATATGGGAGATAGCCAGGGAGGAGAAATCCAGTGCTGCACGATTCCCCCAGAATTCCAGCATCATTGCAGCCACAGAGGGTCATTAATGCAATTACATTGCATTGAAACCATCGAGTAAGATCCACCAAATTAGCACAACTGTGCACATATTTCATTGCAAATTAGACTTAATTTATGCAAATTGTGCATAAATTAGTCTGGCATCATTTCAGGTTCCAGATTCTTAAAATGCAATTGTGCATACAGTAAGTTAGTCTGGCATCATTTCAGGTGCCAGATTCTTAAGATGCACTGGAGCAGCAGCGCTGGGTTCAGAATGGAAGGCAAAAGAATGAGTGTGCCAAGCCAACTATAAACCAATAATGAAGAGATTTAATGTGGGGAAAAGTGTGGGATTGCAACTGTGCTTGTAGACATAAATGAGTCCTTATATGAGTATTTGATTGGTTGTGACATGTGACCTTATTAGTCTGTATTAGCCATATTCAGGAATTGAATAAGATGTCTAAAATGAAGCATCTGTCTTTTTTTATCTAATCCTTTTTTAATACCTGGAAATAAAGACAAATTAGCTTTTATCTGCAGTATTTGAGTACAGCTAATGACTTAAAAGCCTCCATTCCTTTTTCTCTACATACAGTTGGATGGTGGTGGAAGACTGAGTATACACTAAGCAAGCAGTATGGTTGGAGCAGTCTCAGTGTAAAAGTAGATTTATTTTTGTTAGTATGAGCTGCAGTATAGAGATGTCGCGAACTGTTCGCCGGCGAACTTGTTCGCGCGAACATCGGGTGTTCGCGCTCGCCGGAAGTTCGCGAACGTCGCGCGACGTTCGCCATTTTGGGTTCGCCATTGTTGGCGCTTTTTTTTGCCCTCTCACCCCAGACCAGCAGGTACATGGCAGCCAATCAGGAAGCTCTCCCCTGGACCACTCCCCTTCCCTATAAAAACCGAAGCCCTGCAGCGTTTTTTCACTCTGCCTGTGTGTGCTGAAGAGATAGTGTAGGGAGAGAGCTGCTGCCTGTTAGTGATTTCAGGGACAGTTGAAAGTTTGCTGGCTAGTAATCGTTTTGATACTGCTCTGTTATTGGAGGGACAGAAGTCTGCAGGGGTTTGAGGGACATTTTAGCTTAGGTAGCTTTGCTGGCTAGTAATCTACCTTCTACTGCAGTGCTCTGTATGTAGCTGCAGTGGGCAGCTGTCCTGCTTCTGATCTCATCTGCTGACTGCTGCAATAACAGTAGTCCTTGTAAGGACTGCTTTTATTTATTTTTTTGTTGTTTTACTACTACTACTACTACTACTATAAGAGCCCAGTGCTATTAGTCTAGCAGTGTTGGGGAGTGGGACTGGTGTGCTAATCTGCTGCTCCTAGTAGTTCAGCAGCACCAACTTTAATTTTTTTTTTTAATATTCATTTTTTTTTTATTTTACTTTTTTTTATTTTACTACCGCTGTAGTAGTGTATAAGTTGACCTTTTAGGCATTATTTGCCCTGTAGGCATTATTTGCACAGTGTTTTCTTCAACCCGCCATCTAGCTGTGTGACCTTGTTCACATTCTGTCTAAATATCCATAATATTACCGTCTCCAGAAAAAACACCGGAGTGACTTTTTTCAAGCAGCCATAATATATTTTACGTAATCCGTATCCACCGCTGTAGTAGTGTATACGTTGACCTTGTAGGCATTATTTGCACAGTGTTTTCTTCAACCCGCCATCTAGCTGTGTGACCTTGTTCACATTCTGTCTAAATATCCATAATATTACCGTCTCCAGAAAAAACACCGGAGTGACTTTTTTCAAGCAGCCATAATATATTTTACGTAATCCGTATCCACCGCTGTAGTAGTGTATACGTTGACCTTGTAGGCATTATTTGCACACTGTTTTCTTCAACCCGCCATCTAGCTGTGTGACCTTGTTCACATTCTGTCTAAATATCCATAATATTACCGTCTCCAGAAAAAACACCGGAGTGACTTTTTTCAAGCAGCCATAATATATTTTACGTAATCCGTATCCACCGCTGTAGTAGTGTATACGTTGACCTTGTAGGCATTATTTGCACACTGTTTTCTTCAACCCGCCATCTAGCTGTGTGACCTTGTTCACATTCTGTCTAAATATCCATAATATTACCGTCTCCAGAAAAAACACCGGAGTGACTTTTTTCAAGCAGCCATAATATATTTTACGTAATCCGTATCCACCGCTGTAGTAGTGTATACGTTGACCTTGTAGGCATTATTTGCACAGTGTTTTCTTCAACCCGCCATCTAGCTGTGTGACCTTGTTCACATTCTGTCTAAATATCCATAATATTACCGTCTCCAGAAAAAACACCGGAGTGACTTTTTTCAAGCAGCCATAATATATTTTACGTAATCCGTATCCACCGCTGTAGTAGTGTATACGTTGACCTTGTAGGCATTATTTGCACACTGTTTTCTTTAACCCGCCATCTAGCTGTGTGACCTTGTTCACATTCTGTCTAAATATCCATAATATTACCGTCTCCAGAAAAAACACCGGAGTGACTTTTTTCAAGCAGCCATAATATATTTTACGTAATCCGTATCCACCGCTGTAGTAGTGTATACGTTGACCTTGTAGGCATTATTTGCACACTGTTTTCTTCAACCTGCCATCTAGCTGTGTGACCTTGTTCACATTCTGTCTAAATATCCATAATATTACCGTCTCCAGAAAAAACACCGGAGTGACTTTTTTCAAGCAGCCATAATATATTTTACGTAATCCGTATCCACCGCTGTAGTAGTGTATACGTTGACCTTGTAGGCATTATTTGCACACTGTTTTCTTCAACCCGCCATCTAGCTGTGTGTATTATCGTTTCCAGAAAAACCAACTGAGTTTTTGTTGTTGTTGTTGTTTTTTAAAAAATAATGCCAGGCAAAGGCAGGCCGCCACGCAGAGGCCGTGCTAGGGGCCGTGCTGCTATGCAATCCTGTGGCCCTAGCAAATTGCCCAGTTTTAAAAAGCCAATGACCCTGAACTCCCAAAATGCTGAAGAGGTAGTTGACTGGCTTACACAGCACACCCCATCCTCTACCGTTTCTAACTTTACCACAACATCCTCCTCATCCTCCACTGCTATGGCCACCCCACGTAACACTTCCTCCACCACCGGTGCCCCTTCTTCACTGGGGTCAGAGGAGTTATTTTCCCATGAGTTTCTTGAACTGAGTAATGCGCAACCATTATTGCCAGAAGAAGATGAAGGAGATGAGGACCTTACACCAGATTTAATTCTGGCAGAGAACACGACAGAGATGGACATAATGAGTGATGAGGAGGAGGTCCCCGCTGCTGCTTCCTTCTGTGATGTGTCAGAAGAAATTGATGCATCTGAGGAGAATGATGATGAGGAGATTGATGTTTTGTGGGTGCCTAGTAGAAGAGAGCAAGAGGAGGGTAGTTCAGATGGAGAGACGGAGAGTCAGAGAGGCAGTAGGAGAATAAGACTTAGAAGAAGCAGGGAGGACAGCCCGCAGGGATCAGTAGGGCAACAACATGTATCGGCACCTGTGTTCAGCCGGCCAACGCACCCGCCATTGCCGCCAATGCCGCCAACTTCTACTGTTACCGCCAGATCGCACACTTCCAAAAAGTCAGCAGTGTGGGATTTTTTTAATGTGTGTGCCTCTGACAAAAGCATTGTAATTTGCAATGAGTGCAGTCAGAAACTGAGCCTTGGTAAGCCCAACAGCCACATAGGTACAACTTCTATGCGAAGGCACATGAGCGGCAAGCACAAAGCACTTTGGGAGCAACACCTCAAAGGCAACAGGCAAACTAAAAGCCACACTCCTTCTGGTCCAGCATCTTACTGCTCTACCTCTGCTCTCCTTGACCCGTCTGAACCACCCTCCACTCCGCCTTCCACCTTGACCACCTGTTCCCATTCCCAGTCATCTGCCACCAGCCAAGTTTCTGTGAAGGCCATGTTTGAGCGTAAGAAGCCAATGTCTGACTGTCACCCCCTTGCCCGGCGTCTGACAGCTGGCTTGTCTGCACTCTTAGCCCGCCAGCTTTTACCATACCAGCTGGTGGACTCTGAGGCCTTCCGCAAATTTGTAGCAATTGGGACACCGCAGTGGAAGGTACCCAGCCGCAATTTTTTTTCTAAAAAGGGAATACCACACCTGTACCAACATGTGCAGAGCCAAGTTACCGCATCTCTGTCACTTAGTGTTGGGCCAAAGGTCCATATGACTACTGACGCATGGTCCTCCAAGCATGGTCAGGGCAGGTATGTCACCTACACTGCCCACTGGGTGAACTTGGTAATGGCTGGGAAGCAGGGAATGGGTAGCTCAACAACAACAGTGGAGTTGGTGTCACCGCCACGGATTGCACGTGGTTCTGCCACCACCTCTACTCCTCCATCGCTCTCTACCTCGTCTTCTTCTTCTTCTTACTCTGCTGCTGGGTCCTCCTTCTCCTCCTCCACACCTGTGCACCCCCAGCTCCCCCTAGGCTATTCGACGTGCCAGGTACGCCGTTGTCACGCTGTCTTGGGGATGACGTGCCTGGAAAGCAAAAACCATACCGGATCTGTACTCCTGTCATCTCTGCAGTCATAGGCCGATCGGTGGCTGACCCCACACCAACTGCAGATCGGAAAAGTGGTGTGTGACAATGGAAGCAATCTGTTGGCAGCGTTGAGACTAGGCAATTTAACACATGTGCCCTGCATGGCACATGTGTTAAATTTAATAGTCCAACGTTTTGTCTCCAAGTACCCAGGATTCCAGGACGTTCTCACCCAGTCCAGAAAGGTGTCGGCCCATTTCAGACGTTCCTACACAGCCATGGCACGCCTTGCTGACATTCAGCAGCGCTACAACATGCCAGTCAGGCGTTTGATTTCTGACAGCCAGACTCGCTGGAATTCAACGCTCCTTATGTTGGAACGTCTGCTGCAACAACAAAGGGCCGTCAACGAGTACCTTTTTGAACTGGGTGGTAGGACTGGATCTGCACAGCTGGGGATTTTTTCCCCCGTTACTGGGTGCTTATGCGCGATGCCTGCAGGCTCATGCGACCTTTTGAAGAGGTGACAAATATGGTCAGTCGCACCGAAGGCACCATCAGCGACCTAATACCCTTCGCTTTATTCCTGGAGCGTGCCGTGCGACGAGTGACAGATGAGGCTGTAGACCAGCGTGACGAGGAGCTGGAAGCGCACGATTTCTGGTCGGAATCACCAGAACGAACCCAGGCACCTGCTGCAACGCAGGGAGAGGTGCCAGAAGTGGAGTCAGAGGAGGAAGGTGGCTTTGTGGAGGAGGAGGAGGAGGACCAACAGGAGCAGGCTTCCCAGGGGGCTAGTGGTGACCTTTTGGGGACCCCTGGTCTTGTACGTGGCTGGGGGGAGGAGACCGTGGATGATGCAGTCCTTGATAATGAGGAAGCGGAGATGGATAGCTCTGCATCCAACCTTGTGAGAATGGGGTCTTTCATGCTGTCATGCCTGTTGAAGGACCCCCGTATCAAGAGGCTTAAGGAGAAGGACCTGTACTGGGTCGCAACGCTACTAGACCCTCGGTACAAGCATAAAGTGTCAGAAATGTTACCAACATACCACAAGTCCGAAAAGATGCGGCATTTACAAACCAGCCTGCAAAACATGTTGTACAATGCTTTTAAGGGTGATGTCACTTCAGGAACTCATCAACATTCCAGGGGCAGAGGTGCCAGTAATCCTGCCACGAGCACACCTGCAAGGACAAAGCCCTTTGGCCAGTCTGTAACGTCAGACATGCAAATGTTTTTCTGTCCAAGGCAGCGCCACAACCCTTCTGGATCCACCCTCAAAGAACGCCTCGACCGGCAGGTAGCGGACTACCTGGCATTAACTGCAGATATCGACACTCTGAGGAGCGATGAACCCCTGGACTACTGGGTGCGCAGGCTTGATCTGTGGCCAGAGCTGTCACAATTTGCCATGAACCTCTTGTCTTGCCCAGCCTCAAGTGTGCTCTCAGAAAGGACCTTCAGTGCAGCAGGAGGGATTGTAACTGAGAAGAGAACTCGCCTAGGTCACAAAAGTGTCGATTACCTGACCTTTATTAAAATGAATGAGGGGTGGATCTCGGAGGGTTACTGCACGCCGGAAGACTTGTTCTGACTTCTATGCAGCTGTCCTTCTCTTCAAGCCTCATGACTCCACACACAGCTGTCCTTTAGCGTCCTCCTCCTCCCTCCGCCACCGTTACAAACTAGGGTGCAAACCCTACTGGTTTAATTTTTTCTGGCCTCTGTGCTTCAGTGGCTGCAACCAAAAAAACTGGGCAAACAATGTCTACAAGGTCAACGTATGGCAAAAAATTACTATTTTCAGCATTTATATGGCATATTTTTTCTGGCAACTGTGCTTCAGTGGCTGCGTCCAAAAAAATGCATATTTTCTGCATTTATATGGCATAATTTTTCTGGCCTCTGTGCTTCAGTGGCTGCAACCAAAAAAATGCATATTTTCAGCATTTATATGGCATAATTTTTCTGGCCTCTGTGCTTCAGTGGCTGCAACCAAAAAAATTTATATTTTCAGCATTTATATGGCATAATTTTTCTGGCCTCTGTGCTTCAGTGGCTGCAACCAAAAAAATGCATATTTTCAGCATTTATATGGCATAATTTTTCTGGCAACTGTGCTTCAGTGGCTGCGACCAAAAAAATGACTATTTTCAGCATTTATATGGCATATTTTTTCTGGCCTCTGTGCTTCAGTGGCTGCGGCCAAAAAAACTGGGCAAACAATGCCTACAAGGTCAACGACGTTGACCTTGTAGGCATTGTTTGCCCAGTTTTTTTGGCCGCAGCCACTGAAGCACAGAGGCCAGAAAAAATATGCCATATAAATGCTGAAAATAGTCATTTTTTGCCATATACGTTGAGTCAACGTATGGCAAAAAATGACTATTTTCAGCATTTATATGGCATATTTTTTCTGGCCTCTGTGCTTCAGTGGCTGCGGCCAAAAAAACTGGGCAAACAATGCCTACAAGGTCAACGACGTTGACCTTGTAGGCATTGTTTGCCCAGTTTTTTTGGCCGCAGCCACTGAAGCACAGAGGCCAGAAAAAATATGCCATATAAATGCTGAAAATAGTCATTTTTTGCCATACGTTGACTCAACGTATATGGCAAAAAATGACTATTTTCAGCATTTATATGGCATATTTTTTCTGGCAACTGTGCTTCAGTGGCTGCGACCAAAAAAAACTGGGCAAACAATGCCTACAAGGTCAACGTATGGCAAAAAATGACTATTTTCAGCATTTATATGGCATATTTTTTCTGGCAACTGTGCTTCAGTGGCTGCAACCAAAAAAACTGGGCAAACAATGTCTACAAGGTCAACGTATGGCGAAAAATGACTATTTTCAGCATTTATATGGCATATTTTTTCTGGCAACTGTGCTTCAGTGGCTGCGTCCAAAAAAACTGGGCAAACAATGCCTACAAGGTCAACGTATGGCAGTTGTTTAAAGAGAACAGTAGATTACTAGCCAGCAAAGCTACCTAAGCTAAAATGTCCCTCAAATCCCTGCAGACTTCTGTCCCTCCAATACAGAGCAGTATCAAGCAGATTACTAGCCAGCAAACTTACTATCATCTGTCCCTGAAATCACTAACAGCTCTCCCCCTACACTATCTCTTCCAAGCACACACAGGCAGATTTTTCAGATACATTTTTGCCCTTGATCCCCCTCTGGCATGCCACTGTCCAGGTCGTTGCACCCTTTAAACAACTTTAAAATCATTTTTCTGGCCAGAAATTTTTTTTTTAGATGTTAAAGTTCGCCTTCCCATTGAAGTCTATGGGGTTCGCGAACCGTTCGCGAACCGCTCGCGTTTTTGCGCAAGTTCGCGAATATGTTCGCGAACTTTTTTTCCGACGTTCGCTACATCCCTACTGCAGTATACAGTAAATGTGTATAGACAGACCTAAGCATAAACCACATGTTGGTCTGTATTGTAGCAGGTTTGCATTGTCTTGTAATGAGATGTCTTTAAAAGAGAATGTTATTTGGTCTGTTTCTTGAATTGCACAAACGTACAATATACTCATATATGGTTACTATATGTCTATGTGCCAGCATTTCAGTGTGAGTAAGGATTGCCAACAAAAGTAGCTCTCAAATGCCTATCAAAATGCACACACAAACAGATCCTTAAAAGAAAATATAAAGTCAAACTAGTGAGTTTACATGCCAAAAGCATTCAGAGAACCATAACAAATGTCTTTTTATATGAATCTCAGCATGCATTCTATTTGATGCTTGAGTGAGTTTAAAATTTTTGTAATTTGCCAACAGTGTTAGAGGGCTTCAAATAAAACTTCACTTTATTAACACAGGTTAGAATACAACAAATGCAACCAGCCTTCTGCATTGTACACACATACATCCCTTAGGTTCAGTTTTAGAGCCATACACTGTAATGCCATTTGTTGTTTTTTTATACTGGTGGCAGCTACGTAGGAAGGGTTGTTTTCCTATGTGTGCATACCTTAACTGTGTTGATCTATATACATAGGTACATCCACTACATATAATGTGTGTGATGTGCTTAAAACATTTACTATTTTCATACCTCCTACAGTTCATTAGGAAAAAATACATTACGTTTGGTACCTTCCTATAGGATTTTTCATTTATATGTGTTTATTTAATCCCCTGTGTCTTTGTCCCAACAAACTGGCATTACTATTACTAGATGGTTGTTTCATGAGTGAACCTATCAAGCGGAATGCATCCAATTATAATTACTAGCTAGCCTGTCATTTCATTTTCATGATCATTCACCAATTCTCTCTGAACAATTTCTCATCTATCAGATTTTTCTTGTATACAACCAATCTGTCCTTACAAATGGCATTTAAATACAATTATACTGAACCATGCAGAATTTTCAGACAGTTTTACTATGTTTTGGTCATATATTTATTTTTTATTTGGCTAACAAGATTCTTATAGAATAAAACACATATCCAGCATTTTGAATTGCACACTTCTGTGTAAGGATGATCTGGTTGCTTGATTAACAGTGGGAGAATTAAATCACAATTTATTGAAGTGCAAAGTAAACACTTGATTAAAGTGGCATAAAAGCAGGTTCTTATTTTTGAATTCCAGGTTTGGAGGCAAGTTTTGGTTGCATAAAAATAGAGCCACATAAAGCCTCCCATAGGCTGTCAGTTCACATAGGGGCTACCAAATACCCAATCACAACACTTATTTGGCATCCCTGGACCCTTTTCATGCCTGTGTTGCTCCACAACTCTTTTTAAATTTAAATGTGACTCATGGATAAAAAGGCTGGGGACACCTGCTCTAAAAGATCCTCAGCCCCTACACCAAAAGAATTATCCAGACCGCAGAGATGATTATTGGAAAAACCTCTCCTCTCTAGGCAATTTGTAAAAGGAGGCTCAATTAGATCCTAGGGGGTATGTAATTAAAGTCGCAAAGAGAAAAACAATTCGCACCAATTAGAATAAAAATCCACATCTCGCAATGTAATATTGTTCCTTAAACTGTTATTGCATTGTGAATTTTAATTGCGCATTGTGAATTTTAATTGTGCACTCTTAAGAAGTGCTTGAAGGCGTCGTAATCTTTTGGAGCAAACATAATGACTTTTTCAGTAAGAAGTTTTATTACATTTACTGAGCATTGGCGCAAACTACAAAATTTGCAAATGGTCTTCCATTGTTGACCACTTCGGTCGCTAAACGGTTTCCGGGTTCGCAAAAGCTATATTAAATTTTGTTTTAAAGTTGGTGAGTTCATGTAGAAGCCAATGGGAGTTGTCCTAGACAAAATGTAAGTTTTTTTTATCTTTTTTTCAAATTTTTTTGAAAAGTCGCTAGACTCATTGAAAATTAGGAAATGGTATTTTGTTGCATTCAATTTTTTCATATTATTAATCAATAGAACTGTCACAGTAAGGCAAGTGGAGCAGGGTAAATCCAGTAATAAATGAAATAAACTTGCAAGGGTTTCCACACTTCTCTTGCCTTGCTGTTTTTGTTCATTTTTTATTGAATACACGCTAAACAGAGAGGTTATGATTCTGCTTTTTCATATATTCTATTATGGATAAATCCTCTCAATAAAATAATAGCACCTTTAATGTTGAAACTAATGATTTTACAGGCATCAAAATTTAGGAGTCTGAACACCAAGTGAGACATGGCCTTTAAACTTGACATTTAGGCGGACAAGTTAAATGCAAACAAGATATTCTCCTCTGCTTTATCTTTCTTCATTGCTACACTAATTCCATATTTATTGCATTAATGGTTGCATTCCTGGCAACAATTAAGATTTGTTTCAACCCAAATAATGTGTATACATTGACAGCATGTCTTCATATTAGTTTGAATGCTAACCTTGCAGATGATCAATAGAAGTTTTATTTCAGTAGCATTGATTTCCCCCCGACAAATATACAATGCATCTGAAACTAATAACTGTTATCTGTTAACAAACAGTCTCAAAGGAGAAAATATTTTGATTAATGCTCCCCAGCTAACCTTCTGTATGAGTACTTTTGATTCTGCATTGTTTTTATTCAGGGCCGGATTTACATAGCAGGCTGCTGTTCGTTGCCCCTGTCCCCTCCATTTTATTCATCAAGTTCATTATTGAGACCTGAGCAATGGAGATTGCTATTGTATCTCCTGCACATCCCCCAGCCTTGGTGGCCTTTCCACTAATCCAGGCCTGTTTTTATTACAATCCTGCATGTTTTCTAACTGTTTTTTTTTTAACTGAGACAAAAAATATAAAATATCTATTAACTGCATTTGTTAACAGCTTACATCATCAACCTGATGATCTGATCTGGAATCATCTCCCCAAAATTATGATTCATTACTGTATGGATACATCTTTTAATTAAACTAGTGGGCGATTAATTTTACCAATTTAATGCAATTGCAGAAATATAGTAAGCAAGGTTTTGATAATGATATGTTGCTTGATACAAACCCATGCCCCAATATATAACCACATACCATTGCATTTAAACTAGTTAAGCTAATCAGTTTGTTTAGATTTTTTTTATGTCCCCTTTTAAAATTCTAATACTTGCACAGTCTGCACCAGGTCTAGGAATTTACAATAAGTAAATCTGTGGCACCCAAATAACCACCACAAAGTGTTATATTGCCAGTATTCCACAACAGATAATTTGTCAGTACTAAGGAATGTCTGTTACAGAAAAGAGCTACAGATATCTGTTCCCCCAATGACTCTGTATGAGAGAAAGCATAGACAGAAATAGGGTTTAGTAAAATAAATATAATACAAGCTGATAGTAGTATTTTGCTTAAAATCAGAGCAGAAACCCCATTCAAGTTCACCTGGACCAGTGTTGATTCCAATAGCTCTCAACTCAACTTTTACGTTTATATGGTGAGTATAGAATATTATACCAGCAATTTTTCACAAGAATTGATTTTGCATTTGTTAGAGCATAGGTTGGTAATGTGATATATGGTGAAGTGATCATTTTAAATAAAGCTTTTGACTAGCTGTCAAAGATTTCATGTGAGTGGAAAAAAATAGAAAAAACACTAGAACCACAATGGTTCCTAGATAGATTTTGCTTGTTGTCTAAAACAGTGCATATTCCAAACATTAAATTAAATCAGTCTGCTAGTATAATGGCAGTTTGTTTTCTCATCTAGGATTTAGAAGTATAGCATATTGCATTCGTCTCTGGCAGTACTAATGTTTCCAGACTTAGCTTGAATTCCTCTTCTCCCCAAGAGATGCCATGTCCATAGTGATGCATAATGCTCACATCTGTATTAATGTCTGCTCGCCTTTACTCCTGCCATGACACATTTAATGTGGTTGTGGAGAGCCACTGCTCCAGCCAAAAGCACTACTGTTCACAGTTCTTAGACCTGACACAGCTGTTCTGAAATTCCCATTAAAAGATGGAGATCATTATACTGTAGGGATAAAAGCCCATTTATTTTTTATAATAATCTATAAGGGTCTCTAATGAAAGGTAACTAATACATATTATTTATCAGGCATTAGAACATTAGTTCTTCCAATTCCTCTTCTTTATATTAATTCCCTGTTTCTCTACTTACATGTCCTTGCAGCCAATCTGCTTGTTTTTGAAGCCTGGTGTCCCTACTGATTATGGAGCCAAAGAAAAAAACATAAGCTGAGCATTATAATCCTCTATTATGTGTGTCCTTTTCAAGCTGTGTGTGCGGTTAAACAGTTTTTATCCCCACAAGTTATCGAACCTGTAATTTTACCATTACCTTTTAAATTCACTTCTTGCACACATATCTCGTGGTTAAACCCATTAGTAATATACAGCGATAAACACCTGGAGTCCATCAAAAACAAAGAACATCTTATTCTGCCAGTACAGAAAACCTTGAGAATGCAGCACTCAGAAACAAACTGTACAACATACAACTTGCACAGGAATATAGTTTTATGATGTGTCAGCACAAGGGAGATCAAAAGCTAAAGTCAAATAAATCGCAAATGGGCACTACCAAAGGAAGCGGGACCTTTAAATAATCAGAAACAAACCCAAGGAATCTCAAAACAGCAATCACAAATAGATTTTTTTTTACTTTTATAAATGTTTTAGGTTCTGGCAATCTTTTTAAAAGCTACTAGATTTACGTTCCAAAAAGTAATTTATTCTTCAAGGAGGTACTAGCTGGAAATACAGATGTGACCAGTGCCAAAATCCACGCCAGTGCTTGAATGTTAATCATATTATTTCTGCAACTCCACTGTTTGCAGAGTATTGTCATTGATTTTAAATGAATGTATATGTAGGTAATAAATTAATATGCATATTACAAGCTGGGTGGGTACAGGCACCAATAGGAGGATAGTAACAGTTTACAATGTTTGTCACTGCTGTTTGTCAGGACTGAGTCAGATGTTATGTGCTCCAATAGGCATTAATCGTAAGTAATTTCTCGCATATTTTTTTATACACATAAAGATTAGTATATATTATATACCAGATGACTACAGTTTGCAGAAACACAGTTAATAAGGACTATATCACACTAAGCTAAGTAAAAAGGGTAAATAGAAAGGGTAAATAAAACATACTCGAGTACAATTGCAAAATTGCAAGTTACACAGAAAAAAATGATGATGCCCGATGAGTATTTGGCATTGAGCAGTTGGTTTCTCTTGACCTGGTAGCCCCAGGCTGAAGGTCATGCCCTATATTAGTTATGTTGTGGTTTCTCCATTTGGTTTCAGTTTGTAATCACTGTTGGATCTGTGCATTAATACAGTTTTGGGAGGAAAAACATACTGTTTGCATTTTATATTGCTTCTTTATTTTTTATATTATGAAATAGACAGCAACAAATTGTCCTTTAAAAGAAAACAATTTATATATACTTTGCAGTGTGGTGGCTTACATATGTTGGGCAAAATGTGGTACTAACACTTCACTTGAATTTTCGTAAAATGTATATAAGGGGATTCACATAGGCTGAATTTGAGCAGGTCCCGAGCATTCTGGATAATAGGTCCCATACCTGTATATATATATATATATATATATATATATATATATATATATATATATATATATATATATATATATATATATATATATATATATATATATATATGTATGGGATCTGTTATCCGGGAACCCGTTATCCAGAAAGTTCTGAATTACGGAAAGGCTGTCTCCAATAGACAAACAAGGGAAAGTTGTGCTCACCACTATTTTTTAAAAACCATTAGGCGGGGTTGCAATGAGGGTGTGACCACAAAATACATATAGTCAACTACAAGAGGTCCTCTGCACTCAACCCATTATCAATATATTTAAGACAGAGACATTTTGTGCATACTGCTACTAAAAAATGCCTTACCCTTTAAACAACACAGGGATTGTTTGTCCATATATTGCAATATATTTAAGCTGGCCAACTACGTGTTGTTTAAAGGGTAAGGCATTTTTTAGTAGCAGTATGCACAAAATGTCTCTGTCTTAAATATATTGATAATGGGTTGAGTGCAGAGGACCTCTTGTAGTTGTCTCCAATAGACCCCATTACAATCAAATAATCCAAATTTTTAAAAATTATTTCCTTTTTCTCTGTAATAATAAAATAGTAGCTTGTACTTGATCCAAACTAAGATATAATTAATCATTATTGGAAGCAAAACCAGCCTATTGGGTTTATTTAATGTTTACATTAAATAATGTAGACTTAAGGTGTGAAGATCCAAATTACAGAAAGACCCGTTATCCGGAAAGCCCCAGGTCCCGAGCATTCTGGATAATAGGTCCCATACCTGTATATATATATATATATATATATATATATATATATATATATATATATATATATATATATATATATATATATATATATATATATACAGTAGTTATATTGGGGGTCATTAAAAGAGGTTAACCTGCTCTCTTTTTTTCAAGTAGCAGCTTCTCTCTATACAACATACAACATATCAGAGTTAGCTTGCAAGATTTTCAGTTCATATAGTGTAGCATACATCTCTAATGGGAACAGATGTTTATTATATGGCTAGCAATGTGCTTATTTATGAACAGTAGCTATTTAATCTTGTCATTAAATTGTATACCTTATGGTAATATTTAAATAAACACATATTCCCCAGGCAGGCACAGTATACATACATGTAAAGAAAGCACATTAGGTAGGGGATAACAAAGAACACTAATTTATCATCAGAAATGAGTACTACAATTAGAGAGATGGCAGATCACAGTTTGAGCCTATCCCCCCAACAACAAAATACAGCAGCTTTAAACCTGACCACAACATACCGACATCTGCATTTGATTTGTGAGAGATTTTTGCTAATAAAACCTTAATCCACCTGTTGATACCTACAATTTTATTTATTATGCATAATCATGTAAATTGACATTGATGTGTGGTATGAACACTGGAATATGTTTCCTTGAAATAAACTTTACGAGATAACCTAACTGGTATGTTTTCCCTGCAAGCTTCATTATTCTGGGTGCAAAGATATTCAAGGTGATTGTCAGGTAGCACAGTGTGCAAGGATACTGCATGCCATATATCTTTAATTCATTTACCAATTTACGCAGGTGATCTAAATTTATGACTCTTATTCTGGGTTGTGTCTGTGCTGTCCAACTCAAGATTGTTGGTGCAGCATATATAAGGAAGTCAGAGGTGCCGTTACACCACAATGTGCAGTATAAATCTACATGTTGGAACTTTCGAAACGTTGCTCGTGGGAAATAAGTAACTGCCCAATTAACCCCACCAAGTAAATCTAAGGAATTTTACCACTTTATTAAGTAGATAGAGTGCATAGGCCTACAGAAATGTATACACTGAAAATCCTTACCTACAGACATAGTACATGTTAATAGTGATGGGTGAATTTATTTGCCAGGCGCGGATTTGTGGCAAATTTCCGACACCGGCAACAATTAAACGGACGCCCATTGACTTTAATGTGCTTCAAAAGTCACCGGCATTGATTTTGCGTTTCGCGGATTTTACACAAATTCGCCCAATAACTGCATGTTAACTAAAAGATAACATGTGCATTCCCTATACAGTTATTTTTATTAACATGTATTTATAAAACAGCAACACATTCCGCAGCGTTGCACAATAAATAGATTTAAACATTAAAGATGCACAGAAACAAACGTAAAAAAAAATTACACTAGGCTGCCTTCTGTACTTTCTTACAAAGAATGCCTAAATACTTATAAGAAGCCTGTTATAATATTCTATATTCTAACCAGTCACAAACCTGTAATAACATACTATAGCCTTGCCTAGGATCAAGGTGAATTCTAACTGCTTTTCTCTAGTTTAGAAAACAGGCACTGTACATCTTTAATCTCCTCCTGATAAAGGTTATTTTCTTAACTGAATAAATGTTCCCCACCATTTAAAGTGTGAACTACACTGAAGGTTGTCTTAAAATAGGAAAAGCTGAAGGCATGTTCTGCTCCTAAATGAAAATATAAAAGATCATTATAAGATGTGTGCAGAGTGCATGCGTATTGCTCTGCAAGAGAATACAGTGGCTGAGAAGGACTGTCATTTCTAAAGTGACAAGCAAGTGACTTAATCTCTCTGTATATTCTACATTACATGTGAAAGTAATTGCAACTGTTTTTTAAAAGGTACATACCATTATGGATCGATATACAGGTATAGGATCTATTTTCTAGAATGCTTGGGATGCTGTGGTTTTCTTGACAAGAGTTTTTTTTTCCGTAGTTGGGATCACCATATCTTAATTGCCAGATTTATCCAAATTTGCTCCTGCATATATACACAAAAATATTTTTTTAAAATTAACTAAAAAAAAAACTTGTGAAAAGTTTAAAAACGCTGTAAGTAAAAGCTTTTCTATAAAAATCAATGGGCATGGGGATTGTCTAAAGCAACTTTATTTCCCAGTTCATTACAATATTCATCTTCATTGAATGGAACAATGTAATTTCTGTGCGTCTTTTATTCCTAGATAAAACAATCTCAATTGTACTGCCCAAGTTTTTTTTTTTTTATAAATCAGATAATTCTCAAGATTAAAAAACATGGTTCACAGGAAAAGTTGTGTGTTTTGTTGGGGTTTTTTAGTTTTGCTTTTTTTTCCCTCAAACTCTTAAATTATGTCTACTAAAAAAATATCTAAACATTAACTAAGCCTAGTAGTGTTGCTTTGTCACCAATATGGATTCATGCAGCTTAGTTACCATCTAGTTCAAGGTACTGTTTTATTACTACTGATAAGGGCTAGTCCACACGGGGAGATAGCGACGCGTTTGCGGTCGCGGCGACAAAGCGCCGCGACAGTCGCCGCGACCGGCGCAGGCGACAGTTTTGTATGGGCGCCTATGTAAAAACGCCTGTGCTAACCACACGAGGCGATGCGCTTTTCAACAGTCGCCTGAAAAAGCCTGGCGAGGCATTTTCAGGCGACTGTTGAAAAGCGCATCGCCTCGTGTGGTTAGCACAGGCGTTTTTACATAGGCGCCCATACAAAACTGTCACCTGCGCCGGTCGCGGCGACTGTCGCGGCGCTTTGTCGCCGCGACCGCAAACGCGTCGCTATCTCCCCGTGTGGAATAGCCCTAAAAGGGAAATAATTTCTCAGTTTTGCACTGTTAAATGCGTGGGCATATGTCCGCTCTAATAACATATGTGTAGCAATTTTTGAAAACAATTTTTTTAAAAAGTATATTAATTTAAACATGATCTAAATAAAACTGTAGAAGTTTTTAATATACTGTATAAAATTCAGTGCATATCAACATATATACATACAGTACATATAAACCTTATAATGTTGTTAAACAAGGGGTAAGCACAGGTGCGGGATGTGTTCAGCAGGTCATGGATATCTGCCTCAGAGATATTTCAGCAAATCCACCTTTAATGAAAAGCAAAAAGGGGTCAAGTTGTGGTTCACATTTTTTGCTCAACTTTTCTGGAAAGCTTTAATTGCTGATTCATTTTTTCTCTCTTGGAGGTGGAAAATAACTAAAAAACAAAGACAAATTCCATTCTTCAAGACAAAAAAATTACTTAAAGGTCAAATAAAGTACAAAAATCTTTGTGTCCATAGGGCAGCTCTAGGTTTAATATTACTGTATATAGTAGCCTAATCAAAGTACGATTTTATCTCAACATTTTCTGCTACAAACTCTGATCAAATCCGCTCTGTTTTTTACACTTATTTATTATTACATTTTCCTGAAAATTTGCTTTGCGGGGGAAAAATCTGATTTTCATGATTTTATCGGGTTTTTCTTATGCTTCGGGGTATTGCATAAAACACAGCACACATCAAAAAATCATTGGGACTTCTCCCATTGACTTATCTGCATCCTGGACAGGTCTGAGATGCTGGATTTTCTAATTCTGACTTTTCCAACCTCGGGGGTTTACTAAATTCAGAAAAACTTGTAATTTTTGTAAAAGTCTGATTTTATGATGTGCGCTGGGTTTTGTGCAATACCCTGATGTTTTCGGAATTTTCGGGTGAAAATTCCAACAAAAACGTGAAATTCGTGAAAATTGGATGAAAAAATCCCAAAAAAATTTGAAAATCTGTTTTTTTTTACGCAAATTTTTGGGAAAATGTATTCATAAATAAGCGTAAAAAACCCGAGTGGATTTGATCGGAGTTTGTAGCAGAAAATCTTGAGATAAATTCGGACTTTGATAAATAACCCCCTATGTCTTGTAGAGTCCCTTGTTAATGCATTAATACATATTATTAATACAAATGATTTAAAAGGAATTGATAACAATGTATAACAATTAATAACGTAAGATATATGAAATAGAATAAATGGTAGTTATAAAATGATCATTATGGAATGATTCTGAATTAGCACACTAAATACCAAATAATAAATCCAATCATATTCCTTCTGAAGTCTAATTGTGTTCAATTTACCAAGAAGAATTATCTCAATAAATATTGAGCAATACAGATATTTATTACATAAGAAAATAGTTTTTATTTTTTTAATTGATTATTTTCCATTGTCTTCTATAAAACTCAACATCCAATTATTTCTGAAGGCTTGCACAATGATAATTATAGATATATATTTATATATATATTTATAGAAATATTTATATTACCTTATATACTCGAGTATAAGCCGAGTTTTTCAGCATCCAAAATGTGCTGAAAAAGTCTACCTCGTCCTATACTCGAGCCAGTGGGCAGTAGCTGAGATTGCAGTCACTTTTAATCATTCCTATACCAACAGTTCGCTTCGGGAGAGACTGCAATATCACACAGCGCCCTCTGTTGGTTATATGAAAGAATAACAGTGCGCCCTCTGTTGGTTATATAAAAGAATAACAGTGACTGCAATATCACACAGCGCCATCTGTTGGTTATATGAAAGAATAACAGTGGCTGCAATATCACACAGCACCCTCTGTTGGTTATATGAAAGAATAAATGTGTGCCCTCTGTTAGTTATATGAAAGAATAACAGTGACTGCAATATCACACAGCGCCATCTGTTGGTTATTTGAAAGAATAACAGTGCGCCCTCTGTTGGTTTTATGAAAGATTAACAGTGACTGCAATATCACACAGCGCCCTCTGTTGGTTATATGAAAGAATAACAGTGACTGCAATATCACACAGCGCCATCTGTTGGTTATATGAAAGATTAACAGTGACTGCAATATCACACAGCGCCCTCTGTTGGTTATGTGAAAGAATAACAGTGCGCCCTCTGTTGGTTATATGAAAGAATAACAGTGACTTCAATATCACACAGCGCCATCTGTTGGTTATATGAAAGAATAACAGTGACTGCAATATCACACAGCGCCATCTGTTGGTTATTTGAAAGAATAACAGTGCGCCCTCTGTTGGTTATATGAAAGATTAACAGTGACTGCAATATCACAGAGAGCCCTCTGTTGGTTATATGAAAGAATAACAGTGACGGCAATATCACACAGCGCCATCTGTTGGTTATATGAAAGATTAACAGTGACTGCAATATCACACAGCGCCCTCTGTTGGTTATGTGAAAGAATAACAGTGCGCCCTCTGTTGGTTATATGAAAGAATAACAGTGACTTCAATATCACACAGCGCCATCTGTTGGTTATATGAAAGAATAACAGTGCGCCCTATGTTGGTTATATGAAAGATTAACAGTGACTGCAATATCACACAGCGCCCTCTGTTGGTTATATGAAAGAATAACAGTGTGCCCTCTGTTGGTTATATGAAAGATTAACAGTGACTGCAATATCACACAGCGCCCTCTGTTGGTTTTATGAAGGATTAACAGTGATGGCAATATCACACAGCGCCCTCTGTTGGTTATACTAAAGATTAACAGTGATGGCAATATCACACAGCACCCTCTGCACATGTTAGTGGGACAGTGGGACAATGCACACAGTAATCCGTTTGGCAATTCTCTGTCACCATCAACTTTGCAAAGAAGTCCGGTTAATCGCTGGGGGGGTTGCTTTGGCGGAATGTGCGCTGCTGGGAGACAGGGCAGTAGTTGTTAAATGATTAAAGATTGAATGTTTTGAAATTCTGCAGTGACCGTGATGGATTTCCAGTTTGAAATTTGATAATCAGGGTAGATATAAACTTGGAGAAAAGGTTTTTCGTCATCAGTCTGTAGATTGCCAGTATTTGGTTTTGTAGATCTAATTCTCTGGCAAAACAATGTTTGGGATATCCCATGGACAATATGCCAAAATGCTTTAATTTTCCTCTAAAACCTACTGAAAATAATATACAAATTCAGTGGTCAATATATTTGTAGCAGTTTGTACCTAAAATGTATTTTATTTCCAAATATAGTATTTATGCTCTTCAAGACAATTAAAATAGACCATTTATGGGGTTAAACACTGTAGATTTTTAGCAATATTGATAGAGAGGATTACTGTAAGTTTGGTACCCATCTGCCATCACATCATTTAATTAACATACTGTAAGCTGGAAACAAAGAATGCTTGTTACATTCAACAAATTTACTTCCAGCTTCAGCGTGAAGACCTTTCCTTGTTTGCAGCTGTTAGAGACTTGCCCATTTTCTCCTTGTTTTATTGGTTCAACATTATTTCATTCTGTCAGTTTTACTTAACTTGTAAACTTCTGGAATCATTGATAATTTGCTGCCTATAAGTGTTTGGGAATATGTTATCTATCCTATGTTCTCTCTCTACATTCACGAGTACATCACTGGCACATCAACACTGTCAGTGCCTGAGGCACAGATTTCACACATCCCAGAGCAAGAGGAAGCAGGATGCTATCAATTCACTGTTAGCACTGTCTGAAGTAAGCCAAATATAAATGTGTTGAGTTGACCAAGAAACACAAGCTTGGTTTAGAGTGTAAAATGCACGTTTACCCTGAAAAACCCTTGAAGAAAAACATTGCTAAAAGGCTAAAGGAGTCATTTACAGCATCTGAATGCAGTCAAATTAGGGAACAGAGGGGTGGGATTGGAGCCACTGACGTGTCTCATCCGCCAGTCAGTATCTCATAATTACAGCTCTGCTCAAAGCAGGCAGCACTTTATTCACAAGGGCAGTTGCAGGTCTCTGTGCTCTGAAACATAGGCTCCTGCAGCAATTCAAGATCAACAGAATACAAAGTGCAAATAAATGCTTCATTCTGGATGTTCATCTCCAACTTCAGAGGTATACAAGTATATACCACTTGTAAGCAAGGAGCGTCGTAGCAAAGCAAAACCTTTTTGGTTCAATAGAAGTGTTGGTGTTGAGGTGGGTAAGAAAATAAGTTAGCTGGGACAGCCAAATCATTTATAAGGTTTCCTTCTTAATAGTCCCAATTCTAGTAATACAACTAATGATACATTCAAAATAGACTAGAACATGTTAAGATAAACAAAGGTCCGGGGCCAGATGGTATTCATCCCAGGGTAATAAGTGAGCTTAGCTCTGTGATTGCCAAAACTCTTTACTTAATTTTTCAGGATTCATTGAAGTCTGGCATAGTGCCGAGAGATGAATTGCTATTGTGGTGCCTCTATTCAAAAAGGGATCCCGTTCTCAGCCTCAAAACTATAGGCCAGTTAGTCTGAGGTCAGTGGTAGGAAAGCTTTATGAAGGGTTAATAAAGGATAAGATACTGGACTTTATAGCAAATCATAATACTATGAGTGTGTGCCAGCATGGTTTTATGCGTAATAGATCTTGCCAGACTAACTTAATTTCTTTTTATGAGAAGGTAAGCAGGGACCTCGATTCTGGGATGGCAGTGGATATGTTTTACTTAGACTTTGCTAAAGCTAGTTGATAAATGCAAGGTTATGCACTTTGGCAAAAATAATATAAATGCAAGTTATACACTAAATGGCAGTGTTGGGAGTTTCCTTAAATGAGAAGGATCTAGCAGTTTTTGTAGATAACAAGTTGTCTAATTCTGGTGCAGTGTCATTCTGTGGCTACTAAAGCAAATAAAGTTCTGTCTTGCATATAAAAGGGCATTAACTCAAGGGATGAAAACATAATTATGCCTCTTTATAGGTCCCTGGTGAGGCCTCATCTGGAGTACGCAGTGCAGTTTTGGACTCCAGTCCTAAAGAGGGATACAAATGAGCTGGAGAGAGCACAGAGACATGCAACTAAACTGGTTAGAGGGATGGAAGACTTAAATTATTAGGGTAGACTGTCGAGGTTGGGGTTGTTTTCTCTGGAAAAAAAGGCGCTTGCAAGGGGAGATGATTACACTTTAGAAGTACATTAGAGGACATTATAGACAAATAGCAGGGGACCCTTTTACTAATAAAGAGGATCACCATACCAGAGGCCACCCCTTTAGACTAGAAGAAAAGAACTTTCATTTGAAGCAACGTAGGTGGTTCTTCACAGTCAGGACAGTGAGGTTTTGGAATGCACTGCCGGGTGATGTTGTGATGGCTGATTCAGTTAGGTATGGGTATATATAATTTATGTGACAGTAGGGAGGGGTGTGTGTATGGATGCTGGGTTTTCATTTGGAGGGGTTGAACTTGATGGACTTTGTCTTTTTTCAACCCAATTTAACTATGTAACTATGTACAACCTGCACTTTTTTTAGCTTTTTTTTTTTTAACACTAATTGTGTTGAAACCCACAATTATTCTACTGACAATCAAAAGTCCTGAGAGATCACTATGGTAGCTACCATGAACTATCTATGAACTATACATAATTGTTATCATAAGGGGACCTAACCTCATGGTTGTGTGCAATATTTAGTAATGAGAGGAAAATTATCATCATCATTATTTATAACGTCAGCAAGCACTTTACAAACATTTTTAAATGGGGTCTCAAAATAATGAATAAAAGAAAATGGCATTATAAAAATATAAAGACTGCTATGTGAAATGTACTTTCCACAGTATGGTAATGGTGCCTGTTTATAGTTTACATGGTACTACTTTGAATATATAGAGACGGTTATGTAGTACAGTGGGCAATGGAAGTACAAGGTCAAAAGAACATACTATGATGATCGAAGGTCTCTTCAGGCTTACCTTTTACAACTGCATAACTACTGCTTTTTTGCTGTATCTCATCCAGTCCTCCTTCCTTTGAGTTCATGAGGTATTGGATTTCACCTACTAGGCACATTACATGTGCTACAACTCATCTAAAAATTATGTCAGTGGTTTTCTTCTATGGGAATATAGATGTACAAAGGTAGACTCCAAAATTACAGATAAAAAAGATTAAGGGATTTGAGTCGCTCATTAGCAATATTATTAATGCCTTGTGGAACGATTGTCAAACATATCAACAAATATGTAAAATCCAAACATATTATCAGTTTCTCAGTTGCCCCAGTCATGTGACTTGTGCTCTGATACACTTCGGTCACCCAGCTCCCATTCTCTCCAACAGCCTATCAACAGTACAATTGGAATGTAACAAGATAGCTGCTCTGTGAAACAAAATAAGCTCCCTAGTAGATATGAGAATAGCAGTCAATAGTAAAAATTCAGGCCCCACTACAATGCCTCCAGTTACATTGAGTTGTAGAAACAATAGCTTAGCTGAAAGCAGTTCCATCATGAAGTGCCGGCTCTTTCTGAAAGCGCATGACCAGGCAAAATGACCTGAGATAGCTGCCTACACACCAAACAAAAAAATATATACTTGTTGGTTCAGGAATATAATTTTATATGGTAGAGTGAATTATTTGCAGTGTAAACAGTATAATTTAGAAATAAAAACTACACCATAAAAATCATGACAGGATCTGACAGAAGTTTCTTTATACACAAATAAAAAGCAATAATAATTAGTATCCAAAAAGGGAAGTATGGTAAGCTTGTTAGAAGTATGGAGAAAAATGCAGGGAGGTATTTTTTTTCTTATCAAGAAAAAGTGGAAATGGGAAATGAGAATTTTTTATGACTTCTTGATAAATCTACCACAAATAGTTAGCTTTTATGAAGTGATTTTTTATTAGGATAAAACAAACAAAGTTGTTGATTCAAATATCAGAACATTTATTTCTGAGTTATATCTATTTTTACATTTAATTATCGGGGATATATACATACAATTTAGTGCTTATGCCTAGTGATAAAATAGGTATCTGAACTTGGTCATAGCTTTGCTTTGGCATGCTTTTCTCTAGACATAAGCACTGATGAAGCAGAATTGAGTTTGTTTGCATTTGGGCATGCACATTTCCTGAGCGTCAAGACGACTCAGACTTAATGGTGAAAAAAAACATTCTTAAATATACCATATCCTGCCAGGATTTAGAACTGTAATGGTTCTGTCTATCAAAGCATTCCTGTTTACTGCATGTCTTTGAATATACAGCTAAATATACTGGCATCAGTTGTTACAGGAACTTGCGTGTGCTTGCTAGACTTTTGAGTAAGTAAAAATCTATGTAAATAACTAAAAGACAAATATTTTCTAAAGCTGTTATGTATCTTTGTCTTATATTGTGTATAAACAAAAGCCTAATGTCACCATGTGTTCTCAATTAAATGACTGCGTAAAAGTAAAGTATTAGCTAGAAATTGTTAGAATTTCTTGTGGTTACAAAACAGTGAATAGACTAGTCCAATTAAATATATTTTGGTATGATTACAGTGCAATATGTTTTCTTTGCCATTTCCTTATAGGGTAGGACAAATATTGTATGTTGACAGTGTGGAGACATTTGCACAAATCTGCCTGGAAGACTGAGACAACATTTCAATAGTGTTCAAAGTCGGTATTTACTAACCCTAAAATTGGTAATTGGTAATTACTATTTCATTTTAGACACTGAAAACTTTAAACTTGTTTTTTTGTTTTTTTTTGCATAAATGTTGAGTTTTAATGCTATGAAATAAAAACCACAAAAAATGTAATTTCCGTGCAAGGTTTGTTTTTCAGTAAAACAAGATAATTGACCAAGGGTCTGAAAAGTTATCCAAGTCAATGTATTTATCTTCTAAAATGTTGAGGAAATTAAATAAGAAAGTAAATCAATTTTTGTCTGAATACAACCCATACACTACAGTAATTTTGTTGCTAATCTTCGATCTCAAACAAATTCCATAATGGCACCCAAGGCCACATGCAAATTTGTATTATCTTTCTACATCTCTAATCCTTTTTTTTAACAAAGGACATACTGTTTCCTGAAGATTGTTTCTGAGTATGCTTTTTTTTTTTTTTACTGTATCATGTTTACCTGAGGCCTGAGTCTTAAAGAGATACTCACACGAGAAAACAACCTTTTTATATCCATCATAACGCTATCATTGAATGATATTTATACTTTGCCATAAAGGGCCTGATGATTTTACATTACCATCCTTACCCCCCATGTTCCTCTATTAGGGGGCCGCCATAGTCCGTTAGCATTAAAAACTGTAGCTGACAGGTTAAAAAGGGACAATCAGGTCGGCAAAACAGTCAGGTTTAGGAACTTCAAGTAACAATTACTTACAAAAGCAGAACTATCAGCAAAAAAAACATCAATGTAACCTATATGTAGCTTTCAATGTCAGTATCACTTTAAGCTCAATATATACAGTATATACACAATTACACAATTATACTGAGTGTGTGTGTGTGTGTGTGTGTGTGTGTGTGTGTGTGTGTGTGTGTGTGTGTGTGTGTGTGTGTGTGTGTGTGTGTGTGTGTGTGTGTGTGTGTGTGTGTGTGTGTGTGTGTGTGTGTGTGTGTGTGTGTGTGTGTGTGTGTGTGTGATTTAATGCTCTGAATGCCTATCGTACAAACACATGCAGATGTCTACAATTATTTTTTTCACATAACTTAATTATTAACTTTAATTTAGCCTAAAACCCTTGTATAAAGGAAAACTCCAAAATTGCAGATAAAAAAGATTAAGGGGTTTGAGTTTCTGATTAGCAATATTCTTATGGCCATGTGAAAAGCTTGTGGAGCATATCAACAAATGTGCAAACTCCAGTGCTCCAGATGCCTTTGACGTCTTTTACAATCCTGTCTCCCCCACCCGCTGCACGTTACCATGGGTGCACGTGCGATAATGCATGCAGGCGCAGGGGGCAGGACAAGTTTATTCCAGTAACATGACCCCAGCTGCAAGTGCTAGAGCACCAAGGAAAACATAAATTGCCCCCATTAGTGCTTATTAAAAAAGGACTTATGCTCACGGCGTTGCTCTCTACGCCTTGCACTAGATAAATCCAAAATTTACCTTGTCACTATTAATTACTAGTTTCCTTAAATTAATGACATTTACGTTTTTTATTGTATTATATTGATGTGCTCATGTGTTTATTTTTGGCCTATGCCACCTGATTACATTACTGCTGCTGAATGCAGGAAACGCTGATGGTGTGAAAAGATGGTGGCTTGTCCCCGGTTTATTTGCCTCACTATTAAAAAAATCCCCCCTGTAGTCTCAATTATTTTATGGCAAAACAACTGACTGGCCCGATACTTATGGCCATACCTACAATATTAAAATAAGAATTTTTGCTAGCGCAACAGGAGGCAATACAGCATAGAATTAATATAACATCAGCGAAATACTATATGGAAGTTCCCAGAGCTACAATCTAAATATGGGCTCCATAACAACCATATCTTTGCATACCTGCAAGTCAAAAGCTATGTGGAGTTAGTGATTCGGGGCATAAAAACACAATTAATCAATCCACTGGATGTCTTAATAAAGCAAACCAGGGACCACTTATCACAACATCTGGAGTATATGCTATCATTAGATTACAACTCACACATATCGAGATGACTAAACATCATATCAAACATAACAATAACTCAAATTACAACAGCATATTTGAAACATACAAAAGCCTTATCAGCAGTATACTTCCACGACGTGGCCCTTAGACTCTTAAAGCATGTGTGTCACCCAAAATAGCGCACAAAATTGGCAGAACACAGACACCTAACTGTGCAAAATGCAATCATCCTGATACCACTTTAGAACATGCACTGTGGTCATGTACTAAATGAAATGCTTTATGGAACACAGTCCTATCACATATCGTAAGTTGGTGCGATATCATAATAACCTGGACAAACCCACAAATACTGCTGGGATTATATCCCATGCCCACTGACAAAGAATCCTAAGGCTTGCTTTTCTTTGAGATTTGGAGCAAATACCTAGACACATTGGAAGGGCTGAAACAACAAAACTATTAGCAAAACTATTAGCCCCCTTCAGATATACCAAATGGTGGGCAGAAGCCTCTTTTAGGAGTGAACTTTCCTAACAACCCAAGACCAAAAACGAAAAAGAAAGATTTGCCGCCTCCTCCTCCCTCTTTCTCCTCAACGTCTATACCTAAATCAATGGAAGCTACATTCCAACTCTCACAAGATGCATTAGAAAGAAGGTCTCTCCTCTCAAACAATTTCAGACTCTCTACCTTCCCCCTCTTTCTTTTTGCTCTATCTCCTGCTGTTTATTTTTTCTGTTTATTTTCACATTTTAATGTGTTAAATTGATGTATAATGAAACCGTGTTAAAAGCGACTGATGTGGAACAACAAACTCAAGAAACAATGGTAATTGTATATGCATTATGCCATAAAAAAACTCAATGTACAGTTTAACCATTTTCATTTATTTTGTTTAATTTTGAAAAACAATAAAAAATATTTTACAAAAAAAAAAATTCCATATATATTTATTAAGATACTCAAACGGGCAAATCTTAATTTGCCAGGTTTGCCAGGTGCAGACATTAGTATTTTTAATTTTTATAAAGACAAATCCAGAAAAATCCATTTTCTAAAATGTTTGTTTCTACAACCCAAGACGTTTTAGACATTGAGATAAATACAGCAGTACACCATAAAATAAGAAATGTATTGTATTATGTTTATAGTCCCGATCACATACTTTTAAACTAAACCTCAGCTTTATTTTCAACAACGCTTATTATGCATTGAAACTCCTGTATAAATCCTAATCCAAACTTCCCTATAAAAATAGACAACCTGGGAAGACATTTATTACATTTAAAATAGTTGTGTGTCTTGTTGATGATCACACTCTAAAATAAACACACAGTGACCATCCTACCACAGTATCTGTTACATATATAATAGCTGGCAAACATTATACCGACTGCTCTGGCCAGGAGCCTGATTCAGAAAATGCTGCATGTCAGTTTAATCTATTCTAAATCTCAGCAATCCCATACCATCAAAGCAATATGGATGGCAGATTTGATTTGACACTGATTTATTTCATCAATCATTTTTTTCCTTTGAATTATATAGCAGTATATTCTGCAGACTCCCCTCTGTACTAAAGAGTCATTATGCATAGTATTGGAGAATAACTAGATTCTGCTTTGTTCTTAACTGTTAAAATAACTATTTATTTTCATCTATTTTCAAAAAAGTCTTCTTTTGTTTTGGATCCTGCTGCTTTGTGTACTTTTTATGGACAAATGATATGTCAGTTCCATGGGAATCTAATTTTCGGTCAGTGCCAAATTTTCTATAAAGAAACCAAAAAAGTCAGTGTCTAGGACACAGGGGCGATCCTGGCCCCTCCGCCGCCTGAGGCAGCAGCATTTGCTGCTGCCCCCCCTCCCCCAGTAATTTGCTCTTAAAGTACCAGGAGCAGCATTTTTGCTGCCCTGATACCTAGTGGGGCGCTGCCGCCTGAGGCGACAGCCTCAACTCGCCTCATTGGCGAAGCACCCCTGCTAGGACAGCAGCTGTAAGGGGAGTTCTAATTTGACCAGTATTGAGTATCTCAGGGGCCTGTATTTAATCCATTACCTTTATAATGTACAATATGTAATGTTTATGTGATTGGTGGTAATATTAAATTGATATATGACAGATGCCATATGGTTTCCTTTAATGTATACACAGGTGATGCCTCAAGCAATGAAAGCCACATTTGCTGTTTCTCTGCTAGCCAAGAGAACAGCAATGCTGCTTTATGTGAGCACTGACAGGCAGATGCCACTTACTGTATATCAGATATCGCAGATGGGGTAGTTCAGAGCAGCATTGCAATTTCCACGCTTTAAGATTCTGGTGGGGGAGCTGTTGGCAGGGGGCACATAAGCCAATAACACTTTTGGGGAAGGGAACCACTGATAACACTTGTAGAGAATAAAGGATAATATACCCATTACTAATTAAAAGGCATTCATCAGAGGCCCCTTGGAGTTCTGTGACCATATAATGTTTACAGAATTGCTGAGTGCCACTGGTCATCACACCAAGGCTTTTGACACAGCAAGAAATAATGCAGCCATTTATAATAGTAGTTGATTTACCTGTGGCTATGGTTACTGAAAGAAGCATAACAAACAGGGGAAAGTTGTGCTCACCACTAGTTTTTAAAATCATTAGGCGGGGGTGCAATGAGGGTGTGACCACAAAAAACATATAGACAAATACAAGATTCCTCTGCACTCAACCCATTATCAATATATTTAAGACAGCGACATTTTGTGCATACTGCTACTGAAAAATGCCTTACCCTTTAAACAAAACAGGGATTGTTTGTCCATATATTGCAATATATTTAAGCTGGCCAACTACGTCAAAGTCATCCCATATCTGGCCAGTCCTATGCTCAATTTTCATCTGATTCATTAAGAATTCTATGGTTTAATTATACATTTTATAAAAAGGGACGAATACGTTTTACCTGCAACTTACTAGCTGCTTTCAAAGTAAAACTCCCAAACTTGGCTGGCCAGATATGGGATGACTTTGACGTAGTTGGCCAGCTTAAAATATATTGCAATATATGGACAAACAATCCCTGTTTTGTTTAAAGGGTAAGGCATTTTTCAGTAGCAGTATGCACAAAATGTCGCTGTCTTAAATATATTGATAATGGGTTGAGTGCAGAGGAATCTTGTAATTGTCTATATGTTTTTTGTGGTCACACCCTCATTGCACCCCCGCCTAATGATTTTAAAAACTAGTGGTGAGCACAACTTTCCCCTGTTTGTTATAGTTATACAGGAGCAGTGACCAGCTCCATGTTGTAGCTCCCACCCCCTCCAACTATAGTCAGGTGATCCCACTGGTGTCTAATAAAAGGGCAGCCAAGTTTGGGAGTTTTACTTTGAAAGCAGCTAGTAAGTTGCAGGTAAAACGTATTCGTCCCTTTTTATAAAATGTATAATTAAACCATAGAATTCTTAATGAATCAGATGAAAATTGAGCATAGGACTGGCCAGATATGGGATGACTTTGACGTAGTTGGCCAGCTTAAATATATTGCAATATATGGACAAACAATCCCTGTTTTGTTTAAAGGGTAAGGCATTTTTCAGTAGCAGTATGCACAAAATGTCGCTGTCTTAAATATATTGATAATGGGTTGAGTGCAGAGGAATCTTGTATTTGTCTATATGTTTTTTGTGGTCACACCCTCATTGCACCCCCGCCTAATGATTTTAAAAACTAGTGGTGAGCACAACTTTCCCCTGTTTGTTATAGTTATACAGGAGCAGTGACCAGCTCCATGTTGTAGCTCCCACCCCCTCCAACTATAGTCAGGTGATCCCACTGGTGTCTAATAAAAGGGCAGCCAAGTTTGGGAGTTTTACTTTGAAAGCAGCTAGTAAGTTGCAGGTAAAACGTATTCGTCCCTTTTTATAAAATGTATAATTAAACCATAGAATTCTTAATGAATCAGATGAAAATTGAGCATAGGACTGGCCAGATATGGGATGACTTTGACGTAGTTGGCCAGCTTAAATATATTGCAATATATGGACAAACAATCCCTGTTTTGTTTAAAGGGTAAGGCATTTTTCAGTAGCAGTATGCACAAAATGTCGCTGTCTTAAATATATTGATAATGGGTTGAGTGCAGAGGAATCTTGTATTTGACTGAAAGAAGCATGGCCGTCAAGGCTTATACTCACATCATTTGGCAGAGCTCTTTGACATATGTCTTCAAAGCACTAGCTCAGTCAACTCAAGTTTAAGCAGAAGAAGATGAACACCTTGACAGGAGTACAATAGTGAACAAAAGAAGGGCTGGGAAAAGGCAATAAGAAAAACACAATGACAGGTGGAGGTTGGCAACATGATAACAAAGAGTTCATAATAATAGGGGGATGGTGGCCAGCCTACGAGACAAAAAGAACTCAAGTGAATGGAGGCAATAAGTGAACATGGTGAATTCATTAACCAAAAGGTATCATTATCAAAAGGCTTCATGATATGGAAGACCCCTCATTTTAATAAAGAACAAAACATATCTATTTTTATCATATATAATATATATTACTAATTATTTAATAGCATTGCAGTTCATCTTACCCTTAGAGAGACATAGGCACAGCAACACCAAACACTGTGAGCAGTATGAATTATCCAATTACCAGGCTGAGCTAGAAACTCCTAAGTTTCCTTTGAGCCTACAGCAGATGTAGGTTATTGTTATTCTTTATTAATATACAGCACCAATATATTGCTTCACAGGAAATGTGCATGTGCAAGTGGAATGTATAATTTAATTTACAGTAACTACCAGAGGCCCACACAAGCTATGTGGTTGATTCATTAGAATCCAGTTGCCTTACCAAAATGTTTTTGGAGTGCAGGAAACAAGAGCATCCTATAGAAATCCCACAGAAATGGTCCCTATGTTAGAATAAAATCATAAACCCCAGCAACGTGAGGAAGCAATGAAGCATCTGAATTTTCCATAAGACAGGCTTAATACATACAAATCTTCAGCATAAGCATTACTTATCTGTGTATGTATTAAGTATGGGCAGAAAGTAATGCCAAAATTGTTGGGGGTTATCATGCTCACACCAGCTGAAAACCTGGTATTAGTAGTCTTAAATTACTAATAAATATCAGAAATCACTAAAAATAGGAAAATTATGTAAATGTTAAAAGATATAAGAGCATAACCCTGAGTAAGGTTACATTCATTCTATTTAGGTTTACATCACCTTGCTTTTGAAGTTTGGAAATATATTCACATTAGAGGACTATGCAGCGCAGTTGGGAAAGGACTGCATCCATAGCTGAATATGGCCCTAACCCAACTGGATTCTAAAGCCAGCTTGACAGATATCTAGCCAAACACTGGTCTGGGGAGTCCCCAGCCTTGTCTAGGCGTGGCTGAGTCAGCAGACAATGCTGGCCCAAATAAAACATCTGACATATCTGAGATTTAAAGCATAATACCTAAAGGGACAAAATGTGTACATCCTTACAAAAAATTGTTTGTACTTTGGATATCTCTATCTTTAATTCTAATCAATTTAAGTTGGCAGTAACTTATTCCCTATGTTCAAAAAGTAATATGGGAACTCTTCACATGTTACATTGTTATACTACAAAAGAGCAATGTAGAACCTGTAAAAAAAAAAAACATTTTAGCTAACTTTAGCATAACTTTAATAACTTTAAAAAATATATAAACTTGCCAACCTATTAACTTTTTTTTTATTTCTTATTTATTTACATTAAATGATACTTGCCGTTGTTAATTCCAGCAGCAGATTGTTTAAAGCCAAGACTGTTTAGGTTTTAGCATGCACATAGAAGGCATTGGTAAAGAGAAGGTTATAAACAGTATGCAGTAAGTTTAATTATTAGTGAGGCAGTTCAGATAATGCTTAAAATGTCAGTTTCAGTGCAACACTTTATACTAGGGGTACCAGAGGGGAGTAGGTTAAGGCATAGTGATCACAATCCAACACTTTGCTCCTCATAGACATTAAGATGTTGCCAGTATATGCAGCTACTGGGGTCTGTGTTATTTTTCCAAGTAAACTGGGGGGGGGGGGCTGTAGGTCTTAGGCTCTCTACATAGGACACCAGTCCTTTTTAACTTAGGGTGCTTCTCTGAGAATCATTGCACTTTGCATTCATTTTCTGCTTTTATAGATTACATTTTTGGAAAACTAACTATATTTGAAACATTTTTTTTTTTTTTGAAAAGCCTGTTTATTTACACAGTTATATTTTTACTCTGAACTGAAAAAATGCATGCATATTGGAAGTGTTTAAAGGACCACTCTGAATACATCTTTACTAATTCACTATTTTGTGTCTAGATTCCCTTCAATGTAGCCATACAATGGTCGATACTCTTTGGCATCAAACTAAACAGCAGTCTGAATGGCAGGATATCATATGAGTGGCCACCTGTCTATTGTTCCAGCAGCCTGAAATACTGGAATAGCAACTGTGCGGAGTAGATATGGCTCTACACTTCCTCATCTGCTCAAGTACAATACACTGGTGGACACTGCATAGCAGCAGCTGAAATTATCAATGTATATATCACTATCACCAATAATGTGATGCTACTTTGGTATAATTAATATGTCGGATGTATAGACTGTGTCTTATACAGAGGCATATTTATACTGTCAGTGTTATGCCATCAGGCATGTAGCATAGACGTTTTTATTTCATAATGATTTACAATATATATACCTGCTTTGATATATAAATGTCTTAGGATTAGTCAGTATAGTAAATTCTAGAAACCTACTGAAGATAATGGGAGTCCAGTGTCCTTGTATGTGCCTTGCTGGGTAAACAGTCATTGCCATTGTTTATTGTTATATAGTAAACATACTGTAGGTATTGTTACCCACTAAATAGCCCTAATAATACCAAGCAGACAGCAGGCAGACAGTAGCTTCATAAGACCAACTTATTTGATTTAGGACAGAGACACATGCTGCAATTCAGGGAGATTAGTCTCCCAGAACTGCCTCCCCTGCCTTCCCGCTGGCTAGAATGTAAATCACCAGTGGGATGGCACTCAGAGCGATTCGTTTTTAGAAGAAGTACATTTTAGCCAGCGGGAAGGCAGGGGAGGCAATTTGGGGAGATTAGTCACAACGAAGAAGAGAAGATTTGTCACCGGGCGACTAATCTCCCCAAATTGCAGCATGTGTCTCTGCCCTAAGACCTGGCTGAAGAGGTATAAAGTTCTTAAAACAAAAGTATTTGCTGTTTTGGAAACAATATTGCTTATGTCAGCAGTTGGGGGTTTTCCAACCATTTTGGGCATTAAAGCAAAGCCTTTGCTTTGAGTCAGTAGCTTCACCTAGGACCCATGAGTGAGTGCCAGGATTTTGGACCATCATTTGATTGTCGGGAACCTGAGGGTCATGCACCAAATGTGGTGGGGCTCCCCGATTGTGCTGAACTCACACTGAACTTTGCATTTCTTATGATTACGATCACACAAAGTTAAGTAAATGTTTGTAAAATCTATCTTACTTTTGTGTGTGTGTAAGTTATTGCTCACAAACAGTTCAGCAGAAGGCTTAATAATTGATCCTGCATATTTTTATTAATATTTATTCATGATAATTCATATAAATTATTAATATTAATAAAGAGGTCCACCCCCTTTATTGGAAGGCAGTAGGAGGCTTCAAAGTAGATTGAATGGAAAAAAATAGCTCTGAAAAATATAACTGAAAAGAGAATCTGGAAGAGGCTTTAACATATTGACATGTCCATTGAAAACAAACAGATTACCCAGCAACAGAAATTATATTACTTCCAGGTGATCTGCTGTCTCTTGTCTGCACAGGAATCAGTCATTTTACAGTAAGAAATGCTGCTTTTATATTTTCCTCCCAGTAGGACCCTATATGAAGACACATGCCTTGACTTTAGTCATTACTGAAGCTTAGTTAGAGTATACTAGAAAACAGCCATCGAATGTCCATGCTGAAAACAAAATTTCTGCATCTAACCCTAGTGGAATTGTTTCTGCGGAAACTCTATCCCAAGCTTCTTTAACAGCACATTCACCTCTTGCCTTTATCACACTATAATGTTAGTAAAGACATATTTTAGAAACAGGCATATTATGTCTGAACAAAAGACCTTAACATAGAATTGATGTAGATGTTCCTTTGAGGATTCCACCACTGTTTAACTTACAGAGTTCAGCAGAGGTGTATTCCCAGTAGTTACCTCAACTATACAATGCTTCTGGACAAAATAAAGAACAGAAAATTACTTTAAGTATATCTGATGCATGGGTTAATCAAGTATAGCATGTTGTTCTCCGAGCACAGGAAATATTTTGTCTGTGCTCTTTATTGAACCCAAGTGCATTCATATTGTAAGTCTGCCTAACAAATGTGGCCTTTGCGTGGAAGCCATGGTGTTAATTGTACGGGAAATATATTTTTTTTACTAAATATTTTATATATATCTTTTAAAAACCTTTACATCTAAAGCTGTAAAACAACACTCCTAATGCTGAGACTGTGACAGTAAAGAAGTTGTTTCAATCATAAGACTCCTGGGATCAATAAACTACCTGAATGCCAGATAGGCACAATATTTTGCATTGTGCCATGGGGTCAAAAGCTGCAGTTCAATCACAGTGCATAAAAAGTTCTGGTTTTTTTCAACAGTTCGTGCAGAGTTTTTACTGCACAATCTTCCAGAGGAATCTCAGAGTTTGAACACTAATTAAAGGAAAATGTGTGCTCATGTCTATTGAAATGCTCTTCCAGTATGTTAGAGCCAAACCTCGTTATTCTATTTCCATGTGGCTAGCTCTTCAGTGGAAGGAGTAATTCTCGTTAGGTCAGCATTATGTTCTAACATAAAAAGTAACTGTTTTGCCTTAAAGGTAAAAACTTTCCAAAAGGAATAGATTAGATAGATGGGATAGATTAGATTGGATGGATAAGTAGGTAGGTAGATAGATAATAAGATAATTCAGCATTAAAGCATTCTCATTACTATAACCAGTGGCACATCCCATAATGTCAGCTGAAATAGAAGATAAAACCTAGAACCGAATCCTTTATTTCATTGTCTTTCTATAATCACACATAGATTTAACATGGCCATACCTTACCTACAGTACATATCTCATATACTAATGCTATGGCATCACTTCTTATATTTTTAGAATTAACGATCAATTCACTAGAAGTTCACTTGTCTGAATTTTTCTTTAATTTAGGATGAACTGTGTGCAGCATTTTATAGCATGCAATATTTTGTGTGTTATTTTAAACCATGCCATATTGTTATGCGTTATTAGTGCAATCTATAGCACCTAAGCACCTATGACAGAGTATAGGTTTCTTTTTACAGTATTCCAGTCATTCCTATTCCTGGAAAACTTAATATAATTCCCTGACACAGAACATAGTGCATTCAGGACCTGCCGACTTTCTGGAAACTACTATTTGCGAAAAAATGAGGGGGCACAGAAGTTTCACCATGCCAGAAACAGCATGGCTTCTGTGTGTTACTGGTAAGGTCCCAGCTACAGTGATGAAATTCTCGACCCACACCCTACCCTAACCAGACGCATGTGGACCCAGCCCTTGCCCACCCCGCCCCTGTCTCTGACATCATGGGGGCTTTGCCCTTGGTGCCTGTGCCCTTTGGCCTAGCTCTGGTTTCACTGCATACTCCACCTAATAGCAGAATGATCAACAAGACCCTCATAGAAGTGCATTGCAATGATTGTCTTTTTTCAGGGATGTGGTAAATTAATCAAGTGCTACTATTCAATCTAACTCTCGAACTCCAACACATATTGGAAAAGAATTGAATATGACCACTCAAAGCAGTCTATTCAGTTCTGACATGCTAGAATATTTAAAAAAATAGCCATAAGGTTTTGATAAATCATCTGCCAGTTAGTCAAAAACTTTCCTTTTCATAATGTTGTTAAAAGGCCCATTTTCAGCATTAGTTCAAAGAAAATGGCTTGTAGTGAAAATGACAATTTGTTAGTGGCAGCTATGGCATGGGTGCAGTGGTACCACCACCTGCCAATATAACAATGTAGGAAAAAGTATATGTTATTGCAGAGCATTGCAATATCATTTAGTCTTCTCATTGACTCCAGTGCATTTTGGCAAAATGTCATGGTCTCACATTTTTTGCAGTTTTGTTATTTATTGTGAAACACTACAAATGTCCTCATCACTATTAAATAACACTTCCACATTTAATTCTTCAGGTTTTAAATTAACAACTATTCTGAAGCTTGCAATGATATCTTATGAACAGAAACCATAATCATGATTTGATCATTTTATATTGCAATCCCAAAGCAGATTCACTGGCACAAACATATGTAGATGTAGCCTAGCACTCTAGGGCACACAGCTGAATGAGTTTATTACTTTAACAAAATGGGAGGCAGGAGTCAAAAAGAGGTATAAAACAGGTCATTTCCTTTCTGTTTCTGGTTTAGCATAGGTTCTGGACTGTACAAGTGACAACATTTAACATGAAATGGAAAATCAAAAGTCACAGCTGTTGGATCTCAAAGTGACACAGGATTATTGCAATTGGCAGTTACTCAATCACTAAATTGGTAAATGAGTCCTGCTGCACAGAGTTGAACATTGCTCAACTCTATAGTGTAGAGAATTTCCATCTGTATACATTTAATAATTCCACGTTTGCATTTCTCTGGCAAGTCAAAGCTTTTGTGCAAGCGATAACACTACTTGTGGGGCACCAATAAACCACATTCCACAATACTGTGCATTTAACACCTCAAAAGGTAGTCCAAGTTATGAAAGTATGCTTTGAAACATCATTGTTAGAAAGTTCTAATCTATTTTCCATTTCCTGACTATTATCGGATTCCTATTTTGGATCGCTCCAGGGTCTGTCTGCACGTATCCAATCATAAACTTGATATCCTACTGTAGGTAAATGTATTTTTTTTTAAAGTGAAATGCTTCATTTTTCAAAACCACTTTCATATTGGCATATTTTGATAATGGATTATACCATTTTTATAATAGCCTCTTTGTCATCGAAACCAGTACCTTTTCACTGCAATCAATGCACAATTTACATATAATCTGAGAGAAAATGTTCATAGTTCATATTAAATCCTTTAAGAACAAAAATGGGAGGTAAGATATGATTGGCGCACAATGGACTCAATTTCCACATGGACAGCTACATTTTAAGTTAAAAAACCAGATGACTCACAGGTTTCAATTACCAAAATCAAATGACTGCAAACCCCAAAAGTGTCAACTTTCTTCATCAAAATAAGTAAAAGCAGAGAGTTAACTCAAAGCAGACTCCAGCAAATGTGTATATATATATATATATATATATATATATATATATATATATATATATATATATATATATATACTCTGCAACAGTCTACTGAATTTATGGATGGTTGAGCTATATCCTGTGGGAGCAGGTTAGCTAAAAGGTGGAAAGATTAGATACCAAATGGAGACTCTCCAACTTCCAAATTCCAAGGCAGTTTTGGGTAGCCTGTGCTCTGCAAATCAAAACTAACTGTACGTCCTACCTGCCATTAGCAAGACTGTGGTAGTAGCTGCAAAATATTTCCTATCATTTTTAGAGCAATTGCAAAATTAACCCATTTATCTTCTGTTAAATAGATACTCCTCTAAATAGCAAGGCAAGACTAGTCTCTGGACTAAGGACAAAAATGTTGGTACCTACCATAGGGATTGTGGGACAGAGAACATAATAATATGCCAGATTCCACCCATGTCTGTAGAAAATGGCATCAATGGCATCTGCACAAGAAAAATTTGAGTTATATGGGGTATTTTTCCCCAAAGCTGGGAATAGCTTGAATTCAAAAATACTCCTGGTAAAACCTGTTGAGGTCATGTAGAAGTCAATGGCAGAGAGAGTTTTTTTGGGGGGTTTTGCTCAAAAACTCAATTAATTCGAGCAATTCCAGTATTTTAAAGTATTTGAGTTTTTCACCCCGATTACACTGATTTGAGTTGTGAGTTTATTGAGGTATAAAAACCCTCACAAACCTCTAAAACTCTACCTTAGATAATTATGGGGCAGAAATGGAGGGTATTGGTGTTTTCACCACTCACAGAGAGATGCCAGTTGTGACATTATGCATAGGTTGGATTATAGCCTCAACACTATCTGCAAGGAGTTGCTATATTCTCTCTATGCTTGCATGGGTTTCTTCCAAATACTATGGTGTCCACCCACACAAAACACACAAGGAAGTCTTAATAAAATTAACCTATGTGTGAAATTGTGCAAAGAACCGTAGTAAACAGGGACAGATATACAGTCTGGTATAGCACTTGTAAAAAAGTCAGAGTTAGATAAAGGCATATGATAGCATAGAATAGGATATTATAGGATAATAATATTTAATTTCGCATTTTAAATGATCTGCTGATCAAAATATGGTAATTGAAAGTATAAAAATAAATCAGTCTAGTATCTATGTGTATTTAGCATTAAAATATACTGTAGGTGCCTCTATGACTTATGAACAGCTCAGGGAGATATAATTAATCCTTATTGGAAGCAAAATCAGCCTATTGGGTTTATTTAATGTTTACATGGTTTTCTAGTAGATTTAAGGTATGAAGGTCCAAATTATGTAAAGATCTGTTACCCGGAAAACCTCAGGAACCAAGCATTCTGGATAACTGGTCCCATACCTTTTTAACAGTTTTTCCTGAACAAATTTAAATAGAACTGGAAGCAAACTCCATTTATAAATGGATATCATTTAACTGTAAATAATGTATTAGTTGCATTGTCCTTCACCAAGCATAGCTGCACAGGGGTTACGACCATATCCAGACACTGGACATAAGGGTGCAACTAATGTATAAATAATTAAATATTTCATTACAGCAGAAAAATAGCTAATTTAATAGCTAACCAGGAACCATGGGCATCTAGATATGCTCCTCAGGTAGATTTGAGATATGTGGAAAACACATGGTATAGGAAAAACTATATTATATAGCAGAAATGCTTTTCTAGAAGGGTTATTATTTAAGCATTGCCAAATTGTTAATTGTTTAGGTGAAGTTATTACCATTAAAATTCACAATCTAAAAGTTACCAAGGAAACAGGACTCTCCAATATTGCTATGTATATCCAGTGATTACAATATACACTCTTGCACACAAGTGATCTTCTTATGCCTATTATATGGATATTGAGTGCCGTTATTCCCAGCCCTTTCATTGATTTGATGCACAGAAAATCCAAAGGAAGACAACAAAACATCTTATTAAAGAAAGAATGACTATAAAGTGTCACACCGACACAGTAACGGCTTTTCTCCTTACAAACAGCTCTGTAAGCCTTGTAAAATATAAACATCTCATACACTTTCCCTTTTTTTTTTAACAAGCAGAGATCTAATACTGGAAAATTTGTGTAAAAATGTATAACATTCAGCTGTTTCGCTTAACATTTGTTTCCTGTGTTTGGTACTGTAAAACTAGCACAGCACCTGTTTGTTTACACGGCAAATCCAGTCAGCGGTACAAAGATTAACTATGGCAATACTGCCATCTGTTGTTCATGGTCAGTAAATTTGTGTTTGGAGAATGCAAGAGAGTAAAGAGCATCTGCATCAGTCCAATCATCAGTCAAGCTTTAGCATTCATTTCTGTTTGATTAGACAGAAGTAATGTAATTAACTACTGATTCCCTATAAACGTAAGGGCTAAGCTACACGGGAGATTTAGTAGTATGTTGTTGAATTGACAGATCGCATCCTACAAGATGGATGTAGTCCCATGGATAAAAATATAATGTGATTGATACCAATATCTACATGGAAGATTTGTCATTCGACGCGACATGCGGAAGCTACATGCTGTGTCTTCATCTGATGGTACCTGACCAACTTTTTCTTCTCAGTGTAATACATTGAATTTCAGATGTAGATGCATGAACATAACACGCAATCTGACTTTTTCTGATCCAACTTAACATTACAGCTATGGGGATCAAATTTTGTAGGATCCAACTAAAACTTTTGCTGTTACCCCCACATCCTACATCGAATATTTGTCAAAAATCATCCCACTTAAAATTAAAATAATCAAAAAACCAAAGCTTTCATGTTTTCCATGTTACACTACACACTCGGTATATAAAATTAATAGTATAAATGATGAGGATAATATACTTTATTTACACGTTTGACATGTGCTATTGACACCCGCCAAGGCATAGTTGGCAATATTTAAAGGATATAACTGGGCCGTTGTTCTACCACACCCAAACATATATGGCATGCTAAACAGGCATAAATATTACAGTTCTATTGCAATTTAAATCCCCCCATTTAATAATTATAAGCAGATACAATTACCCTGTGTCATCAACTAATATATTGGAGGATAAAGAGCCCACTCTGGCTTTTATCATCTGCACCTACTAGCACAAGAAGGCCACAGTCAGTGATTTAATTACTCCAGTCCCTTTTCCCAGTGCATCCACATCTCTTCTGCCACAGAATGGGAAAAGTAGATTCTTTAGATTTTCACCATTTTAATCCAGGTATAAGGGTAGCATTTTTTTTTTCTTTTTGTAAAAGCTGTAAATTGTTATTGGCTCTCCTGCTACATAATTAATACAGCAATTTATCACCTATAGCCTGGCCTTCTTAAGACAGTGATCTGTGCCAGGCGAAAATTGAAACCAACATATCAATACAAAAAGCAAAGTCTAAATTACTCTAGCACCCATGCATTGATTTGAATAAGACATTTGCATAAGAGACTCAAATAGATTAAAAAACATAAAAAAGAAAAAAAATGAAGACCAATTAAAAAGTTGCCAAGAATTAGCCATTCTGGAACATACTTAATGTAAAACTTAAATGTAAAAAACCCCTTTAAATGAGATGTCTGTTACAATTTGCATAATTCTCAATAGGAGAAGACATCAAATGTGTTTTTATGTCAATAGGCCAGATAAGTTTTAACAGTGTATGATCCAGTATTGAATAAAGTTGAAAATATCACCTTAAAGGACCTGTAAGGGTCAACATTGAAAAATATAGGTTGATTAGGCTGAATGTTGTGGTTTCAATAATATAGTGTTGATGTAAATTTTGCTTTGCATCCATGTTGAATGTGCATTTTTGCTGCCATCTTCTGGGGACTTACATGAACAACACCAAAGTACAACAAATAAAGTTGAAAAGAGTCAAGGTTCAGAAACTTTAAATCACCTTCAAAGATTTGCAAGCATTTATTTAAATATAATGTACTGTTACCCAACACTAGTAAATGTATTCGCTTGCAAAGCATTGCTATTATATAGATAACTGCTGTTTAGACACGGGGTATCCATTAAAATTGAGACTGAGCTGAAATGTACAGCTTAGACTGAAAATAACAGACAGGCTGTATAGAATAAAGTTTTTTAGCTCTTATAAGGGAGGATACACTGGGGTCTAATGCCATTCATTGCTCTCTGCAATAGAATGTGCGGCACAGGGAATTAACCCAGCTCCAGCATGGGCAGGTTGATGGCAAGTGAGCGCCGAGCGTTTTTTGTTGATTGCGGATGCAGGCCGGCAGATGAGGTGATTTCAATTTTGAATCCAGTCACGTGACGGAATCTGTAGGGTATAAAATACAGGCGCTTACCGGGATTCGGGTTCTTCGGTGAAAGTCATCAGCGGAGAAGGACTGCGACAGAAGAGATGAGCGCCGGCATGGACGTCCTTCAATGGATGCAGAACTCTTGAGGACCTTCGCCAGCTTCTTCAGAACAGCGCCTGGGACCCGCGCACCGCCAGGAAGTGATGGACGACGCGGATTTGATGTCGGAGGAGGCGGCCAGCGTGGTGGGAATGTGAGGTGGAGCCGAATCAGCTACAAGAAACTAGGAGGCGGATCCTGCGTGGAAAGAAGAGAGCTGCCACAACTAAGAACATTCCGGCAAAGAAGCCAGCGAAGAGAAGCACCGCAGCCCAGCAGCACACAGCAGGAGGATGGCCATCTATATCACCACCAAGGCAAGAAGCAAGAGCGGAGTTTCCTGTGAGGTCCGGCACACCAAGAGGAGAGGTAACGGTTCCTGGGGCATTTAGTCAGGCCGCTGTTGCAAGTGGGCCTAACTACATAAAAGCTGTAACCACCACTCAGGAACCACTGCCCTCTACATCTACAACCCCATCGACAGCATATCCAGGACCAGCGCCACCAGCACAGTCGGCGGATGCAACACAATGCAAGGATGTCGCAAGTGCGTTAGGTAATGTAGAGCTACTAACTTTTAGAGATGCGATTAACTCGCTCTCGTTATTAATTAATAATATAGCTCCTGCAAATAATTCAGGTTCAAAAGTACCTGAAGTATGTTTAAAAGATGTAGTAATATCTAACACTACACCATTGGGCCTACATCTGTCAGCCAGTGTTAAAGAAAAAATTGTTAGAGGGGAATACATCGACATTTTGTCTTTAATTCCATCAGCCAAAAATTTTACAATTAATAAAGCAGATAAAGAGGTAGACAGAAGGAGACCCATGGTTCGTACGTTCACAAATTGGTTGCAAGCCTTTTGTATCTATGCCAATGTAATGACTGAGAAAAAAAACACAACTTGGACCACAATTGTTTAAACATATTGACATTATCCTGGAAGCTTACAAAAGTTATGGGGGATTATCATGGTATTTCTATGATGACAGATTTAGACAAAAAATGTCAGTCCACCCAGAAGTCACTTGGGGAAAGAAAGATGTAGATCTTTGGTTAGGAATGTTAGCTCCTAGACCTCCTCCTGTTGCTAATGCTAGTCCAGATGCCAAACCAAATTGTTGTTGGGCGTATAATGAGTCAGTGTGTAAATGGCAGGCTAATTGTAGATGTAGGGATGCGAAAATTTAGACACCCTTACACATCACAGACAGGCACCTCCCTAGTAATATGGACACCTCAGTGGGTCCTTATGGGGACCTTGTGCTTATGTAACCACTGTAGTTCTCACAGTGTACACCAGATGGCACTGTGCAGTAGTATAAAGGTCTTGGGAACCATGAGGTCTGGGTCCATTACTTTAGCCCAACCAAGCAGGCTGGAAGGGAATGGGTATATGTCGACCCTAGGCGCATTGGCCCTAGTAATTAGATAGCCTACTCTTTTATAGATCACTCTAGGAGTGATAGAGAGGTTATTTAGTTGAGCAGCTCAATGCTCCGCCGAGGATATTAGAGGGATTAAGATCCCAGGGTATTACTGACTCGGAGTAGGGACTAAAGTGTTGAGACTAGGGATGATAGAAATTCCCCTAGACTGCCACTGAAAGAGATCCTGAAAACTGGGCAATACCCCTCACAAGCTGCCACACTCTCTGCTGTATATTGACTGGGCTGCAGGGATTCAGCCTATACTGGTTCTGTGAGTATATGCTACCTTTATGCTGTCTGATTGTTCTATACTCCATTGTAGATATCTGATATGTGCTATGTGCTAAGTTCAATAAAGACAGTCCATTGTTTAAGTGTTAAAGAACTACTGGCGCCCATCATTGTGCTATTGCACCTGGTTACAGTTGCACTACACCCTGCCTCCACCCCGCTGCGAGGGCTTACCCCTGAGAGAGAGGGCCTCATATGTGGTATCACCACTCCCTGATAGTAGCTTAAACTGACTACAGTAAAGTTAGTTTATTATAGCGCTACATAGATATAAACACGAATGTTCTATTTGCAATGGTAATCATCCTTCCTTTCGTTGTGCAAGAAAATACGCAGTTAACCTTAAAACGTCAAAAGAGCAGCCAGGCAAAATTGACAACCCCAGTGAGCTGGTTAAAAATGTTGCCTTGGCTAGAGCTCTATCCAAACCAGCAGATGGCCATACTAATTAGACAAAGTTTTAGTGAACTTTTTCGTATACCCACTGAGAACATTAACCCTTTCCCTGCCAGCCGTTTTGTCCTAGATGCGAACATCTACTGCCAAGCAGTTTTTAGATATTTTGCACTCTTTCACTTTTAGGCCCCTTCCTGGGGCGGTCTTTTAGTTTACCCAGGAAAACAATATATTGTTTTTTTCAGGACAACCTGAACTTTGAAAATATGCAAGAATTTTGGTGTAATTCTACTTCTGTAAAAAAATATAGGCTTCTAAGTGTCCAATAAAATGAAAAAAATCATGTTTCACAAAGAACAATCACATATATCAGAAACATTATTTACTTTATGTATGAGAACACAGCTGATTTGGAAAGGTCTATGTCTCCTGAACGCGGCAATACCAAATATATATAGTTTTATGGAGATTTCTCACTTGTATAGATCAAAATCTAAAAGCAGTACACTAGCAAATGTCCAAAGCACCGCTCCCCAAACGGCATACTTCTGATTTCAAGGCCAAACATTCCACTAACAGTAGGTTTACCCTAGAAAACTACCCATTATTAGAAAGAACAGATTCTGGTGAATCAAAAATGGGTAAACATATCGTTGTACTCCAAACTACCAAGTTGCAATTGTTTCCTAAAGTTATAATGTTTTATAGAAATTGGTGAATTTTTTGAAAAATGACCTCAAAGCTTCCAATCTACAGAATCGTATCTCCCACACATCATTAGGTATCAATGTAAAACACCCCAAATATGAAAGCCTGGGGTCCACTGAACAGTTTGATGCGAAATATGTATAGGTGTACCCAAGCACGTGACATATAGGGGCCCTAAAATGTAGACACCTCATTTGAGCTATCAGTTCTGTAATTCCAGATACTGCAAAATCAACACATTTGCATCGTTTTGGGGTGGGGTAAAAGTAAAAAAAAATAAGTTCATCCCAGAAAACCATATATTTTCGGAAAGTACACATTCCCACGAATCTAAATTGGGTATGCATGTGTTTGTACTACAAAGTACCAAGCCGCAAACGATTCCTAAATTTGGTGATTTTGGCGACATTTCCAAAAATCACCTCAAAATTTCTACCCTGCAGCATCGTATTACCCACATACTTTTAGGTATCAAGAGAAATCACCCCAAATATGAAAGCCTAGGGTCCTCTGAACAGTTTGATGCCCAATATGTATAGGTGTACCCAAGCACGTGGCATACAGGGGCCCCAAAAGGAAGACCCCCATATGGTCTGTCATTTCAGGTACTGCAAAATCAACACATATACATCGTTTTGGGGGGGTCAAAAGTAGAAAAAAGTGGGTTCACCCCAGAAAACCATATATTTTCGGAAAGTACACATTCCCACGAATCTAAATTGGGTATGCATGTGTTTGTACTCCAAAGTACAAAGCCGCAAACCATTCCTAAATTTGGTGATTTTGATGATATTTCCAAAAATCACCTCAAAATTTCTACCCTGCAGCATCGTATTACCCACATACTTTTAGGTATCAAGCAAAATCACCCCAAATATGAAAGCCTAGGGTCCTCTGAACAGTTTGATGCCCAATATGTATAGGTGTACCCAAGCACGTGGCATACAGGGGCCCCAAAAGGAAGACCCCCATATGGTCTGTCATTTCAGGTACAGCAAAATCAACACATTTACATCGTTTTGGGGGGTCAAAAGTAGAAAAAAGTAAGTTCACCCCAGAAAACCATATATTTTCGGAAAGTACACATTCCCACGAATCTAAATTGGGTATGCATGTTTTTGTACTCCAAAGTACAAAGCTGCAAACCATTCCTAAATTTGGTGATTTTGGTGATATTTCCAAAAATCACCTCAAAATTTCTACCCTGCAGCATCGTATTACCCACATACTTTTAGGTATCAAGAGATATCACCCCAAATATGAAAGCCTAGGGTCCTCTGAACAGTTTGATGCCCAATATGTATAGGTGTACCCAAGCACGTGACATACAGGGGCCCCAAAAGGAAGGCCCCCATATGGTCTGTCATTTCAGGTACTGCAAAATCAACACATTTACATCGTTTTGGGGGGGTCAAAAGTAGAAAAAAGTAAGTTCACCCCAGAAAACCATATATTTTCAGAAAGTACACATTCACACGAATCTAAATTGGGTATGCATGTCTTTGTACTACAAAGTACCAAGCCGCAAACCATTCCTAAATTTGGTGATTTTGGTGACATTTCCAAAAATCACCTCAAAATTTCTACCCTGCAGCATTGTATTACCCACATACTTTTAGGTATCAAGAGAAATCACCCCAAATATGAAAGCCTAGGGTCCTCTGAACAGTTTGATGCCCAATATGTATAGGTGTACCCAAGCACGTGGCATACAGGGGCCCCAAAAGGAAGGCCCCCATATGGTCTGTCATTTCAGGTACTGCAAAATCAACACATTTACATCGTTTTGGGGGGGTCAAAAGTAGAAAAAAGTGGGTTCACCCCAGAAAACCATATATTTTCGGAAAGTACACATTCCCATGAATCTAAATTGGGTATGCATGTATTTGTACTCCAAAGTACCAAGCCGCAAATCATTCCTAAATTTGGTGATTTTGGTGATACTTCCAAAAATCACCTCAAAATTTCTACCCTGCAGCATTGTATTACCCACATACTTTTAGGTATCAAGCAAAATCACCCCAAATATGAAAGCCTAGGGTCCTCTGAACAGTTTGATGCCCAATATGTATAGGTGTACCCAAGCATGTGGCATACAGGAGCCCCAAAAGGAAGACCCCCATATGGTCTGTCATTTCAGGTACAGCAAAATCAACACATTTACATCGTTTTGGGGGGGTCAAAAGTAGAAAAAAGTAAGTTCACCCCAGAAAACCATATATTTTCGGAAAGTACACATTCACACGAATCTAAATTGGGTATGCATGTCTTTGCACTCCAAAGTACAAAGCTGCAAACCATTCCTAAATTTGGTGATTTTGGTGATATTTCCAAAAATCACCTCAAAATTTCTACCCTGCAGCATCGTATTACCCACATACTTTTAGGTATCAAGAGAAATCACCCCAAATATGAAAGCCTAGGGTCCTCTGAACAGTTTGATGCCCAATATGTATAGGTGTACCCAAGCACGTGGCATACAGGGGCCCCAAAAGGAAGGCCCCCATATGGTCTGTCATTTCAGGTACTGCAAAATCAACACATTTACATCGTTTTGGGGGGGTCAAAAGTAGGAAAAAGTGGGTTCACCCCAGAAAACCATATATTTTCGGAAAGTACACATTCCCATGAATCTAAATTGGGTATGCATGTGTTTGTACTCCAAAGTACCAAGCCGCAAATCATTCCTAAATTTGGTGATTTTGGTGATACTTCCAAAAATCACCTCAAAATTTCTACCCTGCAGCATCGTATTACCCACATACTTTTAGGTATCAAGAGATATCACCCCAAATATGAAAGCCTAGGGTCCTCTGAACAGTTTGATGCCCAATATGTATAGGTGTACCCAAGCACGTGGCAGACAGGGGCCCCAAAAGGAAGACCCCCATTTGGTCTGTCATTTCAGATACTGCAAAATCAACACATTTACATTGTTTGGGGGGGGTGGGACAAAGGTAGAAAAAAGTACGTTCACCCCAGAAAACCATATATTTTCGTAAAGTACACATTCCCCTGAATCCAAATTGGGTATGCATGTCTTTCTACTCCAAAGTACCAAGCCACAAACCATTCCTAAATGTGGTGATTTTGGTGACATTTCCAAAAATCACCTCAAAATTTCCACCCTGCAGCATCGTATTACCCACATACTTTTAGGTATCAAGACAAATCACCCCAAATATGAAAGCCTAGGGTCCTCTGAACAGTTTTATGCCAAACATGTATAGGTGTACCCAAACACGTGGCATATAGGGGCCCTGAAATGAAGACCCCCCCCATATGGTCTGTCATTTCAGGTACTGCAAAATCAACACATTTACCTCGTTTTGGGGGGGCAAAAGTAGAAAAAAGTAAGTTCACCCAAGAAAACCATATATTTTCGGAAAGTACACATTCCCACGAATCTAAATTGGGTATGCATGTCTTTGTACTCCAAAGTACAATGCCGCAAATCATTCCTAAATTTGGTGATTTTGGTGACATTTCCAAAAATCACCTCAAAATTTCCAACCTGGAGCATCATATTTCCCACATACTTTTAGGTATCAAGATAAATCACCCCAAATATGAAAGCCTAGGGTCCTCTGAACAGTTTGATGCCCTATATGTATAGGTGTACCCAAGCACGTGGCATATAGGGGCCCCAAAAGGAAGACCCCCATATGGTCTGTCGATTCAGATACTGCAAAATCAACACATTTACATCGTTTTGAGGGGGGCAAATGTAGGAAAAATTAAGTTCACTCCAGAAAACCATATATTTTCAGAAAGTACACATTCCCACGAATCTAAATTGGGTATGCATGTCTTTGTACTACAAAGTACGAAGCCGAAAACCATTCCTAAATTTGGTGATTTTGGTGACATTTCCAAAAATCACCTCAAAATTTCTACCCTGCAGCATCGTATTACCCACATACTTTTAGGTATCAAGAGAACTCACCCCAAATATGAAAGCCTAGGGTCCTCTGAACAGTTTGATGCACAATATGTATAGGTGTACCCAAGCACGTGGCATATAGAGGCCCGAAAAGGAAGAACCCCATATGGTCTTTCATTTTAGGTACTGCAAAATCAACACATTTACATCGTTTTGGGGGGGGCAAAGGCAGAAAAAAGTAATTTCAACCCAGAAAACCATATATTTTCGGAAAGTACACATTCCCACGAATCTAAATTGGGTATGGATGTCTTTGTACTCCAAAGTACCAAGCCGCAAACCATTCCTAAATTTGATAATTTTGGCGACATTTCCAAAAATCACCTCAAAGTTTCTACCCTGCAGCATCGTATAACCCACATACTTTTAGGTATCAAGAGATATCACCCCAAATATGAAAGCCTAGGGTCCTCTGAACAGTTTGATGCCCAATATGTATAGGTGTACCCAAGCACGTGGCATATAGGGCCCCAAAAGGAAGACCCCCATATGGTCTGTCATTTCAGGTACTGCAAAATCAACACATTTACATAGTTTTGGGGGGGGGGCAAAGGTAGAAAAAAGTATGTTCGCCCCAGAAAACCATATATTTTCGGAAAGTACACATTCCCGCGAATCCAAATTGGGTATGCATGTCTTTGTACTCCACAGTACCAAGTCGCAAGCCTTTCCTAAATTTGGCGATAAAAGCAACGGTTTTTACATTTCTGAAAATCGCCTAAAAATATTGCAATTGGCCGCATTTATCTCACCCAACTTCTTACATACAATTGTAAAACACCATAAATACTGATGCCAAGGGTCTACTGAACAGTTTTATGCCCAATATGCATTGATATACCAAGGCAGCTGGCATGTGCGGATCCCAAATGTAAATAGTGAATATGAGTTTTCTCTGCTGCCGATTCGCCTTCTGTAAACATAGACCATTGACTTCATATTATGTGCCTCAAGACCCTCCTAACAGCAAAGACCCCCCCAAAACCATATGTTTTTGGAAAGTACACATTCTGACGAAAACAACCAAGATAAAGACGTCTTTCTACAGCAAAGTACCAAACTGCAAAACTTTTATAAACATAGAGATTTTTACATTTCTGAAAATCGCCTAAAAATGTTGAAGTATGCCACATTTATCTCACACAATGTTTTACGTACAAAGAAAAATCACCCCAAATATGGACATCAGAGGTCTACTGAATAGTTTGATGCCCAATATGCATAGATTTACCAAAGTATATGGTGTGTACGGCCCCAAATGAAAAATGTGCATATGAATTTTCACGCTGGCCAACTAAGCTGCTGAAAAGAGAACCCCAACTGTGCATTATGTGCCGTAAGACCCCCAAACTGTAAAAAGACCCCAGAAAACCATATATTTTTGGAAAGCATATATTCTGACGGATCAATCTAAGTAAAATGATATACCAAAGCACCAAACAGCAAAACTATACTAAAGATACATAAGGAACAATAATCCAGGGATAAAATTGCAATAAAACCACAAAAATTGTGCAAATCAATGAAATAACAAAATAACTGCACCGACAGCATAATTAGTGGCCGAAATCGATTATCCAATAGTCATGCTGCTGAAATAAACAGTTTTTATGGGTAAAAAAAACACAAATTGGTGAAATGAAAAAGTAAAAAAAATAAAATGTGTATACATGTGTGTACACTTCCAAGAATTGTGTGACAGTGTATAAGTGTGTATAAGTGTGTATATAAGTCCATATAAGTGTATATAAATGCATATAAGTGCATATAAGTGGAAAATGAAAAATTAAAAAAAACGTTTTTTTTTTTTTTTTTTTTTACTACTAAAATATGTGTGTATGTGTGTATAATGTAGGTAGGTGTATGCAAGTGTGTAAAATAAAGGGCACTTACCGTTTTTGGCTGATCTAAGAGCTGGAGAAGAGAGATCTGCAGATTCACAGCAAGCAGGAAGTGTGTGGGCGTCGCTGGAACACGAGGTGAGCAGGAGGAAGCAGAGCAGCAAGGCAGACACGCGATTTGCCGTGTCTGCCTCTTTTAGGTCGGCCCTGCGACAATCCAGTCGCAGGACCGACATGACAGCCCCCCAGCCTCGTTGCCCAGGGGGCTGTCAATGCTGCTAAACCTCTGCAGAGGCGGCTAAAGCCGCTGATGCAGAGTACAGCAAGTAAAACTGCAAGCACGTACAATGTACGTGCTTGGCAGTTAAAGCCCTTGCCTGCCAGAACGTACGGTGTACGTGCTTGGCAGGCAAAGGGTTAAGCCATCTATATGTGTTTATGACAATTTGAAATCTGCTCATTTACATGAGGAAGTTGTTAGGAATAAGATACAAAAGGAGTTGGAATTGGACAGGATTCAATGTTCTTTTAATGAATTTCCATTCCAAAGGTTCAAAGTGTCACCATTGGGAGTTGTTCCTCATCACCCATCATACCCTTGCAATGATTCTGTGAATGATGGAATTGATGATGATTTGTGTTCGGTTTCTTACACTTCTTTTGACCAAGCCTTAGATATTCTTAGCGAATGTGGGCAAGGACCTCTTATGGCTAAATCAGATGTGGAATCTGCAATTCGGTTATTGCCGATACACCCAGACTGCTATTGGGGATTGGGTTATAACTTCGATGGAAATTATTATTACGATAAAAGGCTACCTATGGGTTGTGCATTATCATGTTTTTATTTTGAGGTTTTTGCCAAATTCATTGAATGGGCTGTTAAGTTTGAATCTGGATCTTCTTTTGTTATACATTATTTAGATGATTTTTTGTTTATTGGTCCAAATGAAACAGAAACTTGCTGTCACTTGTTGAGAGTTTTTATGTGGATAGCAAAGGAGTTTGGTGTGCCGCTATCAGAGGAGAAAACGGTAGTGCCTACGACGTTAATACAATTTCTGGGTATTGAAATTGATTTGGTTAAGATGGAATTTAGGTTACCAGTAGAGAAATTGGAGAAATTGAAAAGGTTAATTGCTCATGGATTACTTGTTAGGAAATTAAAGATGAAGGAACTTCAGTCTTTAATTGGTCATTTGAATTTTGCCACACGCATATTACCTACAGGCAGGGTCTTTAATAGAAGATTAACAAACTTGACTGCAGGAGTTAAAAATCCTAACTTTCACATTAGAATCTCGGCTGAGGCAAAAGAGGACTTGAAGGTCTGGCAGCAATTTCTGGCATATTTCAATGGAAAGTCATGTTGGCAAAGGAAATTTGCCGATGGTGATAGTTTACAGTTATTTACTGATGCAGCGTCTTCAGTGGGCTATGACATTTTTTGAAGGTCAGTGGAGTGTAGGTAGTTGGCCTCAAAGTTGGATAGACGCAGAACTTACAAAAAACCTAGTGCTACTAGAACAATTTCCTATAGTGGTGGCAGTAGAAATTTAGGGTCACATACTAGCAAATAAAAGGATACTAATTTGGGAGTTGTTCAAGTTATAAATAACATCTTCAAAGTCCTTGCCGGTTATTAAACCATTAAGTGTTAAGATCACTACAAAATAATATTTGGTGTAAGGCTAAGCATATAAATGGGTTGTTAACGTGGAGCGCTCACCTCACTGATATACACTTCTTGTAGTGTCAGGTGCTGGACTGGAGGACCCACTCCTGTCACTGGGTCATAACAATATGTAAAAAGGAACACTTTTGCAACTTAAACAGTGTGCTGCTGGTTCCTTTTTACATTTTAAGCATATAAAAGTAACTCTCAATACGACTGCTGATTCTCTGTCTCGCTTACAGTTTGGGATATTCTGGGGACTAGAGAAAGGAGCAGAAGTGCAAGGAACGGCATGTCCAGAGCATCTTTGGGATTTGGTTTGGTGAAGCTGAAGGAAGCACTGATTAATTCGTTGTCGGAGAAGACTTTATCGCAATATATATCTGACTGGAAGACTTGGGATAGATTTAGATCCCAGAGTCAGTTCACAGAATTTACATCAGAATCTGAATTATTTTTGTATTTCTTGTTAAAACACATGAAATATCAGAATAGTGTCGCCACTTTAAAAAGGAGAGTTGCTGGAATATCATTCTTCCTGAAACTTTTTGGTAGGATGGACTTTACTAAAACACACTTGGTAAAACAGATTCTAAAAGGTTTAGCGATGAGAAACAAATCTGTTGATACAAGGAAACCCATTGTTAAAACCCATTGTTGTTAAATTAATTGATAAATGTTTTACCTGAAGTTACCGTGAATGCTTATGAATGTATATTGTTTAGAGCTCTATTTATACTTTTTTGCAGCATTGAGGGTAAGTGAGGTTGTTGCCCCATCCAAAATAAAAACGGGAGGTCTGCAGGTTGAGGATTTAATCATTGTTGAAGGGAAATTGAAGATAGTGGTGAACAACTCCAAGACAGACAAGAAGGCAAAAGGTTTGATCTCATGGCTAGGCCCTTTGTGCAATAATACCTTATGCCCAATTAAAGCTTTTAGAGAGTTTGCAGCCATTAGGCCAAAAGTCACAGGTCCATTTTTTCTTCACCAGGATGGTAAATTTGTTTCGAAATATCAATTTGCCAGCATGCAGAAAATGTGCTTCCTACTGAAGGCTTCATTTCGTATAAGGGCTGCTACACAGGCTGCTCTGTTGGGATTCAATGAGAACACCATCAAAACAATAGGTTGTTGGGAATCTGCTAGATACAAACTGTATGTTCGACCAAATATGGTTTAAAAATGTTGTATTTTTTATTTTAGGCCCTACGATCAAGATCTGGATGCTGATCCTTTACACTGAAACCAAGGTTCAACAGATGCTGATTACACTGAATGCTACTATTCAGTAAGACTTTTTATACTATGGCCGAAAGGCAAACTAGGGGCCGCCATATGGGGTTTACCTTGACGTTGTATGGTGGCTTTTCAACTTTATGATCATAACTTTGTAACTAAAAACCCGTTTTGTAAACTTTTGAGACGGGACTAGGGAATGTGCATTAAAACTAGCACTTCCATTATACTTAAATATACTATTACTTAGCCTTTAGAGTGCTTCCACATCTCCATTTTTGTATACTGGATACTGGGACATTCGTTTATTTTTTGGGCAAAAAACAGAGCAGGCATCGGATCATATGGAGTCAATTTGAGTTTGAACTGTCAAAAATAAAGATATTATGGATGGGTATCACAGGTCTAAGGTGGAATGAACTCATTTCAGTTTTATTGCAAATGCTTGTTAGATGGGGTTACCCGGATATAATACTTATTCATCTTGGTGGAAATGATATTGGAAAAGTCAGAACTGTCGATTTAATAAGCCAAATGAAAAGAGATCTTTCGCAAATTCGGGCAATGATGGAAGATGTGATCATTTGGTCAGAAATTGTTCCAAGATTGGTTTGGTTTTCACCAGAAAAGAAGCTGCTTGAGTAAACCGTTGAGTGAGCAATTTTGCGAAAACTCTCAATATTATAGTGTTTAGACACTTTGATTTGGAACCAATTGAGATTGGTCTATATAGACCTGACGGAAGTTCACCTGTCAGACATAGGGAATAATATCTTTAACAATGGTTTGCAGACAGCACTGGAGAAAGCACTATTTATTGGAGAGGTATTATAATTTGCTAAGTTTTTCAATAGTCAGATGGCGGCCTGCTGGGTATGAGCAGAGGCTGGCTGGTTTTCGGATATCAAAGAATGGATAACTTTTGTTTAAAATAACTAAACAAAAGGAAGAAAAAAAGAAAGTACGACCCATAGTGTTGCACCAACCCACTTTTTAATCTGAGGTCCCAAAGGGTATAAATAAAACTTAACTTTTATTAGTTGACCACATAAAATTGATATAAGACAAAAGAGTGTAAATAAAATATTTAAAACAAGGTTAGGTACACGAGCTGAATCGACACTGAGTCAGCAGCTCAGGAACGGTAACTGTAGACTGAGAAGATCTAGTGAATAAGTGTTATCAATCACACCTATTGTCTTCCTAAATTCTCACATACAGCAGGGTACTGGTTAACCGCTATATACGCGGCCCTGACGGACCGGATGAAAGTATGGGTCACTATATGTCCTATATAGATAATTGGGCCAGAATGTGGCAACACACGCTTATATCACTAAGCTATTTGTGCGTTAATATATGGCCACATATATTTAGCCATATAACGGCGCAAGTGGGGTTAATGCGGGCAATTATTAGAGACCTCAAACTTCAATGCCTTCTTAGGTCCCGCTCCCCTCTCCTTTGAGTTAGATCAAGAGCGCCGTATATATATGAGAGCAGCCGACTGAAAATAACACTGTAGTGTTTAAAATGCTAATAAACAGTGCTGTGGCCTACCCTCCAACCAAAAAATGTGTTCCTGGTGTCGTGTGCAATATTTTCTATATATTTATTGTTATATATTAAAGTACATCATACCTTGCCCATGAAAACCTCTCATATAAAACAGGACACTTCTATATAATTTGTTTCTGAATAACTGGTGATCTAATACAAACATTAAAAAAAGAAGAACCAACAGGTGAGAAATTGCAAGTGAAATTCCCCCTGATTAGTGATCTTAATAAAAATCATAATCTTGAATATGCACATGTTGGGTAAAAATGTTATCCCCAACCAAAGGTTGGTAATTGAGCCTGCATTCCAGTTGGGGATAACAGTATTTTTTTTTTTTTTAAATGCCCCCCACCCACCCCCCTGCGATACGCAGCCATGTCTGCTCACTCGTATGCACATAATGAAAATATGCACCGAATTGCTTGTTATGCACATGTGCGTGATGTCACATGCACGTTATGCGCATGAGTGACAAACATGGCTGCTCACACCGGAAGCTCTCTTCCGGTGTGGGTAGCGTAGCGCTGGCGGGGGGGGGGGGCATTTAAAAAAAAAAAAAAGGTCATCCCCAACCAGAATGAGGGCTAACCTTTGGTTGGGGATAACATCTTTACCCAACAGGTGCTTCTTTAGTCACTATACTCATAATTTCCATGCTTCCAATATTTTTCATTTAACTAAAGAATTAGGCTAGAAATGTTGTACGTTATGGTTTTGGCTTCTAAACGAGCCCAAGGCAAGCACAGCCCTTTAGCAGGGATGATCTGTGCCTCTAAAGAAGCTCATTGCCTCCCCATCTTCTTTTCTGCTGATCACTGCATATGCTCTGTGCTGCAGTCCCTTACTGAGCTTAGGGACCAACTCAAAATATACAGTAAACAGAATATAAATGTCACAATATAAGGCTGACACAAATTTCTACATGGCAGCACAGAAACCAGTGCAACTAGCATCAGAATTTAACAATCATCCTTGTAGCATCAGCTCACATTACAGGGCATCCTACTTTTCTGCTTGATAATTTGCAACAACCCCTAAGCTTAGCTTCTCAACAGCTGCGCAGATCCCACTGAGCATGTGAGTGTCACAGACACTTTCCAAGATGGTGACCCCCTGTGACAAGTTTGAAGTCCTGGATCATTACTGCTATTGACAAGCTGAAACTGCCCGCTATTTAACATTTGTATGTACTTTAGTTAAGGTTTACTTCTCCTTTACATGTTATTTTCTACCAACCACCATGATGCATTCATCTCCAGGAGTTGTCATTAGTTATAGATTGCTATTAGTGATGTGCAGGTCAAGAAAACTTTGATCTACCCCACCTTCTCCCCCAACTTATAGACTGGCCCACCAATGACATTGCAAAAGGGACAGGGCAGGTAAGAGTTTATAAAACGAATTCTACAGCCTTGTGTTTTTATATGATCATGAAACTCCTTGGTAACTTATAATATCCTTCTATTTTACAAGAGGGGGTATTTTATTCACTATATAATCCATTTGTCTTGATTATAGGCACTCTGAGGTTCTTACTCATTAAGACTTACTGTGCAAATTAAAAACCCAATTCCTTTAACTCCAACAATCCACTTCAGCCTACCATTCATCAGGTTCATGGTTCTGGCAGGCTGAGTTTGAAGTGTAAGTAGTATAACCTTTAAAGTGGACCTGTCACCCAGATATAAAAAGCTGTATAATAAGTAGTTTTCAAATAAAACCCAGATATAAAAAGCTGTATAAGTCGTTTTCAAATAAAACATGAAATCCAATTTATTATTATTATTTAAGCATTCGTATCTGTTGTAAACACATTTTAAAATATTAGCTTTAAATTAAATATTGCCTGCTCCTCCTCTATTCCCCCCCCCTTTCTTTACCATATAATTGTGTAGCCAGTGCATGGGGATGGACATCAGGTCCCCCATTCTAGTGCACAAACGAGATTGAGATAATGCCAGGCTTGCCTTAATTAGTGTCCACAAAATGGCTCCTGTCCACTTGTTGTAATGGAGTTCTGAGACAGAAGGAAAGATTCAAATAATTTATATAATGTAATTAAAATTAATTTTGCTTGATTAATGCGATTTTATGAGGTGACAAGTCCCCTTTAATACACTGAGTTTTAGCCGGGATCAAGTACAAGGTACTGTTATTTCCCTAATTCAGAGCTTTCTGGATAAGGGTTTCTGAATCCCATACCTGTACACACAAACGCTATACATTATTGCTTGGGTTAGACTATTACCCTTTCAGTTTTTATTTTCTCACTGTTGTATCTACAGCTGAACCACCACTATAGAACCCATCCATAAGGAGCAAAGCCAATATTGCACAATTTTGAACTATACACAGTCATTTCAGCAATGTATCCAATTTGTCACTAATTCACAGCTGAAGTATATTCTAGGCACATGCACCAGCACGACTCTGCTTAGCAAAATAAAAAGCACTGCTTAACAATGTCAGCCCCTCAAAAGTCTCATGAAGAGCAAGTTTCATGTATGCAACTATTGGCAGATTAATATTGAAACAAATTCTACCACAAAGCAATCACGATATTTGCCGTTAAGTTGGGTATTCTAATAGTGGTACTGAATGTAGTAAAGAAAAGGAAATCCATAGCAAGAACACTAAATTTGACTAGCGGATGCTAGACAGAATGGGAGAAAAAAAACCACAACACAAGTCAGGCTCAATACTTTTATTTTAGATGTTTATTTCTTGCTCTTGAAGTATTCCTCGATGACATCTTTGGCCTGAGACTCTTTGCCATAATCCTACAAAGATATTACATAATTACTCTATCAGAATGCAAAAACGTTTTAAGTTATCAGTTGACAATTTTAATTTCATAAACATGGGCAGCCAGAAACTTTAAAGTAGATGTTGCCATTTTCAGGGACCTTGAATGCCACATGGAGGCCCCAAGGCTCGTACGATGGCTTTATTATTGCCATAGGTTGAGCCAAATCTGATGAGCATTTGAGCCAACAGCTGCTCACAATGGCATTATCAAATTAAAAAAGTGGCTTACCTTGACAACTACACAACTGCAGCCAACCACTTTGCGGGGCTTTCCTTCTCTGTCAATTTTGCAGAGACCAACCCATTCACCGAGTTTTTTGTTGTCATCAACCTAGAAGAGAATCTTTTTATTAACCACAGGAACAATGATACAAATGGATGCAACAAGATGCAGCAACAGCTGTAAACTCAGAAAGCATTGGGTAACATTTAGGCTTTTCTCCTCATAGCAATCAGTAGAGGGAGCCAAGTTATCATCACAGCATACAACTGAAGGGCAACTCATTCCACAAATAATTTGGGAGATGTAGTTATTTAGAAACATCAGTATTTCAGACTTTCATAGCAAGTTTTTAAAAGGCCAACAACTTAAAAAAAATTACTATTTTCAAAATCAGTAAACACACAGCAATCAAAGTAGTCATAAGATCCAAAATAAGGCAGTTATAAAAGTTAGCACTACATGAGCCACCACATTACACTTCACTGAAAGACTATCTGGCACAACTTAATTCACAAGTAGTGTGAGTGTTGGTCAAATTGTTCAATAAGTTAAACAAATGTTCTACATAATTGTTTTTAAAAACTCCATTAACTTGAAATTCGACCAATAGAAAAATGATAAAAATAGAATTTTTAAACTTGTGAATAGGATGGACCCAAATCAAATTTGATTTCAAATTTTAAGAACTAATGCCAGGAAGGCTGCAAACTCCAAATTGATCCCTTAATGTCTCCCATTGACTTTATAACAGCAATTTGGCAGGTTTTAGGTGGCACAGTTGAATTCTAGTGTAGGATAAATCACGAAAATCTAAATTGGAATTTTTTGGAAAAAATCTAATTTGAATAATTCCCTAGTTGAATTTGACAGTTTTGACAATAAAAATTTAAATTATTTTCAATTCAACCCTTGATAAAGCTGCTCCTTGTGTGTTTTGTTGCTTTCAACTAGGACAAACAAAATTAGGCTACTCAATGTTTCCAACTTCTTGGTTCTTTCAAGTAGCTCATTAACAGTGCAGATAAGCAAAGGTCCATAAAGGTACCCTTTACCAGTGACCCCCAAATTGTTACCTTCAGAGGTGCAGGCTAAGCAAGCACATCAAGTCTAGAAAATGTAAATTATAAAAAAATAATAAAATGTGGATCATAAAAGCCTGTATGTGCTTGCACCTTTTACACAAAAAAAAATTCCTGCTATGATCCATGAGTGAATGCCAAAACCCAGGTTTTGTAACCAAATAGTCTGCAGCCCCTCAAAAGTAAAAAAACGAATGGGTGATTAAGAGCACAGATCTTCTCGCATCACAGTCATTAAGTACGAACTTACCTTTATAAGATTGATCTGGTGCTCAGCACAAAGGGCTTCCACTAATTTGACATACATTGGCTCATCACAGTTGGAAGCCAACACACACAGGTGGGCCTGGCGTCTAAAAAGAAATAATGTTTGAGAAAGCATCCAAAATATGACAGCACTAAAGAAAACAACCCCCCCAAAAAAGTTTATGCACTACCAATTAAGTCAGCAAAAATATGCGATAGGCCAGGTGCCTTGGTGAATACCAAGAACAACTTCAGAAAAATTAAAACCTGAAGAAACAGCTCAATGTTTGCCAGATGTCAAGCTAAAAAAGTGTGGCCACATTGAAGGGGCATGTATGTTTAAAAAAAAAAATTTTAACCTGTGGTGTCAGGAGTGACAAGAAAACTCCCTGTGAAGGAGATTACATTTGTTTTATTTTAGATGAGATTATACACACACACGTCCAAATAAATTGGAGGCAGAACAATCCTATTGGGTTTAAGATATAAATGACTTGGCAAGCTAGAGGTAGAGATCCACATTATGGAAATACCAGTTATCCAGAAAATAGATCTTGAGCATTGTGGATTAACATGTCTGATTAACTGTACACAAGGTTAAGGGAGTTGTGACAAATTACATCATACAGCACAGTTTAAAGTAAAACTGTACAGGATAATCATGTCTTATACGTTATGACAACATGCATACCTCAAACCCGAATAGATACAGTACTATTTTGAAGAAATACAAAAGAAAAATGTTGTAGTGGCAGCCATCTGCATCATTGCTTTAAGATGTGCATGGGGAATGGGATTTGGGTCTGTAAAAGTTACATTACTGAAGGTTGTATTGTACTTCATAACCAAGCTTCACAGTTTTAGGATACAGAACACCTTTGCTTAGAAAGTTCTCATTACCAAGTAGATCTAAGTAATGACATAGCATTTAATAACACATTATTACAGTTATCTATAGAGTTTTTCTACTCTACAGTTTAAGTGACTTGAACGGTTAGTCGTCTATATAAATTTGGTTCAAGGAATAACTTATTTAGGGATGCATCGAATCCATGATTCTGCCGAATCCTTCCGGCCAGCCAAACCAAATCTGCATATGCAAATTAAGGGTGGGGAGGGAAATCATGCGATTTAGTCACAAAACAAGGAAGTAAAAAATGTTTTACCCCTTCCCACCCTTAATTTAATCTTTCGTGAAGGATTCAGGGGTTCTGCTGAATCCAAAATAGTGGATTGGGTGCATCCTAAACGTATTTGCTACATTTGCCTCCGTGTACCTCAGAGGTTTTGGGTAACAATTGGCAATCTCCTCACTAGTTTCAGAAGAGGGAGCCAAATTCTCATCACAGGTAAGGGTGGCATTTTTTGGAGCAGTGATAAAAGGAAACCTCAATTATTTAAAGGAGAAATAAAGCTTGGTAGGGAAGAAATGTTGATTATTTTTTCTATACTAGCCCAAGGCAACTACAGCCCTTTAGCAGTAAAGAATTGTCCCCATAGATGGCCCTGTAGCTCCACATCATCCCTTCTATAGATTCACTGCACATGCTTTTGGACTGTCAAGTTACTGAGCTTAGGGACTGATAAGATACTGAAATATTGAATATATAGAATGCAAATGTCACAATACAAGTCTGAACAGTAAATAATTGATGCCAATTGAGGTTGAGCTGCCAATCATAAATCAGCGCTGTGACAGACAAATCTCAGTTTCCAACAGCTGCTCAAAGTACACCCAGCATGTGCGTCCGACATCCCTAAGATGGGAAACTCCTGAGATAACTGAATTCCTTATAATACAGAAATAAAACTTTTAGGCTAGTTCTCCTTTAAAAGGAGAGGGAGAGAGATATATTTGAAACCATAGCTCACCCAAGGGGCGAAGTGACCTGGGTGTAGAAACCCCAGGTCCAAAACTTCAAACACTTGATTCAAAGATAATGTGCTCTTAAAGTCAGCAGTAGGCAAACTCACCAAATCCATTAGCTGGCCCGGGTGCTGTGCCCCGAAACCATAGCTTGAGGCGTTAATCAAAAGAAAGCGCACGCACTCCTGCAGCCAGCCTTAGGACAATTTTACTTTTAATGAGATGAAATAAATTTTTTTTACCTCACCGGCTGGCTGCAGAAGTACGTGCACTCTTTTGAAGTTTCCAATATACACGTTTTCAGTGCTTTTAAAGCTTTGTAAAAACAATTGCTAGTGACACCAACATTTGCTAAACTTCTGGTTGTTCCTTTTTAAACAATGGTGCAGAAGTATGTTATTCAACTGGATTGTCTTACATTGTTTCAGTCTAATCAGCAGATAATATCCTGATTTCAGTAGCTTTTCGATTTAAAATCGAAATATTGTAATGAATGTATATTGCCAAGTTGCTTAGAATTAGAAAGTTTTATTAGGCAAAATATTTTAGGTTGACATTCAAACATTACATTTATCTTTGGCATTTGCAGCACCACTTAAAATAAGATGCTCACTGTATTTGGTTGGGTGTGAAAGTTGAAAGTGTGGAGGACTTAACTCTGGTGGATTTCATTAGCACACAGCTTTAAATTAGTGTTCCATTGAATATTTGCACATTCAGAAATGCAGTCTGAGAAAGGGTTCCTATTAAACCGCACAGTTGTGGGGGAAATGAAAAGTTTTAGGAGACTTACTTGTCAAGAGCTTTGGCAGCTTCACGAATTCCCCGAGCTAGGCCATCGTGGATAAGAGCGGTCTTAAGCACCTCTTGCAGTGCGGTGTTAACATCCATTACACCTCCAGCAGAAATGCTGAAAAGAAAAAAAAAAGGTCAAATTTCTCCTTTTGTATCTGATGAGGCTGCAGATTAGTCATTATGAAGCTGCATGTTTGTCAGATAGAAGTTATCACTCAGAAAGAGTGAAGGGGTATCCGACTTTACAATAGAATCATCATGCAAACACTGCAGCAATGACAGATAACATTTCTAACAAAAAAAAAAAGTAACCGGTTTCATGTGGATATTCAGACTTGCTACCACTTATATTATACTATACTTATAATGTTTAATAGGCTATTACAGTGTTCCCAGATAAAACTTACACTATACACGAAAGGTGATTATTTCTATAATAATATTCCTATAATAGCAAAGCTGATCTGGATATGTAAACGTTCACAACATTACAACGAGACGGATAAGAATGGAATTAAGTGTTTTTCCCAGAATGCCTCACTCGCACGCCAAACACATGGAGCCGGATTCAGACACACAAGCAAGTTAACACAGGCCACATACACTCGCCCTTTACACCGGTACGTACAGAAATACAATGTGCTGCCATCATTCTGTCACACAGTAGGCCACAGTGGGCCTCGGCACTCACCCTTCCTCGGCCATCGTTGGATCAGGAGTGGGTATAAGGCGTTAAATCGCTGAAATAGAAACATAGAGGACTATTATTACTTATGCCCCTTTATGTAGCGCTACGGCGGTGCCCGGGGCAGAGCGATGCCTAAGATATAAGGCGGATTACATGCCAGCCCCATCCCTGCCGCTCATTCACTCACCCTGCCACTTCCAGAACAACTGTGGAAAGAGAACGAGTGTCGCTGACGTCAAATATTTATACCACGCACACTTAAGTCCGCCCCTTCATACGTTCTACCCGTGCACGTAAATACGGAAGCTTTTGACACGTTCCGCTATGGCTTAAATAGGGGGTGCTCCGGTTATCGTCTATGTTTCTTTGAGCGTTAAAGTGGGTGCTGTCTACTGAGCTGCGGAACGATGCTTGAATGGTTTTCAACTAAAAAAAAAATCGTAATTTCCACTGCGATTGATGCCTCTTGTTGCTGCGATACAACCACGGGACAGCTTTTGTAACAACTTTATTAAGAGTGGTTGTAAAGCACAATTGTTTCAAGTTCCCTGCATGGTTATTGATTTTTAATCTTTTGTGACGGCTGTGTGGTTGAATTGCAACCATTCTAAATGGACTGCGAATGGATGTGTAATATGTGTTTGTTGTTGATTGCAAAATAAAATAAAAACATTTTAAAAAAAAAAAAGTGTAATTTGTACAAGTTTTGTTTTGCTTTAATGAATATAAAAACTATAATAAAATTTTTGTAAAACGGCAATCCGGAAGCCGTTGAGGAGCACATTGCAGCCAAGGCTAATTCCAAAAAGTTTTTAAAGTATATTAATAGTAAAAAGATGCAGGTTAAGAATCCTGTAAATAATGGTACCAGTATGGGTGTAACAGATACAGAAAATGTGCTAAATCAGTTCTTTTCTTCAGTGTATACAATAGAGCTGCACTAATGGCTCAGCTCAATCTAATCAGTGGCTGACTCAGGATATGATTCATAAAGCTGGGCCAGATGGCATACACTTAGGGTTGCCACCTGGCCTGTATTTTACCGGCCTAGCTGGTAAAACACCTGCCGGGGCCGGTATTACAAATTTACTGGCAATGTAGCTGCTGGTGATTTGTAATACCATTTACAAAATCCCTTGCCCGCCAATGAAAACTTACATTGCTTGTACCAGAGAATACCACTTATATGCACACAATGCTGCTCAATATGCACACTCAATACCAGCTACAGGGATTTTTTATGGTTTTGAACTGTAGGGTACTATTACATATCGGCCAAAAGCAGAATTCCCAGAATACTGGCACACATGGAGATTTGTTGTGGTACAAGCTACTGTTTTATTACTACAGGTATGGGACATGTTATCCAGAATGCTCGGGACCTGTGGCTTTCTGGAAAACAGATCTTTCTGTAATTTTGATCTTTATACCTTAATTTTACTAGAGAATCATTTCAACATTAAATAAAACCAATAGACTGGTTCTGCTTCCAATAAGGATTTATTATATCTTAGTTAGGATCAAGTACAAGATACTGTTTTATTATTACAGAGAAAAAGGAAACCATTTTTAAAAATTTGGAATATTTGGATAAAATGGAGTCTATAGGAGATGGCCATTGCGTAATTCAGAGCTTTCTGGATAACAGGTTTCCGGATAACGGATCCATACCTGTACAGAGAAAAAGGAAATCATTTTAAAAAATTTGGATAGCATGGAGTCTGTGAGAGACAGTCTTTCTGTGATTCAGATCTTTCTGGATAATGGGTTTCTGGATTATGCATCCCATACCTGTAGTTCATGTTTACTATGGGCAAGAAATCTCATGAAAATGCTTTCTCCTTGTCAAAACATCATAGCAGTGATCCAGCTTAATATCAAGAAAAGAAGGCAATGTTACTGGGATTCATTTGGATTGCTGCATAATGCATTTTAGGCACGTGGAAGCATTTTTGCCAAAAGTATGACTATTTACATTCACTCCTAGGGCTCATACACAGGGATATTATTTTATGCATTTGATGTGCAGGTTTGAGTGTTTCATCAAGATGTAGGGTTGCCACCTGTCCGGTTTTGAACCGGACAGCCCGGTATTTTGAAGGGCTGCCCGGTTCAATGCTTCCTGCCCGGTTTTCCAAATAAGGAAAACCGGGCGGGATTAGCTTGATTGACGCCGCGATCGGCCAATCGGCGATCGCGACGTCATAGCTCCGCCCCGTGACGTCACGGGACCGCCCACTGATGTCACGGGAACGCCCACTGACGTCACGGGAACGCCCACTGACGTCACGGGAACGCCCACTGACGTCACGGGACCACCCCCTGTCCGGCTGGAGCCACAGGGAAAGGTGGCAACCCTCTTGACCACATGCTGCATTTTGTTTCCCATACTGATACAGACGCATGTCAGTTTAGAATGCAGGTGGAATGCAACATTCTGTGTTTGGCGCTTACATGGGCCTGTGTCAGTAAGGGGGGCCTTGTAAAAGAGTTATGTGTGTTTTCATCTGTGCTCCACTGGCAGAACGCACTGGAGTGCAGGTTTAATGAGCTCGAGGAAGAGCCATTATAAAAATGCATATAAATGCCCAAAATGCATTTTTGCAGTTGCAAATCGCATAAAATGCCCATAAGTAAGAGCCCTAAGTGACGTTTTTGGGGAGTGTAAATTAAATCACCCCAAATATATCAAATTACCTTCCAGAGATTGTGGTATATGGGCAAATGTTAGCAGCGTAATTTGCTTGTACATCTCAATGATTTAATTATCTAAAGATTGTCAAGTTATTCTACTATAACCTCCAACTTGCTATGTATATCCTGAGGACAAGGAGAAAAGTGTCTTGTAAGTAAATCAGACTGAAAAACCCCAATAAGCATGCACATCCACATGCATCTGATCCACTTGCTGTTTTGATTACCCTCTGACAGGATAAAATGTGCACACGTACTTTACCCATTACATATACTGGACTTGTACACCTATAGCCCAAGGTTACTCTGTAATGATAGCTACTACACCACCATTCTCATTCTTCCTCCCAAGTACTGTTCTAGTCTGGTGCATTTGCAGTAGATACATTGCAGGAGCATTATGTACTGTGCATGCAAAAAACATGGTAGATCACTTTTGTGTTTTGCAATTGCATCCTTCTCTGCACTAAAAATTGCAGCAAATGTCTGCACTCGAAAGCGAAGTGCATATACCGTACTACCTGCGTTTGCAGTTCTCAGTGGAGCCCTTTACTTTAATACTTTGTTTGCCAAGCACATACACTGTATCTGCCAAGATCGTGCTAGGAACATTATTGAGCAGATTTGCACTTCTCTTGGTGGCTTCTGATGCCTCTGCATAGAGTTACAAGCATGCATGAGTGAGTGGGATTAAATGTATCAGTGAGTGGGATTACATGTATGAGTGAGATTATGCATATGTATGAGTGGGATTATGCATATGAGTGAGTGGGATTATGGGAATACATGTATGAGTGAGTGGGAAAACATGTATGAGTGGGATTATGCATATGAGTGAGTGGGATTATGGGAATACATGTATGAGTGAGTGGGAAAACATGTATGAGTGGGATTATGCATGAGTGAGTGGGATTATGGGAATACATGTATGAGTGAGTGGGAAAACATGTATGAGTGGGATTATGCATATGAGTGAGTGGGATTATGGGATTACATATATGAGTGAGTGGGAACACATGTATGAGTGGGATTATGCATATGAGTGAGTGGGATTATGGGAATACATGTATGAGTGAGTGGGAAAACATGTATGAGTGGGATAATGCATATGAGTGAGATTACGTATATTAGTGAACGGATTACATGTATGAGTGGGATTATGCATATGAGTGAGTGGGATTACATGTATGAGTGGGATTACATGTAGGAGTGAGTATGATTACACATACTTGCTAATAAAGTTACATTACAAAACAAAACTTCTGAGCAAGGTCATCAGGCGTGGCTGGATATAAAAATATAAATTATGATGAAGCTAATAGAAAATGGCCGTGTAAGAGACATACCTGGTGGTCTAGTGGGGGGACGGCAGGAACGCCTGCCGCCCCCTCGGCGGGGACGCCCGCCGCGTCGTGCGGGTTCGGTTAGGCCGCAGGCGCCGGATCGCATGGGCGCACGTTAGGCCGCAGGAATCTCTAGTGAATCTCTGTGATATTAAAGGTGCAGGCGCGAAATTCAAATAGTATATAAGGCCCATTCAGACTGCTGACTGATGCCCGTGATAGAACTTGTTTCTTGTGGTTCCTGAGCCTTGTGCGTTTGATCTGTTCTGAATCTTGTCTGTTTAAATACCCGTGTTTGACCCAGCCTGTTCCTGACTATTCTGCATTCTGTATCCTGACCCTCGCCTGCCTACGACAACTCTTCCTGCTTAACCCCTTGATTGACAACCCGGTTTGACCCTTGCCTGCCTGACGATTCTTGATATCTGCCTGCCTCGACCCAGCCTGTCTGACGATTCTCTTGCCTGCTCCATTTGTACCGTGACCTTCGGCCCAAAAGAATCTGCTCGCCTTGCACCCCTCGTTAAGTCCAGGTGGCACCCAAGTAAGCTGAGGGCTCCTCCCAAAGCCCAACGGTGGTCACACTACTGGTGAAGCCGAGCCGAGACCAGGGTGCTTGGCATTTGTTCTGGTATCTGGTGCCGGCCGTGACATTATCACGGGCCATGGAGGACGAAAGTCACGATGAAGCTGCTGCTGCTGCTCCTCCAACTTCCACCGAAGCGCTTCTTACCACCCTGTTACAGCGCTTGGAGGACCATGAACAGAAGCAAAATTATCTCCTGCAGGGTTTCCACAACCTAACCCGACAGCTGGAGACTACGCAAGCTTCCCAGCAGCAATCTGTTCCTGTTTCTGCTCCTCTTCCTCCTCCTGTGGGTTCAACCAAACACCATGAACCTAAAATTGTGTTCCCTGAAAAGTTCAGTGGGGATCACACCAAGTTTTTTGTCTTTAAAGAGGCATGCAAGTTGTACCTTAGTTTCTTTCCTCACTCTTTCCAATCAGGTGAGGAGAAAGTAAGATTCGTTATGACCCTGCTTTCGGGTGACCCCCAAATTTGGGCCCTAAGGCTGCCTTCCTCTGACCCTGCTCGTTATTCCCTTGATACTTTCTTTACGATGACCCGGATCGTGCATCTTCTGCCGATTCTGCGATTTGTAAATTGCGCCAAGGGAAAAGGGATGCGGAGGTGTACTGCACCGAATTCCGCCGGTGGAATTCCACCCAGTAGAAACTGAGTGGAACGATTTGGCTCTACGGAGTCAATTCCTTTTGGGGTTATCAGATTCTGTAAAGGATAGTCTGGTTAATTATCCCTTACCTTCTAACCTGGATGATCTCATGTCCCTCGCCATCCAGGTAGATAGAAGGCAAAGGGAGAGAAGGGGTGAGAGGAGTACAAACTTCTCTGGGGTTACTAATCTAAGATCTAATGTGGTAACCAATGTAAAATCTTCTAACCCTTCTCACCCTTCTCTGTGCCTTTGCCTCAGGAGGAGCCTATGCAATTAGGCATACAATAAGTTGAGGAACAAATTGACGGCACTTCTGGAAAAGATTTATTACTGCTGTATGTCCTGACGCGTTTTCGGGAATTAATCCCTTAGTCATGACCTATGACTAAGGGATTAATTCCCGAAACGCGTCAGGACATACAGCAGTAATAAATCTTTTCCAGAAGTGCCGTCAATTTGTTCCTTAACTTATTGTATGCTTAGCAGTCGGATACTGCTTGACAGAGCACCTGGAGGAGTACCTGTGGGGAGCAGTAGCGGTCCTTTTTTCCTGTTTCCTATCTTATGCAATTAGGCATATCCCATCTATCTCCTGAGGAGAAGGCACGCAGGCGTTCCTTGGGTCTTTGCATGTATTTTGGTGAAAAGGGACATTTTCTAAACCAATGCTCTAAGAGGCCGGGAAACCCCGAAGCCTAAATGGAGATGGGGAGCTCCATTTGGGTGCAGGAATTTCCTCTCCCCAATCTGCCTCTAAGGTGTTGTTACCAGTCAAACTAACCTGGCCTACGGGCTCTGTCAGGGTGTCCGCTTTTGTGGATTCTGGGGCAGAGGGGAACTTTTTGGACGCTGCATTTGCAGCCAAACATAACATTCCATTGGTTCCTCTAAGTTCCCCCCTGAAAATTTGGGCGGTGGACAAAAGACCCTTAGGGTTGGGTATAGTTTCTAAGAAAACTATTTTTTCATCTGCATGGTGAGGAGATAGCATTATACCTCATTGAAGGTGCTACTTCACCTCTCATCTTGGGGTTACCCTGGCTCCAGAGGCATAACCCTCTAATTGATTGGGTTTCAAAGAGGGTAGTTCAATGGGGTTCAGGGTGTGATGGGGTCTGTTTTCCTCAGGTAGTAGCTACTACCTCTCTAGAAGGGTTACCTGCAGCTTATGCTGAATTTGAGGATGTTTTTTCTAAAAAGGCTGCTGAAACCTTACCCCCACATCGGCCATACGATTGCCCAATTGATCTAACCCCAGGGTCTACACCCCCTCGTGGGAGAACATACCCTCTTTCATTGCCAGAAGCCCAGGCTATGAAAGAATATATTCGGGGAAACCTGGAAAGCGGCTTCATTCGGCCTTCCTGTTCCCCTGCTGGGGCTGGGTTTTTCTTTGTGGGGAAAAAAGATGGGGGTCTTCGTCCCTGTATTGATTATAGGGGTCTCAATAAGATCACCATTAAGAATCGCTATCCTCTTCCCTTGATCTCCGAGTTGTTTGATCAGATCAAGTATGCTAAGATTTATACTAAACTTGATCTTAGGGGGGCTTATAACCTCATTCGTATCAGGGAAGGGGATGAGTGGAAAACAGCGTTCAACACCAGGGATGGCCACTACGAATATTTGGTGATGCCATTCGGTCCTTTGTAACGCCCCTGCAGTGTTCCAGGAATTTGTCAATGACATCTTTCGGGACCTGCTGGGGATATTCGTAGTGGTCTATCTTGATGACATTCTTATTTTTTCTTCTAATCTGAGTGAACACAGGAATCATGTCTGTGAGGTCTTGCGTAGACTTAGAGAAAATAATCTGTATGCAAAACTTGAGAAGTGTACTTTTGTGGTGACCTCTGTTCAGTTTTTGGGGTTTAATATTTCTAACAGGGGTCTTGAGATGGATCCAGGGAAGGTGAGAGCTGTCCTGGAATGGACCCAACCCCTTTCTTTACGAGCAACCCAAAGATTCCTCGGTTTTGCAAATTATTACCGCCAATTCATCAAGAATTTTTCCCTGGTAGATGCTCCAATCACCAACTTGACCAAAAAGGGTGCTGACCCTAGTATTTGGCCCCCAGAAGCAGTTCAAACTTTCGAACGCCTCAAAAAAGAGTTCAGTTCTGCCCCTATTTTGCAGCATCCAGATACTGCCTTACCATTTATTGTGGAGGTAGATGCCTCTGAAGTGGGTGCTGGGGCAGTCCTTTCCCAAAGGCACCCGATAACCAACAAGTTACATCCCTGCGCCTTTTTCTCTAGGAAGTTTTCGCCTGCAGAGGCAAACTATGATATTGGGAACAGGGAATTGTTGGCTATCAAGTGGGCCTTTGAGGAATGGCGGCATCTACTTGAAGGTGCTAAACATATGGTAACAGTATATACAGACCATAAAAACCTGCTTTATATAGAATCGGCCACACGGCTAAACCCTAGGCAGGCTAGATGGGCATTGTTCTTCACCAGGTTTAACTTTTCTTTAACATACAGGCCTGGATCTAAAAACACCAAAGCTGATGCGCTCTCTAGGAGTTTTGAATCTACCTCCTCTGACTCTAGTGAGTGCATCCCCATCATTCCTAGGGAGTTGATTGTAGCCGCATTGGGTTCTGACCGCTCCACCTTGTTGTCCCCTGTCCAATCTTCTGCTCCTGCAGACACTCCTTCTGGGAGAATGTTTGTGCCTGAGGAGTTGAGGGAACAAGTTCTCGAAGAGGTTCATAACTCCAAAATGGCTGGGCATCCTGGCATTTCCAAAACTATTTCTTTGTTAGCCCGTCATGTGTGGTGGCCTTCTTTTAAACAGGATGCTAAGGTTTTTGTAAATTCTTGTCCAATTTGTCAAAGGTCTAAATCCTTTCGTCAATTGTCACAAGGTCTGTTAAATCCGTTACCAATCCCTGAGAGGCCATGGTCCCATCTTTTGATGGATTTCATTGTAGATCTGCCTCCCTCTCAGGGTAAAACTGTAATTTGGGTGGCGGTGGATAGGTTTAGTAAAATGAGCCATTTTGTTCCTCTTCCACACCTCCCTTCTGCCAAAACCTTAGCTGATCTGTTTATCTCTCATATTTTCAAGTTACATGGGTTTCCTGTTAACATTGTGTGTGACAGAGGAGTTCAGTTTGTCTCGAAGTTTTGGAGAGCTTTCTGCTCGTTAATTGGCATTGATTTATCCTTCTCTACAGCTTACCATCCCCAAACTAACGGACAAACTGAAAGAGTGAATCAATCCCTTGAGCAATATCTCAGGTGTTATGTATCTGATAACCAGTCCTCTTGGGCTGAATTGTTGCCCTGGGCAGAGTTTGCCTACAATAATGCCACTCACTCCTCTTCTAGGGAGTCTCCTTTCTTTATTGTAAATGGGCTACATCCAAAAGCATTTTCTTTTTCTGGCTTAGATTCCTCTGTACCCTCTGCTAATTCCTCTGTCAATCATTTTTCTAAAATTTGGTCTCAAGTTCATCATTCTCTTTCTGCAACTTCCTCTGCTCAAAAGAAAGCTGCGGATAGATCTCATAGAGAGGCCCCTCAATACAAGGTGGGAGATTCTGTTTGGCTATCTACAAAGAATATTAAGTTAAAGGTTCCCTCTCTCAAACTGGGACCCAGGTTCATTGGTCCATACCCTATAACTGAAATAATCAATTCTTCTTCCGTTCGTCTCCAATTACCTGCTGAGTTTAAAATATCGAATTCTTTTCATGTCTCTCTCCTAAAACCAGCCACTCATGTCCGTCATATTCCTGTTCCTCCCCCAGTGTTAGTCGAAGGTCAGCCTGAATTTGAGATCCAGGAGTTCCTTGATTCTCGCTTGGTACGAGGTAAGCTCCAATATCTTATTAAGTGGTAGGGCTTTGGCCCAGAGGAGAACTCCTGGGTCTCAGTCGATGACATCAAGGCTGATCTACTCAGAAAGAAATTCCATCAAAAATTTCCTGGGAAGCCTGGGGGTCCAGTGGCCCCCCCTAGAGGGGGGGGTAATGTAAGAGACATACCTGGTGGTCTAGTGGGGGGATGGCAGGGACGCCTCCCGCCCCCTCGACGGGTTCGGTTAGGCCGCAGGCGCCGGATCGCATGGGCGCACGTTAGGCCGCAGGCGCCGAATCTCTAGTGAATCTCTGTGATATTTAAAGGCGCAGGCGCGAAATTCAAATAGTATATAAGGACCATTCAGACTGCTGACTGATGCCCGTGATAGAACTTGTTTCTTGTGGTTCCTGAGCCTTGTGCATTTGATCTGTTCTGAATCTAGTCTCATTGATTACCCATGTTTGACCCAGCCTGTTCCTGACTATTCTGCATCCTGACCCTCGCCTGCCTACGACAACTCTTCCTGCTTAACCCTTTGATTGACAACCCGGTTTGACCCTTGCCTGCCTGACGATTCTTGATATCTGCCTGCCTCGACCCAGCCTGTCTGACGATTCTCTTGCCTGCTCCATTTGTACCGTGACCTTCGGCCCAAAAGACTCTGGTAACAGCCGTGCCCCTTCGCCAGCCAGAACATCTCGCCTTGCACCCCTCGTTAAGTCCAGGTGGCACCCAAGTAAGCTGAGGGCTCCTCCCAAAGCCCAACGGTGGTCACACTACTGGTGAAGCCGAGCCGAGACCAGGGTGCTTGGCATTTGTTCTGGTATCGGGTGCCGGCCGTGACAGGCCGCCTGGTTGAAGCAGATCTTGCATTCAGGAAAACACTACAGTGCAGACTAACGGAGGGGAAAAATACAGAGACAATGATGCATTTTGTGTGGGGAATATGTACCCAATTTTATGACATGGTAAGGGTTTAGAAAGTTTACATGTCCATTAATGTATATGCTTATTTGCATAGTAAAAATGTGTCAGATTTGGGATATGCTCGTCTTTTTACCTATGCGAGACACTCATGTATTGCACACAAGATAGCAGCCAATGCAAGGGAGAAATTAACCAATGGCCTTTGAATTTATGTGATAGCTTGAATGAATTAAAATGGGAGGGCAGTATCAATGGCCAATAGGAAAGTAAGGGCAAAGCCTGAGAGTGATGATGTAGTCATATAGAAAGTGCAGGTTTAAAACAGGCCACTCCCATCCTTCAGAAAACTGAACACAATGAGAAGGTGAACAACCCCTTTAAAGTACACAATATGCATAGCCTAAAAAGTGTGTAAAGCATAGCAAGAAAGTAAAACTTGATTTTTAATGACTTTATTAAAGAAAAAAAAAAAAATTATATATATATATATATATATATATATATATACACAGTAGAATCCCAATTTTATGTTTTTCAGGGGACTAATGTAAAATCCAGGAAAATGTACAATCAGGGCAATGTGTTGTAGCAACTTTTTCATCAAAAATATGCACAGGAGTTAGTTTTATTTTGATACAATATTTACTGTGTAAATAACAAGGGTTAAGCATCACAGCATTAATGTTACATAATGGGGGGGCATGTGCAGGAGCTCTCTGAAAGTCACATGAAGAATGTTTTTGGGATGGTAGATAGTCTGAATAAAAGTCACCAGAACTGGAGGTAAAGTAGTTGCCTCTTAAACAAATCTGAGAAACTGCTGAATGATGACCATAAAAATATAACTTGGCCTCCTTTACAAAAATATGACATCTGGGGGGGTATTTATCAAAGGTCAAATATTATAAATTTTTCAAGGACCTCTGCTATCGACTCCTACATGATCTCGGCAGACTTTAGACAGTGTATTTTCTGATTCAAGCTATTTCCAGGGTTTTTTTTTTTTAACAAGAAGATGTGAATTTTGACCAAAAAAATAAACTCGAAAACTCAAATTTTCGCGGAAAACACAACTCAATCCTTAATAAATCTGCCCCTGGTATTCTTTGCCTGAGAGTTGCAACCTATAGTTATGGCATCTAAGAAAGCTTTTACTGCTTTATGTGTTTTCTGTGTAGTATGAGGCATATACTGTAACTACTGTCTGTTTTAAAAATGCTTTCACTGCATGTACTTGCTTTAAAGTGTGAGTATTTTTGTTTGCCTCATGTCATGGGATGTGCAAATGTCATAAGGGATATTATTGGCATACAAAGCCCTGTTCAGTGTCTAGCTTTTGTGATGAATCTTAAATTGTTTGTACTAGCTTGTCCAGGAATAGGCAACTTTCAGCATTTTGGTGTGGATAGGGTAAAATATTTGAAGAGTGCTCCATTTCTAGTAACCCATAAACAGCAATTAGCACTTATGTACTAGCCCATCTCAATTGCATCACAAAATGTTGCAGCTTATGCTTACTTTTTCTGAAGGCAAGTATCCAGTTATTTGCATGACGTTATTAGACCTGGAGCAAAGTTTTATCTGTTATTACATTGTCCCCTAGATACTACAAAATCCAGCATTTTAGATTTAGATGAGCAGTAAGGAAATGCTGGAATCTGTAGTTGCTCACATTTGAGTTGGAGTTATTTAGCAGCTCTCTGGTATGCACTTTCAGCAATCAGGTTGCTAGGGTCCAAATTACCCTAGCAATCATGCATGGATTTCAGTAAGAAATTGGAACATAAATAGGAGAGGGCCCGAATAGAAAGATGAGTAGTAAAAAGTATCAATAGCAAGTATCAATAGCAATTACAGCAATGTGCAACCTTATAGAGAATTTGTTTTTTAGATGGGGTCAGTGATCCCCATTTGAAAGCTGGAAAGAATCAGATGAAGATGGCAAATAAATGAAGACCAAATGAAAAGTTGCTTAGAAATGGCCATTCTATAACATAATGAAAGTTAACTTAAAGGTGACCCACTCCTTAAAACACCCAAAGTTCCTAAATTTGCTAGTTTCAGTTAGCTTACATAGCTAACCCAGCTATCCCATCAAATAATAAGCTACAATAAGGTTTAACACAATACAGGAAGAAACTATTTAGGACTTACTTTCCCTATAAAATACCTTGATTCTTATAAGCTTTACAGTCACTAATTTGAAGCAAACATAAGTAAAGCAGATGGCAAGGAATCTCACTAAACCACTGTAATGCTAACTTGGCTAAGCAGGCCAAAAAAGGGGTTAATGTCCAGCTAGTGCTTAGAGCAGGGGTGCCCAAAAGGTAGATCAGGATCTACCAGTAGACCTTTAGCTGATGATCAGTTGATCTCAAGACACTGTCAACAAACAGCTTGACTATATCACCCTCATTCATTCTTTTCATTGAGATATTTATTTTATTAAGGTTACATAAGAAATAGTTGTTTGCTAAATATAGCAATATATATTCCCTCATAGATCAATATAATATTTATGTAATATTTTTCATGGAACAGAATGCTAACAATGCTTTTATGGATGTAGATCATGATGGGACTACATCACTAAAAGTAGACCTCACATTAGTAAAGTATGGGCACTCCTGGCTTAGAGCATGGGTTACATGTGACTCAAACACCACAGGCTAGGGCCAGAACTAGAGGTAGGCAGAAGAGGCAGCTGCCTAGGGCGCAATGATTGGGGGGGGGGGCGCTGGGCATCTACCTCTTCTGCCTACCCCTAGACCGAACCCACCTGGAAATCTGTTTGCAATATGCGCCGCACGCTCGAGTGGCTTTTCGGTTCAGGGTATTGGATTTACTGCACATGCACATCGGGAACGTCTTTACTGCGCATGCGCGTCGGGAACGCCTTTACTGTGCATGCGCGAGTGACGGAGGAAAGGAAGGGGCGAGCAGGCTGGCTGGGCTGCCTAGGGCGTCTGGCCTGCTTGGCCCGCCTCTGGCTAGGGCCTTCTCTAAATGGAAGATTTTAGGCATTGTGTAGTGTAACTACAAGTGCCACATGCTACTGTGCAATAAAACAGAAAAATAATGGGTGCCAGGAAGTTCTTGCAGTCAAACACAATAACTTTTGTCAGAGACAAAAGAACCACAAGGTTGTACTTACATGGGTACAGAGGCAATAACCTGAAGATATCGGGGTTTTCAGAAAATCCTAAAAATTTGTACGATTCATATTTTTCAAGATTTTTACAGGTTTTTTTCCTGCAAACAAAATTTTAAGAAACGTGTATTAATAAATAAGGCATAAAAAACATGCGGATTTGGTCTGAGTTTTTTCAGAAAATATTGAGATAAATTCAGACTTTAATAAATAACCCCGTGTGTAGCAGCAGTAGAAATGGAAATTATACTGAGGTCTGTCAGACAAGTAGAAATTTTAAATGGCTGATTATTTTGTAACGCAGGCCCGCCACCATTGGACTACTAATACAGTAATACCTGAGGTAGCAACAATCGAGGTGATTTCTTTGCAGTGTGTTTGCATTCAGGGCAGCACAATAACTGCAGTCATTCATGATTACGTCACAACATGCATATTTTAAGAAAAACCAGATAACGAAGATTAGTGAGTAGAACACTGCCGCAGTTTAAAAAGCTGAATAACATATTATAAGGCAGTCCCTTCTCAAAACATCTTATCCCTTGACCCCATGTGATCTAAAGAGGAGGATGTTAGGTCACATGGCTGAAGTGTATTCAGTTTAGAGGAACTGTGGAAAATTGCTAACTGGAAGTCACTTGGGGAACTCGAGGAGAAGGTGTCTAGTCATGTAAGTTGCTGAGATTTCATACTGGGAGGCTGCTGTTCTGTTCTGTACCCTGTGTCAGTGTGATAGATTCTGTTTGCATTGTTTACATGAAAATAGTAGTGTGTGCCAATGGATTTCCAGATTTCCTCATGTGCTGGATTCCTTTTTTTACATTGTACAGATTTATTCGTGATACATTAGTTCAGAGCTGATAACTCAGAAGAAACATTCCCACTGATTATAAATGCTTACATATACCCCAGACCAGTGCTCCTGTTTGCTGAAAACTGCATCAGACTGTGCTACTTTTGTAGAACCACCACAAAGCGAGTTTCTATGTTTGCTCAAGCTCATGAAGTAGGCAAACATATGGATTTTCTTGATTACAAGAATAGGCAAAAATGTATATAGTTAGCAAAAGACATTACTTGAACTCATGTTGAACATGACAGTATGATGCCATTTTAATAGGTTACTACTACTTAGATAGTGCCAAGTCTAAGAACAGTAGAAAATATTAAAGGGGGTGTTTATCTTGCAAGTTACCTTTTATAGCAGTGATCCCCGACCAGTAGCTTTTGAGCAACATGTTGCTCACCAACCCCTTGGATGTTGCTCCTAGTAGCCTCAAAAGTAGCCTTATTTTTGAATTGGAGGCAAGTTTTGGTTGCATAAAAAACAGATGTACTGCCAAACAGAGCCTCAATGTAGGCTGACAATCTACATAAGGGCTACCAAAAGGCCAATCACAGCATTAATTTGGCACCCCAAGAACATTTTTAATGCTGGTGTTGCTCCCCAACTCCTTTTATTTCTGAAGGTTGCTCACGGGTTCAAAAGGTTGGTGATCCCTGTTTTATAGAGACAATGCTCCATTTAAATATAATTCCAATGTAAATCCATTAACAAAAAACAAAAGGGCTAAAAGACATTAACCTATGAATTTACTGCACCAATTATACTATTTGCATGGGACATTTACTCACTGAGCAAGAAATATCACACGTGCTTTATCATGTGACGTTATCTTACTGCTACAAGCCTTTTAACAGTATTGCACTTAAGACCTTCTTTGTTGGGTAATTACAGCTTTGCCTTCACAACTAAATAACCATAGACCATAGTGCAGAATTGTGTTATCACCACTTTCGTAATTGTGTGTCTTCTTCCATCTATATAACCCTTTAGTGGTAGAATATATACAGAATATAAATTTGTTTGGGGCCATGTGGCAAAGTATTTTGCTACTCACCTGCTGAATGACCACGGTTTTAATATCACAGACATGAAGGAGCTGATTTATCAAGTTTTTTTTTGGCCGAATAGGTCAGTTTTAAATGGAATAGGTCCGTATTCGGCCAAATTTGAAACATTCGAATCTAAGTAATAGCGAATTCGATCGAATTTGAATCAAGGTTTTTCCCAAAAAAAACTTTGATTATTCAAAGTCCACCAACTGACTCCAAATAGGTTCTAGGAGGTCCCCCATAGGCAAAAACATTTAGATGGCGAATGGTCAAAGTCGAATTTTTAAAGACAGTACATGATAAATTTCGATATTCAAATTTTCACATTTTTTTCAAATCCGAATCAAAATTAGACTATTCCCTAGTTGATGTACATAAAAAATAGCTTGAAATTCGAATTTTTTCAATTCGAAAATTCACCTCGACCTTTGATAAATCTGCCCCTTAAATTCAACTAGGGAGTTATTCAAATTTGATTTGAGTTTTTAAAAAAAATTTAATTTGATTTTCGAGATTTATCATACTCTGGCCCTTTAAGAACTCAAATTCGACTATTTGCCACCAAAAACCTGTAGAAAATTGCTGGTTAAGTTAATGGGAGAAGTCCAGGGATTTGGAGTTGTTTGCAGCCTTCCTGACATTAGAGTTTTTTAAAATTGAATCAAATTCGATTCAAGTTTTTGGGTTTATTAAATTCATCAGATAAAAATTTGCTTTATTAATAAATTTTGACTGATCGAATTTGAAATTTATGGGAGTTTTTAAAAACTCACATAAATTCAAAATTCGACCATTGATAAATGTGCCTCGAAGTGTAAAACTGGCCATATGCATGCTGATAAAAGTCAGCAGATTATTGGCTTTTGGATGGGGCCTTTGGGAAGGCATACCCCAGTGATATCTGACCAAAAATCGTCCAGCTATTGAACAGGTCTGCAATCCCCATTGGCAAGGACTGCATTAGCACATTGACTTGTCCTACTGTTCTCCATGATGTATTATCTAATTGATGTATTATCTAATTGTTTTAGGATTTAACCCAATAAGAGGGTGGGCAAATCAGGCAGTGGTCCGCTTGTTTGGTAAGGTCACCAAGGAAGCAGATCTCTGCACGATTTGGCCACCATGTATGGTTAGCTTTACTAACTCAATTCTGCCCTGATGTTGCCCTGATGTTATAATAGTAAATTTGAATTTTGGAGTGTCAAAATTCACACATTCAGATTTTAATCTCCCTATTCTAATGTAAATTTAAATGTGAGATTTATGTGAGATATTATCATGCAAAACTTTGTTTCATACTATAGTAGCTTCACTGTACAAACAACTGCGAGAGACTTTGGACAAATGAAATATTTTTCTTAATAATTTATTTCCAGTACAGTATGGGGCCTGTTATCCAGAATGCTAGGTACCTGGGATTTTCCGGTAATGGATCTATCTGCATTTTGGATGTTGTAGAAAATCATGTAAACATTAAATAAACCCAATTGGCTGGGTTTTTCCCAATAAGGATTAATTATAGCTTATCTTGGATTAAGTACAATGAACTGTTTTATTATTACAGAGAAAAAAGGAAATCATTTTTAAAAATTTGGATTATTTGGATAAAATTAAATTTATGGGAGAAGGCCTTTCCGTAAATCAGAACTTTCTGGATAACGGGTTTCCAGATAACTAATCCCATACCTGTAATATGTCACTGGATTACTAAATAGCAGTGCTACAGTACTAAGAGAAACGTCACACTCTGTGACCTTCAAGCATTCGCTTTGCTTTGATATGAAGGCAGCATGTGATATAAAGTCATGGCACTAAACTAATAAAGAGGTGAGCAGGCATTACAGAGCAGAACAGACGGTTGTGTTAGTATTAGGCTAACATTGACTATTTGTATGAACCGCCATCTTTAAATATGTATTTAACCTGAAGCAATATGATTAGTTAACTGAAAATATATTTCCTTCAGACCCTAAAAGTTATAAAGTCAAGTCCAATTTATTTAGCTTTGCAATAAAGAGTGTTACAAAGATTAGATAGCTTTCAGCTTTTCGTTGTTTGACCTGACTTATTTCCCTTTCTATTTGAGAAAAGGTATATGCTTCATGTTGCTAAATAGTTTCAAAATATGATTTAGAGAATGCTAAAGAAACATGTATCTGCCAACACAGTTTAAAAAATAGGCAGACTCCTCACAAAACGTTTTCTGTTTCTGTTCTAAAACACAATCGTGAATCTTAAATATGTATCCTCAAGGGCCTAAGAAAATTCCATCCTTATGCCAAGAATTTAAAGTTTCCAATAACGCATTCTGACCAACACTGATATTTGTTTTAGGGTTGTTGCAGTTTTTTTCTTGAAAAACTATACACAGCAGGTGGCTGTTATATGGGTGAAGCTTCTTGCTTAAATGGGAACTCTCACTACAAAAATAGTATTTATTTTTTGCCTTTCTTTTTATTGGGGGGGGGGTCCAGAACATATTTTTCCCAAATAGCACATGCTGTGAGTCAAAGACTAGTTCCAGCAACAGCAAAGAGATTTGGAATGCTCCACTGCCAGCTAGAACAGTTGAAATAACGTATACATGCTAAATATTGTGTTGACTTGTAAACATACCTTAAATTTCCTCCCAATGTGTTTTGTCAGTAAGGTCATCACACATGAACAAAAAAGACAAAGATGGATTCAGTTAATGTTGCGTGGACTGGATCTCCAGAAAGCATAAGTACAATGCAAGACCCCAACACACAAATCACCAACAGACTTAATGGACACATTGAAGGTGAGGAAAATTGCTTTGTTTGTATGCAGTGATACAGTATATTGATATTTTAGTCTGGCATGATGTGCATTTGTACCTAAGTGATTGGCTTAAACTGAAATATTGCAATTTATCGAAATACCCTAATATAATATGAACATCTGTAAACCAGGAAATCCCATTAATGTTTTTACATTTGTATTTAAGTATATTATTAATTGTGCGGTTTACAAAGGAAGACAGTTTAAAGGCATGGATCATTGGTTCTGCTGAATCTATGGGCTGGAACAGAAAGTTGCTATTGTTTTTTAGAGTCTAGTTCTCCTTTAAGCTTCATGACACACAGGGTTGATTTTTAGCAATTTTGAGCACTTACTTTTTTTGGGTGTGAAAAAAAAAACTTCCCTGCAACCTTCCAGATTGATGCCTGAAAGTGCTGGTACTGGTGAAACTTGAAGGGTAGTTAAATAAACTTCTGTCTTTCTACACTGAAATTCAAACTTCAAGATGCACTAAACAAATGTGTAGGGAGGGTATTATGACTAGTGTAAATTATTGTGTTATTATGTTAGCTTAGTCATGGGAAGTTGAATTACCAAATGCCATATTAATGCATGGAAAATGATTGAATATCTTATTGTGATTGATCGCATATTTACGTTATTGTATCACTGTTCACTGTAGCATTAAATGTGACTTTCACTAATATCTGGAGCCCTGAACAAATCATAAAAAATAACCCCAAACTTTACCACTTCCCCTCCACCAAGAATTAACTGTTAAGCCAGGTAATGTAAAAAAAATGTGCCTCATTCCTTTCTTATATAGAGAGACTCAAGTCAAGCTCCATCTCCAATTAACCTTTTCTTTTTCTTTTTATAGGTAAGGGAAACCCATTATCCAGAAAGTTCCAAATGATGGGAAGCCCATCTCCCATAGACTCCATGTTAAACAAATAATTTGCATTTAAAAAAATGATTTCCTATTTCTCTGTAATAAGAAAACTGTAACTTGTACATGATCCCAGCTAAGATATAATTAATCCTTATTGAAGGCAAAACAATCATATTGGGTTTATTTGCTGTTTAAGTGACTTTTTAGTTGACTTAAGGTATGGAGGTACAAATTACAGAAGACCCTTTATTCGGAAAGCCCCAGGTCTTGAGCATTCTGGATAACAGGTCCCATACCTGTATTTTGCTTTAAAACTCATATTTAAATGGATGCATCTTTCCAAAGTTTTTATATGGATTTACTTTATTTTCTATTTACTGAATACTGTTATGCCATGGTACTTTTTCCTTTGCAGCAAGAAATTATGCTGTTTTGTCCATAGGACTTGTCATATTAATGGCAAATAAGAGAAATCATAGCACTCCTCCCACCAGTTCCAGAGTGATTCAAAATAGTCCCTGGCTTTCAAGTACGCAGAGTCCCAAACAGCCTCCCAGCATCCCAATAAATAGGGCAGTCCTTCTGGTATTTGCCACAAATTGCCAGTCTGTGCCTAACTCCCACAGTGTATCATAAAACCACCTTAATTTTACATAGAGCATAATCACAGCAATGTATTGACTTCGTGAGTCCTTTCCCTGGCCATCTCCATGTCAGCTATGCGTGGGTAAGCTCCTCCCCTTGACCCCAGACAGAAGAAACTCCCCTCCCAAAGACTTCAAAGCCTCCCCACTCCCCTACATAGGTGTCTTTTCTTTCTTCTGCCTTGGACCTTAGGCAGTAAATATCTTGTTCTCTGTGGGATCCATCTCAGGGCCTCGCTGAGAAGGCGGCCATTAGGGGGAGTCAGGTTTAAAGGTTTTCCTGACAAGGGCTACTGAGTGGTACAGGCAAGATACTGTTCCAGATAACGGATATGCTTGCTGGGAAAGCTGTATGTGCATGCCCTGGAACATAGGGGTGGGGGCACGCTCTACTGGTGGCGGCGGCGGCTAGTTGCAGCTGCGTATGAATGGTCTACCACTATTGTTTATGGTAGGCAAAGTTGGCATTTGGTGGCTGCCGCTGGTGGTTCTGTGTGTCCTTACCCCGTGCCTCGCTGGAGGCAATAATTACTCATCTACCTGAAGAGCCTGTTCCACACTAACCTCAGTGCTGTTATCCTCAGAGATGTCTGGTAAGAAATCCATTTATCCTCCATGCTGATAACTGTGAGTGTATACCTTGTTGTAGGTGATGAAAGCCTCAGTAAGCATGTAAGTGAATAACTTGGTATATCTGTGGGGCAGTTCAAGCTGCAGATCTGTTTTCCAGATTAAGACTGGCCTAAGGAATTGTATCCGGATCTGGTTTGATCAGTATCAGGCTGATTTCCATTAAGCCACTGCTGAGCTAAATAACCACTTACCTGCAAGGCTGGCCACACCCTGCAAGAGGGGAGATATTGTTACAGGTCTCTGGCCCTGACACTTGTTCACTTTCACCCAGAAGTTAAGCACTGGAATTGGGGAAACCATTGTATCCCAGGTATGGTTTCAAGCATATTCATTGCTGGGACAGAATATGGGGATTGTTCTCCTTTAATTTACAGGAAAGATTAAAACTATTCAGGTGCTTCTGGTACTGTCAATCACAGTCTGGGCTGCCTTCTGGATTGTTACACACCATACTGAATCCATAAATGTAGTTTCCTAATGCTGGTGATACCTTAAAAATTATACCTACTAGTTATTCCATACTAGTTACACCAAACTGGTTATTAGGAAATGCTCTGTAATATCATACTTTGTATAGCATCACCAGACCTTGCAATTAGGGGCATTCAGTGAAAGTATACTGTGTATAGCACTACATGTCCTTATAATCCAGCCCAATCAATGACTGTATAATGTTGCAGGCTCACTCAATAATTTGATATGGATTTATTTGATGTTTTCATTATTTTCTAATAGACTTAATGTAGGAAAACCCAAATAATGGAAAGATCCATTATCCAGAAAACCCCAGGCCCCCGAGTATTCTGGATAACAGGTCTCATACCTGTATATGTCTGATTTTATTATTATTATTATCCCTTATTGATATAGCAGGGGTATAGCATGGCAAAACCTTTTACTGTCTGGCCCATTCAGTTATTGTTCAATGTTTATAGAGCTACTTAATAATATCATACTGTGTGTAATATCATAGGACCTTACAATAGGGTCACCCAGTAAAAATATAATGTGTATTGCACAACATATCCTTACAATCAGGCCCAACCAGTGATTGTACAATGTGTACACAATAATACCAAACTGTATATAGCATGGCAAACCCATTGCAATTAGGGCCTCTCGGTGAAACGATACTGTTTTAACACCACACTATGCCCTTAAAATCAGGGCTATCCAATAATTGTATAAGGTATACAGAACTACGTGCCCTATGCACTTGGGTCAACTCAGTAATATCATTGTTTACAACAGGGCCAGCCCTTTGCCATAGGGTCACTATTGTATACTGTGTATAGCCTTACATACTCTCACAATCAGTATATGGACTGTCAGGGTTATGAATTATCTAAACATTTTATGTTTGTGCAGGCCACTGCATAGGGTTATTACCTGCCCTTAGATGATAGCCCTTTTATATAACAATACTGTATATTGCAGTATTAGCTATCCATCTTATGTCCTTAGTGATTATGTGCATTACTATTATATTAAGGGTTATAGACCAATTAATTGGCCAAGTTGTGTGCTTCAGGCCAAGTCATCTGTCTGTAAGGCCATTCATTATGTTATTATTTCCACGACAATGATTATTAATCGGCAGTTTAGATAAGCCGTATGCAATAAGGCTCTGTGTATTGTTAAAAGGAATAATGGTTCTCCATGTTCTAGAGCCTTTACTTTAGGCCACATTAAGACAGCTGCTCATTATGGCAATACTTGTTTATAACCAGGTAATAGGTGAATATGGAACCTTACAAGATTTTCCGCAGTTTAAGTATAATAGTAGAAGCAAGGGAGCAGCTGCTACTTCATCATATCTATTCCGTTATTCTAATTCAGATAAAGTTTATGCAGTTTATAAAATATGGGGTGTTGCTACATTTAACCATTATTTTGGTAATGCATATCAGTAGTTTCTAGGGATGCACCGAATCCACTATTTTGGATTCGGCCGAACCCCCGAATCCTTCTCTAAAGATTCGGCCGAATACAGAACCGAATCCGAATCCTAATTTGCATATGTAAATTAGGGGTGAGAAAGGGAAACATTTTTTACTTCCTTATTTTGTGACAAAAAGTCACGCATTTCCCTCCCCGTCCCTAATTTGCCTTTCCAAATTGTGATTCGGATTCGGTTCGGCCGGGCAGAAGGATTCGCCGAAAAAGGCTGAATCCTGGCCGAATCCCGAACTGAATCCTGGATTCGATGCATCCCTAGTAGTTTCTCAATACCAGCATTACTGCATCTAACCATGATGCCTTAGGGCTATTTGGAATATTATGCAGTTATTCTGAAATTCATAAGGGAATATTCTGCAGTTGATGCGTAGAAGTAACATGATATTGCAGGCTGCAGCTGGGTTGTTTTACAGCTAATCTTAAGTAATACTGGGGGTCATTTATCAACACTGGGCAAATTTGCCCATGGGCAATAACTCATGGCAACCAATCAGATTGTAGCATTCAATGTTCTACTTGCAGCTGGTTTTAAAAAGCTAATCCCTGATTGGTTGCTATGTGTAACTACCCATGGGCAAAATTGCCCAGTGGAGACAAATAAGCCTGACTGATGCTAAAAGATGAATTTTTAAATATGAATGTACATTTAAAAAGTACCTATTGGTCATGTTGATCAAATTTTGGTAAAAGGTTGTTTGTAAGTAATTCTTAGTTGAAGTTCCTAAACCTGACTTATCAACCCGACTGTTCCATCTCAGCCTGTCAGTTAGAGTAACTACTCCTGCTGCACATATATGGCAGCCCCCTCATACAGGAACATGGGGCATCAGACAGGTAAGGTAAAAGTTTTGTGCAAATACTTATAGCAAAATTATAAGTAGCAAACAAAGCCAATGCTATGATAGATGCAAAATGGTAAATTCTGGTCTCTGTATCTCTTTAGGCTGTTGCTACTCAACTGCATAGGACATTAGCTACTGTTTCAGGAGTTCCATAAGTTAAATAGACCTGTTAAACATTCTATGTAGTTGCCCAACATAAGACTATTCCATCATTCTATTGGTGGGGTACATTCCCTAGTACAATACCTAAAGAATGTGTCTCTTACATAAGAGCAGGCAGCTGTTAGGGTCATACTGTGTTTATTAGTTATATACTGGTGTTTTCAGTCTAAGCACCACCTTTATAGGAGAGAGTTCTATTCAGTATGGGCATTCTGTGAATGCAGTTGCAGTGACTACTACCAGTACAAGGAATTATTGTGATGTAGATTGTATAGGATTATACCAAAATATATAACAAGTTAAGCATTCCTCTTTTGCAGGGAACATGAGTCCTTGGTCTAGTGGATAAGTGATCTGCCTCAGTGCAGACAACTCTGCTACCAATAACTCCTTGTGATCAGGGACAAGTCACAAGTGTCTCCCATGTCCCAGCAATGCAGCGTCCTTGTTAGTGAAGGACAAGGCTTGCTACAGCTGTTCTAGAACTCTTAAGTGGGCATTTGAAGGTTGGCCTAGTCAGAATGCTTAACATAAATGACTTTACTGCATTGCATCAGCGGTTCACTCCTTGGTGACTAAGCCATGTTGTATTACCTCTCCTAAGAATAAACAGGGGAGTTTTTTTGCAGTTCATCTTCTGTCTGCTATAATCTAACACTGTCAGATTGTGTTTTTTGGAAAAAATTTACATGCAATTTAAATATTGTTTTCTTGTTTCAGGTATAGCAAGTCCAGGTGGCTTGTTGAAGGAAAAGTTTTCGGATAGGGCTCATTCCCTACATAGTTTACTCAATACATTGTGGAACTCTTGGGTATTTATTTGATTTACTATGAATCTTGCATAGGGTTCTTCCCTATGCAAGGAGCACAATGCAATTAGCCTTGGCTTCTTAATTTGGAGATCTTACTCTGTGCGTAGTGTGGTTAACGCCTGGGTCCCACGAGTCCCATTCAGCAAATGTCTCACTTGGGCTTACTCTGTGTAAGATTGTCAAGGAGTCAGGTTATGGGAGTCATATGTTCCTCACTATAGAATAAATTTCAGATTTCCTTACGGAATTGAATACCTTATGCTTTGCAAAAATGTCAGTTTTTTTTCTCAAACTAGTTTGAACATTCACAATCACCCTGTGGTGTTGATTTTAAGAACACTTGCCAGCATACATCTCCTTTGAGGGTTTTTAGTTAATACAATTCTTATATATTATCAGGGAGGCAATGGGTACTGGTTGCCATCTGGTTTTAAATTTTCTTATATGCAGATCTTGTGCCTTAACCTCCATTTTTATTTTTGCAGGATCCTCATCTGCAATCTTCATCTGTTCATAAGCCTTCAGAGATCCATTCTAATATTAATTATAATACTCCCCAATAAGTTAAGCTTGGGCATATCCCACGAGGAGATGGCCAGGGAAAAGGGAAAACTACATCATACTTACCGTGATTTTCCTTTCCAGGCCATCCTCCATGTCAGCAAGTTTATTCCCACCCTTACTGTAGTTTAACCTGGCAGCTTGTTACTTGATACCTGTGTAGGGGAGTGGGGAGGCTTTAAAGTCTTTGGGAGGGGAGTTTCTTCTGTCTGGGGTCAAGGGAAGGAGCTTACCCATGCGTAGCTGACATGGAGGATGGCCAGGAAAGGAAAATCACGGTAAGTATGATGTAAATTTCCCTTTTCTCTGTCTGAAACATTGCTGTGATCATGCCAGAGATGAAATAAAGGTAGTTTTGTGATATACTGCGGGACTGCTGCAATTTATTTTATATTTGACTTTTTATTTTTTAAAAAAAAACCTTGTAAAAAAGGATATGAGTGCTAGACCTTCACTATTATTGCTTTTATCATATGCATGCTTCAGACATATTTGGTATTCTGTAAAGCCCATTTACCCAGTGCTACTTGAAAAACAATACATTAGAAATTGTCTCAATTTCATGTTTTATTTTTTTCCCCAAGATGAAAATGTACCTGCAAATTCTAGAAAGCTCTCCAAATATCAGATCTTTACTTTGGTGTCCACTGCCTCACTGAATTTCAGTTCGATGATCTGCTACTCAATATTGGGGCCCTTTTTTCCTCAAGAGGTAATAGCCATAACTTTGTAGTATTCATGCTTTGGTTTATACATTCTTATTTTTTAAAATGTTTATTTATTTCCTTTAGGCACTAAAGAAAGGTGTTAGCAATACAGTCATTGGGCTGATATTTGGATGCTTTGCCTTTTTCAATTTTGCAACATCATTAACACTAGGAAAACACGTAAGTATCACTTTATTACTAGACTAAACACTTGCTTCAGTTTTCTTTTCAGCAGTCTGGAATTAACATACTTAGATGTATGGTGACACAATATAATAGGATAGTGATTTAGTACATTTGCTGGGAAGTGAGGGCAAATGTTGTGGTGTGTGTGTGTGTGTATATATATATATATGTGTGTGTGTGTGTGTGTATGTATGTATATATATATATATATATATATATATATATATATATATAGATATATAGGGTAGTCGCTGACGTTTCGGCTGACACAACAGCCTTTCTCAAAGTGGAGAGTGGATTAAACAAACGGAAATAAATACACAGTGTGGCGGGAACAAAATCAAAAAAATCCCAAAGGAAGACCGAAGGCAGAGGAAGTGACGTGTGGATGACAACATAAGTGGAAAAAATAGAACAGTGTAGTAATATAATAAAGGGAACAAAGGTAATAAAAAATACAAAAATGTTTACTGAAACAAAAGCAATAAATAAAGACAGATAAAATGAAGCTTATCAAAAGTAGAATTCAGAGACGCTCGATCGCTTTCTTGAGCTCACGGTAGTTACGAAGTGCTGATGTTATATTAAGTAGTGCAAATGGAAACAAAGTCTTTGTTTCTACACAATGTAACTCATTCATATGTCAACCAGCGGAAGAAACAGTTAAAGGGGTATAGAAACAATGTTTCAGGACATCGCTGTATGCGGGATATATCAGTTGAGAGGTACTGGTAATGCAGGAATATTAGACACGGAATCAGTGAAGCAAAATAGAGCCGAATACAGTCAAGTGGACCGAACGAGATGCCACACCAGGGGGGAGGTAAAGGAAATAAGCCAAAAAAAGAGGAACATGTGTATGTGAAAAAAGAGAAATAAAAAGAGAAATATATATATATATATATATATATATATATATATATATATATATATATATATATATATATATATATATATATATATATATATATATATATATATATATATATATATATATATATATATATATATATATATATATATATATATATATATACATTTACATTGTAAATTCTTTTCCTTTCATGTTTCAGCTTGTACAGATTGGAGCAAAATTTATGTTTGTAACTGGTATGTTTGTATCTGGAGTTGCAACCATACTTTTTGGGTAAGTTCTGATTCCACTTCAGGTAAAACTGATCTTGTAAATATGGTACTCTACACAAACATGAAAGATGAATAGCGAGATATGGAATAAAAATTTACATGATATTGTGGATTAAGTGACTAAAGAATTGCTGCACAAGAATATTTCACTTCATAACGAATAAATCCTTCATGAATACGAGTGCAGTCTACATTTCCTTCATTGTCTGAGGACCCATTTAAATCCACACATACACAAGAAAAAAATAAAATGATGTGAACAATATATATAAGTAATGTGGCAGTAGCAATGCAGAGGATATATAATCCATTTCCCCTGCTGGTTCTTCTGTTTTACCATTGGACAGTATGCTACATTAAGCATACTGTCTATTTTTGTAATATAGTTCATTAGGTTTTTGAATTGCATAGAATTTACCTACTGATATACCAGAACCCAGGCTATGCAGTTTATGGAAGTCATTCTGGATAACAAGTCCCATACCTTTTATTATCATGATAATAATTCCAAGGCCCACTGGATCGTCTTAGGTTCTAAACCTTGGGATGTAAGTGGATGAATGGCCTAAATAATTAGAATTTTAACACAGAACAAAAAGAATTGTCATTGTTTTAATGAGCTTGACTTGAGTGCTAAAGTTTCTTTTTGGGATTTAGATGTATACTTTGGAAACCCATTTACCTTATATGATTTTTCTAGTTGTTTAGAAGGGTACAGCTGAATATGTGAATTGTGTCATTATTGTAAAATTAATATTTCTTGCAGATTGTTGGACAGAGCACCTGATGGACCAATATTTATAGCATTATGTTTTGTGGTGAGATCGGTTGATGCAATTGGATTTGGAGCTGCCATGACTGCCTCTTTTTCTATTCTTGCAAAGGCATTCCCTAACAATATTGCGACTGCCATGGTTTGTGCATTCTCACTTACTCATTTGAAAAGAAAAAGTATGATACAAATTCCAAAGTAGCTTTTATAGGTGATTGACTGTAATATGTACTCAGAATCTACATCCTAATTCTACCATCCTGAAAGTTGGCTGGTTGAAACAAAATGCTTTCAAATTACATCTTCACAATGCCGATAAGTAAGAAAGACAATGGGGCAAATTCACTAAGAATCGAAGTTGCGCCAGGCGCAACTTCGCCGCTCTTCACCACACTTCGCCAGGCGAATTTTCGCCAGCGCTCCGCAAATTCACTAAAATGTGAAGTTGCGCACAGGGGTAGCGTAAGTTTGCGAAGTTGCGCTAGCGTTGTTTCGTTATATAAAGCGAAGTTGCGCTAGCGAAGGCTAATTTGCATACGGCGCGAAATTCAAATTTCAATGGAGGAACACGTATCTGCACTACAAATGCCTAGAAAACCTTTAAATCTGCAAATAAAAATTTTATTTTGCCCTACACATGTGCCCACTGTCTAGGTAAGTTGCCATGAGTCAGGAAAAGTAGGGGGGAGGAAGGGGAGCCCCAAAAAAATTTCGATCTTTTTCAGCCTATCAGCCATCATGTAGAAAACACGCCAGCGTTTTTTGGGACTTACAAAAAATTTTGACTTTTTTTGAAACAATCCCTATCTACTCTATTGCGCTTCGCCAGGTCTGAGGTGGCGAAGGAAGTCTAGCGTAAAAGGTAGCTACACTGCACAAGTTAGTGAATTTGCGTAGTTTCGTCGCTAGCGAAAATGCGCCTGGCGTAAGGTTGCGAAGTAACACTAGCGAAACTACGCCAGCGTTCGTTAGTGAATTTGCGCAGTAGCGAAAATGCCGAACGCTAGCGAAAAACCGCTAGCGTTCGGCGCTTCGCGCCTTAGTGAATTTGCCCCAATGTGTAGTATGTAGTCTGTATATAGTGACTCATTTAGCTTTGCCTGCAATCTAAACCAGAGGGAAATAAATACTCCCCTAAAATGTGTATGAATTATTCTAATCAGCAGTTTATTAGTAAAACAAAAATAAAGAAGAGTACCATCAATTAACCCCTTGGGTAAATTTACATATTATTGAATGGAGCTTGCAATTATGACTATATTTAAATAGGATGGAAGAATTCTGATCCATGTTCTTCTCTAAATAGGAAACATGTATTTGTATTTAGACAGAGGCGTAAAGTTCTAACAGAAATAAAATGTGTAAAAATCTCCAAAATGTAGCTCTTGTTTTGGGCATTTCAGACAGGTCAAATAACAAACTAATGGAGTTATGCAATATAAGACACGTGGAGGCATATTTATCAACAGTCAATCATTTTAGTGATTTTAGGGGGTTTTGAAACCACAGCTAAACTCAATTTCTCCTTTATTAAAGGAAAACTATACCCCCCAAACAATGTAGATCTCTATAAAAAGATATTGAATAAAACAGCTCATATGTAAAACCCTGCTTCATGTAAAAAAAGCCATTTTCATAATAATATACGTTTCTTGTAGTATGTGCCGTTGTGTAATCTTAAATAGAAAATTGCCATTTTAAAAAATAAGGGCCGCCCCCTGGGATTGCACTCTTCACTGTGCACACAAATAAACCAAACAAACTATACTTCTTAGGTCACATGAGCCAATTAAAAGACAGAGTTATGTCTCTTGCTTCAACACTTCTTCCTGTTACTGTTAGAGTTGTAGTATTTCTGGTCAGGTGATCTCTGAGGCAGCACACAGACCATCACGAAATCGGGGTTCAAGGCAAGAGCTGTAAACGGGCAGTTTTTACTTAAATATATATACCAGTTTGCTAAGATTCTATAATATGCCACTTAATATGATGTCTGAATTGTGAATTTTGTTGCATAATAAATCCTGGAAAAGTCGTGCTTTTTTTTCCCGCAACTTTTTTAAGATTTTTGGCTTCAAAAAGCCCGACCTGAAAAAGTCGTAGTTCAGTAAATCTACCCCTCAGTTTGCACAGGTGCAGTAAACCATAGCGACAATCAGTATGTAGCATTCACTGGTCACTTCTTTGAAACCAAACCTTATTGGCTGCTATGGCTTACAGCAGCGCAAACGGCAAACATAATGCCTTTTAGAGAAAGTTCTCAATTTGAAGCTTCTTACTGCTACTGTTTGTGTATATTTACTGTATCTGTAATGCCTCCATCCTAAATTTAGTATAATACTCGGTGAAGCTAAATCTCTGCATCCTACTGTTAAAGGACATAGGGATCATAGTCTGGTAGACCAACAATGAATTAACAAAGGGAAAAGTAGTATTTATTACTAATTTACCCAAAATTTTTAAATCTGCAGGGATGTCTTGAACTCTTCACTGGCATGGGTTTTGTGTTGGGCCCACCAATAGGGGGCTTATTGTATGAATCATTTGGATATGAGACTCCTTTCATTGTGCTTGGTTGCATTGTCCTGCTAATGGTTCCATTAAATATGTTTATCCTGCCAAGATATGGTATGTATTTTTTATTTTAGTATTGTAATAATATAGAATTATTATCTAACATTTTACATTTAATTTTGTTATTGATAAAAGGGCATTTTCCCTTTTAAATGAACTTTTATTGGGTTATTAATCAAAGGTCGAATTTTAGAGCTTTGTGAGGTTTTTTTTTTTTTACCTCAAATGAACTCACAATTTGAATGGTTTCTAATTTATGAAAAAACTTGAATGGAAAAAAATTAAAAAATCAATGAATTTGGGGGTGAAAACTGGTATTTATATGACGCTTGAAAAACATTTTTATTCTGCTTGTAAAATTGTAAAATCTAGTTGTTGGTGGTAACTAAACCCGACAACCAAATAACTTGTAAAAGTAACTGCAAGACTTGATAAATTCCGTAGCTATTAATAGCTTGGCTTTATTTTATATATTCTATTAATCTTCTAGTAATCTTCCATTGGAGTGCAATTAACCACTAGAGATCCGTTAGAGAATTAAACAGATAAATGTAAAACACAAATGCTAAATGCAAAGTCATAGAAAATTGATGTTTACGTTATGCCAAAAGTTAGTTACAGTGAACTATCCTAAATTAAAGTAAACTATCATGATTGCATTTTTTATCTAATGATTCAAAGGGAAAGTTTTTGTAATGCCTCACATGCAAGTGCATGCATACACTGTATTAAAAGTCTTTGAGAAAAAATGTATGTTGTGCCCATGATTCCCCCTACTGCCATTATGTCCAGTGAGATGAGAGAGGAATGAAAAGGAAATTGCAGTTGTCCCCTGACCCTGTTAAAGGCACATGGAGCAGGGGAAGAGGGTTGCAAAAGTATGAATCCACAAGACCGAAAAGGGACCTGGCCTCTCTCACATTTGGTTTACTTACCTACTGAGCATTGGTATATGATTGCAGTGGGGCAATTTTATTCCGGGCCTTACTCTTAATAATAAGGTGCTAGGCTTGAAACATATGAGAAGTTCCCTGCATAATAAGTTTTTCAAATGCAGCATTTGGTAAATATATTGCTCAAGCCTTCAACAACACATGGGCAAGCAAAAGCCACAATAAGTCCGTATATATGTAGTTGTAGAAGAACGTGTATCTTGTGTCTATCATGGTCCAATGCATATGCACACACTTGTGCTTGTATTCATTCTTATGCAACCTGTAGTACCATGATATGTCTGTAAAGAAACTGGAACAATCTGCTTCAGTTCTAAAACAAAAGACACTAGTGATTAAATGATGGATATTTTAAGAAATGATTTAAGTTCTCTAGTGAAATATAAGATACTCGGCTTTTGTAACAATAGCAATTTTTTTTTACTTCACAGGACGATAGTCCTGTTTCATTATCTTAGCTTTCTTTGCACTTTAAAATATACCCCATAAGACATAATTGTCAATTTTTGTATGAGCAAGCACTGACATGTGGAGGCTTGTTTATCAAAGGTCAGATTTTAGTGGTTTTAAAAGGCTTTGAAACTACAACAAAACTCTTTCTCTAAAACTACGAATGTCATGAAATTTATTTTAAAAATCAAATAAAAAAAGAATGAATGGGAAAAGTTGCAGAAAAGTCGCGAAAACCGCATATTTTTCGAACAGAAAAACAACTACAACTTTTCCTATTGTTGCTTAAAATTGAGATTCTGAAAACCTCTAAAACCACGAATCAAAGAAAGATCTTCAGGTTGTGTAGATTTCTACATGTTTTCGACAGGTTTTAGCTGGAGTGTTTTCGTATTCACTGTTTTGTCACATAATTAATCCCAAAAAGGTCGTACTTTTTTTTCAGATTTTTGGCGTCAAAAAAAATAATAAAACACTTAATAAATCAGCCCTTAATATTTTTCATTTGCACAACAAATGAGAGTAAGCACTGGCACTTTACAAGGGTTTTTTATTTTACTTCCATTAAAGAATTTGTTCTTATTTAGTTTCCCTTACAATTTAAAGAACAGAATAAACTATTTTTTAGAAGAAAAGATTTTTTGAAACCAACTCAGAACCTAATTAAGGCCACCTTCTTCAGGCAACTTCTTCTGCATCCACAGAGTGAAATCCAAAGACACAGAACTATGCACTCTTTCCCTTTGTAAGAACTAGGGGAACAGGATCTATACGTAGGCCACACTTCTTCATAGAAGGAATGATGAACACCTTTGCATCCCGTAAAGTTCCAAAACCATAAGTGGCCTAAAGCATTAGATGGGGGCAGTCAGAAGGTCATATATGGTAACATTTGATACAAATTATTATATGAAGTTCTGCATAATCCTGAAACTATAGCTAGGATAACTGTTTAGTCAGAGTCCTCATTCAAGCTGTGTATTGAAAATCGTGGCACTTATATAACAACTGTGCCCCATTTTTGTGTGTATACCATGAAAAGCACTGCATACATATGTGGTGCTATGAAAATAAATACAATGCCGTACAATACATAATATAGTACCCCTTTTGTCTGTATTTAAAAGGCACTATTTATATATGAGGGTCTGGTGTCATGTGATTAGCCAGATATCAGGTTGGGTTCAGCAGTGGTGCCCAGCCAATGATGTTTCTTTGCAATTGAACAGTCCAAAAGTTTGTGGACACTTCTTAAAGGGGCAGTATTTCCGTTGTTCAACATAAGTTCAATAAATTTGCCTTGTACTAAAGCTACTCCGTGTTTGGTAGTTAGATTACCAGTGCACAGATATAGAGAAATCCATTCTACAGGGGGATTATCTGAGCTCTGAGCTCTGGTAATCTAATTATCTACCTTGCAATGACCTATCATGGAGTAACACAAATTTCCGATGAGACTGGGTATTGGAGATTGGGTATTAAGACTCTTGGCATTGTTCATCCTGGCTGGACTTACTGACAGCAGCATTTTGTGGTACCCAGTGAGCTGCCAATGCAATCCCATGCCGATAACAGGTACCACGTTGAAATAAACTGACTGTTGTAAAGTAGGACAGAGCAAGTAAAGTTTGCATCATGTGCCCACATTGAGATCACAAGGCTTATTTTGCTTTACAATGTTATGACCTTTTTTTTTTTATTCTGTTGCAATAAAAAATGAATTTATTTTGTAGACTATATTTTAGTCATATGTCTGCGAGTTTTCATTTTCATCACATATATATCACATGTCTAATTGGGGTATACAATGCAGGACTGTTTAAACATGAAACATATTTCTACAAATTTGCAGTACGACTTTTTTAGATATCTACTGTGTATCAAATGGTGTCAGAAGTTTAACTGCAGAAGACGTTTCTTGCAAAAATTACTGGACAATTCCTATATAGAAAAAGGAAGTTTGTCATATGATAGCAAATTTGTGCTACCTCATATTAAATGTTATTAAATCTGCAGACTTGTATATTGTTTATCCAGCTTTCTCCATGTTTGTTTTTGTCTTCATAGAAAAAAAAAAGACAGTAAGAAGGTATTACAAATGAGTACCTGTTTTCATTGCCTGCTTAAAATTTAAGCAGTAAAGGAAAAATGTAATGAAAAAGAAAATTAGCTATTCTTGCTGTTATTGGGTGCAGCCTAGAACCACATTTTGCTGTATTGTATCAGTAATGAATTTGAAGATGAATTGAAATGCATATATTATGTAACCATGTATTTGAGATACTTTTCTTTATTTTTACAGATGCAGTGCCTAGCAAAGACTCGTTCTGGGCTTTACTCGCTCTTCCAAAAGTTATGCTGATGTGCTTCACTATGATCTCAATAAGCACCTCTTTAGGTGTATTGGATCCAACATTATCACTATTCGTTATAGACAAAGTGAGCATACTATATTTTAATTACAATACATTTTCTTATTTTTGCTACTAGAATCAAGTGTTGCTCACTTCACATTGGCTTCTCCAATCACTTATCCTTTAGTGCTGATGGTCATGTTTGTGATAGTGGTATAAAACTCTATCATACTTCATTCCTCTCTTAAAACTTTGAGTGACAAGCACATTGGCCACATTCTCTCTAGAAAAAAAAAAAGAGGCCAAATATTTAACTGTTGTTCTCCTAAATATTTATAGCCTGCACACACAGAACAAATGAGCGAGTTCAGGAGTCGGGACATTAGTCAGTCCTTTAGCTATGTAACAGTAGTTCATGAGGTGTGTGTATATATAGGGAAATTATAAGTTACCGAGGAGTTTCATGACCATATAAATGTTTTTATACAGGTCATGGAACTCCTCGGTAACTTCTAATATCCTCATATTTTGCAACTGGGGGTACTTTATTTATTATAATACACACAGTTCAGTGAGTCATGTGACAGAAATGACATCAGAACTCACTGTTTATAACTGATGACATCAGAACTCATCATTTATAAGGATATAATTTAAAAGATATTCATAGCTTTTGTGTATTATATAGTGATATGAGTAAATGTCAATGGTCTCCATTCAACACCCAGCTTTCTTCTCTTTTGTGATTTTCCTGCATTCCCACATGAACTAGGCGAATGAGGCACTGGTTAAAGGGCATTGTATACTTGTTGGGCAATTTCACACACTTTCTCTTCATTCCTATGGGATTTCTAAAAGCGTATTTATCAATGGGTGAAAGTTGAGTTCACCAATTGATAAATACACTTCTAAAAATCCCATAGGAATGAACAGAACGTGGGTGAGTGTTTCCGTTAAACTTTCATCTCACATTTTGATAAATCTTCCCCTTAAAGTTGCAGTCACAATATATTTCACCAACAAAAACTCAAACTTGTCTACTGTATACTTTATATTATTGTAAGAGGCTCAAAGCCAAATGCATCTGAAGTAAATGAGTCTCAGTGTAAATTCCATCCCCTCCCTTATTCTGTGTGTTTTGTTTGTCTTTCAGTTTCATCTAAAAGTTGTATACGTTGGCTTGGTCTTTCTAGGACTTGCTTTGTCATATAGTCTGAGTTCTCCAATTCTGGGGCTTATCACTGACCGGTTTCCAGTAAGTACATTTTTTTTATACAGTTATATATGATAGTAATAATATATACAATATAGCTTATATATATTTATAACGAAAAAGCAAATGTCTTAATCCACCATATTTGTTTTTCTTCTACGTCCCTCCATGTCAGTACACATGGGCATTGCCCCTCCCAGACCTGGAGGTAGGACCTATAACATAGGCAAACAAAATTAATCATGACCTATAAGAAGACCACATGACTTCCTCCTCACCACAGTTATTTTTTTGTCCTATTAGACAGGAAGGTAGGATCTCCCTCCTCACTTTTTATTTTTTGATGAATTTTGAGAGAAATCAAACACAGTTTTTGTTTTTGCTTTTGTATTTTTTGTTTATTTTTTACCTCTGTGTGGACACAGAGGGATGATTCCCAGGTAATGGAGATGAATTTACCTGATGCCTCAAGACGCATAATCTGTAAATTATCGCTTATTGGGAAGAAATGCAGGTGTGGGCATACCCATGGTCCTAGACCTGTGCTAAAATAGCCCCCTGCTATATGCCCAGCGAGGCACAAGATTCAATCTAGTGCTGTTTGGTAAGAGACACAGGTGTGGGCTTACCACATTGTTACCTGTGAGCTTTTTGGACTCCCTTTTTCTTTTGAGTTACGTGAGGCTTTACAGAACTTTACAGAACTTCTGCAAAAGGGCTAATGGGTATGCATATGGGCTAGTTATAACAGCCTGAAGCTGGTGAGTGTGATTCTTCAGTATCCACGGTGTGTTTGAAACATTCATTACACTGGGAAGTCTGCATGTTAATAAGCTAATTATGTCCCTCAGCTGAAAGCTATCAGGGTTCTAGCTGAAGTTTCCATCCTGCGGACTAGTCATTGCTGTCAGTTAAGGTGCAGATACTCCTCTGGGCCTTTTTGCTACTGTTGTTTCTATTGTCCTCTGTGCAGACACAGAGGTTATATTTGCCTTTTATTACACAGGGTGCTTGCAGGGTTGGCTGGAGGGTTGCACTGCTGAAGCAGTATGGTAGCCCCTTCCTTCCTTACAACGAGTCTGCTCAGTGCTGTAACCTGATGTCATTGGGCCCCACAGCAAATTCATTTTAGGGCCCCCTAACATATCCAGAGGTTGTGCTTTTTTTACCAATATATATTGAAATTGCTCTTTATTTGGGCCTCATGTGGTCCCTATACCTTTTGGGCCCACCTGCAGCCGCAGGGTCTGCTTCCTCTGTAGTTACGCCCCTGAGTCTGCTCCTAAGAAGCAGCCTGCCACCAAGGATCTGACTGAAGTATTCCTATTGTCTAGCGCATATTTTCTGGTTGTGTGCCGGTGTTCCTCTGTCTTCTTGTATTGATGGCATCTGAGGTCTTAGGTTTGTGAGCCTGAGTTCTCTGTGCAGACACAGTAGGTAAGTGTGCTTTTATTACACCTAGTATTTCCAGGACTGGCTAGGGGTTTGTTCTGCTGTAGCAGCATTGTACCCCATTTTTTTCCTAGGATGTTTCCACACTTAACAGGCAGTGTTCCGATTTATATGGTGTCTTTTTGTGTGATGTACTGTAGACCTTCTCTTGGATATTTCCATCTGGTGGGTTTTGTTGGGAGCTCAGTTGTACTTATACTACATCTACTGATTTTTGGTGGCTGTCGGTTTCCCTTCTTTAATTGTTGGTAGAATGAAGGGCACTTACTGTTATGTCTGTTGGCACCTTAACAGGCTTGAAGCCAGCTTGTAGTCTATGGCCCTTTGTGTGGCCTTGGGCCTTTTGGGCATGGTTCTGGTTACACCAGCAGCAGGCATGATTGGCTATTTGGTTGGATATAACATGGGTTGTACCATCAGCTGGTTTTTGCTCTGAGTTTCACAGCCCATAGTTAATTTTGTTGCTGATTGGTATTCAGCAGCTGCAGTTGGTCATGTGTCAGCTTACAGCTAATCTTTACTTCTGCCTTACATGCATTGTTTTTGGTCTTGTATGCCACTGTGTGGTGGACTGGTCAGTCTATTCTGTTTGCTATCATTTAAAAAGTCTATTTTACTGCCATACTGCATGCATGTCTGATATATTTCCTTGCATAAGCTATTTTGCAAAACATATTTCCTGCTCAGATGTCTCTATAACCCAGATATCTCGCTAGGCCGTAACCAAGAGGAACCTCTTCATAGAAACAGGCTTGTGCTAAGGAGGTCACATACGTTTGTGGTTATGCCACTCTGCACCTGTTTCCTGAAGACGACTGCTGAATTAAACCGCATAAGAGACTTTACACCTTATTGCTTTCCATTTGAAGATATATAACCTAAACTTTCGTAGTTTGTAATTTTCCATTTGAAGCTATATAGCTTAACCGCAAGCTTAGGGGGGTGTCAAACCTCCGATTTGCCTTTATAACCTTTTGTACTTTGAAATAAAGACAGAGTGAGAAACATTTGCATACTGAACAGTCGTGTCAGTGTCATTTTCTTTCTGCCAGCCGGTTGGATTTACTTATCATATAATTTGGAAGGGTCAGATACTCTTAGGACACACTTCTGTCCTTAACAACTGCTTATTATCAATAAGGCTGGCTTGTGGACCAGGGTTTTGCAAGTTAAACAACTGGCTTGTGCTCCCTTGTTGCATGTGTGGAAATTTGACTTTTGTATCAGGTGCCAGTGCAGTTGGTGAACTTGTCTCCAAGGGTGGCATTCATAATAGCTGGCTTATGTGCTTGTGTATTACAGTTCCACTCTGGTATTTTGCATACGCTGCAGCTGACGGGCATCTTGGCCTGCTAGTGTGACAATGGCCTTGCATATCTATGTTCGAATACATAATAGCTGGCTGGTCCACCACTGGTTTGCATGTATGGTGGCTGGCTCATTTGCCAGTTGATTGTGCTTCATTGCTGGTTGGTACCAGTGTTTGTAGGCTATAAGCTTCTGGCATGCCTGATTTTGGATTGTGACCCCAGCTGTTTGTTGGTTCAGTAGCCTATTGGATTCAGTAGCTTTTATGTATGGTCACAGGTTTGGTTCAGTTTTTGCATAAACTGTAGCATTGTGCAGCTTGAGATGTAGTTGGCTCTGCTTTTGTGGGTGTTTTCTATAACTCTAACTGGCTTGGGTCCCATTTGCTTGCTTGTGTAGCAGTTGGATGGGGCAACAGCATATCTTACTGGTAGATGGTCTTAAGTCACATTTGGCTGGTCCTTGTGCTGTTGTATGCCCAGTTTAGATTTGGTGGTTGGTGGAGCTACTGGGCTGTACCAGCATGGCTCTACAATGGTTACAATGATATGCTGATTAAGATAACCCAGAGTTGGTGTTCATCTAGTTGTCTTCATTAGGTATTATTAGCATGGCGTTGGTGGATCTTGGGCTGATCTCTGGTGTGGAATTGACTCCGGTTAGCACTGGTGTGAGCTGCTTCCATTAAGCTGCAGGACTAGGCTAATGTGGGCCAAGTCTTTTCAGGGCCACTCGCTATTGCTGAGGATCATGTATTTCTCCAGCACTGGTGATAGATGCATCCAAGTTGTGTTTAGTTTCTGATCTCATCGGATTGGTTTCCTGGTGGTTTCTAGGGTGTTTTAGTTCTGAGATGGCTGTTGCCATCCTAGGGAACCTTTTGTTTTAACAGTTGCAGGATTGTTGTTCTTCCCCAGGTGGGGTTTTATGTCGGATAACCATATTGCAGGTATCCCTCTAGTCGCTGAGGGAACCTTTTTAAACAGAATATGTCTATTCTTAATCTGCAATGCTTGATACTCCAGTGCCAGTCTCTGTAATTTTGTGGTTGGTTTTGTAGCTCTTGTTGTCAATCGCTTACCATGTCCTAGGACATGTTGTTCTTGTGCCCTTTATCTACCTTTTTCAGGAGCTATACATTTTATCAGCTCCCCTGTTTGATGGATGTGACGCTGGCCTTATTCCTCAGGGCCTCCTTAGCATAAGTTTGGTTATTGCCTTATGTTGGTTATTCCCACCCCTTGTTTTTGGGGCATGGCTTGGTAGATGCCATGTGTACTGACATGGAGGGACGTAGAAGAAATAGAGAATTTTACTTACCTACTTGACATAATTTCCATTTCTTCTAGTCCCGACATGTCAGTACAGGGTTTCCCATCCCAAGTTATTTATTTTGGTTACTGTACTGCTATGGCAAAAGTATAACTGTGGTGAGGAGGAAGTCATGTGGTCTTATAGGTCATGATTAATTTTGATTGGCCATGTTATAGGTCCTACCTCCAGGTCTGGGAGGGGCAATTCCCATGTGTACTGACATGTTGGGACTAGAAGAAAAGGAATTTACATCAAGTAGGAAAGTAAAATTCTCTATTTTGCATTTTGGAGATTAACTGGACATATATAATGTATGTGTAGCACATTTAGTTTGTGTGGCACATTTGGAGTGTTGATAAGTTTAATAGTGTTGACCAAATGAACACTGAAGCTAACAATATTAAAGCTCCACAAATACACAATAATTAATGTATGTTATGCAAGGAAGTAAAATATGCTCCTCAACTTTAACAATAGTAGCCATCAATAGTCAACAAATGCAATGTGAACATGTAGCATTGGATTGCACATCAGCCATCAGTGGTGATGTCTGACAGTTTAGCATCTTGGAACAATTTTGGCACAATCATTTCATACTTTATGTCATAGGATTGCTGTACCTATGGACTGCTTTAGAATTTTATATCGGAAAATGCTACAAATAATAGATGTGCTAAAGAGGTTTAAGGCATAGTAAAATCATATCTTGCTTTGTGCTTCAAGTGCAATAATGTTTATAAGCCTTTTGGACTGTCGCACATAGTACTGTATTTAAATGGAGCTTTACCTTTTTATTATGGCCACAGAGTGTGAAACAAAGACAAAGCTCCCTTTGCCAAATCTGACAAAATATAGTCTTACTTTTTCAATATTGCACAACTCTCTTTTTTTGTTTAATACAGGGACTGAGAAAGTGGATTCTCATCGCTGGCAACCTAGGTTCAGCTTTTTGTTTTTTTCTGTTAGGACCTGCTCCTATCTTTCACATTGAGAGGTAACTTTATGTTTATATGAACATAAAATAATAGTCTGTTTATTTGTGAAAGACAGAGGCATACTGCATTTTATAGAAAGTAAAAGTATCTTTTAACTGTGTGTTTTATTACACCTCCATGACTGAATACATACATTGTCAATAAGAATATTTTGTAACAGTAGGGAGCCTAGGTCCAGTCTGCACATTTTCTTTAACTGGTCCCTCCCTCTCAGTTATAAGCAATAACATCTGTATATATGTTCTAACTTTATTTATGATGTTGTATTGTGAGAAAAAAGATTCATATATATTTATTAAATTTTCTCCAATTACTTCACCAGTCTCCCATTTAAGTTTGCCGAAACTCTATATATGCATCCAAAAAGCTCCTCTGTAATCAGTTGCCAGTACCCAATATACTGTACATAAACACGCAGCAGTGATTTATTTGGTTGTGATGAGTAAGCACACATTACTGTCTGACTATAATGCCAGCCCTGTAATGATGAGAAAGTGTCCAAAGGTTCCTGGGTGTATATCTTTTTGAGATACAATGCAAAGTATTCACTATTGCATATTCCCCATATAGTTGTAGTGGGTAATGTTCTCAAGATAAATTATGCATAAAGAAATGAGCCATGTAGGAAATTAGCATTGAGGTGGTGACATATATAATAAGATGCACAAGTGGCTGCTATATCTTTAGAATGGTTTGCCAACCTGAAGTTGGAGAAATTTATCTTGGTGAAAATTTGTTCTTGGAAAATTGGCCAATGCAAAGAGTTTTCACCAATAGGAAGACTTCTACTTTTAGTACATTGGTGGTGCTGTTGTTGATTAATTTTTATTTTGGGTGAAAATACTCCCAAATTTCAAAATTTATTATATATGACCAGTTATGCATTATGTGTCTTGCATTTGTTACACACTGTTTTGCCCAACAGGGTAACTACTCTAAACAAATTTGGCTAGTAGTTTATTGTAGCCGATCTATGACCTTGGCCTATACAAGAAAGTGAATTCTTCTGCAACTACTCGCACCATTACACTGTGCAGACTCGGTATGAAAAGAAGATTAAATATTCTTCTCTTCTGTGTAAGAACGTACAATGATAACATCCTCCTCCTCCTCTTTGCTGCCAATAATGAATGATAGGAATAAACAGGGAAGAGTTTTATTGATGTACCTCTCCACACACACACACACACACACACACACACACACACACACACACACACACACACACACACACACACACACACACACACACACACACACACACACACACACACACACACACACACACACACACACACACACACACACACACACACACACACACACACACACACACACACACACACACACACTGCCCCTCCAGAGGCTAGGATTAGGGATTTGCTGTGAAGAAGTCATGAGGTCTCAAGGAAGACCGAAACGTAGGAATAACAAATAAACTTTAACTCTTTTTCACCATATTTTAAGACCTATGAGTGCCTTGCTTTACATGATACATATAAAGAAGAAAGCTGTAGAGACCGCACTCACAGATCTTATGTCAAAAAATATTTATTGTGGACAAAAACATTTCTGCTGGAACAGCAGCCATTTTCAAAGGGTTTATGGCCAACTATGTCAATGTCATTCCCTCGTGTGGCCAGTTCCTTCACTCAACTTGCATCTGATTCCCTTTTCAGCTCAAGTAAGATGATCCCACTGGTGGCCAATAAAAGGGCAACCAAGTTTACTTTGAAAGCAGCAAGTAAGTTACGGGTAAAACTTAGTCCCTTGGTAAAAGGAATCGGATGCAATTGAGTGTAGGACTGGCCATCTTAAATATATTGCAATATATGGACAAACAATTCACAGCAGTTATCCAGCACGCTATATGCTTAAATAGTCCTTTGTCTTACTTGGGTGCACGCAACAAAGTATGTTCACCTTCACATACCTCCATTCAGTATATACACGAATTGCAGCACTCCAATTTGGTATTAAAACCGCTTTTATTCCAAAAATAGCATAGCGACGTTTCGGATACAACAGATCCTTTTTCAAGCTTGAAAAAGGATCTGTTGTATCCGAAACGTCGCTATGCTATTTTTGGAATAAAAGCGGTTTTAATACCAAATTGGAGTGCTGCAATTCGTGTATATACTATATGGACAAACAATCCCTGTTTTGTTTAGGGGTAAGGCATTTTTAGTAGCTTAAGGCACAAAATGTTTCAATGTCCTTAATTTATTGATAATAAGTTAGGTATTCTGCCTTGTCTATATAAATTCTATTTACAAAAAGAGAAGATTTTGTTTTACTACATTTACCAAAATGGGTGATCTCATTTTACAAATTGCCCACTAGGTGTCAGAATCATGCTACTGCATAATAAGTGAAAAAACAACCTCTAGAATTGTCAAAAAACATTATCCAGTTGTACTGGTCTCTGCAATTCCATAAATATTAATACATCACATGAAGTTATGTATTGTTAACAAATTATTTGGCAAAACACATTTTTATGCCTTTTTACATGAGTGTCCTGTGCATACCTTGTTAAAGCACTTAGCATATACTGCTTGCATCTATAGGGCATGGTCAGCTGGAAATCTAAAAAAAAGAAGCCTTTTAATATAATGTATGCCTGAAAAACATGAAAAGTGGTATAAATCAGTGGAATATTTATATAGCTATGGGTCCTGTTATCCAGAATGCTTGGGACCTGGGGTTTTCCAGATAATGGATCTTTCTGTAATTTGGATCTTCATACCTTAAGTTTACTAGCATCTCATGTAAATATTAAATTAACTCAATAGGCTGGTTTTGCTTCCAATAAGGATTAATTATATATTGGTTTGGATCAAGTACAAAGTACTGTTTTATTATTACAGAGGAAAAAATAAATTTTAAAAATTTGGATAAAATGGAGTCTATGGGAGATTTCCAGATAACGGATCCCATACCTGTAATGTTGTTCTTTTTTGTATTTATATACTTTGTATATATTTGATATTTTATAAATATGCAGTATTTACAAAGGCGTGCCAGTGGTGTAACTCATTCCATCTAATAGGAAAAATTCAGATCATAAAAAAACAGCAGGTACTCACAGATCCCACACGACAAACTTTATTTTAGGTAAAGTACATAATATAGGCTTACGTGTTTTGAATGCACAATCCACTTAATCATTCAGATGCCAAGAACATTCCAGTGCAACAAGCTGGGTAAAAAAATGTTGATAGCTAACTGGTTTCTTACACAGCATTTTTCAAGGGTTCACTTATTTTCAACAATATACACAGGGGTTTGCCCCACATTATTTTTACACAGCTTTACTGTATACATATGTCGTATATTAGAAGAGAATGCTGACTAGTCTACTCTTTTCAAATACAAATCATATAATTCATACATACTGTTGTTGCCTAAAATTCATATGCAACAAACACATTGTGCTAAGTGTTGGAATGCACTTTGATATATGTGTTAAGACTTTCCTGAAAGGTCCACTTGACATTTTCCTTTTTGGAAACGATGAGGCAGCCTGACCACCTTACAAAAATGAATACATTTTCTTGAGAACAAAGAAACTCGCACATATTTACTAATAAACATTAACCAGACCAGTGCTTTTCTAATCAGCACAGTAATGAAGAAAGCTTAGCAAAAAAAAAACAAAAATACAATAAACGATGTAATTTTAAAGGTTTTTTATTTCCTGCACTTAGTTTTTTATTTCCTGCACTTATTTTATTTCCTGCACAATCATTTTATTAAGAAAATGGCATTTTGGAATTATAGTATGCTTTTATATTTAAACACCTCTTTTCAATAAACATAGTTCTGAATGGCAGCAGCAGAGATGCCAAATTCCCAGTGGTGATTTCTGGCAAGTTTTTGACTACACCCTCCGTTACACCCAGACCATGCACCTTTACATCCTGATGATGTCCTGTGTATAAACTAGGGGTGGCATGTCTGTAGCATACACTGAGAAACATCAACTTTAAAAAACTGGGACATTTCCAAGGATGACATTTTCCAGGACAGTCAAGAATAGGAACTGTCCCTGGGAAACAATCATTGTGGGAAACTGTTGACAGAATTAAGGATTTCCCTCAATTAAATGAATAAAACAATTGGTAATTTGAATCCATTTATTTACATAAACATCACATGTAAATGCAAAGGCAGTTTTCAGCATGCTGTAGATGTGTTTCTTGTTATGTTTATTGTTGTGGTGAAAATAAAAACAAAAGACTAATGACCAGGATAACTTTGTTCCCTTAGTAAACTTTGGATGTTTGTCCTGATGCTGGTTCTCGATGGTTTTTGTATTGGACTAGCTGGCATACCAGTTTACCCAGAAATGCTCAGCTGTGCATAGTAAGTACATTATGGAGCCAGTTTACTAATATTAGGATTTCCTTTTTTTTCAAAAATCCTATTTCCTATTTTTTCTCTAAAAATGTTTTAAATTTCTCTAAAACGATCTATCTCTACGGCTACATATGTTCATGGTCACAGGCAATGGGTTAGTTACACTGTAGCAGTTTCCCAGTTTCTCTTATCTTATTTTCAAATAGTTCATGTCACTGGTGCTACTCTCATCAACATTGTTGTTTCCTATTATTTCTTAAGAGAAGGAAGTGTTTTGAAATTTAAAAACAGTGAAACACAGGCCCTGTTACAAAACTTCAAAATGGCTCTTAAAAGACTGGATTAACCAGTTTGTCAACTCGTCTCACATCCTTCTGCTACATTATGTTCTAAAAAAGATTTGGGGTCAGATTTACTAAGGTTCGAATAGTAAATTCTAATTAGAATTTTCCAAATTTTGATTTTTTTTGGTCAAAACACACACAAATTCGAATTTAAAACCACCAACTCGAATTTGAATGTGAGATCTATCACACCTCAACCCTGGAAACAGTTCTAATTCAACTATTCTCCACCTAAAACCTGCCGAGTTCATGTAGAAGTCAATAGCAGAGGACCCATGAACTGTTAATAGCAGCTACAAAAAAAATTTTTTTTTTTTTTGGAGGAAAATATATTCGAATTTGATTCAAATTCAGTTTGAGTTTGCGAGTCGAGACTACTGTATTTTAGATGTTTGCATTTTTTCATAAATAATATAGCAATCGAATTATGAATAAAATCAAATTTATTCGAGTTTTATAAAAATCACATTACTCTAAAACTCAACCTTTGATAAATAACACCCTTGGAGTATAAATAAAAAAACATGAGGCTTTGCAAAAGGAAAATCCTGTATTTTGGGAAGACTCGTCTCCTTGCTAAGTCCCTTATAAACCACAGGATTTCAGTTAGCAATATAAGAAGATCTGTAGAAGCCAGTGCACTCCCTTATTCTTTTCTTCCACGTGGAAAAATTTATTTTTGCTAGCTAGTCAGTCCTACCTGAAAGTCACCTGACCAGATTTCTCAGAAATGTTAGTGGCTAAGTTACTTATTTGTGAAATAAATGCTTTTATGTAGAATGCCATTATGTAGAATAGTTTGAATGTCCACCAAGCTGGGTCATATGTCAGGTTTTTTATGGCTAACATTTATTAATGTTTAAAATATAGTTATTTATGTAATGCAATTTTCTTTCAGTGAACATGGATTTGAAGAAGGCCTAAGTACTTTGGGTCTTGTCTCTGGAGTATTCGGTGCAACGTGGGCTGTGGGGTATGTATGTTTTTGTTATAATGTGTGTCTCTAAAGGAAGTAAACTGTCTTGCTGTCTCAAGTAAATGCAGTTATTCAGACCAATCACTACAGCTGAGCAGAATAACATTGACATTCTTTTTGGTTATACTGTTTAAACTTAGTGTTCTTTCTTTGCAACAACTCTATGAGAAGCCTACTTGGTTCTAAACACTTTGCTTGCTGTAGCAGGAATCCTCCTCACCCAGGTCTTGATTTGATATTTAACTAAATTTCAGTTGCATCTGCCAGGGATACAGGGATATGTAGTTTAAAAACAGCTTTGCATCTACTGGGTCCAGGTCCTTGAAACTCAATGACTGAAGTAAAAAAAAAAAAGGAATTATCACTATCTTTGTCAGTGATCCCAAACCAATAGCTCGGGAACAACATGTTTTTCACCAAACCCTTGGATGTTGTTTCCAGTGATCTCAAATCAGGTGCTTATTTTTTAATTCCCGGCTTGGTGGCAAGTTTTGGTTGCATAGAAACCAGGTGTACTGTCAAACAGAGCCTCTTGTAGGCTGTCAGTTCACATGGGGGGCTACCAATAGCCAATCACAGCCCTTATTTGGCACCCCAAGGGACTTTTTTCATGCTTGTGTGGCTCCCAAACTCTTTTTACGTTTGAATGTGGCTCACAGGTAAAAAAAAAGTTGGGGACTCCTGATCTATGTAATAGTCTCCTTTAGGGGCAGATTTATCAAGGGTCGAACTTCGAAGTTGAAAATACGAATTTAATTACTTTGACTTCGAATATCGAAGTCGAAGGTTTTTTTCATCGAATTTGGTCATTTGCAGTCAAAGTAAAATCATTCGATCAAACTATTAAATCCTTCGAATCGACCGTTTCGAAGGATATCCGTGATCGATAGAACGATTTTTCTTCGACTTCAAAAAACTTAGAAAACTGCTCTAGAAGGTCCCCATAGGCTACATAGCACTTCGGCAGGTTTAATTTGGCAAAGTATTTTAATTTAAAGGAGACAGTATTTTGAATATTCAAACTATTTTACTTCGAATCTAAGTCATAGTATCCTATTCGATGGTCGAAGTATCCAAAAAATTACTTCGAATTTTAATTTTTTTACTTCGAATTCCCTCTAATTCACTTAGACCCTTGATAAATCTGCCCCTTAGTGTTGGGGTTATTATAAAACGTATAATTCTGTAGCAAAGCCAGTGCAAAGCATGATGGTTTTTTTCTCACAGGTAACTTCTTACCCACCAAGTTAAAACAAGCTGCAAACTAAAGGACCCACAGGCACAATAAAAATATGCTGTGAGAGCTCCTATTATTTAGCCAGAACAATAGCAGTGAACTTTTCTATTGTCTCTGTAACATATTTCCCAGCATTTAGTTAAAATATGTAGCCTTTTCAATACATTAAAGGAAAACTATACCCCCCAAACAATGTAGGTCTCTATAAAAAGATATTGCACAAAACAACTCATATGTAAAAACCTGCTTCATGTTAATAAACCATTTTCATAATAATATTCTTTTCTAGTAGTATGTGGCTTTGGCCTTGGGTAATCATAAATAGAAGACTGCAATTTTAAGAAATAAGGGCAGCCCCCCTGGGATTATATGATTCACTGTGCACACAAACATGCCAAACAAACTATACTTGTTAGGTCACATGGGCCAATTAACAAACAGTTGTGTCTTTTGCTTCCACATTTCTTCCTGTTACAGTTAGGGGTACATTTACTTAGGGTCAAATATGGAGGGATAATTAACCCTCGATATTCGACTGTCGAAGTTAAATCCTTCGACTTCGAATATCGAAGTTGAAGGATTTACCGCAATTCGTTCGATCGAACGATTAAATCCTTGGAATCGAATGATTCGAAGGATTTTACTCCATCGATCGAACGATTTTTCTTCGACCAGAAAATTGTTAGAAAGCCTATGGGGACCTTCCCCATAGGCTAACATGGCACCTTGGTAGGTTTTACTTGCCGAAGTAGGGGGTCGAATTTTTTTTTAAAGAGACAGTACTTCGACTATCGAATGGTCGAATAGTCGAACGATTTTTAGTTTGAATCGTTCGATTCGAAGTTGTAGTCGAAGTAGCCAATTCGATGGTCGAAGTAGCCAAAAAAATCATTCGAAATTCGAAGTTTTTTTTATTCTATTCCTTCACTCGAACTAAGTAAATGTGCCCCTTAGAGTTGTAGTAGTTCTGGTCAGGTGATCTCTGAGGCAGCACACAGTCCATCACGAAATGGTGGTTCAAAGCCAGAGATGTAAAAGGACAATATTTACTTAAGTAAGTAAATATTACCAGTTTGGTAAGATTCTATAATATGCCACTTAATATGATATTTAAATTGCATTTTATAGAATCTTACCAGATTTATGCCACTTAATATGATATAAATCTGTTGCTTAAGTATTCATTTTGGGGGTATAGTTTTCCTTTAAAGAAAAAGTGTAATATTTACAGTATTAAACTCACTTGCTAACACATATCTTGAAGTGGAATCCTTAGCTGTACATGTTAGTCATTGTTATCCATAAATAAATGATTAATGGATGTTGACTGGCCTATGATAATGTGCAATTCAAACTTGGTGTGTCTTATGCATGCTGCTCTAAGAAGTTTAGTAGTACTCCAGTTATCCAGAATTTAGGGGCAGATTTAGGGTCAAATTTCGAAGTAATGTGAGTTTTTTTGAACTCCCATAACTTCGTAATCCGAATAAAGTTTTTAACTTTGCGTTAATAGGCTGTATTCAAATCATTTGAATTGAAGTTTAAGCACATTTGAATTCGAATTAAAGTATTTGCCCCAAAAAACTTTTTTCAAAGTCCACCAAATGACTCCAGATAAGTTCTAGGAGGTCCCCCATAGGCTAAAACAGCAATTCGACAGGTTTTAGATGACGAATAGTCGAAGTTGAAGTCTTAAAGAGACCGAAATTCGAATAGTCAAATTTTTTTCAAATCGAATTTTGGACTATTTGATAGTCACAGTACACAAAAATAGCTTGAAATTCCAATTTTTTTTTTTACTTTGAATTTTCACTTTGACCCTTGATAAATATGTCCCTTAGTGTCATTAACAGATTTGACCGGATGACTTTTTAACCCATATTGAATTTCTGGCCATTTTTTAATAATTCCTTTTTAACTAATTAATCAATTACCAAGTCTCATTTTTTTAGCCTATTTATTGCACTGCACTTTATTGGTGGAACTTAATTGCAATATCAATTTGCCAATTCTATTTGATTAATTGCACTTTATATATTAATTAATGAATGAACTTATTTATTAAGGGGTGTTATTGGAATCTATTAATGGGTTAATATACCCTTTGGATTCAGGAATAATCAATTATTTTTTATCATCAGTCCTCGAACTGATTGATTTCACTTTATTTATTTGCACTAGCACTTTACCTAATTTATTAGACAGCACCTTTTTTATGAATTATTATCATTAACTATCTCGGTCTTGCAATTTATGGTTTGAGTTTACTTGGTATAGATATAGTATTAACTATTTGGTGGGGTTTCTTTTTCTCAAAAAATATTGTTAACCTATTTTTTCATCTGACTTTGTCAGACCTCTACCTATAGTTTGAGTTAAATAAGGATCAAACCTATATATATATATATATATATATATATATATATATATATATATATATATATATATATATATATATATATATATATATATATATATATATATATATATATATATATATATATATATATATATATATTTTCACACAGGGATACCAATCAGTGTTTTTTCTTATTAACAGAATTGGTCCCATTCTTTCTGCTATTTATAAATAGGTATTTAGCACTATTAATTAAGGTTCCCTACAAGGTCTGTAAAGACAAGAAACACTTTCAAATAGATATATATCAAGCATTGCTAAATGATTTCAAGCATGTATAGGATTGTATAAGTTATGATGTTAACTGATGCCTAATGTAAGGAATGTGATGGCATGTGATTGTTTTTTCAGACATTGCTTAGATCACATGCCTAATGTTATATGCCTGAAGTTATGAAGTACACAGTTGTTGAATTTAGTCTATACATAGTAACTCCTCTTAAAAGAGGTTTACTTGTGTGAACTTCTCCCTTTTGGGGGAGTTTTAAAGGGTCACACAAATGCTGACATGTCTTCATTCCATTCTAGTTCAGTTGTGACAGTGGTTCACCCACTGCTATTATTTTTTTCTAAATGTTTTAATGGTTTTAGTACAGGTATGGGATACGATGTCCAGAAATCGATTATCCAGAAAGCTTTGAATTATGGCCATAGACTCCATTTTAACCAAAAAGTTTAACAATTTAAAGTATTTAAAGTATTTGCTTTTTCTCTGTAAAAATAATAGCAGTACCTTGTACTTGATCCAAACTAAGATATAATTAATCCTTATTGGAGGCAAACCAAGCCTATTGGGGTTATTTAATGTTTAAATTATGTTTTAGTAGACTTAAGGTATGAAGATCCAAATTATAGAAAGATCCATTATCCAGAAAACACCAAGTCCTGAGCATGGATAACAAGTCCCATACTTCTCCTCATTAACTAAACACCACTTATTCAGAAAAGCCCAGGTTCCAAGCATTCCATTCAATTCATCGCATACCAATATACTCACAAGAGAGCACCAAGAGGACTTTTCTCTCTGAAAATCAGAATGTAAACTTATGGTGTGAATACATAGGACTTCTGCACACATTTGCCTGCATTCTAGGAGCTGTGTTTTTACATAAATCAATGGTCAGATAGTGAGCAGGTTGTAAGAAGACTGTAAATTTGGAAGGTGATGTATGCATGTCTGAGTGCATCTGAGCCTGTTACATATATGGGAACTTGTATCTGTATATCTGACATCCAGAAGGTTCTAAAATGCAGCATTGCCATTTTCCACAAGCAGTTCTTCATTGTTATCTATGAAATGCCTTTTCTCTGTAACAATAAGACAGTACCATGTACTGCAGTTCATGTTATATAAGTTGGCTTCATGTTATATAAGTTATATAAAATTGGCATACAGGAGACGTTGATGGAGACAGATATACATTTGTGATGTTTTAGATGTTTTTATGCACAGTTTACCTTTAAGCTTTTTTTTTTTTAATTTCAGAAATTGTTTTTAAGTCTGAATATTTTCTTTCTTTAGATCATTTCTGGGCCCAACACTTGGTGGATATCTCAATGAAACTCTTCATTTTGAATGGACAGCTGCCATTCAAGGGCTATTTCCCTTAGTAGCTGTAAGTTGCATAGAGTGGTGGTGTTTCCAATAATTTACAGTGTTTATTTGGCAATATGTCTAATATACATATGTCTACATTTTTTAGGGTATTTTATGTGCAATATATTACCTTTTGGAAGAAAAGGCAAAACCGAAAAGGTGAGTTAACATTTTTCAATGTGAGCTCAATTCTAACATCAAGCTTAGCTTGTGCAAATAATACTTTGGGCTATTGTTCTAATTAAGAAATATCTACGGTTTGTTGCACTTAACAGGACAAACTGTAAATGACTCTTATTTTGCAGTTTACTGGTTTTTCAGAGTAACTGATGAGTAGTAATTACCAGTCCACATATAATCCCCTGTGTAAAAGACAAAAACAGAGGTTGCTGTCTGGTGAAGGGTTTGACTTGTTTATACAGAGCTCATCACTTTTGAACAACTTTTCCTAATTACAGGTGCAAAGATAGATCAGCAAAGATAGATCAGCATTTTGGATGACTTTATTACTGGCATGTGGCATCTCATGCAGTGCATTTAAAGCATTTTGTGCATAGTATAGGTTAGGGTATAAACAGATGCCATGGGCAGGCTGTGACTGTAGTTCATGGTTCAATATGCATTTTTCCACTTTTTCCTTTGCACCAATATGGAAAGTGCCCATTTGGTAGGTCCTATGCATGCACTTTATGCGTGATTCGGTTAGAAATGCATCCCTATAAGTGCATGATGTCAGTAACCGCATAAGCATTGATTCACTTTACAGTCCATAGTGCCTATTGATGCAATACTCTAGTGGAACGCTCAAACTACCACCACATCCAGGGTTACCTTGCCTCAATCTGGATGCTTGTGCAGTATTTATCTGAGTAGGATGGTCAGGGGCTGTGGTGCTTCCTGCAAATACAGGGAGTGTTTTATTAATAGCAGTAATGTGCTGCAATTCTGGGGCCATTTTATAATGCTGCATAAATGAGCCCCGTTTATTTCTAAATACATACCTTACAACTTCACAGAAAATACAGTCATAGTAGTTTCTGGCCGCATTCAGTTTTGTAAGCCCTTCCATGTAAGACATCTGTTAATCTCTCTATCATAAATATTACTTAGGCAATTTATGATTGCATGTATTTTCTTTTTTTTACAGGGCTAATTTGGTAAGCGTCAAAAGCACAATCCAGGAAAGAGAACACTTATTACACATAGAAGACCAGTAAAATATAAAAGAAGTCTTTATAATATTTCTTAAAACCAATTTGGTTTTTGCCATATATCAGATAAGGTATTGGTAATATGGTGCAAATGTGACTGAAAAACATAAGAGTGTATATAAATGGCAGTGTGCATTTTACTCTGCTAAAAGAAGCTTTTGTATTCCATATTTTTGTAAAACAGTGTTGGCAAGATTTTTGGCAATGTTCACTGGCAGGAAAATGGATCACAAGTGGAGAATGGTGCCAAGTACAAACTGCCATTATTTACTTGCTCTTTCAAAATTCACCATATAGTGGCCATTTGGCAACTAAGAGAGACTTTTTTTATTCAAAAAATAAATATATAAAATCTCAGCATTTCTTTAGAAAGCAGCATTACTGGCTGCAAAATAATAATTATAACCATCTGTGCTAGGACTATATTTTGTAATTTAGTGATTATTTCTGATAGGAACAGAACATTGGTGAATCTAAATAGTGCAAAAAAACTGTTCCTTTGTGAACAAGATTGTTTCCTATTTGCAACATTGCCTTAATTATGTTTTGGAATTGCCATAAATTGTTGCCTTTGAGATCTTATACAAACCTTTTAAAATGATCACTGGTCTTGCCCCTATACTCAGTTAATAGCGTTCCTCCAGTAGAATCCTGCATGAAATCCGTTTTTCAAAAGAGCAAGCAGATTTTTTTTACATTTCATTTTGACATGGGGGTAAATGTTGTCAGTTTCTCAGTTGCCCCAGTTATGTGACTGCAAGTTGGAGTGATATCAGCCCCTCCATTTCCTCCCCAGCAACGCTTGAACAGACCAATGGAAAAGTAACTAGTAACAGCTCCCTGACACCTCCATTGCTAAATAGGTTTCCATGCACCACCTAGAGGTAGATATGAGGACAGCACAATAGTAAAAATCTCAAGTTGCTACTTCTTTAGTTGCATTAAGGGTGGTGACACACGTTAAGATTCCAGGGAGGTTAGTCACCCAGTGACAAATCTCCTCTTCTTCAGGCGACTAATCTCCCCGAAAAGCCTTCCCGCCGGCTAGAATGTAAGTCTCCAGCGAGATGGCACTCGGAGCACTTTGTTTTCCGAAGTCACTCGAAGTTGCCTCATGAGGAAACTTCGGAAAACAAAGCACTCAGAGTGCCATCCAAACAGCGATTTACATTTATGACTGATCTCCCCAGAATCTTAGCATGTGTCACCACCCTAAGGGCTAAATTTAAAGAGTGAAGTTCCGCCACTAGAGTGAATTCATTTCATTTCTATGGGATTTTGAAAGGCGTATTTATCAATGGGTGAAAGTGAAAGTTCACCATTTGCTAAATACGCCTATAAAAATCCCATAGAAATGAATGGAGAGTGGCGGAATTTCACTCTAGTGGCGGAACTTCACTATTAACTTCACTCTTTGCTAAATATACCCCTAAGTAGATGAGACAATAACAAGTGCTGGCTCTTTCTGAAAGTACATGTCGAGGCAAAATAACCTCAGATGGCTGCCTAAACAATATTACAGCTAAACAAATACATTTATTGGTTCAAGTATAACATTTTAAGTGGTAGAATGATTTATGTGCAATGTATACAGTATAATTTAGCACTATACCATACAAATCATGACAGAATTCCTTTGAGGGAACCAGCGACATATATAGTTCTAGCATTGATGCAACAAATTTTTTTGCAGGTATTTGGTTCCAAGTGATAGAGGTCTACAGTATTTTCTCTCTAGTATTTTTGTGGAGCAGAATTTACTGAAATACTGCTTGGTATTTTCTATCCTCTGCATAGGCAACTCATTGGAATGGTTATGACCCTGCACATAATGCAACAGTGGTACTAAACGAAATGCAAAATGCCAAGGTACACAGAAGGAGCAGGGCCGATTCTAAATTGTTCCAGAGCAAATACCCTAAACAACCTTGAGACTCTAGTTTTCATTAGTCTAATAGAAGTCAGACATATATACAATATAAGAAAATGTACTAAGAATAGAAATTAGAATTTTGCAATCAAAGTTCTTCACTAGACAATCATACATTTTGGTGGTAAATTGTTTAATGCAAAAATATTGTTTTTTTTAGTATGTAGTTTAATTACATACATGTACATGTAAATAAAAACAAATTTGGCATTCCCCCATTTTCTATGTTTGACAGACTGTAGCAGTTATTTACGTTGTGGGTCGAAGTGAAAATTTGAAGTAAAAAAAAAAAAATCTAATTTCAAGCTCTTTTTGTGTACTTTGACTAGGGAATAGTCCAATCTGAATTTGAAAAAATATTCGAAAATTTGAATATCGAAATTTATCAAGTACTGTCTCTTAAAAACTTCGACTTTGACCGTTCACCATCTAAAACCTGCTGAATTGCTGTTTTAGCCTATAGGGTGCTTTCATTTTTCTAACTGAGAACTTAAACAGAGTTGCCACTTGTTGTAATACACCCAGAGAACTGCGTAAACCATCCAATTTCACAACATCTCGATGTTAAGGGAATTTTCCAAATGGCAGTGTTCTACCTCATATACATATACACCCAATGATGCACCAATTTCATTGCTAACTTTCCGTCACTGGACATTGTATTGTATGACCAGTAAATTGTCCATAAAACACTTTTCCCCGGATATACAATTAAACAGGGTGTAACATGGTGTCCAGTCACTCTCCTTTTACCTTGATCGACTTCCCTCACACCAATGCTACTCCCTGGGTGATTGTAGCAGGGTCCACACGACTTTCATTTGAACTCAAGAACTTCTCTTTATTGGTCACCAGCACAGCTTCACAGTGATACTTGCCACACACAATCTTCCCAATGTCTCAACCAGAATTAGGAGCCCCAGGTCCCACTAGCTTGCCTACCTTCCCCGTCTCCTTTCTGAGTCAGGGAAGCTGTACACGTTAACAGACTTTCAGCATTGGGGGGGGGTCTATGATGCCTTGTGGTACTAGGCCCCCTCTCCTCTAAGTCCCTAATGTCTGTGAGGTACCGCCAGAACTCTGGTCCTCTTTCCTTGTTGGAGCTCAGCAGCACGGATACACAATCTACATCTTACGCTTGCTGGTTACAGTGAACTGCACCAAACTAACCTATCTAATCCTCCTCCCCAGTACCTCTCTGAGGTGGCAGGCCTCTGGCTCTCCAGCATCATTCCTCTTTATATCAGATGAAGTTATATCCTTATCTCACACTTATATAAGCTACATTACTCCTTACAAGAGTAGAAGGGTAGTGCCAGGATAGAAATATGACCATTTTAAAACTTTCTTACATTCATATAAAAACATCTGCATGTACATTTTCAACTGAACCAATACTCTACGAGTATTTCCTTTTGATAAGGGAATCATTTAAAGGAGAATGAAAACCTGCGGACAACCCAAGGGCCCCCTTCCGAGGCCTCCCTCCCTCATTTCAAGCCACCCACCAGGGACTCACAAATCAATTTTATTGTCTTATAAATGTAAAGCAGAGCAAGTGCCATGTTGTGCTGCTTCTGTTACTCTTCACATTTCACCACAGGAGCATGAGCAGCTGAAACCAGAGAAACTCATGTACACGCAGGAAGAACTTACAGAATCCTTGCAAATAGTACCCTTCATAGAATTGTACGTAGGTCCCCAGCACTGTAAGGTAACCACTGGATAGCAACCACTCCACCATTGAAATCTATTGAATTTCATAGGTTTGACCCTGTTTAAATACAGGAAAGAAAAAAAAAATCTGCAATACCAGTGATGCCCAGAAGATGGTTGTTGAAAAGATGGAAGTTAGGAAAGTCTATTTAAAAGTTGTAGAAATACTTGTTTATTTGTAAAGATTTTTTTATGAAGACATACTACCTGTGATGTCGTTTTATTTCCATGCAGTGGAGTACACATCTCACTTATTAAGAATTGAATCATTTTTACGTTCTATGACTATGAAATGTCTATGGCAATATGCTGTTTGCAAGTCACTGCCTATGTGCCTACAGTGAGTGCAATATGGTGGCTAATTAGTGTAGGGCAGATGTTTTTCTGACTTACCGTATATACTCGTGTATAAGCCGACCCGTGTATAAGGCGAGGTACCTAATTTTACCTACAAAAACTGGGAAAACTTATTGACTCGCGTATAAGCCTAGGGGTGAGAAATGCATCACAGGGTGAACAGCGCAAAGCAGGGTGCCGGGACGCACATGGGCAGAGAGTGCAGCCTCATACCCCCTTAATGGACACACAAGTTGTAGTGACTATAGAATGAGAATTGAGGGGACAATGGTGATAATATGACAGTGTTTCTCTGGGCTGCTCTGCAGGACTTTACTTTTATATGTAAAACTACAGGTCAAGTAGTGGCAATTAGTAAGGAGCCCATTCACATGCCAGCCACTGGCACAGCATAAATGCAGACACATGAGCTTGCCCAGTCAGCTTGCAATCCTGCAACGTGTGTAGCCCATTATTACAGGAATGCTCTCTCCCAGCATCTTCCCTCCTGCTTGTCTCTTCTCCCTTCCTCCTTCTCTTCTCCCTCCCTCCCTGCTGCTCTTCTCCCTTTCTCCTGCTCGTCTCCCTTTCTCCTGCTCGTCTCTTCTCCCTCCAGCTCATAATCTTTTAGTTGGGCAGGAGCCAGGGTGTACCCCTCCCCCAGTACCTGATCGTGTAGTTGGGCATGGTGCCAGACGCACAGACAGGGAGGTGGACTTGTCGAACACCGCTGTCCATCTCCAGCTCGGACTGCAGCTCATCAGGGGCTTCCCGGGGGCGTTGAGGAGCCACACGGAGCAGAACATGGGAAGTGCCTCCCCCAGACTCCCTCCAGGAGGCGGCCGACTGTGCGGTTCAGCAGCAACTCTTCTTAGTGAGCCACCGCTGGAGCAGTGCTGCCGAACAGCAAAAGGAATACGCAACTCTCCTGTGCTGCAGCCGCCAGCTCTGATTTTAGGTAGTCCCGCAGGAAGGCATCGGGCTCCATGGGCCAGAGGGGGGTGAGAGAGGGGTTCAGGACGGCAGCGGTATAGCAGGAGGACACCGGAAGTTGTCATTTATTCTGCACTTCCGCCTCCAGCAACGCGGCACCTGGCTGGCCCTTTTGGAAGTTCGTTTGGGATGCGAAAGCAGGTATTTCCAAACGCGTTTAGCCTCGCACTGCGTGCTGCCCTTGTTTTGGAGTCAGAGTCCTCAGCAACCTCGACTCCAACAAAAGATATTTTCCCGGTGCCCTTGTAGCGCTGCCATTGACCCGCGTATAAGCCGAGGTAGAATTTTTCAGCACATTTTGGGTGCTGAAAATCTCGGCTTATACGCGAGTATATACGGTATCTGGTTTCAAGCCCCTATTTTTCCATAGAACATTTTGTGCACCCCCCCCAATAGCTCATAATAAATTCACAGGTATAGGAAACATGGTTGTAAAATGTATTTCATTTATTTCCAAGGTTATCCTGGACTGTTAATTTCACAATAATTTTATGTTGAGGGCAGATACACAGTGGCAGATTCAGGGAAACTAATCTCCTCTTCTTTGGGGTGTCTAATCTCCCTGAACTGCCTTCCCCTGCCTTTCTCCGGCTAGAATGAAAATCGTCGGCGGGAAGGCACTCAGAGCCAACTCATGAGGCAACTTCGGGCGACTTCGGAAAATGAAACACTCTGAGTGCCTTCCCCCCAGTGATTTTCATTCGAGCCGGCGGAAGGCAGAGTAAGGCAGTTTGTGGAGATTAGTCGCCCCGAAGAACAGGAGATTTGTCTGCCAGTGTGGCTATGCCCTTAGCTTTGTTCACAGACTATTGAACCCGCAGAGGGTCCCTAGGCTTCTGCCTTTCATCAGGCAATAAATATTAATAGCTTAACAATGAATTCTGTAAAAGAATGATTACAATTTCCTTTTCTAGTGCTAGAGATTGCAAATAACTGCATACCCTAGGGCTGATTTGCTTGCATGAGTGCTAAATTGCACCAGTGCTCTTACCCAAGGGAATCAATTAGATCTTTGGCAACTGCACTGGCGCAATTTAGTACCTAAATTCTTTCCTTTCCTTATGGTTTCATGCTTTCTATATTATTTGCTATAACCTCTTTTGCCTTAACTCTTCAAACTCCTATTAGGGCTTATGCTTACTCTGTAAGTTAGCAAACACATTTTTGATTATGCTTTCATGAACATGCACCAGTTGTGATGGGTAATTGTGGAATGGTATCACTTCAACCAACTGATGTGGCAGAACTTGATTCCAGATATGTAACTCTGCAATTACCCCCAATGTCGAAGGTAGTTCCAGTGGTCACTAGTGTACATGGGCATCATGGCAGGCTGAAGGACCATAATGTAGCTGGCTAGGTTGCCAAGCGTATGTATTGGCACAAGTACCTGTAACACAATTCTTGGCTATAATAGGTTATGTCCAGCTAAAGCAATAGAGCATGGGTTACACTTGACGCTAACACACCAGGCTGAGCGTTGGCTATGTGGAAGTTATGAAGTGATGAGGTAGTTTAACTACAAATCACATAGGCTACTGCTTTAAAATTAAAATAAGGGCACCAGCAGGTTCTTGCAGCAAACAAACCAAACAGTTTTAATTGTCAAAGACAATGATCCACAGGGTTAAATACTCACAAATCCACAGAAGCAAAGTAATGCAAGATGGTAAATGCCTGGACAGTCAAGCAGAGACAACATGTTGTGACACCATGTGAAGGTAGCTTTGGGTAGTTTAAGGTACATCTCTAGCTTGTGGTTTGGATCCCATGCAGCGAAATGGATCAGGGAGAAGACTATGCTTGAATCCCTCTTCAAACTGCGGTCCCTTCACTTTAGAACAGCTGCTCCCTGCTTTCAATCCTTTTTGGAGAATTCTATCTAATTTTTCCATCTCACGTTCCTATGTTCTATTGCAATATTTAACCTGTCACTTGCTAAGCCTCGTTCACAGGGTCCCTGCTCCCGAACTTCATTAGAGGTAAAGGTCCCTCTAGGGCAGGACAGGTTTACTGGGGTCTTGTTGATTCCAGGCTTCCTGGAACACAACTAACTGGGTTAGCAATTGAAGGCCAAATAGAGCGATCTACATGCGATAACCATTCTAGCACTTGTGTGCATAAAGGAGCCTTCCCGTTTTCATATACGGTTAGCTATGCTGCTACTTTATTTTCATGTCTCTTAATGCAGAAATACAGAAAAGATTCTAATAAGAATTAGAAGGTATTTTCAGGGAAGAAATACAGTATTTAAACTCTCATGTTTTAAATAAAAAAGTGAGAACAAATTAGAATTCAGGATTTACACTTATGTATCATTGGAAAAAAAACACTAAAAAAATCGGGGAAAAATTTGACTTTTTTGGATTGTGGTGCAAAAATCAAAACCTTTTTGGATTCTGGTTCCCTGAATAAAGTATAATGGGGGTTCTACTGTACAGGTATGGGACCTGTTATACAGAATGCTCGGGACCTGGGTCTTTCCGGATCACAGATTTTTTCCTTTGGATCTTCATACATTAAGTCTTCTAGAAAATCATATAAACATTAAATAAACCTAATAGGCTGGTTCTGCTTCCAAGGATTTATTATATCTTATTTGGGATAAAGTACAAAGTACTGTTTTATTATTACAGAGAAAAAGGAAATCATTTTTAAAAATCTGGATAATTTGAATAAAACGGAGTCTATGGGAGATGGCCTTTCCATAATTTGGAACTTTCCAGATAACAGATCCCATACCTGTATTACTATACCATTACTATATACCATTTCTATTACACCACTGTAGGTATATAACACTGGTTGTATAGAAAGAGACCATAGGAGCTGAATGTGAAAATATTTGAAAGGAGAATTTTTACTCTGTATATATAAATATTATTATGGTATACATGTGTGTTTATCATAGAATACATGTTAATGTCTATAGCAAGATATTCACAGACGGTGACTTCCAGTCTCAGGCAGAAGTTTATTTGCACAGGATAAAATGTCCCTTATTACTACAATAAAGAAACTGATGAGGGCAACCTCATGATTTCAGAGATAAAGTCACACCCATGAAAATCCCCTGTGAACTGGAATTTACATACGTCATATATTAGCAACTTCCCACCTGGTGACAATGTGTTTAATGTGACTGTTTTCATTTATATATTTGCTTTGACTCAACTTCAAGAGACAGAAGGAAGTTTTACCATTCGTCATAATAATTTACTGTATGTTGTGATTTAATGGATCTTGATTGTATATTTTTATTAAAAATGAAGCTGAGTTCTATTAAAGGGCAAGTTAACTCCAAAATATTTTTTTTATAATTAAAGAAAACATAATTCAAAGCAACTTTCCAATATACATTTATTAAAAATGTCCAATGCTTTAAAAGTGTAAAAACAATTGCTAAGAATCATATACTCAAGCCTGGTTACCTTTTAAATAATGTTGCAAAAGTCTTAGATAAAGTCTGTTAATCAGCTGGCTTGTCTTACATTGTACAAACAATCTGAGCCACAAGTGTAGAAAATAGAAAGGGACAGACAAATACTGCTTTTATTAGAACTACATATACAGATAACTTAAAAACGTTACAAATATTTTAATAAATGTATATTGGAAAGTTGCTTAGAATTAGGTTTTCTTTTATTAGGCAAATTTTTATTTTGGGATATACTTGCCTTTTAACTATAAAGTTCAAGTAAATGTAGAACCACTTCTCTGGCTATAAAGCATCAAATGTGGCTATCTTGTAATATCAGGAGGTTGGACTTTGCCCATGAAGATATTACATCAACATAGAAAATTTTGGAGCAAACTGTGGTCTCTTTCCCAAGTTTCTCTGTCACCAACCCTGAACTAGGCAGGGTACCTGTTATCCAAAATTCCTGGGACTTGTTTTTCTGATAACTGATTTTTCCAATTTGGATCGTCATGCCTTAAAGGGGAACTATCATGAACATTTAATTTTAGTTTATTCTCACTGTAATAAGACACTTTCTAATAAAATTATGTACTGTTTAAGAGGCAGCCTGAGGCAGCAGCCCAAATGCTGCCCTCCCTCTCCCGCTCCACGCTTAAAAATCAGCATTGAAGCGGGTCAAAAGGGGCAGCATCGGCTCTTAAAGTTACAAGCAGTAGCGTTCCTAGAGGGGGCGGACCCTGGTGCCTGACGCGCAGCCGGGCCCCGCCCCCTCCGTACGCGATGTGCTGCCAGGGGGATTTCAGTGGCGTGCGGCGCTGCGGGGGGGCCCTGAGGGGGTGCGGGCCCTGGCCCGCTCACACCTCCTGCTCCCCCAGTAGTTCCACCACTGGTTACAAGGTTCTCACAAGGTTCTCACCTTGCCTCATGGCAGGAGCGGCCCTGTTGATGAAATAATCAAGTTACTCATCTGTATCGCCCTTTCAGCTACCTGTCACTCTCAGTACTCTTCATGCTGAAGTCTGGGTCAGCTTCTTGTAATAAACACCTATGCAGATGAGTTTCAAGTTACTATTGTATTTGGAACATTTTCATTCCTTAATGAGTATTAGGTAATTCCTGCTTGAAAAGGTTTAGTTGAACCCTTAAAGGAAAACTATACCCCCCGAACAATGTAGGTCTCAATAAAAAATATATTGGATAAAACTGCTCATTTGTAAAAGCCTGTTTCATGTAAGAAACCATTTTTTAGTAGCAATGTATGTGCTATTAGGTAATCATAAATAGAAAATGAAATAAGAAAAAAGAAAAAATAAGGGCTGCTCCCTGGGTTTCAAGGTCAGGTGATCTCTGAGGCAGCACACAGACCATCACGAAAATGGCGGTTCAAGGCTAGAGATGTAAAAGGGCAATATTTACTTATTCCATTGCCCTTCCCTATTTATATGCTTACTTAGTTCAGGCAGGGTAAATATGTTTAAACATGATAAAAATTGGTGAATGTTTTAGAATCCTGCAAATTAATGGCCATGTTTTTCATGCCAATGTATAGTTATATACCTTTTTTCAATGAGCTGATATTGTATGTCTATGATATTGTTTCAGTGTGCTTTCATTGTCATGACCATGGCAGTGTGTATATAATACACAGGTGCAGGCTAATAGAGCCCACACTCTGGGAAACAATCAGTTTTTTCTAAAAAAATAATCCCCTGCCAGCGCTAGGCTGTTTGCACCAGGAGGGAGCTGCCAGTGTGAGTGGCCTTGTTGTGTAGCGAGCATGTGCACAATGAGCACCTCACAATCTGACGCCAAGCGCATGCGTTTAATGAGCTAGTTGCGGCACTCACTCATTATGCACATGTGTGTGCCCCAACATGGCCGCCTTCATCTGGAACTCCCTACTGGTGCAGGCAGCCTAGTGCTGGTGGAGGCAATTTTTTTAAACTATTGTTTCCCCAACCTTAGCTGGGGGAGACAGGTGCTCTTTAAATACTCACAGCCGGCATTCCCATTCTAGTGTGGCCATGCTTTCTTTGTACCTGAGTACTAGTTCATACACATGTATTTGAATGATTTATCAACACTGTAACTCTATACAGTGGTGGTGCATTGTTACACCTCCTTCTAATACACAAACATATATAATACCTCGAGAATTGTGAATTATTATGTCTGCCTATATGGATTTCCATTAGGCTTTGAGCCCATTGCCCAAGTGCTATCGTCATTTTAGTTTTATGTCTATGTTTTTTAAAATGTTGCATATTATTTTTCAAAATTGGTGCTTAGTTGTAGCTCCAGTTTTGAAAGGTGTTGTTTCCCAATTTTTTCTGTACTGTTGTTAAAAACCTGATGCTGATTTTGAAGTTGTGCTTCTCTTTGTAAGCATGTACTTTATGTATATTTTTATTGTTTGATGAGCTTACAGCTGATGTTGTTCCAGGTTTGTGTTACTGATTCATACAGAACCGGTGCTTAAACAAACAGCTACCACAATAGCTGCTTGAAAACATGCTTATAAAGGATTTCCTTTAAAATTAAAGCAAATTTGAGATGTTAGTCCAAAGTGCAGCTTTGTGCAAATATTTGTTGTGTACTGTGTAGTCCCTGGCAATTGCTAGGTTTGTAGGAGGAGATTGAAACTGATTAATAATTGTCCTTTAATAATGTTACTTTATATTTACATTTTATATGGACTGCATATTTATAATCTTAGGGTGTGTAGTGCTATTACAAAAAAAAAGATTATAGGAAAACGATCCTCAAAATATTATTATGTAAATTAATCTAAAACTTGCTATTTATATTTTCTGCTGAAGGAAGAGCTGCTACAGATGCAAACACAGGTTAATTAAATTATAATAATGTGTGCAAAGGAAAAGTGCATATAATTTAACATTAATGCTGTTACATTCTCCCATAGTTAACCATTAGCTGGTCCAGGTATGAAATCTATTATCTGGAATGCTTGGGGCCTGGAGTTTTCTGGTTAAGGAAATTTAATTTAATTTAATTTAGATTACAATCTCGCCATACCTTAAGTCTACTAAAACATTTAACATTAAATAAACCCAAAAGGATTGATTTTCCCCCAATTTGGATTCATGCAGCTTAGTTACCATCTAGCATGAGGTAGTTTTATTATTACAAGAATTCAAGGAAATTTGCTTAAAAGTGAGTGGGAGACAGAGTTCCCCTAATTCATAGCTTTTTGATAATGGTTTCTGGTTAAGGGAACCCATACCTGTAAAAGTAATGAACTATGTAATATTTACAAATTTTCTTATATGTTGATGTTTAACTGTTTACATGACATAGTTAACCATCCCCATAGATTTCAAAATTATTGTGCAAGTCAACAGCAACAAATTGACACACCCACATAGCTGTAATGCATTAAAAATTCTGAATATCCTAAAATTACTTTTTGACATTGCAAACTCAGCGGGGGTCATTTATAGACACTGGGCATATTTGCACCTGACAAGTAACCCATGGTTTCAAGCATGAATGTTCTTTGTGCTCTGGTGGTCACCCAGCACAGAGATGTTTTCGTAAACTCAGTGGTGGTGCCTTGGTGCAATCAAGCACAAGAGAGTACTTACTCAAAAGCTTGGAGTCCGGTGAAGTGGCAAAAATTGCTCAGATGGTTAGAGGTGTACCCAAACAAGTAGAAAGCATGGCTAATCAGGAAAGGCTTTGAGGAAGGCTTTCGCCTGCCAGTTTATAATGGCTTAGGTGTTGATTGGGTTGATAATTTGTCATCTGTAAAAGATCATCCAGAAGTGGTGGTAGCAAAAATTGAAAAAGAGTGTAAATTAGGGAGAGTTGCTGGTCCCTTTGACAATCCTCCTTTTAAAAATTTTAGGCTGTCCCCTCTTGGGGTAGTGCCTAAAAAAGAAAAATGGGCATTTAGATTGATTCATCATCTGTCGTATCCTAAAGGTTCATCTTTAAATTATCAAATAGAAAAGGAGCTGTGTTCGGTCTCTTATGCCACATTTGATCAAGCTGTGAGTTTATTGGTAAAATGTGGTGAAGGTGCATTGATGGGAAAATGTGATGTTGAAGCAGCATTTTGAGTTTTACCAGTGCATCCCGATAGCTTCAGTTCTTTAGGCTTTCATTTTCTTAAAATTTTTTATTTTGACCGTTGTGTACCTATAGGTTGTGCTTTGTCATGTGCTTATTTTGAAGCATTTTCAACGTTCTTGGAGTGGATTCTAAAATTTGAGACGGGTATAAATTTATCAATGCATTACCTGGATGATTTTTTATTTGTCGGACCGTCCGGGTCAGAGATATGTAATTTTTTGTTACATTCTTTTTGCTCATTGTGTAGCTTTCTTGGTGTGCCACTATGTAAAGAAAAAAACTGTTTTTCCAACAACACAAATAGAATTCCTAGGTATAACTATTGATTCTGGAGTTATGGAATTTAGGCTTCCACAGGACAAGCTGGTCAAATTTAAGAATGTGGTTAATATAATGTTAACTAAAAAGAAGGTGTTACTTAAAGAGCTTCAATCTTTGCTGGGTATGTTGGTATTTGCATCCAGAATAATGCCTATGGGTAGAATATTTTCTAAAAGGTTATCAGCATTAACAATATGTTTGAAGTCTCCTAACTGTCATGTCAAATTGACAAAAGAAGTAAAGGAGGATTTGATAGTTTGGCAGCAGTTTTTGCAAACTTATAATGGAAGGTCATTGTGGCAACAGGAATTTGCAGTTGCTTCAGATTTGCAGATATTTACAGATGCAGCAGGTTCTGAAGGATTTGGAGCTTATTGGGCCGGTCATTGGTGTGTAGGGAGTTGGCCTGAAACTTGGAAGGAGATGGGCTTAACAAAAAATTTGGTGCTACTGGAATTGTTTCCTGTGGTAGTAACAATTGTGGTATGGGGTAAGTATTTTGTAGGAAAACGTTTGTTGTTTAATTGCGATAATATGGGAGTGGTGTTGTCGGTCAATAATCTATTATCCAAATCTGCAGAGGTAGTCAGACTTTTGAGGTTCTTTGTTGTTTAGTCAATAACATTTGGGTGAGAGCGAAACACATACCAGGCACAAGAAATGAAATTGCGGATGCCTTATCTCGCTTTCAATTACAGAGGTTTCGGAGGTTGGCGCCAGAGGCGGACGAGGAAAGTACGGATTGTCCACAGCATTTATGGGGTTTAATGTTGCCGGATTGAAGGAATCTATCAAGAATTCGGTTTCGGAAGCTACATGGGATTCCTATATTAAGAGCTGGGAAAAATGGCGCATGTTTATGGCAGGTTTGGACAAGACAGGTTTGTTACTTCCTGAACATGTGGCTATTAATTTTGTTTTATCCCTGATGAAAGAGGACTTATCTAGTTCCAGTATGCTGAAGATTTTAGTAGGGATTTCATTTTTTCAAAAGTTGAGAGGTGAGAAGCCTGTGAATATTTATTTTGTGGTTAAGCAAATGATTAAAGGTCACAAAAGACAGTTTACTAAATCAGATAGTAGAAGACCGATCTCTGCAGATCTATTGAGAAGGCTGATTTCATCATTGTCCGATATTTGTTTTTCTAAATATGAGGAGTAGTGATGGGCGAATTTATTCGCCAGGCGCGAATTTGCGCGTTTCGCCGCCAGCGAATAAATTAGCAAAACGCCCGCGAAAATTTGCGGCAAAAATTTGCCGGCGCAGTTTTGCAAATTTTTCACTGTTTCGCAAATTTCGCGCGAAATTTGCGAATTTTCCGGCGAAATGGCGCAAATTCGCCCATCACTAATGAGGAGATATTATTAAAAACAACTTTTGTCTTGTCATTTGCAGCTTTCCGTTTGGGTGAATTGGTAGCAGAGAATAAGAAATCAGTTTCAAGTTTGAGAGTGGGTGATGTCATGTTGGGTCTTGATAAAGTAAAAATTTTTATCAGGAGATCGAAAACGGACCAGTTTCAAAAAGGTTGCATTGTATGCCTGCAAGAGTTGCAGAATTCTAGCATTTGCCCAGTTAGATCAGTGAAGGAATTTTTGTTGGTAAGGCCAGAAGGTAGTATTTCCTTTTTAATACATGAGGATTTTACTCCCGTAACTAGGTTTCAATTTAGCAGAATATTCAAGTTGTGTGTGTGTAAAAATGTGGTTTTGGAAACTTGAATCTTACCCCACATTCTTTGAGAATTGGTGCAGCCACTGAGGCAGCCAATTTGGGCCTAGAAGAATCTGTGATTAAGAGGCTGGGAAGGTGGAATTCGGGAAGGTTTAAATTGTATGTACGTCCTCACTTGTCAATAAAAACTTACTAATTATTGCTTGTTTGTTTCAGAGTCCAGCAAGAAGACAGTATGGATTGTTGGGCATTCCTTTGTTTGTTGGGCCGAAGAAAGAGCAGTTAGGAGACCTTACACATCAAACTTACTAGATCCTTGCAAATTTCAAGTTTTCTGGTTTGGGAGAAGGGGTATGAAATGGGCAGATTTGTGGTCCGCTATTTGGGCTGCAAGGGCTACTTTCCCCAAGCCTGATAAAATTATAGTTCATTTAGGGGGAAATGACATTGGAAAGGTTAAAACCTTGGATCTAACTCAGTTGAGACTAACTTTTAATGACGCTTTGGTTGTTTTTTCTGAAGTTATTCAGAGGCTTGTGTGGGTTCAGTTCCCTTATCTTAAGCCTTTGGAGAGGGTCAGAAAGAAGATCAACAGAGCACTGTTTAAATTCATGCCATTATTGGGTGGTTTGTCTTTTAGACACACTGAGCTGGAAGATGGATGTCCAGGTTTGTATAGGGATGATTTAGTTCACTTGTCAGGCATAGGCCTGGATATTTTGAATAGTGACTTTCAGGATATGGTGGAAAGAGCTGCATGTTAGTGGAGGGGCCATTCTTGCCGAATGTGTTCGGCTAGATTGGTGGTGGGGTAAATGTCGCCCAAGTGGGCGGATAGTTTCTGACTGTATGGTGGTTCCTGGGCCTAAAGGCAAGGAACTAAGGGTTATTAAATGTGAACAGTGTCAGTGATGTTAAAGAACTGGTGTAACAGTGTCATTTTATTTGTTAACCCCTAAATAAAAGCAGCAACCTTTCCACCATATACTGTCTGTGTATGTTTATTTGGGTATTTGGGGTATCGGGAATGCCTCATACAATCCCATGGTTAGGGCCGAGAGATAAGCGAAGGGCCTCATTGGATTGTTGGGGCTAAGTTTAAAGGTTAATTAGCGGGCAGGTGGGCTAGTGATTTAGAGATTGGCTGCAGGTGCCAGGGGTAGGGGCGAAGGTTATAAATACCATTGCAGCAGTGTAGTCGGTCTTTTGGGATCTGCGTCGGCTGGAGCGAGATTCCCCCCCCCCTGGTGAGTTTATATAAAATATAAAAAAAAAAAATTGTTGTATAATGCTGTTATTGTCGCAATTATTTAGGGGGTAAATGTCGCCCAAGTGGGCGGATAGTTTCTGACTGTATGGTGGTTCCTGGGCCTAAAGGCAAGGAACTAATGGTTATTAAATGTGAACAGTGTCAGTGATGTTAAAGAACTGGTGTAACAGTGTCATTTTATTTGTTAACCCCTAAAAAAAAAAGCAGCCACCTTTCCACCATATACTGTCTGTGTATGTTTATTTGGGTATTTGGGGTATCGGGAATGCCTCATACAATCCCATGCAAAATCTGTTTCCTTGGTGTGTTGGAGTGACATGACAAAGTGTTACTTGTAATTATACAGAACTTTATTTGGGTATGAAGGGAGGTGGGAGGCAAGATTGTTCACAGGGTGTTGGCCTGCTGTAAGAATTATGTACAGCATCTATCTTTGGAGTCTTTATTTTTGCTGTTCTAGTTTTGGAGGTATGTTGCCCATAATGTCCATGGGTATTATTAGGTCTAGTCATCCATAAAAAAAACACATCAGTAGTTATTGGTTACCTATTTAAAAGCAGATTTCTTACTGGTAGGGGTTATAATCAAGGAGAAAAGGAGGTCCACATGTCATAGATGCCACAGGACTTTACATGCTACTTACATTTTTGCTATAAAGTATTTGCCCAATGCTTTTACATTACCTATTTGACTCCCTGTGTTCGGCTATGAGGGGGCTGCCATATTTGTGCAGCAGGAGTCTGTAAGCATTAGAAAATTTAACTGACAGGCTGAGGTTGGACAGTCAGGTTGGCAAAACAGTCAGGTTTAAGGTGGCCATAAACGGGCAGATTAAAGCTGCCGATATCGGTCCTTTAGACCGATTCGGCAGCTTATCTGTCCATGTTTGGGGTCTCCAGATAGGTCCTCCCGATCGATATCAGGAAAATTGGGTCTCAAGTTTGATTTTTCATACGATCCAGGATCGCCATCTGTTAGTTGATGTGGTCCTGCGACCAGTCGGAGCCTATACGCAGTATTGGAATCCAATCATTCAGTCCCAGGGACAAACGTTTGGATTCATCCGATATTGCCCAACTGTTAGTGGGCATATCGGGGCAAGGTCGCCAAACGAGTGGATCTTATAGGGTATGGCCACCTTAAGGAACTTCAACTAACAATTACTTACAAAAACAAACCTCTCAGCAAAAATCAGCATGACCTATAGGTAACTTTTAGGGGCAGATTTATCAAGGGTCGAATTACTAAGTGTAAAATACTTCAAAATTCGACTATTGAATTAAAATACTTCAAATTTAATTATCGAAGTTGAAGTATTTTTCACCGAATTTGGCAATCGAACGATCAAAGTAAAATCGCTCAAACGATTAAATCGTTCGAATCGAACGATTCGAACGATTTTAGCGTATGATTGAATGATTTTACTTTGATGTGTAAAGACTTAGAAGATGGTTGTAGAAGGTCCCCATAGGCAAACATAGCACTTCGTCAGGTTTAATTTGGCGAAGTATTGAAGTTGAAGTTTTTTTAAAGAGACAGTACTTCGGTTATCGAATAATCAAACTATTTTACTTCAAATCGAATTCAAAGTAAATTCGAAGTCGTAGTATCCTATTCGGTGGTCGAAGTATCCAAAAAATTACTTCGAATTTCGAATTTTTTTACTTTGAAAATTCCATCGAATTCACTTCGACCCTTGATAAATCTGCCCCTTAATGTACATTCATGTTTTAAAAAGTATTTTTTTAGTGTCAGTATCACTTTAAAACAGGATATATTTTCTGTTTTAGAAAGCTGTTCCTTAAAATACACAGGCAAACGATTATGGCAAAAGACCAGCGACACACTTAGTACTTGCCATGGATTATACAAAGAAACCAAGATTTAAAGATTAAAACAAATAAGTGTCTGAATTCATTGGTTCATGCGTCATAGATAGGCTCCAATGATAATACTGAGGTTTGTGTCTAAACAAGGCCAAAATGCTTTTCTTTTAGTCTTAGGTGAATTATGGTAGAAATGTGGAATATGTGCCATCCTGCTCTGTGATACAAAACTGTAGAATGGAGTTTTACCCATTAACCAGTTTTGCCTTTCCATTATTGCGACCACTTGCATATGTTGGTCTTTAATACAAGTAATCTTCATCATAATTTGTACATTTGAACTAACCCCACTGCCAAATCAATGTTAATACAGATTGCAACTGAAAATACAGTATATGGCATTGTCTGTACTGTTTTACATTTTCTAAATTTGCCTGAAGTTACTGTCACACATTCAATGCAAGTTTGTAAAAGTCACAAACAATTTTTGACAGTGGGTAGCTTTTATTGACACCCCAGTGAGCTACAACATGTGCAAGACAGTCACGTAGATCACCTTTAAATTAACTATTACCATTATGTAGACAGTGGTATTCTGAGACAATTTTCAATTAGTCTCCAGTTTGGTATTTCAGCAGCTTTCTAGCTGCCAGGTCAGGTCTACCCTTTCATTTACCCTTTATGTACACTAAAATGGTAGCCTCGCAGAGCAGTGTTTTTTGATGCCATGGTCCTCCAGGCTGGAAAGAGGTAGATGAGGAAGGCAAATAATTAAACAATTAAAAAAAGACAAGTAGAATAAGATACAGGACATTCTATATCATATGTAATGAAGACTGTCTTCAAGTACCAGACCCTACCACTTCACAATGGGACACGGTAAGTGAGGAGTTGATTTGAACTGACATAGATCAAAATTGACTTTTGCTACATTGTTTGTCATTTGCTTTTATTTGTAATTAGCTTTACAAATAACTGTCATGAGCACACTGGTGTGCTTGCTCTGATGGCTAATCAAAGATGTAGCACCATGGTTTGGGGTGAAAATTTGAAATAAAAAGCTGCCCGAGACCCAGGTTTGATGGCAAAATATGGTTCTTGCTTCTGTGTATTCCTAGGTGCGCTAATATTGCCTCGGAATGTTGCTTCAAAAAAAAATATTTTGCCAAAAACTGTTTTTGCATGGAGGTCCCCATTGTTTCCTACAATGTTTTCTCCAAATAGCAGGTTAGTGAGGCTAATACTTACAGAGAAAGGAAGGTACCAAACTATTTATGCCCAGGACAGAAGTGACAACTGGAATAACTCTGATTTTATAAGAAAGGAGGAACCTGTTATATAGTTTGTGGAATGAGACCTATAGTGGGGTCTAATTGGAATAACTCGTCATGTTTCGATGTGGGTTCACCCTACACATTTAAAATACACTCTAGCAAAGCTTGATTTGGTTATTACATTGTCCCAAGTGTTTATAAAATGTAGTGCAACAGATAATATTAGAAAGTATACAGGTGTTTGATCCAGGAAATTGGTTGTTATAGATTATTAGACCGGGAATAAACTTGTTATTATATCACTCATAATATTATCATCACAGTAGCAATACCAAATGCAAACTAACCTTACAATGGATTTCACAAAAGTAAATCACATCTACTGTAAATACTGGGATTCCTAAAAAAAAACACTGGACTTTGTTCAGGTTAAAATTTGTCAGTGAAACTCTGGAATCTGCTTAGAATATAATGTATGCGCAGTATTGATCTGTGTGTACAAGTTGAGAACATTTGTAACCTTAGAGCCACTAGCACATACAGTGTAACAAAGCACATTCTCATAAATACCCTGCACATTGGTTGCAGGACCTAAAACTAGGTGCAAGTGCCGACAGACACCATGATCAGTTTCTATTTTCTACTTTTTATTTTACTTAGTGCCATCCAAAGCCATGGCTTGGACAAATTTATTGCAGCCGTCTATGAGCATGCTGTCATACTTCCAGAAAATTCTTTAACTCTGGTTACAGCAGAAGAAGCTTTAGTGCAAATGAACAGAAATCTAGATATACTGGAAAAAGCCATTAAATCTGCAGCAAGTCAGGTACTGTATATGAAATGATTCCTAATTCATTAGTTATTTCAGAAACTGTATTAAGTATCAACTGTTAATGAAATACAATATGTAAATTAATAATCTATTTAATATATACCAGCTAGATATGTTGATAGATGTGTAACTATATCAATAATTTATACACACCAAAATCTGACTTTTTTGTTGCACAGGATATACATAATTTAAACTGAAGGAAAGTTGAATTAATAGAAAATTAATTAATTTGTGTTCATGATCAAATGTGCAATGTGCTTCCAGTGAGCACCTTCCAATGAGCAGGCAGTAACGATGGGGCTCCCTTTGTGCCTTCTACCATATTCTTGGAACATACACATAATACACAGTTACACGAAGTGTGACATTTACAAATAGACAATGTCATTTTGGGCAAGTGGGACACCCAGTGGGCCACGTCGACCAAGTTCCACTCCCCAACACTACTCTTTGTTTCCTCTCACTGCAAGTTGAGGTAAAACGTATGCAATGTGGAGCAGCAGCATGGGTGGTGATGGAGGGTGGATGTCGGGTGAGGGGGCCCTTGATGTTGCAAGGGGGGGGTCCGTGGTTGCAGCCCGTTTGGCCCTGGACACCCAGTCAGACACTTCAAATAGGCACAGATTTTGCAACAGTGTTTTTAAATAACTAGATATTATACAACAGACCCAATTATGCTGACATTCTGGTAACAAAAAACGTGTGAAAAAAAATTGTGAAATGCACACATTTTGGAGTTTGCACTACTCTTGGAGAGAATCTACTACAATAAATCACAAAGATGGTGCATGGGGCCTTGGACAATAAGGCTAATTACGAAGTAAATGCAATATACAAAGTGCAAAATTCAGTCATGTTTCCTACCCAAAAAGCAGCACTTTTGTCATTGCAATCATCCTCTAAAGTGCAAGCAGCGCAACTTATGTACAATTCACCAATGTGGATGCATACTATTGCATTTGTGTGCTAATGGCATCAGTGAGTGAGTGAGTGAGTGTCCGGTTATATTAGCAATTATATAGGTAACATGGTAATGTTTGATTTAGTTCAGGTGCAGTTAGCTATAGCAACAAATCAGAAAGTAACATCTACTGCTCTGCTGCCTAAAGGCAAAGCATCACATTACAATAACTATATTATAGTCAAAGGTACATTACTTCTAATATACAAAAGAGATTCTCACAAGCACTCCTCCTATGGGGTGCCGTTTGTCCCAAATACATTCTGTATACAAAACTATCACTAATACACATAATTAATGTCTCTCATGGTATATAAGTATTTGTGACTATATACAGATAAAATAATATACAAAAGACTTATTTCTATTAAAGAATGAAAACAAAATCTGGTTAGTGCACAAAAGGATGTCATTATATCACAAACTCCATTCTGTACATTTTAACAAGCAATCTGTCGCACAAATGTATAACCTCCATGTAACGGACGCACTTATGTGCAAAGTTACTTACAGAATGAATTATGTAAAAAAAAACTTGGACATAATATATAATAGTGTAACTAACTAGTGCATGTCAAGCTAGATTTGAATGACAAAATAGATATTTGTGACAGAAAGCAATAGTTTATAGTACAGGATTCATTCTTTCCACAAAATTAAATTTTTGTTTCACAAAACAGATAAAATATCCATTCTGTGAACCAATACTGTCAGTCACATTCCTTAACCAATAAGAACAAAGCTTATTGCCATATAACAAACAAGATTAGAAGTTGCCAGCTCTGCTCCACATGGCTGCATCATCCCTAAGGCATAGTATCTGGCCTACTATAGAGGGCGCCCTCTAATGTTTCCCTCTTCCTGTCTAAGCTGAGAGCAATAATGGGACAGGCCACACCTACCTGCCATGTTGTAATAAATGTACCAGAAGTTCCTGTGCTTGTCTGGCTGTTTTGCCTGAACTAACACAGCAGAATCATTGAATCCACTACCAGCCAGTTTATCACAATTATATCTTGCAGCCTAACCCATCACAGGCTAAATATCCCTTCAATAACATCTGACAAACTCTCAGGGGCATATTTATCGAATTTTGAATTTGAAAAACTTCGAAATTCAAAAAGACCAACCGAAATTAAATCTTTTTTTTTTTTGGGCGAATAGGTCAGTTTTCGATCGAGTAGGTCCGTATTCGAACAAATTTGAATTGTATGAATCAAATGAATAAGGCATTCGATCTTATTCAATTCAAAGTTTTTCCTAAAAAAAACTTAGATTTTTCAAAGTCACCAATTGACTCCAAATAGGTTCTAGCAGGTCCCCCATAGGCTAAAACAGCAATTCGGCAGATCTTAGATGGCGAATGGTTGAAGTCGAATTTTTAAAGAGACAGTACATGATAAAATGTGATAATCGAATTTTCAAATTGTTTTCAAATCGAATTTGGACTATTCCCTAGCCGAAGTACACAAAAATAGCTCGAAACTCAAATTTTTTTCATTTGAAAATTCACCTCGACCCTTGATAAATCTGCCCCTCAGAGTCAGTAATAAGCTTTGTATATGATTGCTAGACTCCAATGTCTCCTCCTAGCTGTAATCTTGCACCGGTTTTAGCAGTCTCTTTATAATGTGCTTAGCTATAGTTTAACTACTACATAATATGTTTAGCCAGAGATGTGGGACTGATCTATGGTTACCACCTGTCCAGATTTCCGGACATCCCGGTTTTTGGAAGGGCTGCCCGGGTGAAAAGTCTGGATTTCCAAACAGGACACTGAAGTATAATGACAATCGCTGATTGCTACATAATCAGTCCCGCCCCTGATGTCTCCTGCACTGCCCCCCTACATCACTAGCCCACCCCATGTCCATTTTTGCTGAAAAAAAAAGGCGGCAACCGTAGACTGGAAATATGCACACATATTCTGTATAGTATAATGAGTGGGTCTTATGAGACGTCTCTAGTTAGCTGTAGTTCAACTACTGCATAATAGTTTTAGACACAGCTGTGGTACTGATCATGTGCACACATATTCTGTATAGTATGATGTGTAGGTCTTATAAGCAGCCACTCATAATACATATATAATATTTTCCTTAGTGTGAGTTCACATTTTTGCAACAAGACTGTGCTGCTGAACTCCACCCGCCAGTGGGTCACTCAGCTGCTTTACTGAGCCACATATACCAGATTAATCCAATGGGAAACATTCACACATGGGTAGTCTCTGCTCACTCACAAACTGTTACACTGCTTTTGACAAAGCTGCCATAGTGATGAAATGGAAGTTATGTAGTAGTTAAACTACAGCTAACTATGTGACTAAGAAACTGCTTATAAGGCCCACACATCATACTATACAGACTGTGTTTGTATCCCCAGTGTCTGGAGTGGCTGACTAAAGGTGGACATACACTGGCCAATAAAAGCTGTCAAAAGACCAAGTGGTCCCTAGGGCCCACAATCGGATCAGACGAACATCACCCAGTGTCCATACTGGGGCAAGATCTGCTTGTTTGGCAACCTCTCCACTCCAGACACTGGGGACTCACTGTCTGTATAGTATGAGTAGGGTTATAAACAGTTTGTTGGTAGTTTCCATTTCATCACTATGGCCGCTTTGTCAAAAGCAGTGTAACAGTTTGTGAGTGAGCAGAGACTACTCATAAGTGAAGTTTTCCCATATGGATTAATCTGGTAAAACAGCTGAATGACCGACTGGTGGATGGAGTTCAGCAGCACAGTCTTGTTGAAAAATTCTGAACTCACTCTAAAATACTGTTTTTCTAATTATATTATTGTATGACATGCACCTGGATTGCTGCTGGGCAAGGAACTCCGCAGTTCAGATTTGACAGTATTAATTATTCAATGTCCCTAATTAGTGATGGACAAATCTGTGCCTTGAAATTCTCAAAACAGCAAAAATTCGCAAAATGCAATGGGCGTCAAGATAATTCTGACCCGTGTCAATTTTGATGCGAGCTACTACGTGCAACTATTCGGTCCAAATGCATTAAAGTCAATGGGCGTCTGAATAATTTTAATGTGTGTGTCAATTTTACTAGCGCCAATTTTTCATTTTGATGCAGCGGAATTTTTGACGGCAGATTTTTTGCCAGCAAATTAATTTGCTTGCAGTGAAATGTGGTAGTTCTCAGCGAATTTATTGGCTCATCACTAACCCTAATCACCAAGGCTACACATTGTACTACATAGACTTTAGGGGTCATTAATGACTACAGTTGCCATGTTTTTTACCACAATGCAGATGAGATGTCTGACACAGTCAGAGATGTCTTTCAGGCCCCTAAAATGTATTGTGGTTGACTTGTTTTACCAATATTTTACTACAATAAGAATAGCCATATCACCTAAAATGATTTGGTTTTGCATACTTTTCTTTCTCTACAATCATTATCAGTGCAGCATTATATCTCTTTTTGTAAGAACTTCCAATCATGAACCTGGGCGCCCTCTATAGCAGGCCAGATACTTTGCCTTAGCCATGTGGAGCAGAGCTGGCCACTTCTCATCTTGTTTGTATATGGCAATAAGCTTTGTTCTTATTGGTTAAGGAACGTGACTGACAGAATCTATATCTTATCTGTTTTGTGAAACAAAACTTTCATTTTGTGGAAAGAATGAATCCTGTACTATAACATTTTGCTTTCTCTCACAAATATCTATTTTGTCATTCAAATCTAGCTTGACATGCACTAGTTAGTTACACTATTATATATTTTGTCCAAGTTTTTTTTACATAATTCATTCTGTAAGTAACTTTGCACATTAGTGCATCCGTTACATAGAGGTTATACATTTGTGCGACAGATTGCTTGTTAAAATGTACAGAATGGAGTTTGCAATATAATGACATCCTTTTGTGCACTAACCAGATTTTGTTTTCATTCTTTAATAGAAATTAGTCTTTTGTATATTTTTTTATCTTTGTATGGTCACAAATACTTATATAACATGAGAGACATTCATTCTGTGTATTAGGGATAGTTTTGCACACAGAATGTATTTGGGACAAACGGCACCCCATATCCTCCTTCTTCAATTCTCCAGCGCTGCACTCAGTTTCCTGGATGTCTGGACATCACTATATAGCATAAATATAAAGAAAAGCAACAGCACTCACACAGGGGCGCTTCTATAATGAGGCTGCCTGAGAATCTCGCCTCAGGCGGCAAAATTACAAAAAAATTTAAATATGCGCTGCGTGTAATGCGCCTGCACCGGCGCTTTTCACCTTAAGTCAGTTCCCATCTCCTACTGACTGCTGCCTGGCTGCCGCCCCTGACTTGTCCTGTGATGTGCGGAGTGCGGTGCCAGTCAGTGCGTCACGTGACGTGTGTTACGTGCTCCGCTGCTTCCTGCTCACGTGACGCCGGTGACGTCACTGGCTCCGCGCATATCTCCAGGGCTGGGTCTGGCTTTTGGATTTGGACTGCAGAAGTGCCTGGACCTGTTGGACTGGTGCCCGTGGTGGCTGGCTGGCTGCTTTGTCTGTCTAGGGCCTGTTTGAGGCAGAGTTTGTTCACAAGAAGAACCAGGTTCTGTACTTACAGAAAGATGAACAAATATTTGTAATAAGTAATATAATAGTTGTACTGCCTCTGCCTGTCTGTCTGTTATTTGAATTCCACTCCCACTGTGTGTGTCATCAAAAAGCCAAGGCTTAAGTTAAGGTAAAAATTTTTTTTTTTTAAAAAAAAAGATGTATGTTCCCTGGTTAATGTATAAAGACGAAATTCAACGTTTTTGTGGAAATTAAGGGGGAAATTTACTAAAGGGCAAAGTGGTTAACGCCAGTGAAAATTCGACAGCATGATGTCATTTTGGCACTTTGCCGATTTACTAACGGGTGCTGGTGTAAATTCGCTGGTGAAGTAGAAATACTCTAGCGCTACTTCGCACCCTAACGCCAGGTGAAGTTGCGTACTGAAGAAGGGACGTAACTACGCTAATTCAGTAATTTGCAGATTTTACTGAACGTTACCTCTTGCGCCAGACTTGACTTCGCCAGGTCAGACCAGGCAAAGTGCAATAGAGTAGATAGGAGGATCTTCAAAAATAGTTGAAATTTTTTCTAAGTCCCAAAAAACGCTGGTGTCATTTACATTTTTTGGGGTACCCTCCTTCCCCCCTACATTTCCTAACATATGGCACCTAAACTATACAGTGGGCGCATATGTAGGGCAATATAAGACATCTATTTTATTTAATGAATGTTTCCCAGGCTTTTGTAGTGTAATGTAGTTTATGCTGCATATACGTCCATTGTACTTTAACTTGGCGCCGTATGCAAATTAGGCATCACTATCGTAACTTCACTTTGCTTGACGAATTAACGCTAGAGCAACTTTGCAAATCCACATATTTTCATATTTTACAAAAATTCTGGAAATTATTTTTAAAGTGGTTGTGCACCTTTGACTTAACATTTAATATGATGTAGAGAGTGATATTCTGAGACAATTTGAAATTGTTTTTCATGTTTTATTATTTATTTGTTTTTGAGTTATTTAGCTTTTTATTCAGCAGCTCTCCAGTTTGCAATTTCAGCGATCTGCTTGTCAGGGTCTTTGAATTTATCTTTGTAGCCTGACAGAGCATTTGCTTTTTAGATGGAAGTGATCAATGACCCCCATTTGAAAGCTGGAAAGAATCAGAAGAAAAAGGCTAATAATTTAAAAAACTATAAAAAAAAATAATGAAGACCAATTGAAAATTTGTTTATAATTGGCTGTTCTATAACATACTAAAAGTGAACCTATTACTTTTAATAATAAAAAAAGACAGTATGAAGTATCTATCTACCTATCCATATACTTTATTAACTTTAGGGACAGCATGGTATGGCATTTTTTGAGTTCATAAAACAAAATAAACGTAAAAAAAGAATAAAAATACAATCTGTTCTTTTCAGATCTTCAGTATGTTATATATTGAATTGTATCATGTTGCTTCATTCTTAGGGCGCACATATAATTGTCACTCCAGAAGATGGCATATATGGTTGGGTATTTACTAGGGAAAGTATATATCCTTTCCTTGAAGATATTCCAGATCCTGAAGTTAATTGGATACCTTGCTTTGACCCTGAAAGGTACATATAGAAGAAATCAATAACATCTTGCAAAGAAATGGTACCGGTTTATGAATGATTACTCTTATTATTCCTAACTCCCTATGTTCTTTTTCTTCAATAAGAAGCCAGAGACTTCAACAACCAACTGAACTTCATGAACCATTACTTGTTGGAGTGACATAAAAAGTACACTAGCCAAAGGCCTCTGATCATAGTGCTGCAAAAAAAACGTAATCATAGTTTGTGGAATTACAGAAGGAATATCTCATTTCTAGGCACACATACTAAAGGGTGAATGTGAAAAAAATTTGGTGTCGTTTCACCAAAAATTAAGATTTCTCTCAACATTGCTAATTTACTAAAAGGAGAATACATTAAGGGGGTTATTTATCAAGGTCCGAATTTATCTCAATACAGGCTGCTGTTTTTAACGCTTATTTATTATTACATTTTCCCAAAAATTACCTTTGCGGGAAAAGCTCAGATATTCATGATTTTTTTTCTGAGTTTTCACCCGAAAGCTCTGAAAACATTGTGGAATTGCTCGAAACCCCTGACACAACCAAAAATCAATGGGAGTGTTCCCATTGACTTTTATGCAACCTTGGCAGGTTTGAGATGCCATGTTTTTATATTCTGGCTTTTTAGCCCTCGGGGTTTAATAAATTCTGAAAAATTCGTGCTTTTTTTAAAAGCCTATCATAACACAAAAAATCATGAATTTTTCAGATTTCAGGTATTCGGAGCTTAGTAAATAACACCTTAAGGGGCAGATTTATCAAGGGTAGAATTTAGAGAATTATAGGAGTTATTTAAAACCCCCATAAACTCCCAAACTCGAAATTTGACCAATCAAAAATTATTTTAAAAAATCTAATTTTTCAAAGTCAGGTGAATAGGATCGCCCCCCAAATTTGAATCAAATTCAATTCAAATTTTAAAAACTCGATTCAGCTTTTATTTCCAAAAAAATATCAAGAAGGCTGCAAACAACTCCAAATTGACCCAGGACATCTTCCATAGGCTAAAACAGCAATTTGGCAGGTTTAAGATGGAAAATAGTCGAATTTGAGTTCTTAAAGGGCCAGTGTATGATAAATTTCAAAAATTTAACTTGAATTTTAAAAAAAAACTTGAATCAAATTTTAATAATTCCCTAATAATTTGACAGTTTTGGCCATAAAAAAAACTCGAATTCGAATTTTCACTTCGAACCTTGATAAATCTGCTCCTACGTTTAGGAGAATTAACTTTGTAGTTAAAATTCTCTTTGCATTGGCGTAAATTTGCAGGTGAACTTTCTCCAATGAAAATTCTCCAATTCACTAAGAGCACAATAGGGTATTTTCGCCAAGAGAAATTTCTCCAGGTTGACTTCTTTTTTATGGTTTGTAGGTTTGGACGAGCTCCGGTTCAAACAAGACTAAGCTGTATAGCAAAAAACAATTCTATTTATGTGGTTGCAAGTATTGGTGATAAAAAGCCATGCAACGTATCCAGTGTGGGATGCCCAGAAGATGGTCATTTCTTTTACAATACTGCTGTTGTCTTTGATTCTGATGGAAGATTGGTGGCACGGTACCACAAGGTATGTGGATTTTTTTTCTTTGTTAATAAGATTGCTAGAAACTTTTAAATCTTTTATAGTATGACGATATTATAAAATTCACTTCAATAGAAAGAATAATTGCTCTACTCTTATTTTCGAAATAAAGTATAATGTATGCCTCTCTGCATCACCAATCACTTTTTTATATGGTAATATGTTACAGAGTTACAAAGTTAATTTGGGGTAAAAAAAATAAAAAGACAATTGTTTATGAAGTTCAGGCATTCCAAATTATATTAATTATATTTATTATCCCCAGCGTGTAATTATTTCCCTTTTCTGTAATAATAAAACACTATCTTGTACTTGATCCTAACTAAGCTGCATGTTGGCGGCAAAAAAATTCTTCTGGGTAATGGAAAGATCCATTATCCAGAAACCCTCAGTCCAAAGCATTGCAGATTATAGTTCTCATGTATGTATGTATATATATATATATATATATATATATATATATATATATATATATATATATATATATATATATATATATATATATATATATATATATATATATGTATGTATGTATGTATGTATGTATGTATGTATGTATGTATGTATGTATATATATATATATATATATATATATATATATATATATATATATATATATATATATATATGTCAGCCAATGGTGGAATGCACAACCATAAGTCAGTCAATGCCTGGGTGCCAGTCAACTTTAGATAAAATATATAGTGAGTAAAGTACCCTCTCTTGTAAATTATAAGGATATTATAAGTTACAGAGGCGTTTCATGACCATATATGTTTTTATACAGGTCATGGAACTCCGAGGTAACTTCTAATATCCTCATATTTTGCAACGGGGTGCTTTATTTATTATAATACACAAGATTCAGTGAGTCATGTGACAGAAATAGCATCACTACTCACTGGTTATAACTGAATACATCAGTACTCACCGTTTATAAGGATATAATTTACAAGATATTCATGGGTTTTGTGTATTATATAACATTGAGGGGCCAATTCATTAACTTCGAGTGAAGGATTCGAAGTAAAAAAACATCGAATTTCGAAGTGTTTTTTGGGCTACTTCGACCATCGAATGGGCTACTTCGACCTTTGACTACGACTTAGAATCGAAGGATTTGAACTAAAAATCGTTCGACTATTCGACCATTCAATAGTCGAAGTACTGTCTCTTTAAGAAAAAACTTCGACCCCCTAGTTCGCCACCTAAAAGCTACCGAACCCAATGTTAGCCTATGGGAAAGGTCCCCATAGGCTTGGCTAAGTTTTTTTGGTCGAAGGATAATCCTTCGATCGATGGATTAAAATCCTTCGAATCGTTCGATTCGAAGGATTTAATCGTTCAATCGAAGGATTATTTTTTGCGCAAAATGTTACACTCTTACATATACATACTATATACAGAGCTATAATAATATAAAAATGTCATCCAAGCCACTCCTAAATGCACTTATAGAATCTGCCATCACAACATTACCCAAAAGAGCATTCCCTCACCTTGAAGAATCATTTGCATTACTTCATGTGAAAACTCCATTCCTAAATCTAAAAGAGTAGTCTCTTTGTTCTTTTCTATCTGAAAAAGATTCCCCTTTACCTGTTATATATGGCCTCTAATGCCTTTGCCTCTAACGTCTTCTCAAAGCCTCCCCATGCTCTCAGGTGTCTGGCTAAAATGGCACTAATGAGAAATGTCAAGCATAGATACATTTAGGGCAAAGCATTCAATTCATGCTCCTCTGAAAACACTTTACATGATGCTACTGTACTATGTTACAATAACTGAAAGCTTAAATATTATAAAATATGCATAGTACAGTAATTACAATGCAAGAATGAATCTCTGTCTCAGAGCCTGCCAAGTGATGTTAATTTAATCTTCCCATGCTGCCTCTGATTAGTTAACTACAGACCATAACCAGATTTGATAAGCCTTAATAAGGTATATTATTTATTTTAGATGAATAAATTGTAAATGCAATTAAAATTTATTTTGCAGTACAACCTTTATTCATTTGAGGGCCAGTTTAATGTACCACCTGAACCCGAGCTGGTAACCTTTGAGACACCATTTGGAAAGTTTGGAATCTTTATCTGCTTCGATATACTGTTCTACCAGCCAGCAGCATCTCTAGTTGTCGATCACAAAGTAGATACTATACTGTATACCACAGGATGGTTAAATATCCTACCACTTTTTACTGCTATAGAATTTCATTCAGCATGGGCTATGGGTATGGGAGTTAATCTACTTGCTGCCAACCTTCATAATACCAGCATGAGAATGACAGGTAAGTAAAATATATATTTTTTAGGAATTTATTATTTTGCAACTTGATAGAGATCCACATTACGCTGTACAGTGGCAGAACTTAAAGGGCTATAACCAAAAAAAGAACACAAAGGGCTAACCAAGAAAAGAAAGACTAGGGGGCAGATTTACTAAGCTCGAGTGAATAGTTTGAATGCAAAAATATTTGAATTTCGAAGTATTTTTTTGGGTACTTCGACCATCAAATTGGGCAAATTCGATCGAATCGAATGATTCGAACTATTCAAAGTAAAAATCATTAGACTATTCGACCATTTGAAAATCAAAGTACTGTCTCTAAAAAAAACTTCGACTTCGTACTCCTCCACATTAAAGCTACCGAAATGCAATGTTAGCCTATGGGGACCTTCCAGAGCACTTTTCTACGTTTTTTTTGATCGAATAAAAATCATTCGATGGATCGATTAAAATCGTTCGAATCATTCGATTCAAAGGATTTTATCGTTCGATCGAACAATTTTTATTCGATCGTTCGACCCAACCTTTTGCGCTAAAATCCTTCAGATTCGTTATTTGAAGGTCGAATTAGAGGGTTTTTTAACCCTCGAAATTCGACCCTTGATAAATCTGCCCCTCGGAGATAATGGATACCACTTCAGAGACAAGGATTATTACTGTAATCAGTTGATCTACCTTTGGGATGGTATAGTGAGTTCAGTTCAAAACTTTTAGCCAAGTTCTTTTTTCTTTAGCTGCTGTTATTATATTTGTATTTTCATTATCATCATATATTGCCAGATAATGAGAATATCTGAGGGAGCATGTCTCATATTTTACACTGCCTATTCAGAAAATGTTTTTCTTTTAAATAAGAGTACTTTTTGACAAATAACAACCATTTTGTACACTGACTATATATATCCTTGAACTTTCTTCTCAGGCAGTGGGATTTACTCACCAGAAAGCATTGGGCCATATTACTATAACATGGACACTGAGGACGGCCACCTTATACTCTCTGAGTTGAGTGCACATCCACGAAATTCCTCAACATTCTTTACTCCCAACTGGAGCCTTTATGCCAACAGCATTGACAAATATTCCCCTGGACTCAATGTTTTTAGTGGACATTTGTTTGCAGATGAATACACCTTTACCAAACTCACTGAGCCACAGGGAAATTACACTCTTTGTCAAAATAATTTCTGCTGCCACTTAACTTACTCAATATTGGAGAAGATAATTGATGAGGTGTATGTACTTGGTGTTTTCAATGGTCTTCATACAGTGGAAGCAAAATGCTATATGCAGGTGATATTTCTTGTTTGTTTTGAGGAACTGTATAAATTAACTGTATAAATGTAAATAATTTAAGTAATGTAAGTATGACACTGCCATGGGATGGAGAACCATCTTCACTTCTAATTAAAGACACTGTATCAGTTACAGTATTTAAATAAATTAAGCAGATACAAACACATGTCCAAAGCTGGGAATTAAAATAGGCCCTTAATTTTAGTACACAGAGGCCCAAACAGCCCCAAACGCCCAATAAATAGTGACTGTCTATGGCATCTTACAGCAGCCCCTCAGCTTTTGCCAGAACCCACAGCTTGCCAGTTTGGGACTGCAGGTAGAACTAGTCCTGACAAGAAAAAAATACACAAGCAGCATATGATTTTTGCTTTTAGATACAATTAAAATATAACTTTTATTGATAATTAAAGCATTCTATTTAAAATGTACAAAATTCACAAAATGCAATCATTTCTGACGAGTAGTCTATAAGCACATTGGTCAAATGGAGCTAATGTTTTCCCCCTATAAGGTTATATAATTAAAAAAAACCTATGTTGGTCCAGATGCAATAACCCATATCAACCAATCAGCAGAAGCATTTACTAAGGGGCAGATTTATCAAAGGTCTAGGTGAATTTTCAAGAGAAAAAAAATTCAAATTTCAAGCTATTTTTTGTGTACTTCGACTAGGGAACAATCCAAATTCGAATTTGAAAAAAATGTGAATATCGAAATATATTATGTACTGTCTTCGACCAATCACCATCTAAAACCTGCCAAATTGCTGTTTTAGCCTATGGGGGACCTCCTAGAACAATTGGAGTCAATTGGTGGACTCTAAGGGGCAAATTCATCAAGGGTCGAATATCGAGGGCTAATTAACCCTCGATATTCGACTGGGGAATGAAAATCCTTCGACTTCGAATATCGAAGTCGAAGGACTTTGCGCAAATACTTCGATCGAACGATTAAATCCTTTGAATGGAACGATTCGAAGGATTTTAATCCAACGATCGAATTATTATCCTTCGACCAAAAAAAGTTAGGCAAGCCAATGGGGACCTTCCCCATAGGCTAACATTGAGCTCGGTAGATTTTAGGTGGCGAACTAGGGGGTCGAAGTTTTTTCTTAAAGAGACAGTACTTCGACTATCGAATGGTCGAATAGTCGAACGTTTTTTAGTTCGAATCCTTCAATTCGAAGTCGAAGTAGCCCATTTGATGGTCGAAGTAGCAAAAAAAACACTTTGAAATTCGAAGTTTTTTTTCTTCTATTCCTTCACTCAAACTTAATGAATGGGCCCCGATTTGCACAATTCTAATTCGGGAAAATATGGACCTATTTGATCGAAAACGGACCTATTTGACCAAAAAAAACTTAGACTTAATTTCGGTTGATCTTTTTGAATTCGAATTCAACGTTTTTTCAATTCGAAATTTGACCCTTGATAAAAATGCCCCAAACTGTTCCTATCGCCAGCTATACCTTATACAATTCATTATAAGAAGGTTACACTCAAAGGGTTGTGTTTCAAAGCATCTAGGTGATATGCAATCTAGAATCACACTGCTCCAAGTTAATGTTAGAGGCTGTGTAAATACCTGTTACAAAATCCAACTCCCATAGAGTTTTGACAATTTAGATGTTGGTGTGAATAATTAGCAATTCATCTTTATAACCATTTGGCCTTGATCCATGCTTGAATTAATTTGCTAGTCCATGACGAATGAACAATTTCTCTAAAGGACTGCAGCATATCAACGCTATATTAAAAGGATGGTTTACCTTTAAGGTAACTTTTATTATGTTATAGAACGGCCAATTCTAAGCAACTTTTCGGTTTTCATTATTTATTTTTTATAGTTTTATGGTTATTTGCCTTTTTCTTCTGACTCTTTCCAGCTTTCAAATGGGCGTCGCTGACTCTCTTCTAAAAAAACAAACGCTCTGTAAGGCTACAAATGTATTGTTATTGTTACTTTTTATTACTGATCCTTCTATTCAGGCCTCTCCTATTCATATTCTTATCTCTAATTCAAATCAATGCAGGTTGCTAAGGTAATTTGGACCCTAGTTAACAAATTGTTAGAGATGCAAATTGAAGAGCTGCTGAATAAAAAGCTAAATAACTCAAAAACCTTCAATAATAAAAAATGAAAACAAATTGCAAGTTGTCTCAGAATATCACTCTCTACATCATACTAAAAGTTATCTCAAAGCTGAACAACCCCTTTAATAAGAGTACTGCTATTGAACCAGACAATAATTCCCTGTTGAAGTCTGGCAGTAGGGTTCCAGTCTTGAGTCACTTGAGACCAAATATGCAAGTGGAGCAACTAATCACACATATTGCTGACCCAAAATTATACATATTACTCACCAGGAATGCTCTTGATAATGGTTTAGAATTTTCAATGTTTTTTTTTAACTAATTAAAAAAAAGTTTTAATTTTACCTAATGTGAGCTGTATAGATCGTTCTTTACTAAAAGTGTTTTCCTTTTACATATTCTATATCTTCAATAAGTAGCAAGGGGCATTCAAGCTAGTTACCAGTGTATATCTTTCGATTGCAATTTTTCCCTGGTTCCTTTTAGTTGAGAAAGGGCACTTGTCATACATATTGTGGGACACAACTTAATTTCATTTAATATCCAATTAGTTTGTGTTTGGTAACAATAACTCTGTTGTGCTCTAGTTGCACCAGCAGTAGTGCAAATGCAAGTAGGAACATCAGAACTCCATAAAAAGTTACTATATTAATACATTATTAATTAGTTTATAATTGTATAAATATTATGATATCTACACTTACTTACTATCAAAAAGGAATAGGGCAATGGGTCAGATTTGCTCATCACTAGTTATGAGGATTACATATCCTACAATGGCATAAAATGTTGGAAATAGTAGTAGTAGCAGTAGAAGAGTATTGCTTCAAGCATGACAACAAGTGTATCTGCAGCTAAAGCCAGCAAGTACAGTGTGATATCCTACATTTCCGAGTATTATGTATTGAATAGAATAAATTCCAGAATAATTTTGCTTCCACGATAAGAGTATAGAATATAAAATATTTCAAAAGGGATGGTTATTTTCAGTAACACTGCACAGGGTAGCTGGGAGGTGTACAGTTTGCCACAGTTTCAGGATTCATATAAAAGTTTTTATATGAAAAATTAAAAAAGCTATTTAACTTCCATGGTGTCATTGCCAGGCTGTGTATTTTTGTAGTTTTTTTTTTCTTTTATACTTGACACTACCCTGTTCAGCAACCTTGCCAAGGGCTATGATACCGTGTTTTCAATTCCTGACATTTTATTATACATATTATTGATTCTGCAAGGCATAGTCGCCCTGATAAATGTTTTTTCTTATGTCTGCATTTCAGGTTTGCACTTTGTTAAAGTGCTTAAATACTGACTTGAAAACCTGTGGGTTACCTGTTGAAACAGCATCGACCAAGTTTGATTATTTTTCTCTGAGTGGTAATTTTTCCAGTTCTTTTGTATTTCCAGAAGTTTTGTTAAGCGAAATTAAACTGGCTGCAGGAATGTTTCAGGTAAATATGTGTGTGTCTGGCTATATTTTTTTCTTTCAATGAACAGATGATTACATTTCAGAATTGCATTAAAAAAATTGATATCGGCAGCAAGGAAGTTACAAATATGACAGGGGTTGTGATATTTTAAGGCTAAAATGAAAGTTACTGTATGCTGAAATAAATGTTAAGCTAAATATGAGTGATTGTGATTAGAAATGACTAATAATATTATTTGAGTTAGGCTTGAAACTTACACTGTATCATTGAAACTCATTGATAAGCCCTAATGAATATAATGAACAAAACGAGATGTAATTTTTTTTACCTACAATGCAACATTTTTCCCAAAAACTGCAGCACCTGCTGCAATTTTGTGCAAAATGTTGTAAATTTTAATGGTGTTTTACATTCCTCCTAAATGCTTTATATTTTACATCCTCTGGTCACAAATTATTATATGCTGTTAGTAATTACTGACATGATAAAAAGTCTGTTTATTAATACATGTATTTGATTTGTATTTTAGTCTGTTTATTAATACAGGTTTTTGATTGTATGTTATACTTTAGGTTTTGCCTGATGGACGTCTTATCAGCCAAAGCAGTATCTCTCAAAAGCCTCTTTTAAGTGCTACACTTCTTGCAAGACTGTACGATAAAGACCCAAAACACTGATCTTATAATATATATATATATAAATAAATATATTACTTGATGTAAAACTTTTCTTTTGTTTTTTCTTTTTTACTGTTTTTGGCGACGTTGATAAAAATGTGATAAAATCTGCCATCTCTCAGGTGAGTGTTTAGAAAAAGGAATTTTAATTGACATCTAAAAACAATAACCCAGGTAAAAACAATATTCACAGACAGAATATACAAAATCAAGGTCCAACCAACACACAGTAAGTAGCCCATTCTGACATTACTCTTTGTAATATTTAAAAAGTGTCAGATTTTGTAGTTTTCATTTTTGTATAGTCAAATAGGAATGGGTGTGGTCTAATAGGAATAATTAGCACCCACATTAGTAAAAATATACATTTTCTATAGCAATATGAAGATGGAGGAAGCAGGACAGCAGTCCATTTATTAATAGTGAAAGAGTGGTTGGACTATCAGTAAATTAACTTTGCAGCTAGTAGTGCTGCCCTGCTTCCTGTCATCTTCATATTGCTATTGAATGTTTGGTGCTTTGGATGGGAGCACAAGAGGTTAAGCAAAGCCAACTTTGCTCTGCCACGTCTGCTGATGCTGAATGCTTTGATAAATGTTCTGCCAATTTGATGTGTGTTTCTGAACTTAGTAAGGCCTCTGGTATGTTGTAACAGCAAGTATTGCAACCAAAGAAAGATAAAAAAGCAACCATAAATAAATAAATTATGAAATAATGGGCAATAGGTCAAGGTTGCAGTCTGGAAAGGGAGGGCAATGTTCAGAGGCATGAGGCAAACATAAAAGGGGTCATTTACCATGCAGAATGCAGTGTGCAAAAAGGCACCAATCTGCTCTTCAGAAATTACCACACCTGACCACATTAGTCAGTATTTTAGTGAGGGGGAGGGGGTGAGGCACATAGGTGTCCCCCCACCAGCCCCCTGAATTTGCGCATCCACAGTGGTTTCCTGCCCCAACCGCCTGCCTTGTGCCAAATTGAAAAATTAGTGCTCGGTGCAATAAACAGTTGTCTGCATATTCCCAGTATGATTTTTTGTTAATATCACATCAAATGAAAAAAAAGGTTGATATATACCTGTACTGTAGTATATCAGTTATCCAGAAACGACCATTTACACTTTACTCGATTTTAATCAAATAATTCACATTTTTAAATGTGATTTCCTTTTTTTCTGTATTAATAAAAAGAAAAACTACTTGTTCCCAACTAAGATATAATTAATCCTTGAAGGAGGTAAAACAATCCTATCGGATTTGTTTAATGTTTAAATTATTTTTTAGTAGAAAAAAAAGTATAGATCTAAATTATTGAAAGACCCTTTTATCTGAAAAACCCAGGTCCTGAGCATTTCAAATAGCAGGTCCCATACCTGTATTGGAAATCTTGATGTAATATAATTATGTTGAAGTCAGAAGTCCATTTATTACTGTAATTTCATATTCAGAGGGATCTTATACAAAGGCACCCCAAGTGAGCCACTATATGAAATAAAGCCTCAAAAACTCCTGTAATGACTAAATATTTGGCATCCTCATATAAGTCTTTAAGAGCTTTATATGTTGCTGTTTATTGTGGTTTCTAATAAAAATTGGGTTCTTACATGCTGCAGGGAACCCTTCCTCTTGGTTTATAATAAAGGAAGTAAGTGCTCCAGGAAAGAGAATAGGATATTCCATAAAACATAATCTATCCTTCATCTAAATGCACCTTGCTGTGAGATAAATAATATAATTGGTTGAAATACCCTAACTTTTACCTTTTTCCAGCAACTCAAAACCCAGCCGAGCCCAAAAAAATTGCATTGTGAAAGTGTACTGCAAATGTCAGAAAGGTTTTACTGGGACTATGAATGAGGACTGCATGTAAATAAAGTAAATTGTGTTCACATAATTTATTTTCCGTTCAATCATGTGCCTACACTATTGACTGAAATGTTTTGTAAGGTCTTTTGCTTTGAAATATACAGATCTGATCTACATGTAATACAGAAATAACTGATGGACATCTACCTTGGCAGCTATGACTATGTATTTGTCTAACCTTCATTGCATTATGTAACTTCATAAAAATAACACATAAGAAAGCATGTTTAATATAATGAACTTTGCCCAAGGTTGAATGTGTCTGTGAGTCTCTGGAATCTGCCTACAAACTGTGTGAAAGGTGATAGACTCTATAACCTTAGAGCCCTTTGCACTGATAAGAGCAACATACTGCACACTGCTTGACAAGCTTGAAACCAGCAACACGTGTACAGCCTTCCACCATGATCTGCTTCTCTTTTCTACTTTTAATTTTACTTAATTCCAATCAAGGTTGTGCCGTGGACAAATTTATTGCAGCCACTTATGAGCATGCTGTCATACTTCCAGAAAATTCATCAATTCCAGTTACAGCAGAGAAAGCTTTAGAGCTAATGAACAGAAATATAGATATACTGGAAAAAGCCATTACGTCTGCAGCACGTCAGGTACTGTATATGCCATGCTTCCTAATTTATCCTCTTTAGCCCTAAAATATTTGAATAACATTTTTTGGTGTTCATATTTGCATATACCATACCCTAAAGGTGAAACATATTGCTTGTAATTCCACACTTTGAATTTGAAAATTCTGAATTATAAAATAAATGAAAATGTTTAGCTATGTAACATCATAATTTGTCCCGCAGTTTGGGTTGTCCCCTAATCTTAAAATTATATTTTTCCTATATCTATTATATTTCTTCCCTATTCGTAACAAGCTATGCTTTGATAAAGCAAATCATACATTACCTAAGCAATGCTCTTCATGATCATTTTGTATATATAAATGATAGCAACTGCAAGTTGTCCTTTCCATCCTTACTATCTGTTTTACATGTTCTAGTAGCATTTTTGCAGAGTAAAGCCACGGGATGGCTACTCCCATAGACTCTATTTTATCAAATCTTTTTTAAAAAATGATTTCATTTTTCTCTGTAATAATAAAACAGTATCTTGTAATTGATCCACACTAAGATATCATTAGTCCTTATTGGAAGCAAAACCAGCCTATTGGTTTTATTTAATGTTTAAATGATTTTTAAACATAGACAAAGTATGAAGATCCAAATTACGGAAATATCTGTTTATCCCAAAAACCCCAGGTCCCAAGAATTCTGGATAACAAGTCCTATACCTATACAAACCTCACTGTTATCAGTACATAAAGGATGTACTTTATCAGTATGAATTAATTTACAGCGTAAATTAAGCAATTGACTGCAACTTCATAATAAAAGTTTTTCTTAATGCTTTAACATAAACTTGGACAAGTTAGGTGGTCAAGATCTTTTGTATACTTTCTTGTGTACACTGTGGGGCTGATTCACTAAGGGTCGAATATCGAGGGTTAATTAACCCTCGATATTCGACTAGGAATTGAAATCCTTCGACTTAGAATATCGAAGTCAAAGGATTTAGCGCAAATACTGCGATCGTACGATCGAAGGATTATTCCTTCGATCGAAGGATTATTCCTTCGATCGAACGATTAAATCCTTCAAATCGAACGATTCGAAGGATTTTAATCCAACGGAAGGAATATCCTTCGATCAAAAAAACTTAGGAAAGCCTATGGGGACCTTCCCCATAGGCTAACATTGACTTCGGTAGCTTTTAGCTGCCGAACTAGGGGGTCGAAGTTTTTTTTAAAGAGACAGTACTTCGACTATCGAATGGTCGAATAGTCGAACGATTTTTACTAAGAATCCTTCGATTCGAAGTCGTAGTCGAAGGTCAAAGTAGCCTATTCGATGGTCGAAGTAGCCCAAAAAAACTTTGAAATTCGAAGTTTTTTTACTTCGAATCCTTCACTCGAATTTAGTGAATCGGCCCCTGTGTGTGTCCACTTGAGCACTAGTCAATTAAGGTAGTTCTAACTAAATTGTGGGGAGGAGGCACAGGTGTAATTCTGTGCAATCTATTAATACCACTGGCATAAATTGCATGCATGTAGATAAAGAAACCTTCACGATTATGGATACTATTGATATAGTAGCAGTCAGGAATGTTATATATGGTTTCTACTGAAGTTTGAATTGCCTTTTTGTTTGTATTGATGTTGAAACAAATAGTAAAACCAGTCAGTATAGTACATGTATCGGATCTATTATCCAGATTGCTTGGGACCTGGGATGGAGCCTGGACCCTTAACACTAATAAAAACATTTAAATATTAAAAAAAAAAAATCCAATAAATATTTTCCATAGTATGATAATAATGCAGAAATTTAACCTTTACAAACAAGAGCACAGGTATGAGATTCCTTATCCAGAAGCCAGTTATCCGGAAAGCTCTGAATTACGGGAGGTATATCTCCCAGAGTCCATTTTATGAAAATAATTCTAATTTTTAAAAATTCTATTTTCTCTGCAATAATAAAACAATGCACTGTCCTTACGGATTTGCATGAATCCGTATTAGTGGCAAAACACCCTATTGGGTTTATTTAATGCCAATTACAGAAAGATACCTTATCTGGAATTTAGGTCCCAATAATTCTGGATAATAGGTCCCATGTTGCTGGAATCATTAATCTCCTTGAATTTGTCAGGGAGCCGGGAGCTCCCTCCAGGGAGGTAGTCAGGATCAAGGAGGAAGCCCTCTAGTGGGAGCAAGGTTGCGGTATCTGAAGGGTTAAGCAGAATCAGTAGTAGTGGTCACAGGCAGGAGTTAATGAGGGCAGGCAGATCAGATGCAAAAGTCCAAAGTCCAGGCAAAGTTCAATAACACTGGCAGGTAACAAGAATCACAGACAGGGAGCAGGAATCAAGGCTGGGAGCAGGAATCAAGGCTGGGAGCAAGCAGGACAGGAACCCAGGATCAATAGTGGTTTGAATCCTATTCTTTCTATTCTTTTATGACGAGATCCCGGCACCAGTGATGACATCATCATGCAGCGACGCTGCGGCCATGTGTTCAGCATGGGCGCCGCCATCTTGGATCTTCACTGACCGCCGAGAATGTAAACAACGTCGTCGGGTACTTCTGGCAGTCCTGACAGTACCCCCCTCCCCCACGGGGGGCCACTGGACCACCAGGACAAGGCTTTTGGGGAAACTTAGTGTAGAAATCCCTCACAAGACGAGGAGCATGAACATCAGACTGTCCTTCCCAGGAGCATTCTTCAGGGCCAAAGCCCTTCCACTTGATTAGGTACTGAAGAGAACCCCTGGAGATTCTGGAGTCAAGGATCTTTTCCACCTCATATTCTTGTTGACCATCCACAGAGATAGTAGTAGGGGGAGACTGGTCAACAGAAAAGCGGTTGGAGGTAGCGGGTTTCACCAAGGAGACATGAAACACGTTGGGGATTTGCATCTCAGGGGGAAGCTGAAGTCTTGACAGCCACAGGATTGATAATCTCCAAGATGGGAAATGGACCCACAAACTTCGGACCCAACTTGGGAGATGGCACCTTCAGACGAATGTTTCGGGAAGAAAGCCAAACTTTATCACCAACCTTGAAGAGAGGAGAGGACCTACGTCTTCGATCAGCAAAGGTCTTGTGCACAAGAGCACTCTTCTCCAAATTAGACTTGGTTGCAGCCCAAATAGAGGACATATGGGCTGCATGGTCATCAGTGGCTGGAACATCAGACAAAACAAAGTCTTGCGGAAAGGCTTGGGGATGTTGGCCATACACAGACATGAATGGAGATCTTCCAGTGGATGAATGACAGGCATTGTTATGGGCAAATTCCGCCCACGGGAGAAGGTCAGACCAATCATCTTGGCAGAGGGAGACATGATTTCTCAGAAATTGTTCTAAGGCTTGATTCACTCGCTCTGCTGCCCCATTCGTTTGGGGATGATAGGCAGAGGAGAATTGGAGAGCGATACCCAAGACCTTGCATAAGGAACGCCAAAACTTCGCTGTGAACTGGGAACCTCTGTCAGAGACAATCTCCGCCGGGAAGCCATGCAGGCGGAAAATTAATTGAATAAACAACTGCGACAACTCCACTGCAGATAGAAGCTTCCGTAAAGGGATGAAGTGGGCGATCTTGCTAAAACGATCTATGACGACCCAGATCACGGTGTTCCCACTGGAGGGAGGAAGTTCGATTATGAAGTCCATTGCCAAATGCGTCCAAGGACGAGAGGGGACAGGCAATGGCTGTAGTAACCCGCTAGGGTGAGAATGGCTAGGCTTGGAAGTGGCACAAACGGTACAAGCAGCAACAAATTCCTCGACATCTTTACGAATAGTCGGCCACCAGACTAGACGCCGTAAAAGTTCTAGAGTCTTAGCAGGACCAGGATGTCCCGCTTGCTTGGAACTATGAGTCTGTTGCAGGATAGGCCGACGAAGTTCAGGAGGTACGAATGCCATTCCGATGGGAGTATCAGGAGGGGCAGAAGATTGACCAGCCAGAATTTGATCAGCAAATTGAGGGTACAAAGAAGCGATGATCTTGACAGGAGGAATAATTGGCTCTTGTCTTTCAGGAGTACGATCCACCGGAGTGAAACTTCGAGACAGAGCATCGGCTTTCCGATTCTTGGAGCCAGGGCGATAAGTCAAGACAAAGTTAAATCGAGAGAAGAAGAGAGCCCACCTTGCTTGTCTGGGATTCAGCCTCTTGAGAGATTGAATGAATTCAAGATTCTTATGATCTGTGTAGATCGTGACTGTGATCGAGGAACCTTCAAGGAGGTGACGCCACTCTTCTAAGGCAAGCTTGACAGCCAGGAGTTCTCGATTTCCTACATCATAATTTTGTTCGGCAGGAGAGAACTTCTTAGAGAAATACGCACATGGGTGCAACTTTCCATCAGAGGGATGTCTTTGGGACAGGATAGCTCCAGCTCCAACTTCAGAAGCATCCACCTCGATGAAGAAAGGTAACTCCGGATCAGGATGGCGGAGAACCGAAGCAGAAGTGAAGGCATCCTTCAAGGATTGAAAAGCTTCAATAGCAGGTGGGGGCCATGAGCTGGGTTTACCCCCTTTTCGGAGGAGGGCCAGGATAGGAGCAATACGAGAAGAGAACCCCTTAATGAATTGCCGGTAGTAATTGGCAAAAACAATGAATCTCTGGATTGCCTTGGTGCTCAGCGGTAGGGACCACTCTTGGATTGCAGACACTTTCACAGGATCCATCTCGAAACCCTCTGGGGAGATGATATAGCCCAGAAAAGGAATCTTGGACACTTCAAACACACATTTCTCCAGCTTGGCAAAGAGGGAGTTCTTCCTCAAACGAGAGAGTACTTCCTTCACCTGGGAGCGATGGCTTGCTAGATCCTTGGAGAAAATCAGGATGTCATCAAGGTACACGACCACAAACTTTCCCAAGAGATCCCAAAAAATGTCGTTCACAAATTCTTGGAAGACAGCGGGGGCATTGCAGAGACCAAAGGGCATCACGAGGTATGCGTAGTGCCCATCACGAGTGTTGAATGCTGTCTTCCATTCGTCACATTTCACATTGCGGATGAGGTTATACGCCCCACGGAGATCCAACTTAGTGAAGATTTTAGCCCCCTTCAGTTGATCAAAAAGTTCTGCAATCAGAGGCAAAGGATACCGGTTCTTAACGGTGATTTTATTAAGACCCCAGTAGTCAATACAAGGACGTAGGCCTCCATCCTTCTTCTCCACGAAGAAGAATCCAGCCCCTGCATGGGAAGTAGAAGGGCGAATAAACCCCCGCTGGAGATTTTCTTGGATATATTCCTTCATGGCAGCGGTCTCTGCTGGGGAGAGACGATAAGTGCGACCTCTAGGAGGCATGGTTCCAGGCAGGAGATCAACTGGAGGGAGAAATTCTGCAGACTTTTTACAGAAGACATCGGAGAATTCCTTGTAGAAGGAGGGAAGCGTCTTCAAATCTGACGTAGAAATATTCACCTTCTGGATGGGTTCAGCAGTGCTGTTGGCAGTATGGACTCCAAGGGGAAACCTGCCCAGAGGACCAATCCATGATAGGGTTATGCAGGCGTAACCAGGGAAGCCCCAAGACAGCTGGAACAGAAGGACAGGAAATAATCAGGAACAATAACTTTTCTTTGTGTCAAGTACACAATTCTACAGGCAATTCCCCAGTAGTCATAGAGATAAACTCGGATTCAAGGGGTCGGTCATCAATGGCGGGTACTCGAAGTGGAGGAGTCAATGGAAACAGGGGAACATTCATATGCTTGGCAAAGAGAGCGTCCATGAAATTTCCGGCAGCTCCAGAGTCAATAAAAGCTGAGCCTACAATGGTCTTAGTGACCAGATGGATCTGTAAAGGCAGAAGAAACCTGTGAGAGTTCTCTTGACATTTGGGAACAACATCCCTCACATGAGACTTTCCCGGGTCACCTTGAAGAGGGGAACTCTGAGGTTTACAGGAATAACACCCCTCACACGAGTCTTTCCAGGGTTACCTTGAAGAGGGGAACTTGGAGGCTTCACAGGACAAGAGTTGGCAAAGTGGGATTGACCACCACAATAGAGACAAAGTCCAGCCGTACGTCTCCGGAGTTTCTCCTGTTCAGAGAGACGAGCTCTTCCGACTTGCATAGGTTCCTCCGGAGGAATAACAGAAGGCTGCTGGGGGGTAGAAGGTAACAGCGGTCTTTGGAAGCGAGGAGCCAACATGGGTTGAAATTTCTTGACTAAATCCCTATCAGCCTGATGTTCTCTCTGACGGGTGTCCTCCTTGACAGACAAGGCAATGAGGTCTTCAACATGCGTGGGTAATTCATGGGAGACCAGGACATCTTTGAGGCGGATAGAGAGTCCATTGTAGAAGGCAGCATGATAGGCATCATTGTTCCAACAAGTCTCTGCAGCGAGAGAACGGAAATCAATGGCATATTCCGCTACACTGCAATTCCCTTGGCGGGTCTGGAACAGACGAGAAGCAGCGGTCGCCACCCAATCAGGAGCATCGAACACCGTCCGGAATTCTTGAAGGAAGGCTTTGGAATCATCTAATAAAGGAGATTCTTTCTCCCAATGCGGAGATGCCCATTCAAGCGCTTTCCCTGCCAGACGAGTGATCACGAAACCAACCTTAGCTCACTCAGAGACAAATTCTGCAGGTTGCAGGGCGAACCGGATCTGGCACTGATTCACAAAACCACGACAGGCTTGAGGGTCGCCATTGTAGAGAGGCGGTGCAGGAATACGTGGACCTGAAGTGGAGGACTGTGTAGCCATGTCGGCAGCAACTGGCGTTCTCACGTTGGAATAGTCGGCGTCAGCATGGATAACTTTTCCAAAATCGCCTCCAGCGTGTGTCCGACAAAATTTTGCCGAGCTTCGTACGCCTCCATGCGAGTATGCAGACCTCGAAAGGCCCTGCCGAAATCTGGCTGAGCTTCCTCAGTGGGATCCATGGCCCAAGAATAATGTCAGGGAGCCGGGAGCTCCCTCCAGGGAGGTAGTCAGGATCAAGGAGGAAGCCCTCTAGTGGGAGCAAGGTCGCGGTATCTGAAGGGTTAAGCAGAATCAGTAGTAGCGGTCACAGGCAGGAGTTAACGAGGGCAGGCAGATGCAAAAGTCCAAAGTCCAGGCAAAGTTCAATAACACAGGCAGGTAACAAGAATCACAGACGGGGAGCAGGAATCAAGGCTGGGAGCAGGAATCAAGGCTGGGAGCAGGAATCAAGGCTGGGAGCAGGAATCAAGGCTGGAAGCAAGCAGGACAGGAACCCAGGATCAATAGTGGTTTGAATCCTATTCTTGGTGGCCGTCATAGTGTTTTGGGCGCCCTTTTATGACGAGATCCCAGCACCAGTGATGACATCATCATGCAGCGACGCTGCGGCCATGTGTTCAGCATGGGCGCCGCCATCTTGGATCTTCACTGACCGCCGAGAATGTAAACAACGCCGTCGGGTACTTCTGGCAGTCCTGACAGAATTACTGTCTTTTACCTCTTTATATCTGCTCAGAGTAATACCCTACCACTGCAGGAACTGAGGGGCCTCCTTCTGCCAGATCTTCCATTTTACAAGTATATGGATTCATTGTGCCTTCTACTAACCAAAAATAGTAACTGTCATTAACTCAATTTGAGCATTAAAGAAATTGATCATGAAAACCTCTTATATGTTTCCATAACGTCTTTATAATTTTCTTAGTACCAAATTTATAGAGCAATTTTTAGAGCAAATAGTATGGACGCAAAGTATTGTATGGATGCAAGTAACTTCATTTAAGCACCCAAATTTGCAAATGAGGATATGGTCTTTTCTATTCAGATCAATAAAATACATTCTGTTTATTTTATTCTTAGGGTGCACATATAATTGTTACTCCAGAAGATGGTATTTATGGCTGGATATTTACTAGAGAAACAATATATCCTTACCTTGAAGATATTCCAGATCCCGAAGTTAACTGGGTACCTTGCTCTGACCCTGAAAGGTGAATATGGAAAGGATGACTAGCATCAATTTTAGCAAAGATTTAAAAATACATTTCATATGGAAAATTTACTTGCATGGATTAAGACCAAAAATACCATACTATATGGTAAAATTAGTTTTTAACCTATAATCAATGTTTTTTTTTAAAGAGAACAACTTTATATGAATTGCCAACTAGTTTCTCATCCTCCTTTCATACATTGATGAGAGTATACAAGACTTAATCACCACTGAAACACACTACCTACAAAGGGAGCACAGTTTGTTTAAGTTGAAATAACCCTGTCCTAACCTATGGTCATTGATAGTTTTCCACTGATTTACTTTAACCATGACACAGTATATAACATTCTAAAACAAGACTTTTTCTTACCTTTAGTAGACTGTCTAAGCCAGTGATCCCCAACCAGTAGCTCGTGAGCAACATGTTGCTCTCCAACCCCTTGGATGTTGCTCTCAGGGTCCTCAAAGCAGGTGCTTATTTTTGAATTTCAGTCCTGAAAGCTAATTTTAATTGCATAAAACCGAAGTATAGTACCAAGTACAGCCTGTTGTAGGCTGCCAGTCCACACAGGGGCTACCAAATAGCCAATCATAGGCTTTATTTGGCACCCCAAGGAACTTTTTCATGATTGTGTTGCTCCCCAACTCTTTTTACATTTGAATGTGGCTCACGGGTTAAAAAGGTTGGGGACCCCTGGTCTAAGCTATTGCTGAGTGGTTGCTATTTAGTAGTTGCACTTGTCCATTTTAGTACCATTTTTTTGTAAATGAGACCCTGTATGCTACCTAAACATTATTTTGTGTGTCCTCCTTCTGCATCATGAAGTCTTTATATTTCTGTATGTGTCTATATTTGTATGCATCATTATGCCTTATTTTGACCATCACTGTAAAATATATTGACTTTCAAAAATGTTGATAATAATTCACTGTAACTATGCATAGAAGGTGAAAAGTCTTTGTTTATGAATTGTAGGTTTGGACGAGCTCCGGTTCAAACAAGACTAAGCTGTATAGCAAAAAACAATTCTATTTATGTGGTTGCAAATATTGGAGATAAAAAGCCATGCAACGTATCCACTGTGGGATGCCCAGAAGATGGTCATTACCATTACAATACAGCTGTTGTCTTTGACTCTGATGGGAAATTAGTGGCACGATACCACAAGGTATGTGAAGGTTTTCTACCCTTATGAAGTAATTGGTGGAAATAATGTTTTAGAACTATTTATGTCTTTTTAAAGGCATTTTAAAAAAATGTTTACTTTTGTATCAACCATCAAAACAATAAGGGGCCTATTTATCAAAAGTTGGATTTTAGTGGTTTTAGAGGTTTTCGAAACCACGACTAAACTCACATGGGGGAATGTAATAAAAGTCACAAAGTGCAAAACAATTAGTACAAATAAATATATAGTCTCATTTCGCAATGTAATACTCTTCCTTAAACTGTTATTTCATTGCGAATTTTAATTGCGCATTGCCAATTTTAATTTCGCATTGCCCACTTTTAAAAAGTGCTTGAAAAAAAGTACTTTTAGAGCAAACATAACTTTTTCAGTAAGAAGTTTTATTACATTCACTGCACACTGGCGCTAACTATAAAATTCGCAAACCTTCTTCCACTGTCGCAAAAGCTTTATTAAATTCGCACAAAGGCAAATTTTTTCACATAGAGGCATATCTTTTCACATTGTGAATATTTTTTCCGTTACAGACTTTTATTACATTCCCCTAACAAACTCTAAAAATATGATTGTCATGACATTTATTAAAAAATCAAAATAAAAAAAGTACAAATGGAAAATTACACTGAATGATGTGCTAAAATAAGATTACAGTGAAAACCTCCTAAAATTCATGTCTTTCGTACAATTCCTAGAGAAAAAAATATCGGAAAACCATTAAAAGTCCAAATTGATTTAAAGCAGTCCAATAGGGTTAGCATAGCTTCCATTGACTTCTGTAGGATCTTGACAACTTTTACCTGACAAAGTTTTGTATTATTGGTTTTCATGGTTTTTACATTTAATAAATCTTGAATTTTTAGAGCTTTTAAAAAAAATTTTAAACATTTTTTAAAAAAAAATTCAATTGCTAGTAAATGAGCCCCTGAGAGATAGATATATTTCTATGAAATTTAAAAGTTCAAACTGGCCAGTCTGGATTACTAGCAGTTCAGATTTCATTAGTGATGCTAGAAGCTCTGTTAAAGGGGATATTCCATTTGCAGTCTATGTAAAGAGATGCCATAAAAGATGCCAGCACAGGTATGGGACCTTTCTATCCAGAATGCTTGGGACCAGAGGTTTTTCAGAGATCCCTTACATAATTTGGTTTGTCATACCTTAAGTCTACTAGAAAATCTTGTAAACCCAATAGGCTGGTTTTTCTTCCAATAAGGATTAATTACACTATATCTTAGTTTGGATCAAATACAAGGTACTATTACAGAGAAAAAGGAAATCGTTTTTTAAAATTTGGATTATTTGGATAAAATGGAGTCTATGGGAGATGGGCTTTGTGTAATTCAGAGCTTTCTGGATAACAGGATTCCAGATAATGGATCACATATCTTTAGTGCCCTATACTAAAAGCAAATTAGCAGCAATATAGTGATAATTAAATGCTGCTATTCTTTATTGTGTGGTGATCAATTTCAGCCTATGCATCTGTGGAAACACATTTTATGATTAAAAGACATGTTGTTCCTTTACTATTACTAGGAGCTTTTGATTATGAAGAATCGCTGGTAGTATAAATTGTATTAGGTTTCTTAAATCGCATTTACATCTGTTTTACAGTACAATCTTTTTCTCGGGGAGATCCAGTTTAATGTACCACCTGAACCTGAGATGGTGACATTTGAGACACCATTTGGAAAGTTTGGAATCTTTATCTGCTTCGATATACTTTTCTATAAACCAGCAGCAGCTCTAGTAGTGGATCACCAAGTAGATAGTATACTGTTTCCCACAGCATGGATGAATGTCCTACCTCATCTAACTGCTATAGAATTTCACTCAGCATGGGCTATGGGTATGGGCGTTAATCTACTTTCTAGCAACACTCACAACACCAGCATGAGAATGACAGGTAAGTAAAATATATCATGTGGCCATTTACAATAAGAGCTGTTCAATGTTAAAGTAAACAGGCTAGTTTAAGCTAGTATAAAATATATTATCACAACTAAATAACTTTAGTGTCTAATATTAAAATTGAGGACCTGCATCATCTGCTGTACCCTACACTGAACTGCTGATCTTGATGATGGTCTCTACTATAATTCCAAGTCATATTTATTGCATACACAATGTGCAGACTAAAGGAATAGGCACCCTGGGCCTGTTAGGCTCACCTTTAAGATATATTTTATAGAAGACCTAGCAACTTTGCTAGGAATAGGCCATTTCTTTATTTTATTTGCCTTTTTCTTCTGCCTATTTCCACCTTTTAGATAGGGGTCACTAATATCAGCAGCCCAAAACTGTAATTAATTCAAATAAATGGGGTTTGTCATGCTTAGATCTAACTTAATTATTAAATTTTTATGAAGGCTGAATCCTCACTGTTATACAGCTGGAACTAACAAGTGGAGATTTAGTGGTCAGGAAGCTATGTCTCAGGATTGTGTCAGAGAAAAGAGATGAGATCTGGGTGACTATGAACCATGAAGAGCAAGGTGAGGGTTTTTGGATAGGAAGCAGAGTCTGACATAATTGGTCACAGAAGATTTTTTTTTAAAAAATGTGCAGTGGAAATGGATAATATAATTTCTTGATGGGTAAAAGTGCATGTTGATGTTGGTCCAACACTGTGGTTTTGTAAAAAAGCCTATTCAGTAAAGTGCTTTCAGCCTGTATTTAAATAAATTGGTAATTCTTGTCCTGTATGTCCTGTATTAATTACATTCTTTTTATAGGCAGTGGGATTTTTTCACCTGAAACCCTTGGGCCATATTACTATAACATGGACACTGAGGACGGCAATCTTACATTCTCTACATTGAGTGCACATCCGCGAAATTCCTCAACATTCTTTACTCCCAACTGGAGCCTTTATGCCAACAGTATTAGCAAATTTTCCCCTGGATCCAATGTTTTCCGTGGCCACTTGTTTTCAGATGAATTCACCTTCACAGAACTTACTGAGCCACAAGGAAATTATACTCTTTGCCAAAATAACCTCTGCTGCCATTTAACTTACACAGTAACAGTGAAGATAACCGATGAAGTCTATGTACTTGGTGTTTTTGATGGCCTTCATGAAACAGAAGGACAATATTATCTACAGGTGACTTTTCTTATTGCTTTGTGTAGATATTGTTGTTATATATTTACCTCTATGACCTTGTACGTAAAGCAAAACCAAGAGATAAGGCAAGTACAAATACAATGAGGTAGTTTATTGAGTCCAATACAAGACAATAGGTTTTGCCTGGGAAAACAGTGAGTGTGTCACCTAGGTGGAACACGAATGCTTGCCAAAGATACCCACATAACAGAAGTTTATATACCCATTTTGATGTCATAGATGGGGTGATAAAAATGGGGGTATACAGATACCATACATAGTCTGACTCCTCCTTGTACGCTATATGTCTAGATGATTTGCTTAGCCTTACATATTTTTCAGAATATACTGCAACATATTATTTCTGGTTCCAACGGTCCATAGCCTCGTAAACATCTGTTAGCTTAACATAGCCATTGTGGTAATTCCAGTAATTGAGCAACACTTCTGCAAAAGGGGCCCCACGAGACATGCTGACACTATGCTGGCACTCTGGAATTGAACTAACAGAGTGGAGATCATTTATTTGTATGGCCTAGTATAAGTTATATGAATGACCATTGTCCACAGTTGACCATTAGCCCTTATAGTCCATCCTGCCTTGGGCCCTATAGCGTTATGGCATCATAGAGGGCGGGGGTAATAGATATCAACCCTCTGACACTAACCATTCGTCCGTCATAGGAAATAGACCGTTCCAGATATAAAAAATATAAACAATATGCTTTTAAATGCTCAATTATAAGCTGCTACAAAAATATTCACTGGTGATGCTACGATTATGGGACATTATGTTTTCTTCACCCATGTATTTGGTACTAGTGATGAGCAAATTTTTTCGCCAGCCAAAGATTTGTGGTGAAATTCTTCATTTCTGCAGTTCACCATCTGCAAATTATTTTGCGAAACTGCACCAAAAATTTGCAGTGGAAAATTTGCTGCTACAAAAAAGTCACAGCAACAAAAAAACACTGACTTTAATGCATTTGGACAAAAAAAGTTACCTTAAGAAAAAAACGGTCATTGACTTTAATGCCTTTGGATGGGGATGCAACGAATCCCGTATTTGGGTTTCAGCCGAATCCCCGAATCCTTGGTGAAAGATTGGGCTGAATACTGAACCGAATCCTAATTTGCATATGCAATTAGGGACAGGAATGGAAAAAGTGGAAAAAATTCTTCTTTTGTCATGAAAAGTCAGGTGATTTCCCTACCTGCCCCTAATTTACATATGCAAATTAGGATTCAGTTCGCCCAGGCACAAGGATTCGGCCGAATCCGAACCCTGCTGGACCCGTGCATCCCTACTTTTGGAGTGAAGAAAATTGTTGTACATGTCATCTTTCTATCTAGCAGGATAGTGTACTGTTATTTGGAAACTTACAGTTCTCTTAGGACAGAGACAGACGAGAAGATTCGGGAAGATTTAGTCGCCCGGCAACCAATTGCCTCCTCTTCGGGCGACTAATCTCCCCAAACTGCCTCCCTGGCGGCTAGAATCTAAATCGCCGGCGAGATGGTACTCTGAGTGCTTTGTTTTCCAAAGTCGCCCGAAGCATTAGGCAACTTCGTGGGACTTCGGAAAACAAAGCTCTCCGAGTGCCATCCTGCCAGCGATTTAGATTCTATCTGGCAGGGAGGTAGTTCGGGGAGATTCGTCGAAGAAGAGGCGATTTGTCCCCGGGCAACTAAATCTCTCCGAATCTTCTCGTCTGTCTCTGCCCTTAAGGAGCACTGTTTATTTGTTAACTAATCTTTATCTTATTCTTAATGTTATATTCCAGGTGGGGTAAATACCAGATTCTGGTTGCGAACTTTAAATTTAGAAAAGCAGCATAGCTTAACCCTTTGCCTGCCAAGTACGTACGCCGTACGTTCTGGCAGGCAAGGGCTCAGACTGCCTAACATGTACCTAGTACGTTGTTTGGCACTTCCGGGTTTCTTCTTTGATCTGCGGCTGGGGAGCGCAGGAAAAAGCCGCAGATCACTCGGCAACCCCCTAGGCAATGAGCACCGGGTCCTCAATGGTATTCCGACCCCACCGATCACCCCCCGCACCCGACCCCAATATGGCCGACATCGGCTGACACGTACCTTGTACGTTGTCAGCCAAATTTGGATTTCTTCGGTGATCTGCGGCTTGCGATGGGGGGGAAACGCCGCAGATCACTTGGCCACCCCCTAGGCAACGAGCGTCGGTCCTTCATCGCCTGCTGGCCCCACCGATCGCCTCCCATGCGACCCCAAGCAGCGCCGGGGTCAGCTGACACGTGGCTGCTTCTGGGGTATATAATCCCGCGCCCTTCTATTATGCTGATGCTGATCTTCCTGGGAGCCTTCCTGCTGCGGTCCTCCAGTGGTGCTTGAGAGAGACTTTGCCTGTCCCCCAGGTATAAAATTTACTTTATTGCACTTATTATACATTATTACACTTGTTTTTTTTTTTTTTGCTTTTTTCACCTTTTCCCTTTTTCTCCCACTTACTGTTGTACACCCATATACCCACACATATACTCACATATACACACATACACACACATTTGCAAGTGTATATACCTGTATAATCATATTTATTTGCTACATTTTATCATTGTTGCATTTTCTGTGATTTTTTTATTGAATATTCTGTTTTGCTTATGTATATTTAGTATAGCTTTGGTATAGATTTGATACAGAATGATGTATTTTACTTTGTTCGATTCATGAGAATATGTACTTTCCAAAAATATATGGTTTTCTGTTTTTATTTTACAGTTTGGTGGTCTTACGGCACATAACGCACAGTTGGGGCTCTGTTTTCAATAGCTGAGTTGGCCAAAGTAAAAATTCATATGCACGTTTTTCATTTGGGGTCCGTACATTCCATATACTTTGGTAATTCTATGCATATTGGGCATCAAACTATTCAGTAGACCTCTGACTTCCATATTTAGGGTGATTTTTCTTTGTACGTAAAACATTGTGTGCGATAAATGCGGCAAACTGCAACATTTTTAGGCGATTTTCAGAAATGTAAAAACCGTTGCTTTTATCACTAAATTTAGGAAAGACTTGCGACTTGGTACTTTGGAGTACAAAGACATGCATACCCAATTTGGATTTGTGGGAATGTGTACTTTCCAAAAATATATGGTTTTCTGGGGTGAACTTACTTTTTTCTATCTCTGCCCCCCCCAAAACTATGTAAATGTGTTGCTTTTGCAGTACCTGAAATGACAGACCATATGGGGGTCTTCTTTTGGGGCCCCTGTATGCCACATGCTTGGATACAGCTATACATATTGGGCATCAAACTGTTCAGAGGACCCTAGGCTTTCATATTTGGGGTGATTTCTCTTGATACCTAAAAGTATGTGGGTAATATGATGCTGCAGGGTAGAAATTTTAAGGTAATTTTTGGAAATGTCACCAAAATCACCAAATTTAGGAATGGTTAGAGGCTTGGTAATTTGTAGTACAAAGACATGCATACCCAATTTAGATTCGTGGGAATGTGTACTTTCCAAAAATATATGGTTTTCTGGGGTGAACTTACTTTTTTCTATCTTTGCCCCCCCCCCCCCAAAACAATGTAAATGTGTTGATTTTGCAGTAACTGAAATGGCAGACCATATGGGGGTCTTCCTTTTGGGGCCCCTATATGCTACGTGCTTGGGTTCACCTATACATATTGGGCATCAAACTGTTCAGAGGACCCTAGGCTTTCATATTTGGGGTGATTTCTCTTGATATCTAAAAGTATGTGGGTAATATGATGCTGCAGGGTAGAAATTTTGAGACGACTTTTGGAAATGTCACCAAAATCACCAAATTTAGGAATGGTTTGCGGCTTGGTACTTTGTAGTATAAAGACATGCATACCCAATTTAGATTCGTGGGAATGTGTACTTTCCGAAAATATATGGTTTTCCGGGGTGAACTTACCCTTTTCTACTTTTGCCCCCCCCCCAAAACTATGTATATGTGTTGATTTTGCTGTACCTGAAATGACAGACCATATGGGAGTCTTCCTTTTGGGGCACCTATATGACACGTGCTTGGGTACACCTATACATATTGTGTATCAAACTGTTCAGAGGACCCTAGGCTTTCATATTTGGGGTGATTTCTCTTGATACATAAAAGTATGTGGGTAATACGATGCTGCAGGGTAGAAATTGAGGTGATTTTTGGAAATGTCACCAAAATCACCAAATTTAGGAATGGTTTGCGGCTTGGTACTTTGGAGTACAAAGACATGCATACCCAATTTGGATTTGTGGGAATGTGTACTTTCCAAAAATATATGGTTTTCTGGGGTGAACTTACTTTTTTCTATCTTTGCCCCCCCCCAAAAACGATATAAATGTGTTGATTTTGCAGTACCTGAAATGGCAGACCATATGGGGGTCTTCCTTTTGGGGCCCCTATATGCCACGTGCTTGGGTACACCTATACATATTGGGCATCAAACAGTTCAGAGGACCCTAGGCTTTCATATTTGGGGTGATTTCTCTTGATACCTAAAAGTATGTGGGTAATATGATGCTGCAGGGTAGAAATTTTGAGGTAATTTTTGGAAATGTCACCAAAATCACCAAATTTAGGAATGGTTAGAGGCTTGGTAATTTGTAGTACAAAGACATGCATACCCAATTTAGATTCGTGGGAATGTGTACTTTCCAAAAATATATGGTTTTCTGGGGTGAACTTACTTTTTTCTATCTTTGCCCCCCCCCCAAAACGATGTAAATGTGTTGATTTTGCAGTAACTGAAATGGCAGACCATATGGGGGTCTTCCTTTTGGGGCCCCTATATGCTACGTGCTTGGGTTCACCTATACATATTGGGCATCAAACTGTTCAGAGGACCCTAGGCTTTCATATTTGGGGTGATTTCTCTTGATACCTAAAAGTATGTGGGTAATATGATGCTGCAGGGTAGAAATTTTGAGACGACTTTTGGAAATGTCACCAAAATCACCAAATTTAGGAATGGTTTGCGGCTTGGTACTTTGTAGTATAAAGAAATGCATACCCAATTTAGATTCGTGGGAATGTGTACTTTCCGAAAATATATGGTTTTCCGGGGTGAACTTACCCTTTTCTACTTTTGCCCCCCCCCAAACTATGTATATGTGTTGATTTTGCTGTACCTGAAATGACAGACCATATGGGAGTCTTCCTTTTGGGGCACCTATATGCCACGTGCTTGGGTACACCTATACATATTGTGTATCAAACTGTTCAGAGGACCCTAGGCTTTCATATTTGGGGTGATTTCTCTTGATACATAAAAGTATGTGGGTAATACGATGCTGCAGGGTAGAAATTGAGGTGATTTTTGGAAATGTCACCAAAATCACCAAATTTAGGAATGGTTTGCGGCGTGGTACTTTGGAGTACAAAGACATGCATACCCAATTTGGATTTGTGGGAATGTGTACTTTCCAAAAATATATGGTTTTCTGGGGTGAACTTACTTTTTTCTATCTTTGCCACCCCCCCCCCCCAAAAACGATATAAATGTGTTGATTTTGCAGTACCTGAAATGGCAGACCATATGGGGATCTTTCTTTTGGGGCCCCTATATGCCACGTGCTTGGGTACACCTATACATATTGGGCATCAAACAGTTCAGAGGACCCTAGGCTTTCATATTTGGGGTGATTTCTCTTGATACCTAAAAGTATGTGGGTAATACGATGCTGCAGGGTAGAAATTTTGAGGTGATTTTTGGAAATGTCACCAAAATCACCAAATTTAGGAATGGTTTGCGGCTTGGTACTTTGTAGTACAAAGACATGCATACCAAATTTAGATTCGTGGGAATGTGTACTTTCCAAAAATATTTGGTTTTCTGGGTTGAACTTACTTTTTTCTATCTTTGCCCCCCCCAAAACGATGTAAATGTGTTGATTTTGCAGTACCTGAAATGACAGACCATATGGGGGTCTTCGTTTTGGGGCCCCTATATGCCACGTGCTTGGGTACACCTATACATATTGGGCATCAAACTGTTCAGAGGACCATAGGCTTTCATATTTGGGGTGATTTCTCTTGATACCTAAAAGTATGTGGGTAATATGATGCTGCAGGGTAGAAATTTTGAGGTGATTTTTGGAAATGTCGCCAAAATCACCAAATTTAGGAATGGTTTGCGGCTTGGTACTTTGTAGTACAAAGACATGCATACCCAATTTGGATTCGTGGGAATGTGTACTTACCGAAAATATATGGTTTTCTGGGGTGAACTTACCTTTTTCTACTTTTGCCCCCCCCCCCAAACTATGTCAATGTATTGATTTTGCAGTACCTGAAATGACAGACCATATGGGGGGTCTTCCTTTTGGGGCTTCTATATGCCACGTGTTTGGGTACACCTATACATATTGGGCATCAAACTGTTCAGAGGACCCTAGGCTTTCATATTTGGGGTGATTTCTCTTGATACCTAAAAGTATGTGGGTAATACGATGCTGCAGGGTAGAAATTTCGGGGTGATTTTTGGAAATGTCACCAAAATCTCCAAATTTAGGAATGGTTTGCGGCTTGGTACTTTGTAGTACAAAGACATGCATTCCCAATTTAGATTCGTGGGAATATGTATTTTCCAAAAATATATGGTTTTCTGGGGTGAACTTACCTTTTTCTACTTTTGCCCCCCCCAAAACTATGTAAATGTGTTGCTTTTGCAGTACCTGAAATGACAGACCATATGGGGTGTCTTCATTTTTGGCCCCTATATGCCACATGCTTAGGTCCACCTATACATACTGGCCATCAAACTGTTCAGGGGACTCCAGGCTTTCATACTTGGGGTTATTTATATTGATACATAATAGTATGTTGGAAATACAATGTTGCAGGTTGGAAGTTTTGAGGTGATTTTAGAAAATGGCACCAAAATTGCCAAATGTAGGAAGGGTTTGCGGCTTGGTGCTTTGGAGTAGAAAGACATGCATACCCAATTTGGATTTGGGGGAATGTGTACTTTCCGAAAATATATAGTTTTCTGGGGTGAACGTACTTTTTTCTAACTTTGCCCCCCCCCCCAAACTATGTAAATGTGTTGATTTTGCAGTATCTGGAATTACAGAACTGATAGCTCAAATGAGGTGTCTACATTTTAGGTCCCCTATATACCACATGCTTGGGTACACCTATACATATTGGGCATCAAATTCAATGGATCCCAGGCTTTTATATTTGGGGTGTTTTACATTGATACCTAATGGTTTGTGGGAGATATGATGCTGTAGAGTGGAAGCTTTGAGGTCATTTTTAAAAAAATTCACCAATTTCTATAAAACTTTAGGAGACAATTGCAACTTGGTAGTTTGGAGTACAACGATATGTTTACCCATTTTTGATTCACCAGAATCTGTTCTTTCTAATAATGGGTAGTTTTCTAGGGTAAACCTACTGTTAGTGGAATGTTTGGCCTTGAAATCAGAAGTATGCCGTTTGGAGAGCGGTGCTTTGGAAATTTGGTAGTGTACTGCTTGTAGGTTTTGAGTTATACAAGTGAGAAAACTCGATAAAACTCTATATATTTGGTATTGCCGCGTTCAGGAGACATAGACCTTTCCGAATCGGCTGTGTTCTCGTACATAAAATAAATCATCTTTCTGATATATGTGATTGTTCTTTGTGAAACATGATTTTTTTCATTTTATTAGACACTTAGAAGCCTATGTTTTTTTACAGAAGTAGAATTACACCAAAATTCTTGCATATTTTGAAATTTCAGGTTGTCCTGAAAAAAACAATATATTGTTTTCCTGTGTAAACTAAAAGACCGCCCCAGGAAAGGCCCTTAAAGTGAAAGAGTGCAAAATATCTAAAAACTGCTTGGCAGTAGATGTTCACATCTAGGACAAAACGGCTGGCAGGGAAAGGGTTAAAACAAAGTTCAGAGCATACACGTCTAATCAATAAGAGATAACACTATGTAAATGTGGCACTGAGAAAGAGAGGGAGATGAGAGGGAGAGAGAAGGAGAGATGGGCGATATTAGAAAAACAAGGCAGAGATTTTCTTATCGATCTTATAGAATACACTGGTAACTTTAAGGCACAATATATATAATATATATTCAGTTGTAATCCATTCTAGCTTGTACCTCCTGGCAACCTTATCAAAATTTTCTCACAGAAAATTTTTTTTTGACACCCATTGACTTCAAATGCGTTTTGCAAAACGGAACAGATTTGCTCATCGCTATTTGGTACCACTATTTTATTAGTTAGTCTTTATTAGTTACAGTAACTAAATTAATTTAGCAGATACAAACAGTAAGTAGATCTGCCGACCATTGTTGGGACCACATTTGGTACAAATCTTTACTGTTGGACTAGCTTTCAAGGAGAATTAATAATGAGCCCCTCAGCCTTAATAATCTTCTGAATTGAAATAAAATGGGTTGTTTACATTAAAGAAGAATATGAAGAGTGCACTTTGCACACTGCATTCTTGTTTCTGCAAATTGCAGCGGTTTCTCTTCCACTTCCTCTATGAATACAGCATTTGTCAACATTGTATTGTAAGTCACATAGGCGTTCTCCCACCTGCCCTGTTAATTTCGTGCCATTCAGCACAAGTTAAAGGGGAAGGAAACCTAGTTGGCGCAAAAACCCTCCCCCCTCCCGTATGTTGCCCACCCTTCCTCCTCCCCCCTGGCCTACCCGTCCCGCTGGGCAAATGCCCCTAACTTGTTACTTACCCTTCTGCGCAGGTCCAGTCCAGAGAGTTCACAGACGACATCTTCTTCCACGCGATCTTCTTCCTGCTTTGACCGGTGCATGCGCAGTAGGAGCATTTCGCCGGTACGATCTACTGCGCATGCGGCAAAAGTACTTCGTGACTTTTGGCGCATGCGCAGTAGATCCGTACCTGCGAAATGCTCCTACTGCGCATGCGCCAAAGCGCTGTTCAAAGCAGGAAGAAGATCGCGTGGATCTTAACCCTTTAAGGAGCGGCAAAGGGTGCAGACCACAACAGGGCCCTGAACTTATCACCTGCCATAAGGACAGGGCTGGTCCTTGCCCCTTGACTCTGCTCTCTGCACCTAGTAGGTAGATAGATAGATAGATAGATAGATAGATAGATAGATAGATAGATAGATAGATAAAACACCTCTTGTATGTATTTAGACCATGGTTTACAGTTCTTCCCTCAAGTACTGTAGCTGAAGCAGCAATAAGCTGAAGTCCAGGTAGCCTGATATACAGATGTAGTTATTTCTTTTGTGTCTGCAGGTATTCCAGATCTACAGCAGCAAGATTGTTACAAGCACATTTTAAATATCTAATGGCATTCACTTCCCTTATTAATTCTGCCCAACGGCAGAATTTATATCCTCTTTCTTAGGTTACTCTTCTAATGCCTTTTTCTATTCACCTTTTCTTTTCCCTTTGTATACCTATTTAGACCCCCACCCTCCTAATGCTTTATACCACCCATAGCAACTTTTCACTTCTCCTCTCATCTCAGACTACTTAAATCTAATTTCTCCACAGCACAGACTGTTGAAACCCTGAAGCTACAGCTAGGTGCAGGAGGCAATAGCTCCAGGAGTCGCCCTGGTTTAGTTCACCATTCATCAAAATAGGCAGGATGGACACATTGGCAACCATGTAGAAATATATGAAGGTGTTTGCACACCTTAATGAATGACATCTGTATGCACTCTCCATTTTAGAACAATATTTGTAAATTAGTATTTAAGCATTAGATTATTATCTAATCATTAGAGTTTAATATTCTTTAATTATGCAAAATTGAGCCGGCCACACATTTAATGTATGAAAAATGTCAAATTGTCTGTACTCTTTTTATTGCAGCGGTGTAACTATAGAGGAAGCAGACCCCAGGTGTCCGGGGGAATAGCGGGGTCTTGGACCACAGGGCATACTTTTTCTATAGTTCTACCTAGGTGGGCTGGGGACCATGCAGATGTGCGCTATGAACCTTCAAAGTTATTTGCAGGAGAGGGCGCTTATGCCACTGTTTTATAGCCATGGCTTCTATACTTTGGGTAAAAGCAGTTAAGGAGATAAAAGAACCAAAGAACTAGCCCTATTGACATCTGGTTTAAAAACTATGTACATGTATCCTCTTTCTGTTTCCTCTTATACACCATCAATGCAAATGTATCAGTGTTTTCTGATATTTCAGGTTCCCATGCCCCTTCCTCACTTTCAAATTATAAAGAAAACATAAATCCAATATCTGTTTTTCTAAAGTTACACCAAACAACTTGTGTAAAAGGCAACATAATTTTCTTAAAAAGCTTGCCCCTAAAAAAAAGGCATTTCTCTCCAGATATATGCCTTCCCCTGTAATTTCTCTAAACATAAAGCAAATGCATTGCGGTCCTGTAAATTTGGTTCTTTGTATCTCCTATTGAATGTGAATGGTTTTCATGTTGCCCATCTCAAGCCTTCCACAGCTTAATCTTTTTTTGTGAATATTTGGGGTTTCTGGTTCCCATGAGCCCAGTCAGTGAAAGCATTAACACATTAACATTTTGAAAGATTTTCTTTTGAGGGCAGGACTAGGCTACTGTTTTGGTGTGCTGATTCCTTCTACTGTATTGTTCTTTTACTACTTAGGATATTACAGATTCTGGAAGCTATAATCATGCTATGAAATAATTTTGATAGTGTCTGACTTTGTTCCAGATTTGCACTTTGTTAAAATGTCTAAGTACGGATATAAAATCCTGTGGAGAACCTGTTGAAACAGCATCAACTAAGTTTAAGTCGTTTTCTCTCAGCGGAAATTTTTCTACATCATTTGTATTTCCGGAAGTTTTGTTAAGCAAAGTTCATCTAGCTACAGGAATGTTTCAGGTAATCTATACTTGTACATATAATATTCTTTTCTAGTACATAAATGATGGGGGGACATAGGTTATTGGTGTTGCAAATCAACAACTTCCTTAACACTTGATACTTAATCTTTGTTGTAATTTCATATATTGTATGTGGTTATTTCAGTTCTGATATTGTACTGTATCTTCAACAGTAAAGATCTATACCTCCAAAGATGCCCCAGTAGCTCCCCATATTCTTTTCTGCTTAGGGGCCAACACACAATATACTGAAAATAATATAAATTTAAGCACAATCAGCATCATAATTGAATAACCAGCCCTGTAGCATCAACTTATATGACAGTCAAACCTTCTTTTCTTCTTGATAGTTTACAACAACCCCTAAGCTCAGCTTCTCAACAGCTGCTCAAAGCACACTGAGCATTACGTGTCACAAAAACTCTGAAGACCTGGATCATTACTACTATAAAGATGCTGAAAATTTAGGCTGGTTTAGTATAGAAATATAAATATAAATATACATAATCAGTCATTTCAGAGAGCTTATTTGCATAAGTATGACTACATATTTTTTACGGATAGTGTGATATAGATTTGTTGCAATTAAACAAACCCCTAAATGCTTTACAGCCAGTAAAATGAGTGTCTTAATCTTCATTTTCTAAACCGTAGGTATTGCCTGATGGGCGTCTTACAAGCCATGCTAATATTTCCCAGGAACCTCTTTTAAGCGCTACACTTTATGGAAGGTGGTACGATAAAGACCCAGCTGCTCAAGATGCTGGATCTAAGATATTACTTGACCCAACAGTTTACTTTATCATCATAGCCTTGTGTGTTGTATATTAAATTAAAAATTGTCAGTAGACAATCCAACCATTCTGTGCATGCCTGTCCCTTCCTCATCAATTTGTACAGTATGTCTAGCTTTCTATTGACTGATAAGTCCTTTTGTAAATACAATCCCTTCTGTTTGAAGCATTTGTTTCTGCTGTTGATGTTTTATGAAGAAGCATTGCTCATATAGGTATAATTATATTCACTCACGCTTACCTAAATAAATGTGGTGGCCCACTAAACCAGCTAAATTCCCACCCTCAACTGGACCATATCCTGCCTTCTTCACACGTAGATTAAGCAGGAGGCTGAGCACCTGTGTCTACTGGCTCTTGTTCTAACATTCCAATGAACTACAGTGCTCTAAACCCATAACATGGCTATCAACACATTCTCCGTTTACATACATATGTCCAACCAGAATAGAGTATGGGCTGTGAGCGGTCAGCACATACCCCTGTGACCCTAAGCAACTGCATGAAAGAGGATCCTCCTACTCAACTATATTTGGAAATAACAGCCTATAAACACAGCTAAAGCTGGAATGTACTTGGTGTTATGCTTAATTTAAGTGCTATTTTTTCATTATAAACAGCTTTACAGAAGAGGGGAGAACATACAAATGCCTAAAATGAAGTGTGCATAATGATGAATGACCATTTTAAGAGCTACAGTATAACTATAGTATAACTGCATGTGTATATATAGTATATTTAGTATATATATATAAAACAAGGGAAAGTTGTGCTCACCACTATTTTTAAAACCATTAGGCGGGGGTGCAATGAGGGTGTGACCACAAAATACATATAGGCAAATACAAGAGTCCTCTGCACTCAACCCATTATCAATATATTTAAGACAGCGACATTTTGTGCATACTGCTACTAAAAAATGCCTTACCCTTTAAACAAAACAGGGATTGTTTGTCCATATATTGCAATATATTTAAGCTGGCCAACTACGTCAAAGTCATCCCATATCTGGCCAGTCCTATGCTCAATTTTATCTGATTCATTAAGAATTCTATTGCTTCATTATACATTTTACAAAGGGACTAAGTTTTACCTGCAACTTACTTGCTGCTTTCAAAGTAAACCTCCATACTTGGCTGCCCTTTTATTAGACACCAGTGGGATCACCTGACTATAGCTGGGAAGGGTGGGAGCTACAACATGGAGCTGGTCACTGCTCCTGTATAACTATAACAAACAAGGGAAAGTTGTGCTCACCACTATTTTTTAAAACCATTAGGCGGGGGTGCAGTGAGGCTGTGACCACAAAATACATATAGTCAAATGCAAGAGTCCTCTGCACTCAACCCATTATCAATATATTTAAGACAGAGACATTTTGTGCATACTGCTACTAAAAAATGCCTTACCCTTTAAACAAAACAGGGATTGTTTGTCCATATATTGCAATATATTTAAGCTGGCCAACTATGTCAAAGTCATCCCATATCTGGCCAGTCCTATGCTAAATTTGATCTGATTCATTAAGAATTCTATTGATATTGATATATATATATATAGTGAGATTAAGGTTAGCAGGGATCATAAGCGTAGCACTGATGAACTGTAGCACAAAAACAAGGGCCACCTTAAACAGTTTTATGCAGCTTGGCCGGCTTTTATTATAAACAAAAATGAACAAGTTCAGCCCACTGGCTTCAAATTAGGAATAGCAGTCCCGCTAATAAAATCTGTCCAGCACTTACAGCATTAGCAGTATTGAATCCCAGGGTCTTCTGTTAAACTTTCAATACATGGTCTCTTAGGAGGAATTTTTCGGCTCCTTTCTCCAGTCACTTGGTGATACTTTTAGCAAGATGCAGCTCAGCCTGGAAACACCCAGGGCAAATTCACTAACCTCTGAAAATTTGCCAGCAACGGCTTCGCTCACAGTGCAACACTTCACTAGGCCTAGTTTCGCCAGGACAACGCTAATTCACTAAAATTACGTCCAGGGCGCCGAATGCTGGTGAAGTTGCGCTAGCGTTACTGTGCCAATAGCGTTACGCTATTTTTCAGCCTATCCCCCTGAAAAAGGAAAAGACACTAGCGTTTTTTGGGAATTTTCAACTATTTTTTGAGGAACTCCTATCTACTCTATTGCACTTGCCTGGTCTGAGGGGCAAAGGCAAGTCTGGCACAAGAGATAACGTTCAGTAAATTCCGCATCTTATTGAATTTGCCAATTCGCAGAGGGGAAGACACGCAAAGGCAGTTCGGGAAGATTATCGCCCAGAAGAAGAGGCGATTAGTCGCCAGACGACTAAATCTCCCCGAATCTGCCCCCGTGTGCCACAAGCCTTAATCATGAAATATTGTGATGCAACATATCAATACTTTGGTTTCTTCCAGGATGTATTGCTCCTGAAGGGCTAATAACATTTTAATAATTTTTATACTTTTGATGTGTACTGTTTTATTGTTAATGATAAAAAATATTAATTAAATAATAAATAAAACAATGACACAATGACAGAGAAAAATAGAGGTATCATAACCATAATGTTTTAGTACCATGTATTAAGACCAAAAAGTCCACTTCAGCCTCATTATATATGCAAGCAAGCCTAAACCAGAAAGCACTGGTTTAAGCTTTGTTTTTTGCAGAAATCCAACTTGATGAAGCTGTGCATATTTTCAGCTTTTGATAAATAGGTCACATAAAACTTGTTGTCAATTCTAACTGGCAAGTCACTTGGGAGAAGAGAACGCTTTTATAATAAACTGAAATATATTTAACAGACAAGAAATTGCAAATATGTCACAGGCCTATCACAGATATATTTATTTATCTCTTGATTTATAGAGACAATCTCAAAGCATAGACCTTTAGAATGTTTGTCTTGGGGTTATCAATAAATAGCTCCATCTGGTTGTATTGTGTAATAACCCCTTGAGGCAAAGAAATAAACAGTCTCTCTTGTTCTATTTCTTGTGCCAAGATAAGCAGAGCCCATCTGTTAATGAGCAGTAATCAAAAATATTCCAGACATAACTTACAAATACTGCCTCAGTGGGGCATTTAATGTCGTTGTAAAGGCTGCAATAAAATCACAAAAGGATACAAACTTAACAGTAAGGAACAAATCGCTTGGTTGGCCTCTCATAAATGGGATGTTCATAGACCACCTTATGCTAGACATAGTATCTTACGTTTAATCTGACCTCTATTTAAAGATCAGTTAACATTTAGGGGTGTGTTTAGTACAACCAAACAGAAAATGCCAGGCACTCACATGCTTGTAAAGGAACTGAGAACTTTATTTCAGTCCAAAAAGTAGATTAATACATAGCCTTACCCATTTTGCAGAAAAACTCACAATTATATTTTAGCATGTGCACACATTTTTTTCCATCATCAAAACTTCAATTGTATTTTATTATTAACGTGCATTTATATAGTGATAGCAATTTTAGTAAAGAGACCCTATACTATTATAAGGTATAAAATGCTTAAAACTGTTGTAATATTGCAGTATTAATGTTTCTAAAGTTGTCCATATATTTACTGTACATGCACCAATTTGTGGTATATGAATGTTAGTCCTGCCTGATATGGGATGAACGTAGAAGAGAAGAGGCAGTTTGACAAATTCAAAATGAGTCCAAATCATTTAGCTTATCTATGCTCGGATGGGAAGTTTAGACTATTGTCTACTCTAGATAATCACTTTGCATTTATAGGTTTTATTCTAATGTGCTTTTAAACAGACAGATGTAGCCTTGTAGTAAAGCATCCTTGGAAAGTATTTTCAGAAACTGACCATTGTGATAGATAAATGTAGTACATGCACGCAACTAACAAATATCAAATATGTATGAATGCCCTGTACTTATAGATAGATAGTAGCAGCCCAGCCAAGTCTTAACCAGAGCTGTTATACTCAACTGGGGGTCCCCAACTTTTTTTCCCCCGAGAGCCACATTCAAATGTAAAGAGAATTGGGAAGCAATGCAAGCATACAAATAGTTCTGGTGGTGGCAAGTGAGGGAGGTCATTGGCTTTTTGGTAGCCTCTATGTGGACTTTCAGCCTACAGGAGACTCTGGCCTGTTTTTTATGCAACCAAAACTTGCCTCCAAGCCAAGCCAAAAATAAGCACCTGCTTATGTTAGCAACATGTCGCTCATGAGCCACTGGTTATGGATCACTGCACTAGACTATTAAGCTCAGTGAGTTCTAAATCATGTACAAGATAACTTTGTTTAGATTAGAAAAATAATTTATTTTGTTCCTACTGAGATGTGTAGCAAAAAGTATTTTGAATCCAACTCGATCCTACAAAGAATTTTAACTGCTGCCAAGGCTAGTACTATTATTTCCATGTAAACATGGAAGCATCGTGTGAATGTGCCTAAAGTGGTGTCATCCATTACCGTAATGGAAAACTGTTCCCAGGCTATTTTTTAAACAAACAACTTTTGGACATAACTTTGTTTAGAATTCTCAGTGATAACTCAGGACTTGCATTAGCATGGTAAGTAACTAAGGTTAGAACATAATTATGGCAGAAAAAACAATCATTTAGTAAGCAAGATAGGAAACACTCCACATAAAGAAGTGGGAATAGAAAACTGATGCAGGAAAGATAAACGCCTGCCAACAAACATCTCTCTGTGGGTGTTTCCAAATCAATGGCACTATACACTTCTGCTTATTTCAATACCTGATTTCCGTGACTTTGGTTTAGCAAATGAAAAACATTAATTATTTCCTTCTTGCTGCCTGCTTAACAAATTGTGCCATGCTTATCTATTGTTGAAATGCTTTTTGCGCACGTCATCAGGTACAATCGAATGAATGATACCGTCTGTTTGAATCAGAAGATGCTTTGTACCAGATGAAGAAGATATTGTGCGGGACTATCACTAGCTGCTCAGTAAGAGGAGGCTTTTTTCATCATGAATTCATCTCTTACAAAGGTAGGCACCAACCTTAACTTGTAGTTATTGGCCTCAGGCAACACACTGGGCAAAATCATTTCATTACTTTAATGTCTTTTAAGTCATAGTCATTTTGTGTAGGTGTCATTTGTATTTAAACTGAACATAGTAGAATTGCACTTTTCTTAAATACATAAGCCTCCCTAGATGCTTTGTAGCCATTTCAATGTTTTTTGTATATATGTTGTAGTAATGGTTTGTTAATAAATTGTTCAGTGGATTGAAATAAATTATAGCCTTCTCCTACAACAGTATGGAGCTCCAAAAATATCCCAGAAGAGATGAAAATCACCAAATAAACTTTGGTAATCCCATTAAAATCACACCTTTATTAATAATCAAAGGTTAAAAATAAAAGCCCATTTTTATAAAAAGGAACACAGTTTGATTATATCATATTAGAAAGTGACCAGCATATAGTTTCACACCACTAGCAAATATCAAAACTGCTGGATGCTAACAATATGTTCATATCTACCATAGTTTCTAGCACCTTAAAATGAAATTCATATCACTAGTGGGGTAAGAAGTGGTACAAGGTCCCTGATTGGGGACCTTGTAAAAAATGTATTTTTAGCCCAAGGACTAAAGAAACATTTCTGAACATGTTTGTACTTTTTGTTGTCACATTGCTTCAAGTGTATCCCTTTTGAGTTAATCCACCCATTAGGGGTTAACATATTTCTTGGATAAACCCCTGTAATTTATACCAAGTATAACAGACCCAGAACTATGTGTTTGTAAATGTTACTTTAAATATACCTGGCAAATGTTTTTTTTATAGGTAATGCATAATAAATTAGCAAATGATTCCCAAAGCTACAGAAATGTTTTCAATGGCTGCAGTAAGTGGGGGTTTACAAGTGTGCTGGTGCCCATCTCTAGTTTTTGGATGATCAGTCAGATCTTGGCAGGTAGTTGATACAGTAGATTTAGTGGATTGGTAGGGCAGGGGTGGGCGGCTCATTACATGTGCCTGATGCAGAAGGATATTAGTTGACCAATTATGTTGATGCTACTAATGTCTGACAAAACCATTGCTAAATTTAATTCACCACAGTGGTTAGCACTCTTCTATAATATGCCAGTTTAGTAGCACGCTAACAGTTAATTTCGCTAAACCAATGAGGAGATGAGAAGGAAGAATAAAAATATGATGGTAGTAGTATCATGGTTTTTAAGACTAATCTGCTACTTCTGAACCAGGATGACTTGTCATTAGTGATGGGCGAATCTGACCCATTTCACTTCGCCAAAAATGTCAAAACTGCCAAAAATCACCAAAATGCATTGAAGTCTATGCACGTCAATGAGGCGCATCAAATATTTTTGTCACGTGACCATTTTTTTCACCCATTGGAGTCTATGGGCATAATTTTTGCACTGAAAAATTTCGGTCATCACTGCTTACCATCATTTATGGAACTATGAATTCTGAATTGTACAAACAAATACTGCAAAAAATGTTAGGATATCTGTCAACGAACTAAAGCTCAAGTAAACGTGGCTCCAGTAAACAGGTTCCAGTAAACATTTTTAGCACAATGTGACACCAACACCACATATTATTCATAATTGCCTACAAAATTAGGCATTTTTTGTTTAATATACCAATAGAAACCTTGAGTTGTAAACTTAGGTGGACTTGCTCAAAAAACATTCTCTATGTCAAAAGAAATAATTCGCAATTGCAAGTGATAGCAACTGATGTGAATGTAGGGTGATTTTGAGTATTCTCAACCTCCCAAGTTGTTGACAAAATCGAATCCAACCACATCCCATTATATCAAAACCCCTCAACTTTTTGTCTCTTTGGGCCCCCATCTGCCATGGGCTCCTGGTTGAAGTACTCACTGTACACCCCTAATGGCAGTCCTGCATGTCTTTGCCATTATTAAACTTTGTATCCCATTTAACTCTGAATAGTGTGAATTTGCAGTGATATATGCATGCTTCTGAAAAGCCAGTTGTATTTTTAGGAGAACCATCTTACATGCATACTTTGTAACATTTCCCTCAGTCCTACTTGTATGGCCAGATTAAACTATGTGATCAACGGATTGTGTAGACTCTATTTATGAGCAATTTTATTAAATATTGCAATTGCATAGTTACATGTTAACAAAAAAGGAATCTGAGGTTTTCGATATTTAGATGTTCTTTACTTGAGCAACTTTTAAATTACTTGCGTGCCAGGACCTTAGATTTAAAGGTATAATCTACTGTATGTAACAGAGAGTAAGTGGTTATTATGCAACAAAGATTAAGTGGTTATTATTTTTTATTCATATAACACCAACAAATGAAACAATAGTTTAGATAAGCTTTCTTTTAAACATTTGTTCCAGTACATTCAAAATTAATTCTGATTTCCTTTCCATGGACAAAGCTGACATAATCCAGGGAAGGAACACCAATTGTTTGCCTAAAATGTCCTTCTTTATGCAATACACTACAGCAGGGATCCCTATCCTTTTTTATTATTGAGCAATACAAGCATATATATGCCAAATAAGGGATGTGATTGAGTATTTGGTAGCCCGTATGTGGGTTGGCAGCATACAGGAGGCTCTGTTTGGCAGTAATCCTGGGTTTTATGCAACCCAAATTGCCTCCAAACCAGGAATTAAAAAAATAGCACCTGGTTTGAGGCCACATGGGGCAACATGTTGCTCATAAGCCACTGGTTGGGGATTGCTGCCCTACAGACTAAAGCTCACCCTCTGGGTTTTAAAGCACATGCACTACAATTGCTAATCTGATGCCAACTACAGGCTAGTTTCTTCCTTGTTGGGGTTTTGAAGAGAAACTGGGTTTCTTCCAAAGAATTGTTGTTCTGGGTATAACTATATAGAATGGATACATTGTATATGTATTCAAGCTTTTAGATTTTATTTTTTTAATAATTTTTAATTTAATTCTTATCCAGCTTACTTTTCCTTAGCCTAGGCCTGAGTCAAAATTTTCAGTTCATGCTCAGTCACAAAAGCCTTTTATATATATATATATATTTAAAATTTCCAATTTTAAAAAAGATTCTATATGTAAAGCAGTGAAATAAAAGAGAATATGCTTGTTCTACTTGCACATTGCACCTGACTGTCTGCATGTTACCACTGAGTGCTCATACAGAAACTCCACATTGTATAAGACAGGAAAACACCTAGACAATACAGCTACAGACAAACATATCAGGTAGCGATAAGAGCAAAATGCCATGATATCCAGGATGAATGTTCAACTTCTTGGCTGTGGCTTATTGTGAAAAGATAATCTATTAGCTAATGCACAAAATAATATTTGAACAGTAAGAAATTAATTTTGGTTGTGGCTCTATTTCAATTTCCAGTGTGAACGTTTTACTATTCCAGATATAAAAGCTATTAAACACCTAGGAGCAGATTTATCAAGGGTCGAATTGAAAATTTAAATTGTTTTTTTATGGCCAAAACTGTCAAATGCGACTAGGGAATTGTTAAAATTCGATTTGAGTTTTTTAAAAATTAGATTTTCGAAATTTATCATACACTGGACCTTTAAGAACGCAAACTATTCACCAAATTAAACCTGCTGAATTGCTGTTTTAGCCTATGGGGGATGTCCTGGGATCAATTTGGAGTTGTTTGCTGCCTTCCTGAAAATCTATTTTTTTTCTGAGAAAAAAACTCACATCAATTTAAATTTGAAATTGCGGTTCGATCCTATTCACAAAAAATCAAAAAATTTGATTTTTTTTTTTTAATAAATTGCAGTTGGTCGAATTTCGAGTTCATGGGAGTTTAAAATGATTACTGATTCTGAAAGGTTTGGCTTGTAAGAACCTTGCTAATTAAAAATTTCACTTCCTGGAGGGAGGGAGGTGTGAATTACTTGTACACTTTAAACTTACACCAAGAAAAAAGAAGTAAACCCCCCTTACTTCCACACCCCTACCTAATTATAGACAAAATATGTGCTTAGTGCAATAAATAGATTTTAAAACATAATTATATTACTGGATGAGGCTTTATTATAAATGTAGTTATCCACGTGCTTTAGGGGTAAATTTATCAAAGAGTGAAGTTCCGCCACTAGAGTGAAATTCCGCAGCTCTCCATTCATTTCTATGGGATTTTGAAAGGCATATTTATCAATGGGTGAAAGTGAAAACCCCAAAGAAATTAATGGGAAGTGGCGGAATTTCACTCTAGTGGCGGAACTTCACTATTAACTTCACTTTTTGATAAATATACCCCTAAGTCTCTAATCGAATGCTTATAAGAACATTTCGGGGCCGATTCACTAACTTCGAGTGAAGGATTCGAAGGTAAAAAACTTCGAATTTCGAAGTTTTTTTTGGGCTACTTCGACCATCGAATGGGCTACTTCGACCTTCGACTACGACTTCGAATCGAACTATTCGAAATAAAAATCGTTCCACTATTCGACCATTCGATAGTCGAAGTACTGTCTCTTTAAAAAAACTTCGACCCCCTAGTTCGCCATCTAAAAGCTACCGAAGTCAATGTTAGCCTATGGGGAAGGTCCCCATAGGCTTGGCTAACTTTTTTTGATCAAAGGATATTCCTGCGATCGTTGGATTAAAATCCTTCGAATCGTTCGATCGAAGGAATTATCCGATCGAACTATCTGCGCTAAATCCTTCGACTTCGAAATTCGAAGTCAAAGGATTTTAATTCCTAGTCGAATATTAATTAACCCTCGATATTCGACCCATAGTGAATCGGCCCCTTCAAGTGCCATGTGCTATTTCAATGTATAAAGCGAATCTTCACCACGGATTAACCACCCTTAAATCTATGCTTTTAAAGTGCTAGTGCCACCCACCAGTTGCAATCACAGATTGCAAATGTGCAAACAAATTGAGTTAGAATTCGTTTTTTAAAAAAACAGCCCGAGCTGTTTGGTGTAGGAAGTGAATTAATACACCATTTAAAATATACAGACCAAAACCGCCATTTGAGAAATAAAAGCAAGGAAATTGAAAATAGTTAAGAGGTGGAGAAGTCCCAAGAATCTACTGCCTGATTGTATTTTCTAGGCCCTGGGACCCCACACGGGGAGAAAGTAGGACACTGAGGACTGTGGTCTCGAGTCTACCTTACTATCCTTTGAAGGAGAGCTGAACTTCCCTATAAAACCACAAATCCCACAGAGCCTTATAGTAAAAGAGATTGAAGAAATACAAATGCGGTCAAAAAAGGTTAAAATATCCAAGGTTAGAAAAGCAATTTTTGGAATCCAATTGCTAAAATGCTGGCAGTTTGCCAACGGGCGTTTCGCCTTTGGCTTTGGCTTTATCATGCCAGTAATATAATTATGTTTTAAAAATTTTTGCACTAAGCACTTATTTTGTCTATAATTAGATAGGGATGTAGAAGGAAGGGGGGTTTAATTCTTTTTTCTTTGTGTAAGTTTAAAATGATTCCCATGAACTCGAAATTCGATCCTTGATAAATCTGCCCATGTACATCTTTTTTTAATGTCTAGTTACTAAAATGCCATGTTCTAATTAATGGGAACAGAAATTACATTGCTATCTATAACTGTAAAAAAATTAAAAAAATAAAAGAGTTAATATGCAATAATATGCCAAAGCTTTTGGTTTCCCACTGGATATAAATTCCAACAGGGAGTAATTGTAGGTGTTAAAACATCATAACCACTTAATTAGTCATCTCACATGAGATATGAGATTCCATATGGTACTTTAGTATGAACCAATAAAAACCTTATCACGTAAGGGAAATTTGTCAGCAATTCTCCAGGTAGGCAGATATTTTTACTCCCATTGTTTATGAACTCTGCCATAAATCTTATTAGTCAACAACAAAGAAACACTACAGGGTAACTAAATGCTCATTTTCACTTGATGTTCATGAAAGCCCAGTCTGAAACTCATTTGATGTCCTAGATATTATATGTAAGGTTGATGCTAAACTGTTTTCTGTATCTATAACCTTGTTATGAGTTAAAGAGGATAGGTTCCCTGTGCCAAATATGCCAGTGGTTAGCTGTCTTTGGGGGTTATTTATCAAAGGTTGAGTTTGTCAGATTTTTTTCAGAGTTTTTTTCTACCTTGAATAAACTCACAATGAGAATGTTTGAAAAACTTGAATACTTTGAATTTATTGAGTTATAGGCTAAACAACCTTGAATTCTTCTAATTTATCAAGTTTTGGAGTGCAAACCACCGTAAAAAAACCAAAAATCGTGAAGGCAAAAAACCATCTTCAAATGGTTAAAGGGACCTCTGCCATTGACTTCTACATGACCTCGACAGGTTTTAGCTGGAGTATTTTCAGATTCAGGCTTATTGCAGCTTTGGGACATACATGGAATACATTTTTTAGCAAACATAACTCGACCTTTGATAAATAACCCCCTTTATGTTTCAAACTCAAAAAAGGCCAATAGGGTTGCTCCTTCCAGTTACTATGGTGATACATTATCAAAATTAGATGTTTAAGCTGGCACTGGAAATACTAAAATACGGTGCAGTAATTACTGCCTAAACAAATTTTACCCATTTAAAATCCTAGTACATTAAGTGATTTAGCATAATCAAGTCTAAGACATACACAGACTGAATTTGGAAAAGGTTTATATAATCATAGTTGTTGTACACAAAAATAAAGTCCATATATTACCCATTCAGCCTGATTGAGTTATGCCCCTTGTGACCCTGTGAGGCTCCATGCCATTTTATTGCACATATTATTGCTCTAAAACTTGGGAAAAAAAAGCCTGCATAGTTATTACAACTTCATGAGATATCTACAGTAAGTTCTTAGACAGTTTTATTAACTACTCTTATTCAATGGTTTTATAATACACTTCAACAGACTACAGAAAATGTATCCCAAAAGGGTTAAAATTTCATATATACTTTTATAAATATACACCAAAAATGTTTCCACACTTTAAAGTGTTTATTTCCAGACTGTGGATCAAGTGTACTTTAGACTAAATACTAAATACATAAATAGAACATTGACAATATTCAATATTTGATCGCCTTGACCCTGGTCTTGAAATAAAGTTATCCCGTACACTTGTAAGACTGTCAGTGTCCCTTTAAGTGCCCCTCTTTCAGTCCGGTAGTATTTTGCAGTTTTGCTTAAAATTGGTAGGGCCACGTAGGCATTGTAAACCATTAGATGTATTTATTTTTAGTTGAAACCAGTGCTGTCAAACTTGTGCCCACTCATGTTTTTGAACTTCAGCTAGTAATTGTTGATAGTTTAGCAAGGAATGCAGTTCAGCTAAGGAAAATTATTGGCTCTAATACATCTTCTAAGTAAATGGAGCACCCCCCCCAAAGGCTATATTAAACCAGTATCTTAATCCCGAATCCTGCATGCAGAGAGAAAGAAGACAGACAGATGTTGAGAGGGGAGGGGATAGTGAGGAGTAACTTGATTATTTCAGAAACAGTACAGAATATTTAATTGACTGTTTCAGCATGTTGAAGCTTTTCATTTTCATGATGGTTACTATTAAGAAGAAATTTGATCATATATGTTTGCGGTGCTCAACAAATTGCAGATACCTACGCCATTTCTTACGGGGATCAAACAGCTTTATACTACACCGTCATCTCAAGTGCTTAGCATGGGTCTTCTTTCCGACCGCATTGACATTAACGGAGGGACTCGCCAGGGTTGCCCCATGTCTCCCCTGATATTTGCCCTATCCCTAGAGCCGTTGGCTCACGCCATCAGACAAAACCCCAATATTAAGGGCATCCGAATCGGAGAGTCGGAATACAAAATTAGTCTTTTTGCCGATGATATCATTCTTACACTGACAGCCCCACAAACCACGCTTCCGAATTTGTTACAAACTCTGACACAGTTCCAACTCATCTCGGGATACAAAATAAACCCGACCAAATCGCACGCACTGCCACTACATATGTCCAAACCAGAACTTAAACTACTACAACTCAACTTTGACTATAGATGGGAGACAGACTCGTTGGGGTATTTAGGAGTGTACCTAACCCCTTCCTATGCTACCCTATACAAGGCTAATTACCCTAACTTAATCGATACACTTAAAAAAGATTTGGACAAATGGCACTTATATCACCTATCGTGGTTTGGTAGGATAGCTGCTGTTAAAATGACTCTATTACCCCGGATACTTTACCTCTTTAGGACATTGCCGATACACTTTCCCGAAACAGTAGCTTCCTCACTTCAAAAAGCTATATCGAAATTCATATGGGGGGGAAAAAAGCCCAGAATTAAGGCAGCTATCATGACGAAGCCGAAATCGTTGGGAGGCTTGGGAGTGCCCCATCTATATAGATATTACATTGCTAGTAGGCTAGAAGCAATGGTACACACACATGCTCCAACAGAAGAACCCTGGAAAACCATTGAAAATCATTATACAGCCCCGCTGCAACTCGCCCATTTATTTTGGATCCCTAAGACAGCTAGGGAGTCCCCACCGCATCTCCTTCCCACGTCTCAGCAAGCATTGGATCTATGGGACTCTATAGCATTCAGAATGAAGTTAAGCAGCACTACCACGAAATATAGGACCATTTTTAACAATAAAGACTTCTCTCCGGGTAGCACTCCCATGGAGTTTCGAATATGGATATCTGCAAATCTGACGACCTTACTAGATTTCGTTTCTGACAGGACAGTTAAATCTTTCCAACAGCTGAGGGAAGAATGTAGTATGCCCCATACACAATTCTATCGCTATTTGCAGATCAGGCATTATGTGGAAACTGCTTGCAAATCCCAAACGTCTCAAACCCTTACATATTTTGAAAGGATGTGTCACGATCACTCATACCCAACCCACCTTATCTCACTTCTGTATATGCACCTCGCGACTGACAATACAGACACACATCAACCTTACATGCTAAAGTGGGAAGAGGACTTAGACCTCACAATTTCTGAAAAGTCCTGGACAGAAATTTGGGAAACGGCCAAACGAACATCGATATGTGCAGCCTCTAGTGAGAGGGCTTATAAAATAATATTTCGCTGGTACTACACCCCTGCGCGAATTGCTAAACTAAGCGGTAACCCGGACCACTCAAAGTGCTTTAGAGGATGTGGAGAGAGGGGTTCCTTCCTGCACACCTGGTGGACCTGTCCAGTAGCTCAGGAATTTTGGGGGATGGTGGCAGCTTTGCTCTCTGAAGTCCTACATTGCACTATACAAGTTTCTCCACACACTTTCCTCTTAGGGATGAAGATCAGGGACATACATTTGAAACAATCGCGTAAATTAGATTTGGATATTGTGGGGTAGAGTGATGCCCCTGAGGAAGTATCAGGAGATATGAAACGCGTTGGGCTTATATTAACTAAATAAAATCTATTTGAAACTGATCCTTAAACTATTGGTGAAAAGTTTTTCCCTAACATACTGGACCGTTAGCAAGGCAGAGAAATTCAAGATCGGCACGAACGCCAGCACAAGAGGTGAGCTGTAATTACCAGGCCTAGCAGCTGCTTCAAGTGGATGACACCGTTCCCTGTCTGCCGACAAGGGAGCGCACCCTAAGGAATACACGCAAGACTACATGCTTTCATTGCACTACGATCTGGTAAGTGTAAAATATAGCGCAGGGTGAAACCGGCGGTTCCGACGATATAACACCATTTGAAGCCTCTGTATTGCAGGATTACATCGGAGACAATATACACGCATTTGTACTTCAAATTTGTGAGTAGTTCCATGAAAAGTCTGTAAGGATTTTCTTTTGAGCGTACTACTCTATATATTGTCTCTCCACACAGGTCCCTGGAAATATTTTTTCTGCAATTATTAGCGCACTCTACCCCACAATATCCAAATCTGAACACAGTGGACAGGTGGATCCACAAAAATCAGCGGTGCAGCTTTAGTATAATTTTAAGTGTTCGCGCAAACCTCAACCCCACACAGTACACAATCGCGTAAATTAGCTACACATATCCTGACAGCAGCAAGATCTTTATTGGCGGCACACTGGAAAAGTCCTTCACTTCCGGGCTTACAAATGCTGGTAGCAAAGGTAAACTGGATTAGAGCGATGGAATCCATCCGAAACAGACTTCAGGATAGAAGTTATGAGGGGGAGCTGGAGTGGTATCCGTGGGCTCAACATCTGGAGATTTTGCACCTTAGAGGTACTGTGCACTGATTTGATTTTACTATCTGCCCAGACCTAGTCAGACCTGTCTACTTTTCTATTTTTCTTGTTTCTTACACTAACGTACAAAATCTTCTTCTACTTCCATTAGGACTCAGTGTTTCGATATTGCAATGTACATTCTCAGGATTTGTGACACAAGTGTTGGTTGAGCTAATTTAAGAGTTCTGTTTAACTGTGCTACATCTGTAACAGTCAACTGCATAATTTCTTACATCACTGTTGTACTTGATATCTTTCCTTGGAAATGAAGATCAATAAAAAGTTGAATTACAAAAAAAAGAAGAAATTTGATCGATGTGCAATTGTTTTTTTTTCCATAAATCTTCATTACACAGTTTACATAAAGCCAACAATGGGAGCTGGCTGTTTGCTTTCAAATATGTCATACGGACCTTTGTGATGAATAGACCTTATCAGTTTCCTCATGTATAGACTAAAAACTGCTGAACTAAAATACGTCAAGCACTCGCATTTTCATTGACTCATATCACATACATATCAGACTGATGCTTTGTATACAAGATCAACAAAGATATAGAACAATAAGAAAAAATCCAATGCATTCAATATTAAAAAGGCAAGTTTAAAAACACAGAGGTAAGCTTGGGTCACTTAATAATGAAATAATAATTAAACAAATATCCAAATAATCAAAGGCTGTTGTTAATTACTTCCCCTTGTATTTTATTATTGAGCTGAAGTAACATTTTTATGAAATTAAAGATGACATTTTACAACATATACGAGACAAGAGGTATTGCAAAATATCTTATTTTAGGGTTCACAGTGCTACAAAATTGCAGTATAGCACCTCCCTCCAGCATAGTCAGGGACTCACAATGCTAGCATTGTTTGACTGATCATCAACCAGCAGTAGCTAAAATGATACAAACATGATCCATTAATGATTGTCTAAACAAGGGCCAGTAAGTTAGATATAGTTAGAGGTCAAAAAAATATTCCATTGTTGGCCGAATGAATCTGGTGGTATTAACCCACAGTCACTTTCTTTAGCAAGGATAACGTATAGTTGGATTAGGGGAGGAGGATGAAATTTGTGTTTTGGAAGCTGTCACCCTAAGCTCTCATTACTCTCTGCCTGTGGACTGGCTTAAATGTTTTGAATAATTTAACATGTGCAAGTCTTTTAACCATTCTGAACTTAAATTAAATTAATTTCTTTTTATGAGAAGGTGAGCAGGGACCTCGATACTGGGATGGCAGAATTTTATGTTACTGGTCCTTTAAATAAGGAATGTTGACCTGGAACATAGTATTTGTACCTGGATAGAGAACTGGCTAAAATAAAGATTACAAAGAGTGGTGGTAAATGGAACATTTTCTAATTGGACCAGTGTTGTTAGTGAAGTACCGCAGGGCTCTGTACTTAGTCCTTTGCTTTTCAACTTGTTTATTAATGACCTGGAGGTGGGCATTGAAAGTGCTTTTTCTATTTTTGCAGATGATACTAAATTGTGCAGAATTATAGGTATAGGTTCCATGCAGGATGCTGCCACTTTGCAAAGTGATTTGTCTAAGTTGGAAAACTGGGCAGCAAACTGGAAAATGAGGTTCAATGTTGATAAATGCAAGGTTATGCACTTTGGCAAAAATAATATAAATGCAAGTTATACACTAAATGACAGTGTGTTGGGAGTTTCCTTCACTGAGAAGGATCTAGGGGTTTTTATAGATAACAAGTTGTCTAATTCTGGGCAGTGTCATTCTGTGGCCAGTAAAGCAAATAAAGTTCTGTCTTGCATAAAAAAGGGCATTAGCTCAAGAAATTAAAACAAAATTATGCCTCTTTATAGGTCCCTGGTGTGGCCTCATCTGGAGTATGCAGTGCAGTTTTAGACTCCAGTCCCTAAGAGGGATATAAATGAGCTGGAGAGAGTGCAGAGACGTGCAACTAAACTGGTCAGAGGGATGAAAGACTTAAATTATGATTTCTTGGACAGACATAATATCAAAGGCTATTGTGATACTAAACTGTATAGTTAGTATAGATATGGGCATATATAATTATTATAGAGTAGGGAGGGGTGTGTGTATGGATACTGGGTTTTCCTTTGGAGGGGTTGAACTTGATGGACTTTTTTCAACCCCATTTAACTCTGTACTTTTTGAAACCAAATATCTTATCTTATATCCACTTTTGTCAAATTGGATATATAATTGTAATTTATAGTTAGTTAAACATTATTGAAGGGTACCTGCAAGGTGCCAATGTTGGATTCTTAATTTGTCTCTAATTGACTTATTGACAACCTAGTAGCATATACTGTAAGTCTACTACTCAAGGTCACAGGGAGTGTGAAAATGTATAAAATGTATAATGAAGCAGTACAATTCTTAATGTATCAGATGAAAGTGACCTCCTTAATTCTGATGAGTGGGTCTTCCTTCAGAAAGACACATGAAATGTTCCAAATTATAGGCATTCCTATAATTTCCCATACCACTTTTTACTCTTATCCGCATACATATATTTTTCTTGCAATTGATTTGCACTGGCAGCTTAAAAACAAAAAATAGAAACTTTCTAATTGTGGGATATGGGCTCAGCCAAATATTGCAGATATCTGCTATCACCAACCACTTGTGGTGGTTTTCTATTGGCCAAGTGGAAATCTGCCATATGCCATATTGGAAATGGTCACTCATTTCCAAAGAAATTATATAGAAAGCACCTGCATAGGAAAATCTCCAGAAAACAATAGAGATACAATTTGGATCAATGCTGCACATAATGCACACAGCTGCATCTCAAGTTTCATCAACGATCATTATTTGCTCAAAGATGTAATGAAAACAGCAAGGTTCTTAAAGGGATCCTGTCATCGGAAAACACGTTTTTTTCAAAACGCATCAGTTAATAGTGCTACTCCAGCGGAATTCTGCACTGAAATCCATTTCTCAAAAGATCAAACAGATTTTTTATATTCAATTTTGAAATCTGACATGGGGCTAGACATATTGTCAATTTCCCAGCTTCCTCTGGTCATGTGACTTGTGCCTGCACTTTAGGAGAGAAATGCTTTCTGGCAGGCTGCTGTTTTTCCTTCTCAATGTAACTGAATGTGTCTCAGTGGGACATGGGTTTTTACTATTAAGTGCTGTTCTTATATCTACCAGGCAGCTGTTATTTTGTGTTAGGGAGCTGTTATCTGGTTACCTTCCCATTTTTCCTTTGTTTGGCTGCTGGGGGGAAAAGGTTGGGGGGTGATATCACTCTAACTTGCAGTACAGCAGTAAAGAGTGATCGAAGTTTATCAGAGCACAAGTCACATGACTTGGGGCAGCTAGGAAATTGACAATATGTCTAGCCCCATGTCAGATTTCAAAATTGAATATAAAAAAATCTGTTTGCTCTTTTGAGAAATGGATTTCAGTGCAGAATTCTGCTGGAGCAGGACTATTAACGGATTCATTTTGAAAAAATGTTTTTCCCCATGACAGTATCCCTTTAAGTATCTCTTGAAATGGATAGCATTCAAAATCAATGCAATGCCTGCTCGCAGAATACTAGAATATCTTGTCACATAACAGAAATATAAACTGAACCCCACCTACCATTAAATGTCCACAAAAATCCATACTTTGACACTGAGAAAAGAGATTCAAAAGTGTCTACCCAAAGCATAAAAAGAATAGGTTGCCAAACCTATACATAAGGACTGCACTGATGACTAGGGATGCATCAAATTCAATATTCAGTTAGGGATTCAGCTAGGATTCGGCCTTTTTCAGCAGGATTCCGATTCAGCCAAATCCTTGTGCCTGGCTGAACGCAATTTGAATTTGCATGTAACTTAGGGGCTGGTAGGGAAATGATGTTGAATGAATGAATGAATGTTGATCACAAAAAAATAATTTATTCCAATTTGAGTTTGAGTTTGAGTTGATTTAAGGTGCACGCAATGCGCTGCGGCATATTTTATAGGCCACATTTATTTTGATCAGCCTTCTTTGATCCTCATCTCCTTCACAGAATGGTCAGCGGTGGGCTCAGCAGCCTGGCGGGGAGCTCAGCACCCTGGTGCAGAGGGCAGCGAATGGCCCAGTGGCCTGGCGTGGAGGGGAGGGCAGCAGAGGGCTATGGCTTAGCAGCCTGACGGTGAGGGGGACAGGGGGCCCAGCAGCCTGGCTAGGACAGCAGGGGGCAGCTAGCTGGCAGAGGTTGTGGCTAGTGGCCCAGCAGGTTGGTAGGGAAAGTGGTGGGGGGGCCAGGGGGGTGAAGGAGAGATCTGCCTGGGGCCCAGAAGGTTGATGGGGCAGGAGAGGAGCTCCATAACGGTGACAGATGGGAGTGCCAGGAGAATAGGCAGGCAGGAAGGCAGGTTGTGCTTGTGGTTGGGGGGCCAAGCAAGGAGAGACACTGCCATGTAAAGTGAGTGGGGCCCCGCAAGTATATATCAACAGTTTGTTCATGAACATTAGCATACACAGACACACAGACACCACACATACATAAGAGCTAGGTGCGCTGGACAGCAGTGTCACGATCTCCAAACCTATAAAGAAAAAGCAATCCCAATAGTGTAGTAAGCCTATACCAGGACGTACTATATTTGTATGTGAAACTACTCACAAACACCTTGTCATTATCGTGCCCGTAGATGTTTGTAACTTTATCAGGACTTGCGTCTGGTTTTTACCTAAAGGGAAAAAACTACAATAGTGCAATAGAGTTGGTATGGTATATGGACGGTGAATTACCGTCCGCGCTTACCCCTCAGTAATGCGATAGATGCGAATCTGATGGTTGCCAGTCAGATGCCTCAGAATGGCCTTCTACTCAGCGCAGTGTCTGCTCGAACACTCTGGAACTCGAGGCGGCTCCTCAGATCCTAAGAAGTGCCTGCAGTGGAGTTGTTACCCTCGTATGGAAAGCACCACGGTAGTGTGGTTGGGGGGGCCGCCGATAACGTCCGATCCGGTCCTTCAGAGTTTGCCTTCCTCTGCGGTATGCTTGTTCAGGTATGCTGGACCTAGGAGGGGCTTCTTTTAAGGACGAAGGATGTTGGTTGTGTCTCAGTTTAGAGATTGCTTCTAACTAGAGGGGTAATTGTCTCGTGCAGAGAGGCTGATGGTTTACAAACTTGCACTAATTATCTTATACGATAATAGGAGAAGTAGACACTGTGACGATATAATAATTGGCTTTATTTAGGATAAAGTTGATACAGCCCAAAGCGTTTCGTATTAAGTAATACTTCCTCAGGGGCAAAGGTTAATTGTTTTGCCCCTGAGGAAGTATTACCTAATACGAAACGCGTTGGGCTGTATCATTGCAAATTTACTGTATATTACTTTAATCACATAATTTATTTACATCCAAAGTATACAGGGGTGCCATCTTTTAAAAATGCAATTGTAAAGTCGTTTCTGTTGAGGGAATGGAATTCAGGTCTCTAAATGCACAAATGTAACAAATATTTTACAAACCCTTTGCATCACAAACCAGTAGGATAGCGATTGTGAATTTTACAGTTTGTGACAGTGCACAGTGTATGTAATAAAACTTCTTACTGAAAAAGTTGTTATGTTTGCTCCAAAAATGTACGCCACCTTCAAGTACATCTTAAAAGTTTGCAATGTGCAATTAAGAATCGCAATACAACAAAAGTCTAATGAAGAATATTACATTGCCACATGCAAATTTGTATTCTTATTTGTGCGCAAATGTGTTGTCATTGCAAATTTAATTACATTTCCCCAAATTAAGCTAGGGGAATGTAAGTGAAATATGATATAATTTTGTGGAGGTCCCATCCTATAATTTCCATCATATTTGATCACTTTGAGGTGTCTCACATTTAGGCACACACATGAGGACATTATAAACAAAAAGTTTGGTATATTTTCTATATAATGTATTTTCACCAGAAGTAATGCAAATAGTTGTTCACTCTGAGGAAGTTGAGTCTGTGGAAATTAGAATACCCTACCAGGTGATATCATATTCCATCAATTCCTTTTAGAGAGGTGCTTGGATGTATTCTTGGACAGAATATGCAGTTCTACAATCAGTTGTATTTATGTATATGTGTATGTGAATGAATATATACTTTATTTGTGTGTGTTTGTGTCCAGAATTAATGAAATAAATAATAACATAATAAATGAAAAATAAATAAGCTCTGCCCTGGAATTCAACATACATAATACTGACCTAAATAACCCTTTCCCGTTGTTCTATAAGTATGAGAATTGGAACTCTGCATAGCAAATTTTGGATGCTCTATTCCATTCTCTTATTTTTTCCATTAAATATGCAGCACACGTTGTGCAACTTTATGTAACCAAAAAACAGTATAACTGATGTAAAAGTAATATTTCTGGGGATTTACTGTGCCAGGCTTGTAGTGACTGATAATGTCTGCTCTGGTACATGAGTCACATTATTAAATGATACATTCAATGATACTTGTGTTTGCTCTGCTTTTTCACTGAACATAAATAGCAGAAGTAATTAGCTTTGATAGTCTTGACTCCATTGAATAGATTAAGCTTTTTCAGAAATATAATTATACACAACAGCCACATCAGTAAATCATTTACTAAGCCTATAAAGTAATTACAAGTGGTGTATTATCTCCCTGAATGACCCTAAATCATCATCTCTAATACAGACAGAACTCAACCAATTCTTAACAATATAATTTAATTTATTCACTAAAACACAATTTTTTTTCTGGTCACGGTTTTTTGATGGAAAAACTAAAATTTTAAGTGGGAAAAAAAGAGTTTTCCGAGATTTATTATACCCGAAACTGCTAAACGTCTCAATCCAAAAATCTGCCCTCTCAAACCTGCCAAGGCCATGTAGAAGTCAATGGCAGATGTCCCTTTTACAAGATTGTAATCTGCTCTGGGTTTCACCAAATAATCTGAAAAATGTGGGGTTTAGGCCGAGAGCAAGAAAAAAAATCTAGAGATTCGGGTGGCAAATCAGAAAAATTTGTGTGTTCACTCGATTTTACCGCATCTTTTCCCTCACCAAATTTTTTAAGTTATTTTTATTAATAAATAAGTTAAAATAGTAGATGGGATTTATACCTCGGTGACTTATAATATCCTTATATTTTATAGGGGGGTACTTTATTCATTTATATAGCCCCAATGGAAGAGCACTCACACAAAAATATATCATCTGCCTGGGTGCTGGTAACAAATAATGTAGTACTTCATTGGAGTATATATATATATATATATATATAATGATTTCCTTTTTCTCTGTAATAATAAACCGTACCTTGTACTTGATCCAAAATAAGATTTAATTAATCCTTATTGGAAGCAAACCAGACTATTGGGTTTATTTAATGTTTATATGATTTTCTAGTAGACAAAGTATAAAGATTCAAATTACAGAAACATTCGCTATCTGGAAAACCCCATGTCCTGAGAATTCTGGAACAGGTCCCATATTTGTATATATATATATATATATATATATATATATATATATATATATATATATATATATATATATATATATATATATATATATATATATATATATATATATGGCCTTGAGAAAGGTCCCAATAGGGACCGAAATGTCACGTTGGCTGTACATGCTTTTCTTTAATACACTTTTTTGATTTTTGAACAATACCCTGTAGTTGCTGGTTTCTTTTTATGGAGATATATATATATATATATATATATATATATATATATATATATATATATAACAAAATATAACAACTAATGTTTATTCAGCCTTATAATGCTTGAACTGCCTCAGCTGTTGTGCAATGGTTTTATTTATTGAGCTTAACTGGGCACACATCATAATTAAAACAACTTAATTAATACATAATTAAATAACCAGTGCACAGATAATAGACTGCATAATAGACTTCTGCAAACAAAGGAGTAACAACAAATGGAGAAGTTATTTATTATCTACTTCACAAGGACCAAACATGGTGTCCAATATTTCAGTTGTGTAGCCATATGCTGCTAAACTCTCTGACCTGTCTATTAGTTGGGAGTTTTTGAAAGAGTTTTTATATATGTCTGTATTGGCATACTTTTCATTGTAAAACCAAAATGACCAAGATTATCAAGAAGCTGCCAAGCTTGCTCGCTAAAGTTTACTGAAACATTGATGCATAGACTTGGGGGCCTGATTTGAGATTGCTCAATCCTTTCAGCGCTAGCAATCCTTAAGGAAACACTGCATGAGTTTCTTAAAGAACGTCCGGTTTCATGTAAAAAAGTGCTTGGCTATTTCCTTAATTTTTCACAAACAGGTTTTTATAATGAAGGAAAACTTTTGCAGCTTCTAGGAGCTGAAGTTATTCTTTATTAAAAAAAACCTGTTCGGGTAAAGTTACTGAAATAGCCAAGCTTTTTTGGACCGAAACCCAGAAGAAACTTATGCTGGGTTTCCTTAATGGTTACTCGAGCGATCTTAAATCAGGCCCTTACATTCACTTTACAGAAAGTCTGTAAAGTCTGTACATTTTACAGCTGAATTTGGAACCTTTGTACTAAGTCCTAGCTGCAAAGCACTAGCAGCTGAATTGCTTTATGAATACATATATAAAGTGCTAGTATTTACAACTTGTGTTGTCTTATAAATTACTACTACATAATAATATTTTGTGTTTTACATATTTATTTCTTCATCTATGCAGTGTTCTGGGCCTTGGAATTTCCATGAGGAAAAAGAAAACACCCAAGGTACAGCAAGAGGAGATATTTTAAAATAGAAACCAACAGACCACGTTCAGCAAGGTTTTGGAACAATGCAGATACAATACTGCTATGAGTCTGTAAACAGATCCTGTGAAAAGAATGGGTGGTCAAACAATATAAGGATCCCTATGTATGTCTTCATGGTCAGCACAATACTGGCAACAGTGGCCGGCAACCTTGCCGTTATCATCTCTATTGCCCACTTTAAACAGCTTCATACTCCAACAAACTACCTAATCCTCTCCATGTCTACCGTAGACTTTCTGCTAGGAAGCTGTGTGATGCCCTATAGCATGGTGAGATCAGTGGAGAACTGCTGGTATTTTGGAGATCTCTTTTGCAAAATCCATACCAGTATTGACATTATGCTCAGCACATCATCAATTTTCCACCTCTCCTTCATTTCTTTAGACAGATACTTTGCTGTGTGTGATCCTTTGAGGTATAAGTCAAGAATGAATGTATTTGCTGTTCTTCTGATGATTTTTACTAGTTGGGTGGTACCTGCTATTTTTGCCTTTACAATGGTATTTCTGGAGTTGAATATTAAAGGCTCAGAAAGCTATTATTATAATCAGGTCAGTTGCTTTGGAGGATGTGCAGTGTTTTTTAGCCAAACCTCGGGTCTTGTGGCCGCAATGGTATCATTCTATATCCCTGGATTTGTTATGCTTTGTGTTTATGGAAAAATATATGTAATAGCAAGGAGACAAGCAAGGTCAATTAAAGATTCAGCAAACCACAACCCATTCCAGATAACTCTTGGAGTAAACCAGCATGTTTCCCGAAGCAGAGACAGGAAAGCAGCAAAGACTTTGGGTATAATTATGGGTGTTTTTCTTATTTGTTGGACCCCATTCTTTTTTTGCACTGCTACTGATGGATTCCTTAACTATTTCATCCCACCAATTGTCATTGATGCTTTTGTATGGATAGGATATTTGAATTCTACTTTTAACCCAATGGTTTATGCTTTTTTCTATTTGTGGTTCCAGAGAGCATTAAGAATGATTCTTTTTGGTAAGGTGTTTCACCAGGACTCTTCGAGAACCATTTTATATTCAGAGTGATATATAAAGCATAACTCCAGATTAACAATCACAAGGAAGATGATAACGACTCTCAAATAACAGAAAAGTAAAAAATAAAATATGCAGTATATATAAAGAAAGTATGCATTGTACAATATGTGTGAATATTTCAATTATTTAAAAAAAACATTTATATTTTTCTTTTAAGTACTTGGTAATGTTAACCTCACCAACATTTGGGTTTCCTTTTTATTTTACGAATTGTATTTTTTGTCTAAAAATTAGTTCTTAATTTCTTTAGTGTAAAAACCATAAAAAGCTCTAGTACAAAACCAAGTAAAAGTAGTTGAGGTTCCATACTACTGGACTTTTTTTTTTAAAACCATTCAGGCTTTGAGGTTTTCAAATATTTTTGCTCATATATTTTGCTTGTAATTGTTGTAGGTTTAGACAATATTCTTATTTTTTTTCCAGGATCGTTCAGCACTATTTCCATTCGTACTTTGTGTATTCAGATCTTTTAATAACTTTCATGGCATTTGTGGTTTTAGAGAAAGAGAAAGTTTAATTGTGATTTCAAAGAGCTCTAATACCACCAATATTTGACTTTTAATAAATGGGCATTTTAATGTTGTCATCTAAGGAATACTTTCATTTATAATAAAGAAGGTATGATAGTCTAATTTTTTTTCAACACTTGCTATGGGTACGGGTATGGGTTATCCAGAAACCCTTACCCAGAAAGTTCCTAATTACAGAAGGGACGTCTCCCATAAAAATAATTTCCTTTTTCTCTGTAATAATAGAACAGTACCGTGTACATGATCCAAACTAAGATATAATTATGCTTTACTGGAGGTAAAACCAGCCTATTGGGGTTTTTTAACATTTAAATTATTTGCTAGTAGTCTTAAAGTATGAATTCCAAATTACAGACACATTTCAGCACAAGTTGCAGAACATCTGTATGGCAGGTTGATGAAAAAGAAGCCCTTTCTGCACTGACGCCACAAACAGAGTCGCTTGTTATATACAAAAGCTCATTTAGACAAGCCACAATCATTCTGAAACAAAGTGCTTTGGACTGACAAAAATGTAGTTATTTGGTCATAACAAAAAGCGCTTTGCATGGCGGAAGAAGAACACCGCATTCCAAGAAAAACACATGTTACCTTCTGTCAAATTTGGTGGAGGATCCTTCCATCATGCTGTGGGACTGTGTGGCTAGTTCAGGGACTGGGGCCCTTGTTAAAGTCGACGGTTGGATGAATTTAACCCAATATCAACAAATTCTTCAGGATAATGTTCAAGCATCAGTCACAAAGCTGTAGTTATGCAGGGGTTGGATATTCCAACAAGATAATGACATTAAATACACTTCGAAATCGACAAAGGCATTTATGCAGAGGGAGAAGTACAATATTCTGGAATGGCCCTCACAGTTCCCCGACTTGAATATCATCCAAAATCTATGGGATGATTTGAAGCAGGCTGTCCATGCTCGGCAGCCATCAAATTTAACTGAACTGGAGAGATTTTGTATGGACGAATGGTCCAAAATACCACCATCCAGAATCCAGACACAGGCTATAGGAGGCGTCTAGAGGCTGTTACATTTGCAAAAGGAGGCTCAACTAAGTATTGATTTAATATCTCTGTTGGGGTTCCCAAATTTACGCCCCTGACTAATTTTATTATGAAAATATTGCATATTTTCTGTTAATCCAATAAACTTTATGTCACTGCTGAAATACTATTGTTTCCATAAGGCATGTTATATTGAAAGGAAGTTGCTACTGAAAGCTCAGTCAATTATAAACAAAACACCAAAGAATTAAGAGGGTTTCCCAAACTTTTTCATATGACTGTATCTAGTCTTACCAGTAGCTCATAGGGTTTCTAGAACAATACAATTGTTTGGAGCAGAATATGACAATGCTATAGTTCATTCAAGGAGGAGTCATTTACAATTGGTGTTGCAGGGGGGCAAAGCCCAAAAGGCAGGTGTCTGCTGTCATGTCTTTTCTAATTTGCACCATGCCCTGGTAAAAGCATTTTTAAGCTACCTTCCCCTTCCTCATTCAGAAGTCAAATTTAGGCCTCAAAGGAGCCCTATGCTTCCTGCCCTCTGGAAGATGGTAAGGGCTGCCTTGCTTCTGTCATTGCATTTACTCTCCACCTCAAACTATTTTTTTGAACTGACATGAGATGTAGAGTGCAGCAAGACCCAGGGCTCAAGTGCTTCATGAATTAGCACTTAAAGGAGAATTCAACCCCCTAAGCAAAAAAAAAAGATATCGGAAACTTCGTGACTTTCGGGCGCATGGGGAGCAGGAGTTTGTCTCCATTTGTTTTTTAAATGTGTCCCAGGTCGACACACATTCCTTTGCCACTTTTTACACTGCATCAGTGTTTTATAACTAAACTGGTCTGTGGAATGGTAATCATTGCATAATGCAGGCAGAGGCTCTCCAAAGTAAATAGATGTCAGTTTGAAGGCTATTTACAGCAGAGATGGCCACCCTGAAGCACTCCAGAGCTAATTTATCTATTGTATTGTTTATCAGCACTGCTGTCTGCTGCCTGACTGCTGCTATACTTTGTACAGTTTATAGAAATAACGACAGGAATTCAAGCCAATTTCAGTACTTTAGTTGTGTAAACCCTAGGTCCAAACTCCCAATATCATTTGGATGGCATTTTCATCTGCAAAGTCTAGGCACCAAAAGTTGGATTGCTGCTTATTCTTGTCTATAGCAATAAGTAGCAATCCAAATGCCTAAAGCGTTCCTTTGGTAGCCTGGCTTGTATTCTGGGATTACTTTAGCCCATAAGTAGAGCTTTTAAATTGTATTTAAATTTATTTGAATTCCTGTCAATATCACATAGATGAAGTCTTTGTGCAACACAGCTCTTTCTAATATATGAGGGGGAACATTCCCATTATATAAAGTGACCCTGGCTGCTCTCTTTTAATTTTGTAAGCTCATTATCATCAGGTCTGTCAGGGTTTGACAATACTTACCTTACCTACAGGTTGATTGTATATGTTTGGTGGCCCTTGGAGAGAATACTGTAGGTGCTCTTTAGTTACCTTACACAGATATCGTATTTCACAGGTGCACCTGTGAGAGAGGTGGCACAATATAGATACAGTGAAACCTCGATTTTAAGTACCCCTTTTTAAAGTTTTCCAACATTTTACATTTTTTATTTGTGGTTCCACCAATTTATAATGCATTTCCCTGATTTTAAGTAATATTTTCCTGGATTTTACATCAAAATTATGTCCTGATGTACCCAAAAACTGCTTTTTTCCTCTATGAATGTTATTATTTATGAAATAAAGAGTTTTAAAATACTAACCACATGTATATTTTGAATTTGTTCTGTAAGTCTGTAAATGGTCAATTCCAATTAGTCTGCCCCTTATAGAGTCCTGCGCCAATCACTTATTGCTTTAGGTTGTGTATGTGACTGACAGAGCGACCCATGCCCCCAATAGTGTAACATTAACGCTGCAAAGTTTAACCTTTGTTATTAATACAGTAAATATTGCGTCTCAAAGTAAACCTGACTCCTGTGCTTATATCCTTTCAGTACTTGAAGAAAAAAGTTACTTTAACACATTTGCCTGATTTTACATTTTCCCGGATTTTACATAATTTTTTCCTGGTCCCCTGAAAAACATAAAATGGGGGTTCTACTGTAAATATTTTATTTATGCTTTTAAATAAGGTGTTATAAAAATCCAGTAACATGCTCCTTTGGAGAAATACATTTGCAAGTATGCAATTATTTAGCTGTCTGAATTTTTCAGTACCTTTTTCATTTTTAGCAACATCACATTTTTAATAGAAATTTACATTAAAAAAAACTGTATGTAAAATTAACTCATTGGGTAAATATTTATTTTAGGTATCATAAAGTATTCCTACATATAGTACTTGGTTGTTTTCTTTGATGTTTCATATTTCTAACAGTATGGATAAATAAAACTAAAACATTTAGGGGCCCATTTACTTAGCTCGAGTGAAGGAATAGAAGAAAAAATACTTCGAATATCGAATGGTTGAATATGGCTACTTCAACCATCGAATTGGCTACTTCGACCTTCGACTACTACTATGACTTCGAATCGAACGATTCGAAGTAAAAATCGTTTGACTATTCGACCATTCGATAGTTGAAGTACTGTCTCTTTACAAAATTCTTCGACCCCCTAGTTCGCCATCTAAAACCTTCCGAGGCCAATGTTAGCCTATGGGGAAGGTCCCCATAGGCTTCCTAACAATTTTCTGATCGAAGGAATATCGCTCGATCAATGGATTAAAATCCTTCTAATCGTTCGATTCGAAAGAATAGCGCTAAATCCTTTGAAGGATTTCAATTCGGCAGTCGAATATCGAGGGTTAATTAACCCTCGATATTCGACCCTAGGTAAATTTGCCCCATAGAATCACATTTATCAAGGGTTGAATTTTGAATTCATGTTTTTTTTGAACTCACATGAATTAGATTTTACCTTAAAATTCGAATATTCGATTATTTATTTTAAAAAAATTAATATGTAAAACTCGGACGAATTTTACCGACCACTGCATACTTCTCTGGTCTCAAATTTACTACAAGACAGAGTAGAGATTGTTATGAATACAAATTCGACCAAGATTCCGTTCACAAATTGAACTAATTTATCAATACGTTTTCTCAAAAAAAATTTGGAGCGACAAAATGCTGCAACAAAATCGAGCATCCATTTGGATCATATGATCGATGATCTGAAAACTCACTTTTATCAAATTTTCAATGTAATAACTCAAATCCAACTTTTTTGGGTTATCATAGGAATCTCCCAACTTTTTCCGATTATCCAGTGCAGATAATGATGTCAAGAAACAACTTCAGGGACATCTGCCATTGACTTCTACATGACCTAAAAAGGTTTGAGATGGCGTATTTTTGGATTCTGAATTTTTACTTAGGGGTATGATAAATCAATAAAAATGTTTTTCCACAAAAACTTTGAGGTTTAATAAATGGGGTCCTTAACATACAAGACTCAACAAGCAAAGCAGCAGACCCGAAGCTATAAAGTCACTGAAGTTGAAAATGCTTTTCTCCATTTGTATGTACTTTGGCAAAAAGTTTTTTTTATTTAGCGTAAACATGTTGAAATAATCTATTTATTTTCACAAGAAAGAGGCCACTGCTTCCTATGATAACCCTTATATCCATAAAAACCCATAAAGAAATACAATTACTAAAACCAGGTTCCTGCTTTCATTATAACATTTATTTAGAATAGTAGCAATTCACCAATGATATACAACTTCTTATTACTGTCTATGCTTAGACAGCCTGCTAATGTAGCAATACATCTGAACGAAGGCCAGTTCAAACAATAGTAAAAGCACTGATAATGTGAAAATATTTCAAAACATGTCAGGGAAAGGTCCGGCTTAGATTGTTTAAGCGATGTGACACGTAATTTCCATTTAAGTATTTAATAAATAACCCACGACCTTGTATTCTCACTGCAACCATAGAAACAAAGACTATTCTTTTTGCAGGAATGTTTAGGGACATTAGACAGTACAGATGATTTGCATAACATTAAGGGGCAGATTTATTAAGGTTTGAGTGTTAGAGTTTTGTTTAAGTAATTTTTTTTTTAAAGCCGAATATGACCATATTTATTATGATAGTTGAATGGTGTAAACTTGAATGTATTTAATCCAGAACAGAAGCATTTGAGTTTTCTGGTGTACTTGTTCAAGATGAACTTCCTTTCTTCAGAACAGGAAGCACTCCAGAGGCTATTTTAGGAGCATTTTCACGTTTTTTGAGCTGCCCAAACTCAGGGATTTTTTTAAAAAGTCTAGGCCCAGGAGTTAGGAGGAGGAAGGAGAGTGTCTACCCAGCCCCGAGGAGGTGGAGGGGGACAGGCGAGTGACTGAAGCCCCCAGTATATGGAAACTTAGTGCCCAAAGGAGGGGCACAGAGAGGTAAGAGGGAGGTTGGGGAGTTAGCGGTAGGGGGAATTAGGGGGGAAGCAAAGGAGTTCAGGGCAGGGAGGGGGGAGCACACAGGAGGGAAGAGGAGGAGGACCCCAGGGCAGGGAAGGATGAGCACCCTGGAGGGAAGAGGACCCCAGGGCAGGGAGGGGGGCATGCAGGAGGGAAGAGGAGGACCCCAGGGCAGGAAGGGGGGGCATGCAGGAGGGAAGAGGAGGAGGACCCCAGGGCAGGGAGGGGGGCATGCAGGACAGAAGAGGAGGAGAACCCTAGGGCAGGGGGTGATCGCAAAGGAGGGAAGAGGAGCAGGACCTCAGGGCAGGGAGGGGGGCAAGCAGGAGGGAAGAGGAGGAAGACCACAGGGTAGGAAGGGGGCACACAGGAGGGAAGAGGAGGAGGACCCCAGAGCAGGGAGGTGGGACATGCAGGAGGGAAGAGGAGGAGGATCCCAGGGAAGGGAGGGGAAAAAGCAGGTGAGAGGAGGAAGAGGAGTCCAGGGCAGGGAGGGGGAGCACAGAGGAGGGAAGAGGAGTCCAGGGCAGGGGGGCATGCAGGAGGGAAGAGAAGGAGGATCTCAAGGCAGGAAGGATACGTCACAGGTGGGAGGAGGAGAATACAGCAGACGAGAGGAAGAGAGGGCCAAAAGGAGAGGCAATGAGGAGGATGATGGCAATGAGGGCCCCAGCTCAAAATTGGGTCTCAGATTCACCACTGACAAGAATGCAGCACTGGTGGAGTAAGTGCTGTCGTGATTATTTGGGGCTCAGTCCCATCGCATTAATGCTGCCAGGTGAAAACAACTCTGGCAGCAGGTAGCAGACAGAGTAAATGCTGTAAGCGCTGTACGCAGAGAAGGGCACATTAAGTATAAACGCTAGTGACCTGAAGTGGTGTATTAGGGTAAAGTTGGTCACAAGGAACGCTAAAGGACAGAAGTTCGGCGGAGGGCCACTTCCTCCACTCAAGCCTAAAGGTGGCCATAGACTCAAAGATCCGCTCGTTTGGCGACATCGCCTAACGAGCGGATCTTTCCCCGATATGCCATTAACGGCATGGCTATATCGGGGGTAATGCAAACGTTCGGCCGTGTGGCCGAACGATCGAATTACGATGCGCCAAGGGGCTCCGACGGGTCGGTCGGGTAAAAATCAAACCTTCCCGATCGATATCGTGGCCAGATATCGATCGGGAAGACCCGTCGGAAGCCCCCATACACGGGCAGATAAGCTGTCAAATCGGTCCAAACGACCGATATCGGCAGCATTATCTGCCCGTGTATGGCCACCTTCAGCCATATGAGCTCCGGCTTCTGTAAACAATGGGCCATGGGTTGGAAGGTGAATACTGCCACACAGACTGAAGTCCTAAGTACACTTTGTCAAAAATGTCTTTTTTTGTAACATCCCTATAATGTGACCAAATATGTAATTTTACATTATATAGTTCATTCTTTTTTTACATCTTTCTTTTCTTTTTGCAGGAATGTTTAGGGACATTAGACAGTACAGATGATTTGCATAACATTAAGGGGCAGATTTATTAAGGTTCGAGTGTTAGAGTTTTGTTTAAGTAATTTTTTTTTTTAAGCCGAATATGACCATATTTATTATGATAGTTGAATGGTGTAAACTTGAATGTATTTATTCCAGAACAGAAGCATTTGAGTTTTCTGGTGAACTTGTTTAAGATGAACTTCCTTTCTTCCTTCCAGGGCAGGAGGGAAGAGGAGGAGGACCCCAGGGTAGGGAGGGGGCATGCAGGACGGAAGAGGAGGAGCTCCTGTGATTGGGGGAGAAGCACAGAATCAAGGACGTCGACTGGGTTAGCCACCTGCGGGGGATCCAGAGCTAATGCAGGACTTGCAGCCATTCTTCCGTCAACAGCGCTGCCAGGATCTTTGTATGATACAATGGATGTCTCAAATGATTGGTCACTTGCGTGATATCAATTTGAGCATCCATTGTGGATTCCATGACCTGATGGCAGTGTTGACAGCCCAGCCTCACCAACCAGAGGGCTCTGCTGAGGGTCAAGTCCCTGCTCCTTCTGCTGCTCCTCCTCCTCCACCCCCTAATGCTCCTCAACAGTGGAAGGGAAGGGGATGTGGAAGAGGACAAGGTCCTGACAAGGTCCTGTCCGGGGGGACAAGCAAAAATGCTCTTAGCTCCAGTCTGTGACCCTGTTACCACATTCCAACCCAAAGTGTCCTCTTTGCCTATTGTCTGCTGGCCACTTTGCCCTAATCACTGCTTCAGGAACTACTCTGTCTGCTTCCCAGCAATGGGACTGAACCCCAAACAACATGTCCTTCCATCGTGCTGCATTCTCATCAGTGAGGGGTGCCATTATGACATCTATTGCAACTCTTTCCAATAACATCTGGAAAAGCATTTAAAACATCTCAAAGTGCATTTGCTCTAACATACTTATGATGTTTTCAGCACCAACATCTAAATTGGAAAATCTAAATCCAGTGATTTGCTGTAACATATTTCTAATGTCATGCTTCAGTGTTGGCCAAATCTTAAGACACATGCACTTGCCTAAAAATGTTACTTGTTACATATGTGTTCAGTGTTCATTGTGTATTTATCACTAGTGCAGTGTTACTTCAAAAGTAACATGTGATAATCAAGCTCTGTATGTATGTGTTTTACATGTTATGTACTGTACATTCATGTAACAATAGCCTATGTTCATGCAAGGCTTGTTAAGGGATCACATTAAAATTTTGTCCTAGTGAATGGCATTATGAGCAGCAATCAGCATGGCTTTATGAAGGATAGGTCATGTCAGACTAATTTGATTGCTTTTTATGATGAGGTAAGTAAGATGCTGGACAATGGGGAGGGAGGCAGTAGATGTGATCTATTTGGATTTTGCCAAAGCGTTTGATACCATGCCCCACAAACGACTGCTTTCTAAACTAAGGTCTGTTGGGCTTAATGAAGTCATTGCACATGGCTAGGAAACTGGCTACAGGATCAGCTACAGATGTGATTGTTAATGGTACATTCTCTGCTTGGAGTAAGGTTCTTAGTGGGGTCCCTCAGGGCTCTGTATTTGGTCCACTTTTATTTAACTTGTTCATTAATGACTTAGGGGAGGGTGTTGCAAGTAATGTGTTTGCAGATGACACAAAACTATCCAGCCCAATTAATTCCATCCAGGATGCTGCATTGCAACAGGATCTTGACAAACTGGCAATCTGGTAAAGCCCCATCTAGAATATACCATATAGTTTTGGTTTTCAGTGCTCAAACAGGACATTATTGAATTAGAGAGGGTCCAGAGGAGAGCAACTGAGCTGGTAAAAGGTATGGAAAATCTTAGCTATGAAGAAAGACTGGCCAAATTGGGGTTGCTCACGCTGAAGAAGAGGCGCTTAAGGGGTGATGTGATAGCTATGTATAAATATATAAGGGAATCATATAATAATACACAAAAGCTATGAATATCTTGTAAATTATATCCTTATAAACAGTGAGTTCTGATGTCATCAGTTATAAACGGTGAGTTCTGATGTCATTTCTGTCATATGACTCACTGAAATGTGTGTATTATAATAAATACAGTACCCCCAGTTGCAAATTATGAGGATATTAGAAGTTACCTCGGAGTTCCATGACCTGTATAAAAACACTCGGCCTTCGGCCTCATGTTTTTATATGGTCATGAAACTCTTCTGTAACTTATAATATCCTTATAATTTACAAGAGGGGTTACTTTATTCACTATATAATGTCTCTAATGCTTTATTTACCAGTAGGTCTTTCCAGCTGACACGAGGTCACCCATTCTGATTAGAAGAAAAGAGGTTCCGCTTAAATATTCAGGAGGGGTTTTTTACAGTGAGAGCTGTGAAGATGTGGAATTCTCTCCCTGAATCAGTTGAACAGGCTGATACATTAGATAGCTTTAAGAAGGGGTTGGATGGCTTTTTAGCAAGTGAGTGAATACAGAGTTATGGACGATAGCTCATAGTACAAGGTGATCCAGGGACTAGTTTGATTGCCATTTTGGAGTCAGAAAGGATTTTTTTTCCCCTCTGAGGCAAATTGCAGAGGCTTCAGGTGGGGTTTTTTTCCTTCCTCTGTATCAACTAGCAGTTAGGCAGGTTAAAATAGAGTTCAAAGGTTGAACTTGATGGACGTGTGTTTTTTCAACCGAACTTACAAGTATTGTTGGTCACCTATGGCTTACTTTGGCTACCAGCACTCATACTATGGGCTAATGCCTACTACCCCCTCCTCCTCCTCCAGTCTGTGCTACTTAAACAGCAACTCACAGGTGTATGTTATGCCTTAAAGGCACAAAGCGTTGGTTATTACTTTGCACTTAGAAATAATGTTGGCTACCAATGGCCTAGTTTGGCTACACAACACTGATACTATGGGCTAATGCCTGCTACCTCCTCCTCCAGCATGTGCTACTTAAACAGCAAGTCACAGTTATATGTTATGCCTTAAAAGCACAAAGAGTTGGTTATTACTTTGCACTTACAAGTATTGTTGGCTACCTATGGCCTACTTTGGCTACCCAGATCTCATACTATGGGCTAATGCCTACTACTGTACCTCCTCCTCCACCTCCAGCCTGTGCTACTTAAACAGCAAGTCACGGGTGTATGTTATGCCTTAAAGACACAAAGCATTGGTTATTACTTTGTGCTTTGTATAAATGTTTACGTGGTGTTTAACAAAAAAGCAACACTTTGTCATGAAATGTGTGATATCTTGAGAAACATTTTTTCAATAAATTCACAAAAAACTGTGTCTGTTTTTTTTTTTACTTTTTGCCAAGGTGCTGTACAAAAAGTCAATAAAAATGGGTAATGTCATTTGAAACATGCAGAGCAGGTACATCATTTTTCAGGTTATATACCAAACCCCCTTTTTTATCAGCGTTACCACTTCAGTTCCAAGTTGGGACAAGAAATTAAGGGATTTGTGAGGATTCTACAAGAAAAACACGTACACATAAATATTACTGAACTAGCCACACAAAAGGCTGTCTTTGGTAAACAAACACTGGCATTTGCAAAATAATTCAAATAAAAGATTCAGATTTTTCAACATCTTTTTTATTAGCAAAGTAAGTGGTAAATACCTGAATGTATGAGTTAGTAGAAGCTGTCATGGCGTGGCCAAAGAATGTGTCACTCTCCATGTCTGTATCTTCAGGGAGTGAGCACCAACATTACAAAGTAGTGTATGATGTGTGTGTTAGAGAAGCATAACACAGTAGGAGGCCAGAAAACTTTAATCACAATCAGACAGAATAGTTATGTTTGAATATGTTTAACATATGTTCAGTGTGTTATTTTCCCTTCTAAGAATGGATCTGCTTACAGCTGAAGATGTTCCAGCTACGCCAGCACCTCACCTTCAGCTGCCCCACAAACCGTTGATGGTAGAAATTGAAAAGTGTACTTTGTTCAACTTACTAATAAAGTGTGCATTGATGATCCTTTCACACACTCTTCTTACCTGTAATTGGTTATCCCTGCATCTCACAACATATCCCTCAATCTCAGGTTCCAGATCATCATCAATGTATAGTGGGAGTCCATGCTGCATTAGCACATTGTGCACAATAAAGTAAACTACACGTCCCAAGATGCATAGTGCATTTGTTCCAGCAATACTTTGTGCTTAACAGTATGAATCGTTCCATCAATACATTGGTAAGATAGTAATGTAGTTGGTGATCTGTTAATTGATACATACAGTAGAAGCCTTGACTTCATATGGCATAAAAATCAGTGTGAAACACTCAAGAATGGAAAAAAAATAGCTAAGCACTATTGCTAGAAAAGGGAACATATCACTTTCCCACAAGCCAGGCCTCTGGCATTTGCGGTCGGATGAAGAGGTCATGGAGAGCTGACTGATGCAGGATAGTGGAATTGTGGACCCCCCCCCCTTAACTGATGAGGCTGTTTAATCCCACCAGGAATCACAGGGGAATATTGCTCCTGGTTGTGCTGCTACTCCTCCCATGTCCCTGCATTTCTTGGCAAGCAGTTATTGGTCTGGTAATCTAAAGTGTAAGATTAGGGTTTTTGGGCCAAGCCATTTTTAACTCCACTCTGTTTTTAAAAACTAAAATAGCATCAGGTGAGGGTTTGGATTGCTAATGCAGTCTTTCCAATCATTCCATGCAACCTTTAACCATTTCCTGAAAGTTTAACTATTTACTGAACAGATAGCCTTAATCAAGTTCTCGAGTTATAAAACCTTGTATATTCTAATTTTGATTAACAATTTAATAAATATCGATGTTATGAATCAGAACGCGAATATCTATCAAAAACTCTCTCTAACCTTAATAAATCTGCCCCTCTGTTCATTCATATACTTATATACACAAACATTGGTTGTATATACATCAGTATACATTTTTTTACATATTATAATAAAAAGAATATGCACAGAAACCATGTCCAGTGTTAATTGTGCAAATTGTAATGGATCAATGTTATATATGACTTTTTCATATGCTGGAGTCTGCAAGTCAGGCCTCATACCTGTAAATGTAACAACCCACACATTTATCGTGTATATTTACCTTTTTTTGTAATTGTTTAAATCTGAGATAAAGAATGGGGTAGTTGGCATTATAAAGTCAGCAACAACAAAGGACTTAACTTCCACTCATTGATAAATACACTTCCTTAGGAATGAATAGAAGTGGGTGGATTTTTCTATGGTGAACCTTAATATCACATTTTCATAATACTATACTATAATTCTTGTGACAAATACATATATGGGATCTATTATCTAGAAAACCCATTATCTAACCCATCAAACGTACGCTAGCATGGATACTACCACTGTATATGAATAATAACTAACTATGGTCAAAATAGAAACATTTTATATGTTTCACCAAAGATTTATAGAGAAATAAAATGAAAGTAACCAAGTGTATCTGTGTGTGCTACCTGAAGCACCAAAAAGTCTTAACAGTCTCCTATAGCTGGGTTATTGAGGCAAATGCTTATTATTCATTATCTAACCCATTTGTAACCTGCCATATTTAAACATATGGTAATATGTTCAATTCTTGCTACAGTAAGAATTCAGATATTCCTTTAGTTTACTCGACTGGGGCAAACCTTTTTAAAATGTCACAGCATAACTTCTTCAGATATAATTGTAGCAACAAATGCAACCAGGGTTAATTACTACTTAACATTTGAGAAAATGAAGATCCTGCTTTCAAAATATAGCCTTTTAAAATGAATGCAAATGATCTTTTAAACCATGGGTAGAACAATGCATAAATGACGGGGTTCATTGCAGAGTTTAAATACCCAAACCATAGAACTATATTGTATACATCTTCAGAAGCTGAAAAATTTGTGTAAGGGTCCACTACTGTTACAATAAAAAATGGCAGCCAGCAAAATAGGAACACTCCCATAACAATGCTTAAAGTTTTTGCTGCTTTGCTTTCAGCCCTGGCATTCTTTGCTTTATCAGGCTGAACATACTGCTGATTGTGAACAAGCTTAGCTTGCTTATTGGCAACAGAGAAGATGTGTATGTAAATCCCGATCATCATTGTCCCTGGAATAAAGAAACATAGTGCTGAAGTAATTACTGCCCACAGCTTGTTGAAAGCAAGAGAACAGGAGCCAGTACATGTGGCTAGATATTCCTGGATTCCCTCAGTGTGTACATTGGAAAAAACAAGCCCAGTAGAATACATACAAGAGAAAGACCAACTAATACATATAAATATCAATATTACATTAGTAGTTATGTTTCTGCAATAATGAAGCGGCCGACACACTGCATAATATCGGTCAACAGAAATGAAGAAGAGGTGAAATATAGAGGTTGTAGACAATGTCATATCTAAGCAACTATGCAACTTGCAGAATAAGTCCCCAAAATACCAACAAGATGTTAATGACCTCACCATGCTGTAAGGCATAATCACCAATCCTAAAAGGAAATCTGTAATGGCCAAGGACAAAATTAGAAAGTTAGTTGGAGAATGGAGCTGTTTAAAATGTAAGACTGAAATAATCACCATTAGATTTCCTATGGTTGTGAGTATTATAGCCCCAGCCATTACAATGAACATAGCAGAGTAATTTATAGGAGCCCTGCTGGTCCTAAGGCAAGAGATGTTCCCAGAATCCCAGCAAAAGTCCATATCTAATTAGTTGAATGAATGAACGAAGATCTCAGATGTCTTCAATGAGATGAAGCAAAATTTCTGCAAATAAAAACAAAGTGAAAAGGACAAAGAATTAATTATATATATTTTAACCAAGAAGGTGTATTTTTTCTTTTTTTACATTCACAGCTGCTTATACTAGCCTCACATACATACATACATACATGTAAAAATAACAACAAAATGACATCTTCATCTGTTTTAACAAACCATTAAAATGAAGCTAATGCAACTTTTTTTTTAATTATGACATTTGTTTTATTGAATATGTTGCACTGGCTTGAACTTAAAGCAATAATGGGATATTGCTCACTATCACCAAAGTTGTTTCTTACAAATAGTACATCAAAAGTATGACTTCTTTCAATTGCCTTCTATTTTATTTTTTGTCCTATTTCTTTCTAAATTTCCATTTTTCTAAATTTAAATTTAACTGATTAAATTCTGCCCCACTTGCCCTTTGGCAGTAACAGCTCAGCAATCCTGGCACTCAATTCTCTAAACCAGGGGTCCCCAACCTTTTTTTACCTGTGAGCCACATTTAAATGTAAAAAGAGTTGGGGAGCAACACATGCATGAAGAAGTCCCTTGGGGTGCCAAATATGGGCTGTGATTGGCTATTTGGTAGCCCCTATGAGGACTGGCAGCCTACAGGAGGCTCTGTTTGGCATTACACTTAGTTTTTATGCAATTAAAACTTGATTTCAAGCTTGGAATTCAAAAATAAGCACCTGCTTTGAGGACCCTGCGAGCAACATCCAAGGGTTTGGAGAGCAACATGTTGCTCACGAGCTATTGAGTGTTGTTCTTAGATCTACCAGGCAGCTGTTATCTTGTGTTAGGAAGCTGCTATCTGGTTACCTTCCTATTGTTCTTTTGTTTGGCTGCTGGGGGGGGGAAAAGGTAGGGGGTTGATGTCACTCCAACTTGCTGTACAGCAGTAAAGAGTGATTGAAGTTTATCAGAGCACAAGTCACATGACTTGCGGCAGCTGGGAAATTGACAATATGTCTTGCCCATGTCAGATTTCAAAATTGAATATAAAAAAATCTGTTTGCTCTTTTGAGAAATGGATTTCAGTGCAGAATTCTGCTGGAGCAGCACTATTAACTGATTCATTTTGAAAAAAAATTTTTCCCATGACAGTATGCCTTTAAGCTTTAGTTCTCCTTTAAAATATTCCAATGATTTTCTGAAAGTCCATGGCAGTACTGATATACCCATTATGAGTATGTTGTTGGCTACCACAGATACACAAAGCCTCTGTATCTATATTCCACATGAAGCAGCTATAGCAGCAGTAAGATATGTAATAGTGGGCAATCCAAATTGCATTCAGCCCCTGGTAGAGACTGTTGTTTATACTGAGATTCAGATTAAATTGATTGAGGATTACAGTTGTTGATTATTGTAGTCACTTCCAATAAAAAATAAAACTATCCATTCAAAAGGTTTATTATGTTGAGTAGATTTAATATAGCATAATATAGTTCTCATGTGTGATGGAGAGTGCTTAAGCATTGATTAATTCTATCAAATTACATGTTGTTCCTTTAAAATGCAAGTAGACTTATACAAATAGTTTTTGGACTTTTCTAACATAGCACTTTGCAGTGTATAATGGTACTAGGTGGGTTAAGTGTGTCAGATTTCTTTGTTCATCCATACATGGGCAGTAGAAAGAAAATAAAGCATAAAATGACAAGTATTGCATCAGTGTTAATAATACGAAATACAGTGCTGGTTCATTTACTATGGTAAAATAAGTGTTCAATTAAAGGAAAGGGTGGTTGTGGAATACCCTGCCTGATGATGTTGTGAAGCCTGATTATGTTAATGCCTTTAAGAGGGGGTTGAATGATCTCTTAGACAAGCATAATATCAAAGGCTATAGACATACTAAAATCTACAATTAATATAGATATTGTTAAATATAGTTTCAGTGGGCATGTGTAAGTATGTTCAAAACTGTTACAATATGCGATAGAGGAGCTCACTGCAAAAATCTCCCGAAATCACATGCAGGTTCCTGGCCACTCCCACTCGGCAGAAGTTTCCAAACAATGTGAAATACTCACAGCTCAGGATTAACAGCACTTTCTCAAAAATAGTAGTAAAATATTCTTTCTTTATTTCATCTATTAATAAAGCTGTCAGCAAAGGTGCAGTGCATAATATTACAAACTACTGACGCATTTCATGAGCATTACAGCTTTTTTAATGAATGAAATAAAGAAGGAATATTTTACTACTATTTTTGAGAAAGTGCTGTTGATCCTGAGCTGTGAGTTTTTCCCATTTCCCAACTATTTAAGGGTAGGAATGCTTAGGGCAAGTATAACAACCAGAAAGGGCTGAGAATTGATGTCATCAGACGGATGTGCAGCATTAGGTTGAAGCAAGATATAATCCAGCAGTTTTTAGATGTATGCCAATATATTATATACCAGAATGTTCAAGCAAAAGGCATCTTAAAAAGGAAGTTTTTTGGATGCTCCTAAGGGACTTAGTAGGCATATGTGTTTAATGGTTGTTTAGTTCCTTTTTGAAACAAAGCTGATATGATGACAAACATCCCAGCTCAAATGTGCTACAGTTTCTTATACTATACAAGATTCTCTTTCATTTTAAACCAAGGTGATGATTATATATTGAAAAAGAGCTACACTATATTTTGCTTTGGAGAGTGAATTTCTTATTTGTATATGCTATTTGTAATAATGTGCTTTATTGAAATGTATAGACTTTTTTAGAGGATGAAAGCACAATAATGACACCTAGTGGTGAGAGCACAAAGTAAAATTGTTTAGATATGATTCTTTTTTATGGAATGTATTACAGGTATGGGACCTGTTATCCAGAATGCTCGGGACCTGGGGTTTTCTGGATAACGGATCTTTCCGTAATTTGGGTCTTCATGCCTTAACTCTACTAGAAATAAAATAAACCCAATAGGTTGGTTTTGCTTACAATAAGGATTAATTATATCTTAGTTTGGATCAAGTACAAGCTATTGTTTTATTATTACAGAGAAAAAGGAAATCATTTTTAAAAATTTGGATTATTTGGATAAAATGGAGTCTATGGGAAACAGCCATTCCGTAATTCGGAGCTTTCTGGATATCGGGTTTCCGGATAAGGGATCCTATACCTGTATTAGGCAATGATTATGTATACTGTATTTGTTGTGTTTTATTAAAAAAAAATGTTATTCAGTTTTCCTGTTTTCGATGTTACCTTATTTTGATGAACCCTTTTTTTTATTTCAAACAAGATAGGTACAACACTTTAGGCTGTATGTTTATTGGTAACGATCGTTTATTGTGCAGAAAAGACATATATATATATATATATATATATATATATACATATATATATATATATATATATATATATATATATATATATACAGTATATTAAAAAACAAAAATTTATACAAGAAAAAGTAGGTCAAGGAATGCCAACCTTGATGCAATAGACCAAGCATTTTGTTAAATTGTATGCATATAAATCTCAGAATCAATTCACTAAAATGTCTAATTTTCAATATTTCTATTACATTATACATACTTTCATGCATTTATATTAATCAGAATAAAACAGCTTTAGTTTCTTTACTGCTGATCTCCATCAGTATTATAAAGTAATATTGTACAGTATTAGTTCACCATTATTGATTAATATAAAAGATACATTAAGATTATTTACAAATAAAAATTACTTTGCATTCAGGGTTTTTTTAACATGCGAGAAGTGTATGACATACCTACCTCAGGTTTCCACTGCAGATTTTTCCCATGTATGTAATTAGTGACTCTACCAAGTGTTTTAGCAAATGTAAATGCTCCTGTCACTTGTATTAGCTTTTAAGGAGTTATTTATATCAACAGAATTTTTCCCAAAAGATTACAGTTTTGTTCCCAGAAGAAATGAAGGTAAAGTACTGTCAATACTTTGTTTACATCAGAGATGAGGGGAATTTATTCATTGGCTTCACCAAAGCAGTCCATTCGGCTTATTATTTTAAGCAATTATCATTTAAAATGGCTGAAATGTTGTCTGGCCCATGCTTTTCTTTGTTTCACCAGTGGTTCTGGATAATCATGTTTAATGGGTAAAAAATCCTGATGGAAACCACATTTTAATGTAACAAGTATTCACAATAGTGATGTGTGGGTTGACCACGAGTTGACCACCATTGTGAGTTAGGTGTGGGTCAGACAGGAAAAGTACACTCCTCTGCCTCAAGATTCCCTGTCTTGAAACCACAGAACAAAAATAAAACCTGTTCATTGATCAACACACAGCAATTGTTATTTGTATGGTTGTTATAAATGATTGTTTTCCTAATTGATGACTCCCATATGAGTGGATGATTGCACGGGATTGCACTTGTGACAAACTTTTGTCTAACACTACTCAAAAACTGCCACAGACAGCATCTTATACAGCTAACTGGGTACTCCAAAGGAACCTTCCTTCTGAACTTGAAATTAAATATGGGGATGAGACTTTATTCAGCAAAAATTTACTAACTCACAGTTCATACTCAATCACATTGTGAATTTAAATAGTATTAAATGAAGACATACTAGTGTAGCAAAGCAAGACATAGTAACATAACTCATCCTTGGACTGGGTGTTTGGGGACACCATGAGACTCAATATCCAAAAAATTGCAATGTCTGCTCTCAGAAGCAAACATGTGCTTATTTTATAATAGGCAACCCCCCCCAATGACGATAATCGCTAACCTTAGACCGTGGGCTGACACTCCTTTTCATTGATTGTTGTAGGGGACAGCAGTTGCAGTGGATTGCTGAAAGACAAGAAGATGGCGGCACGGTACTCACTGGATTAGTATCCCTGGGCCAGCACATTTTTCCATGCCCTCAGAGAAGTGGCAGCCCAGAGTTTGAAGTTTGAGATTATGATTGGGGGGGGGGGCTTGATATGTGCTGTCAAGTGATTATGATTTTCCTTCTTAAAGGAGAAATCAACCTGTGGGGAAAAAAAACCCCTACCCCCCACCCCAGGTAGCCCTCCCTTCCTCCTCCCCCCAGGCTAACTACCACCCCCCGAGAGATGCCACATACTTACCCCTCGGTGCAGATTCTTCCAGAAGTTCCACGTGTGCATCTTCCAGCTCCTCGGTAAGCTGACCGAGGGGTAGGGTTTTTTCCCCACAGGTTGATTTCTCCTTTAAGAAGTGAACCGCAACCAGTGGCTTATGCGCAACTTGTTGCTAACCAACCCATTGGATGTTGCTCCCAGTAGCCTCAATGCAGGTGCTACCAATAGCCAATTACAGCTCATATTTGGCACCCCGAGGAAAATTTGCATGTTTATGTTGATCTTCAAATTCTTTTACCTTTGAATGTAGCTCAACGGTAAAAAATGTTGGGGACCCCTGCTCTAAAGGCTTACATGTGATTTTTACAACTAGTCTGCCAGTTCAGCCAGCTCTGAAAAAGACAAGGTGCACTGATGCAAGGGAGACCAGGAATTAACCCCTACATTGAAGAGAGTAATTCCTTAAGTGTCCTTCCTGCAAATGCAACTGACCTACCGAACTGCACTCTAATGCTGTTTTGACTTCATAAATTGCTCACAATTGGCTAAACCAGTTGCTTTGCCTCTGCATTGTAAATCAGAAGTTGTGGTGCATACTTTCTTATGAGCATATAATTCTGATAAAGAATGCTGAATTTTTTTTAAAAAAAACATGATGATTTCCATTTTTGTTCTTTGTACATTAAATTTCACAAAATTTCAAAAACTTTGCACATACATGTACTTTGGCACCAACTGCAAATCAGAAATTATGCATCAAAGTGCCTTGTATGTAGGTTCTGCACTTTCTAGATGAGTTAAAAGAGGTGTTAATGATGTGACATATTTTCAATAAAAATAACATGGATATTACAGAAAATACGCAAATTGTAACAAAAAAGGTTTATTAAAAGAAACAATGAACTAAAGAAAATAATACCGAATGCAGAAATAATGTCCAGAATATACAAATATAGTAACAGCAAAGCACGGGCAAGAACAGCAGCAGTCAAAACAAATTCTACTTGTCTTTGTGGTGCTAAATAACACATCACTTGGCAAGTAATTCTAAATGCAAAGGTTTATAGAGTTTTTTTTCTTTTTCTTTAAAACCCATATTTACTGTGAGCATGGAGCAAATTAAAAGAATCTTCTCCGATTAAACATTTAAGGCCCCCATACATAGGCCGATAAAAGCTGTAGACATACTGAGTCGGCAGCTTATTGGGCCCGTGTGTGGGGCCATCCGACGGGCATCCCGACTGATATCTGGCCGAAAGTCAGGCAGATGTCAATCAGGCAGGGCAAAAAATCCTGTTGGATTGATGCGGTCCCGCAATCCGACCGCCCGTATTGCTTCCATTCTGATCCGATCATTGAGCCCTAGGGCCCACGATCGGATCAGCCCAATATTGACCACCTTAATGTGGGCATATCAGGGAGAGATCCACTCATTTGGCGACTGCCAAATGAGTGGATCTCCCTGTGTATAGCTCCCTGTGTATAGCAAGGCTCACAGCATGATAAATTACTTAGTCCAGGTGCCAAACCAGCAGTTCATCCTCATTTTACCCAGCACATTGGTGTTCAAAGGAGTCTCCAACCTTATGAAAGGAATGAGGCATTACTTCATGACTTCAACTGATCTGTCTGAGAGGCATGGGACATTTTGACAGTCAATGTGCTCAGCAGAAGCAGTCAAAACACCCTAAAAATGTCTGTCATAGCCTGCCATTCCTGAGCATGTACCTTCCTATAATCATACAGGATATAGAGTGAGAGCAAGCAAAAATAATTATTTGCTGGTAATGGCATTGCAGGAAATGATAATTAGAAGTATAATAAAAATTGCAAAATGAAACATGATTGGTTTAGTTTAATGGACCTTAAGGAACAGTTAAATATTGTAAGTCTAGTGCATTTTAAAATGATGTAGCTCCTGGTTATTTCTCATCTCTACAAACATGAATGTATCAAAAAAATTATACCAGTGTTAAACATTGATCAAAACTTGTGAGAATGAAGATCCTGCTTTAAAAATATTCCCTTTTATAATGAATTGAAAGGTTTTTTGGAACCATGGGTAAAATAAGGCATAAATAATGGGATTAAGGCCTGAGTTAAAATAACCAAGCCACAGAACAGTACTGTAGACATCTTCAGAAGTTAAAAAGTTAATGTAAGGATCTACTATAGTCAAAATAAAAAATGGCAGCCAGCAAAATAGAAACACTCCCATAACAATGCTCAGAGTTTTTGCTGCCTTGCTTTCGGCTCTGACAGAAACTTTAATTGTTACACTTGGTTGGTCAGTCTGGACATTATGATGATTATGCACAAGCTTAGCTTGCTTATTGGCAACTGAGAAAATGTGTATATAAATTCCGATCATCAGGGTACCTGGAACAAAGAAACTTACCAATGCAGAAACAGCCCCCCAAATCTTGTTGAAAGCAAGAGAACAAGAGCCAGTACAAGTATATGAGGCAATATAGTGTTGTATTCCCTCAGTGTGTATATTGGAAAAAACAAGGCCAAAAGAATACATACAGGAAACAGACCAACTGATAAACAAAAATACCAGTATTACGTCATTAGTTATGTTTTTGTAATAATGAAGAGGCCTACACACTGCGTAGTAGCGATCAACAGAAATAAAGAAAAGATGAAATATGGAAGTTGTGGACAGTGTCATATCAATACAGCTGTGCAATTTGCAGAATAAGTCTCCAAAATACCAACAAGATGTTAATGACCGCACCATGCTGTAGGGCATAACCACCAGTCCTAAAAGAAAATCTGTAACAGCCAAGGACAAAATAAGAAAGTTAGTTGGAGAATGCAGTTGTTTGAAATGTGAGACTGAAATAATCACAATTAGATTTCCTATAGTGGCGAGTACTATAGCTCCAAGCATGACAATTATCATAATAGAATAACTTTCAGGTGACCTGATGGTCCCGAGGCAGGAGATATTCACAAAATCAGAACAAAAGTCCATATTCTATGTAGCTGAATGCCAAAGATGCTCAAATATTTTGTAGTGATGAACATAAGTATCTGTAAAACAAAATTCAAAATCTGTATCACCATCCTATTATGGCAAAATATGGAAATGATAACAACTAAACAAATGTGCATTAAAATTATAATTTGTTAGGTACTGATCTCCAAAGCCTGAGGCATTACCTAAAAGGATGACGTGAAAATAATACTTTCTGTCTAGAGTAAACATAAATAAAATAATTGCATTTCATAGATATTCATACATTTATTGAATGACAGATGAGATAAGATTGTGTCTCTTAATGTGATACTAGCAAGATCCTGAGTTACAACTAATTTACAACTTTAAGGGTGGTTATTTACTAAACCCTGAATTTTTCAGTTTTTCTTTTTAAAAAATCTGAAAAATCACGGCTTGTTGGGAAAAAGCACGGAAAAATCGATACAGGTTTTTCGCTCAGTTTTAACGAGTTTTTACCCGAACAGATTATATCAAGCTTTTTTTAATAATAAATTAGGTAAAATTGGGTATGGGAGTTTGGTTGTGGGTTTTTTTATTTTAAATATGAGTATATTCTTACTGCAAGCAAAACAATACTTTTGGGTTTCATTTTTTTGTAGCAGACTTAAGGTATGGTTGAGCACTGATAATAAGATGTCAAAACTGTTTGGCAAAAAATTGCGCTTTGGATACAAACAGAATCGAAATTTGAAAGAATTAGTGATGCCGGCTGTTCTAGTGATTAAATATGTGACTGCAAAGTGGAGGCTCTCAGAAATGTGGAGTATACAGATGTGGGAACTGTGTTATTTGTAATACTTTAATATTGGGAGATACATTTTACCACCCACATAATGGTAAAAAATATCAAATCAGGCATAGACTTACGAATACATCACAAAACATTATTTATATTAAGTGCCCATGTAGGTTGGTGTACTGCGGAAAGACAATTAGACCATTTAAGTTGAGGATAAATATGCATCGAGCTTTAATACGGGCAGCCCTGGATCTGGATTATAGCAAAATAAACTGTCAAATAAGATATATATCTACACAACCCATTGCACAGCATTAGCTACAAGCTAGACATTCTATATCGGCCTTTAAATGTATGCTAATTGACTGTATACGAGATTTACACAGGGGTGGTAACAATAATTGCCTTTTGTTACAAAGAGAAGCTTTTTGGACACTAGTTGAACTGTGTTACTCTTAAGGGAGCATTACGACTGAGCTGTTTTTTATCTGAGAGGTAAATGCCTCTGTAGTTGTGTTGAAGCTACAATGGGACATATTTATCAAAGAATGAAGTTAGAGATCACCATAGTCCACTCGAGTAAAATTCTGCCACTCTCAATTCATTTGAATGGTTTTTCTATGATTTTTAAATGCATATTTGTCAATGGGTGAATTTTCACTTTCACCCATTGATAAATACTCTTTCAGCAATCCCATAGAAATTAATGTGTGGCAGGATTTAAATCTAACTTCACTCCTTGATGTAGTCTTTCATACTAATGTATTAATGGTTAAAATGTAACTTGCAAGTATATAGCAGGAATAGATGGTTATTAAAGTGGGAATTTATAGAGCTTGGCCACAGGGGAGAAATAAGTATCCATATAGTTGTCATATGAGTTGTATGGTTACAATGGATTAGTTTTAGTTTCTTGTGAAAAAAGGAAAAGTGAAGTAACTATATTGGTATGTATATGGTTTTAATACTATTTATAACACTATTAAAAATATATAATTATGATGAAAATGATTATGCAAGGGTTAATACGATCACATGGTATCACAGACTGTTGCACTATTGGGGTAGGATACTATTTAAGTGCACTTTGTATTTTTAAAAAGGTCCCAATGGGGACTGAAACTTTGTTTGTACAAGGAATTTTTTCAATACGCTAACTGATTGTAATATCCTGCCTGGATTTAAACCCAGAACCTGGTGTTACTAGGCTGTCTGAGTTACCACTGTTCTATGCAAGCAGACAGGTCCTGGTTCACTTCCACTGCTAGGGGGTTATTTATCAAAATCCGAATTTATCTCAATATTTTCTGCTACAAACTCCGATCAAACCCGTTCTACTTATTTATTATTACATTTTCCTGAAAATTTGCTTTGCGGGAAAAAAAAATCAGATTTTCACGATTTTGTCCGAAATTTTATCACAAATTTTTCGGATTTTTCATCACATTTTCGAGATTTTCACAAATTTTTTTAATTATTCACCTGAAAACTTCAGGGTAGTGCACGAAAACCCAGGGCACATCAAAAAATCATTGGGACTTCTCCCATTGACTTATATGCAACATCGACAGGACTGAGATGCCAGATTTTCAGATTCTAATTTTTCCATCTACTGGGATTAATAAAAATTTGTGATTTTTTAAAAGTCTGATTTTATATAAAAAAAATAATTGTGAATTTTTCCAGATTTTTGCATTTGGAGTTTAGTAAATAACTCCTCTATACTTGTAATTGCAAATAGGCATGGCTTTGTTCCCTTGGCCCCAGGTGATCAGTGTAAGCCATTAGGCTGCCTATAAAACCCCTGCTCTGCAATGAATTATTGCCCAATATACTGTAGGTCTATCTTCATTGTTCCTGGGTGCGCTTACATATTGTCAGAGCCTTGTTCTTGACCCTTTCCAGTTATTTTAGTACTCTTCGAATTCTGATTGTGTACCGCATTCCTGTTTGGTTTGACCCTGGCCTGTGACCTCGACTGCTCTTCTGCTCCTGATTTGGTACTGTGTGCTTTCCTTGCCTGCCTAGAACTCTCTCCCTTGTCCTCTCACAATAAATATATTTAAGACATTGAGACATTTTGTGCATACACCTACTACCCTTTAAACAAAACAGGGATTGTTTGTCCATATATTGCAATATATTTAAGCTGGTCAACTACGTCAAAGTCATCCCATATCTGGCCAGTCTTACACTCAAATTGCATCTGATTCATTAAGAATTCTATTGCTTTATTATACATTTTACAAAGGGAATGTTTTACCTGCAACTTGCTGCTTACTTGCTTTTTTTGATTGTAGGACTGGCCAGATATATATTGATAATGGGTGGAGTGCAGAGGACCTCTTGTATTTGTCTATATGTATTTTGTGGTCACTGCCTCATTTCACCCACACCTAATGGTTTTAAAAATTAATGGTGAGCTCAACTTTCCTTGTTTTTGAAAAACACAAAATTCTGATACAGAAAATTGGAGTACTGAAAACATGCTGATCTTTCAATTCAATGACAAATATAGATGTATCTGTGTAGACAGATGTATATCTATGTATTGGCATATAAGGAACAGATGTTTCTCGTACATAGGCATAATTGTTATCCAAAAATACCACAAATTCTTAGGGGTTTGGGAGAGATCCTTAATGTACAGTGGCACCATTAATTCTTAAGAATTAATGCCATATGCAAGACATTTTTTTCACCAACGCAAAGGCACATTGAGTATTAGAAAGTTAATTAAATTATTTGCTTACAACTGATATTCTGTACAAAAATATACAATGGGTTCCTTATGCTATTAACCACTTCAAGTTCTGCAAGAAAGACATAACAAAAAAAGACAACGTGTAAATTCAATAATATTGTTTAAAGTTGAGATTAACATACCTGTTTTTAAGCTAGCATTATTGACATTTCTGATTCCCAGCTTTTCCAAACCATCAGTGTTTTCAGCAGTACTGCACTTCATAATGCCTAATGGCAAATAATACTCAGTGATTTATACCTACAAAATGTCTCCCAAATGACTACTGTTTTACTCTCAGAGGACAGGAAGGTAAAAATGATCACTTGATTTTCTCACCAGAGCGGAGCAATGTGGTCTACAGGGTCTCTTAGGGCTAGTCCACACGGGGAGATAGCGACGCGTTTGCGGTCGCGGCGACAAAGCGCCGCGACAGTCGCCGCGACCGGCGCAGGCGACAGTTTTGTATGGGCGCCTATGTAAAAACGCCTGTGCTAACCACACGAGGCGATGCGCTTTTCAACAGTCGCCTGAAAAAGCCTGGCGAGGCATTTTCAGGCGACTGTTGAAAAGCGCATCGCCTTGTGTGGTTAGCACAGGCGTTTTTACATAGGCGCCCATACAAAACTGTCGCCTGCGCCGGTCGCGGCGACTGTCGCGGCGCTTTGTCGCCGCGACCGCAAACGCGTCGCTATCTCCCCGTGTGGACTAGCCCTTAGGGCAGAAACATACAGTGCTATTTTGGGAGATTAGTTGCCCAGCGACAAATCACTTCTTCTTCGGACAACTAATCTCCCCAAACTGCCTTGTAAATCGCCGGCGGGATGGCACTCGCTTCAGCTTTCCGAAGTCGCCTGAAGTTTCCTTGTGAGGACTTGTCGACTTCAGAAAACTAAGCTTTCCAAGTGCTATCCCGTCGGCGATTTACATTGTATCCGGTAGGAAGGCAGTTCAGGGAGATAAGTCGCCCAAAGAAGAAGCGATTTGTTGCTGGGCCACTAATCTCCCGAAATAGCACCATGTGTCTCTGCCTTTAAAGTGCTTGCTTTAATGATCTCCCTATCTGATTACCAGTGCTTTTATAATTAAACTAACTTGTTAAGATTTAATGAGCAGGGAGCCATTGTCTTGTATTGGTCAGTATTTGTATGTAATCTCTGTGTTTGATGTACACCCCATTCTGTATGCAGTGATGCAGAACATGCTAACATAAATATTAATAAATATTAATTTGTTACAGAACCCTCAACACTTAGGGGCACATTTACTAAGCTCGAGTGAAGGATTCGAATGAATCTCTCCCCGTTATGCCCACCTTGAGGCCAAGTCTAAAATTCCATTGTTTTATAGCTGGAATATTATTTATTATTGGGCCCCACCTAGGGCCCAACGATCAGATCATAAAGAAGGGTAAACGGGGGGTCGACCGCAACTTCTGACCGGATATTGATCAGGGAAACCCGTCAGAGGGCCCCATACATGGGCCAATAAGTCTGTTGGCAGCTTTTATCGGCCCGTGTATGGCCACCTTTAGCATGCAGGCTATCTTGGATATGCTATCTTAACTTACATCTGCACAAAAAAATGACCACAAATTTTCTAGTGCTCAAGGAGACAGTGTGACAGCTTTTTGTTGCTTTTTTCCCCCACAATCACTTTTTATTTTAGTGGATGATGAACAAAACTGTGTGTTTAAATGACTTGTGCATAGCACCAATAGTGATAACTAGTCAGTTCTAGCAGCACAGTGTCCCTTGTCCCCTGATGGATGCTAGCAATTATTAGTGCCTACTGTAGTTTTGTAAAATAATATTCCAGCTATAAAATAATGGAATTTTAAACTTTGTTCATGAAAACTTAATATGGAAATGATATCACACATAAATAATGTTGACATTAATAGCATATGTAATTACAATAGATGTAAAGCATGTCCTTATGGACCTACAGTTATAATAATGTTTGTAATCTCCACATGGAAACAGCAATTTCTATTTACCAACCATTAGCAGAAAATGTAAGACATATTTTAAAGTGTATTTAGTTTGTATAAATATACTGTATATATGTAGTTTGGTATCTGTTGGGAGTTTCAAAAATCAAAATGAACCAGAGCTCAGTTCAATCTCTTCCAAAGATTTTGTACTTGTAATTGTCATAAAATATAAAGGTGCAGCCATCAATGCTTTTTATTATACCTGTATTTAAAGTCTGTTTTATCATGTCTAGGGAATGAGTCCTCACCTCCTATTTGCATGCTGCCATACCTTTGGAATATAGGGAAGGTAATAGCTGAAAGATGTGTTAATTGTGTATGTGAGTATAATCCCTTAGTTATCAATCACTGTGTGTTTTCATCAAGTAGTGGATACAATCTATCCCAATTCATTGCTTGATTTGCACCAATGCAAATTAACAGGTCCAGGTCCTAACCGATTTTAGCACACAGCCACTTTCTTTTTCTATTTTTTTTTTTTCAAATGTGTGTTTGATTTATTTTATTATGAAATTTGAATGGTGAGCCCACAATTTAGGATTTCCTTCTGGTTTCTTGTAAACTCATACTGCACTGTATCCTTGAGAAAGGTCCCCATGTGGAACCGAAAGGTCGGATAAAAGTGTGTGAAGTGAAAATCACACAAACAAACACTCCATTTAAAGGCCCCACATGGAGCCAAAAGGCATGATAGGCAGTCAATGTGGTGGCGGAAGTTACAGCTGATGGCGATAGACAGGTGAAGGAGCGAAGCTTATCCTCCAGTGGGTCTGTTGTCTTTCTCACGTACTGACCACAGATGTGGCAAAGGGATGAGCACAGATGTGGGATATACATTGTGATATGGGATGTTGTTTTTAGGGCACTGATCACACATTGGGGCTATAGATTAATATACCTTGGGTGTCACTATTTCACAGTATTTTATATGCACAGCAGGTTTATAGCGATGGAATGGGGATACACACTCTAGAAGGGATTAAGGGGTTGTACACACCCACCTATGACGTCATACAGTAGCTTTTGGCGCCATGTGGGGCCTTTAAATGGAGTGTTTGTTTGTGTGATTTTCACTTCCTGATGACGGCTTAAGTGAATAGCCGAAACGTTGAAATAAACATCAATTTTGATTTTTCACCTTCATAAAGTCCTGTGAGTGCGGTTTGTTGGCTCTACTATTGATTTATTATAACCAGCACCTAGGCAGTTGCACTTCGTTTCGTGTGCACCAGAATTTGGACTATATATATATATATATATATACAGTCCCATTTGTTTTACATTCCAGAATATAATCAGTACGTGCCTGGGTGCTGTCTTTATATAACATAAGTAGAGTTTCCAACAATAGACTCACTCCAGGACTTCATGATGCAGTGAAAAATAAGGAAAATGTTTTTGTCCCGTTTTGGACCTTCCTCAAGAGATTGCAAACAGACAATTGCCTTCCCCTCTATTTAAATACAAGAGAGGATGCCAAAACGCACCGTGTGACATAATCAGTGAATGAAAAGCAGTGTATATAAATTATAAAGTGTGAACACATAGTGAACCATCATTACTCACTTCAAAAGTGTGTAAAATGGTCCCACAGCACTAATCTCAGCATCATGTCCCCTTCTAGTAGCTGCATTATTATTAACATAAATGGCACATTGCCATGGCAATGTATCTGAGCAAAGTCCATCTGTGGGGAGCTGCATGTATAAAGCCAGGGCAAGCGTTGTCATAGGAACACATCTCTGTTGAAGACATTCACTGGCCGTTGCTAGTGAAAATTTGGCAGAAATCCCAATCTGCAGGGACATTTCCAATTTACTAACAAGCGTAGAGGACAATTAGCTTGCGAAAGAGAACGTCGCTAGCGCAGTTTTGCCTATCACCAGGCGAATTTTCGTTCAGGCGTTCGTTACTCCGCAAATTCAGTAAAGTGTGAATTTTACAGAGTTTTTTCTTTACCATCTTAGAACTGGCAAACTAATAAAATTAAGCAACAGCCTCTTCAAGGCCACTTCAATCTAATTATCTCTAATAAAGACAGCGCAAGTGTACAAGTGTACGAGTGTGCAGTTTCGCTAGGCAGACATAAACAATAGCAAAAGTTCCCTATCAAATGCTTGTGTAGCGCTATAATAAACTGACTTGTGCTAGGGCAGTTTTAGCTACTTTCCTTTGTGGGCTGAGACCACAGATGAGCTCTCTTTCTCAGGGGGAAGTCCTCGCAACTGTGTGAAGGCAAGGGTGTAGTGTAACTGTAATCTGGTGCGATAGCACAATGATGGGCGCCAGTAGTTCTTTAACAGTTGAACAAAGAACAGTATTTATTGAACAATAGCACATAGATCATTAAGCACATTGATCCACAATGGAGTATAGAACATACACAGCAGCATAAAGGAAGCATATACTCACAGCACTTATAGGCTGAATCCCCACAGGCTAGGGAATATACAGCAGAGAGTAAGTTGACAGCATGTGATGGGTATTGCCCAGTTTTCAGGATATCTTCCAGTGGCAGACTAGGGGAACTCCTGACATCCCTATCTCAACACTTGGTTCCTTACTCTGGGTCAGTAATACCCTGGGATCTTAATCCCTCTAATCTCCTCGGCGGAGCCTTGAGCTGCTCAACTAAATAACCACTCTATCACTCCTAGAGTGATCTATAAAACGAGTATAGCTGTCTAATTACTAGGGCCAAGGCGCCTAGGGTCAGCACTACCCATTCCCTTCCAGCCTGCTTGGTTGGGCTAAAGCAATGGACCCAGAGCACATGGTTCCTAAACCTTTTATACTCTGGCACAGTGCACCTAGATTACACTGTGTGAACTGCAGGGATTACATAAGCACAAGGTCCCCATAAGGACCCACTGAGGTGTCCATATTACTAGGGAATGTGCCTGTCTGTAAAGTGTAAGGGTGTCTAAGATTTTCACATCCCTACGTTTGCATTTTAGTGAATTAGTGTAGTGGTAACACATTTGCCACTGGCGAAGTGGCATGAAATGTGGCAAAGCCTTTGCAGGCAAAAATTCGCCCTTTAGTGAATTTGCCTCAGTGGGTTTTGTCACTATTTCTTGAATTTAAATGGAGGGGGGCACTTTTCTGTTTGCAATGTCTTGAGAAATGTCCAAAATGAGACCAAAACATGGACAATACATTTTCCTTACTTTTCACAGCATCATGACGTACTGGAGTACATCTAGTTGGAAACCCTATATATGTTTTGTATTGATGCCTGTTGTATGTGTGTGTGTGTGCTTGTATTGATGCCTGTTGTGGCAGGTTGCTACATACACGAGCTACGTGGATCCTGTACTCGAGACAGACAGAATACAGAACAAAGGACTGACCAGACATTATATACCCTCTGATAAACAAATATTCATGAGAAGGGAGGTAAGGGAGTGATAAGGCACTGTTATGGGAAAACTAAGGGAGTAACTGCAGATGTGCTTCAAGGATGATTCTCCTAGTCACAGAATACAAAAACAATACAGGATACTGATAAGAACCGACTTGGCAGATGTTACACATAACCTTGGAACAGTTTCTACAAGGGCCTCATGTGCACTTTGAAACTGTTCCCTCCATTAAGGGGGACCAGGATAACTTTTCCACCACAGGTGTCTGCACAGCATAGCAGCACACCTACTAGCAGAATCCGAAAATTACAAAGTGCAGAGAGATGGGAAAATGATGCAGGAGGGTCAAGAAAACTAAAATGTCTATCCACCACCCACTGTGGGGAAACCCACCCAACAACATATCAGTAGCATGGGAACCGCTCCACTACCCACCCTACACATGGATGGAACAGTTATTTTATTCCACCCATTCTTGCATAGCCAGTGTTCTAATCTGAAGTCACTAAACTAAATAGAAAACTGACAACTATATTGGTTCTGGGGGAACAGTATGTATCAAACTTTTAATGTGAAGACTAATAAATAATTTATTTTTCATAAAAATAAGTCTTGGGACATGTATCTTTTGATAAATCAGATGTATGGACTCCCGATTGGAAAATAATTTCTGGGGGAACTGTTCATGCAAATGTTATGCATGATTTATGTTCTGTGGTTTTATACATCAAAGTGAATCTGCATTATTTCTGTAATGGATGTACTCTTTCATTTGAGAAAATGAAGAGAATATTACATTAGTTAGCCTCAAATCACCCTCCACCCACATGGTCTTATAACTTTAATAAAAGCATGCATTACTATAAATACCTGAGTTGTGAAGGTTGCATATAAAATAATTCATGAATTAAGTTGAGCACCTTTGCATAACAGCCACTATATTTTATTCACATTTACTAATCAAAGAAACAGACTGCAATATAAGCAAAAATACACCATGACAAAGCAGAAAAAGTATACAAAACATACATAGTAAGTAGCAGAAATCATCATTGACAAAACTAACAAATTATTTTTAGCAGTTTACAATACTTCAGTTAGATTAAAATAGGAAAAAATGAATGCTACGCTATGCATATAACTGCATATTTTCTCTGTACAAAAGACTTGAAAATATAGTATCTCTAAAAGAAACTGCGACCAAGGGCTTGTACTAAAAAGTTGCCTGATCTGGATGATATTAAAATGGTAAAGTCATTCTCAAAACAGAACTATAAAAATTATTTCGAGAGCCCAGGCAGCTGGATCAGCCCTGATATAAATGAATGCATTCACTAAATACTTACAAAAACCTATGTACAATGAACTATAAACCTCAGTGGAAATTAGAATTTAGCCATCAACTTCTGCAACATATTTAATACATGGGGCCTCCTTGGTTATTTTGTATCTGAAATATTAAAGATGCATTTTACCATATTTGTGTCTCTTTGTTTAGACATCCTTAATACTTCATATTCTTAATACATCCTTATGACATGAATTGAACTTAACAGTACCTTTAAGACATTAATGTCTCATTTACAATAAGCAGGGATGCAAGTACAAATTTGCAGTCTTGCACCTCTGCTCATCCATCCTTCCCATTATTAAAAATGCAAGGTACAAAGCTCACTGTTGTCATGTGCAATGTCATGTTCTGCCGTATGTAGGCAATACATTCAAGGCTCCCTAGTATCTTATAACCCCTTGTGTTTCTTAGCAAGCCCTTCCATATGAAGTAGCACTGAGGAATGCACACAGCACTTAATTCTTTAGAGGGTACAGTAAATGTTTGCAATGAAATATAACAATAGTAGTGCAAATGTGATAACTTTCGTGGCTATTCATCAGCTTTAAAAAATGAACTGAAATGTTCTTAAAGCTTGCTATAATTATCATCTTAGTTAGCCAATAAAGTTATCCCTATAACTTATCGACTGGCTAACATGGTACTAGTGCCAAGAACTGCGCCTAAGGATGGAAAGTTTAAAGTACAAATCTATGCTAAGCCATTTAATTTATTTAGTAAATAGTCATCTTGGACATAAATAATGCAATAATGCATGTCTTATACCATGGGTACTGGGTATCCGGACCTGGGGCTTTCCGGATAATGGGTCTTTCCGTAATTTGGATCTCCACACCTTAAGACTACTAGAAAATCATGTAAACATTAAATAAACCTAATTGGCTCATTCTACTTCCAATAAGGATTAAATATATCTTAGTTTGGATCAAGTACAAGCTACTGTTTTATTATTATAAATAAAAAGAAAATCTTTTGGATAACGGGTTTCCAGATAACGGATCCCATACCTGTATAGTGTAGCAAATATTAATTATGCCTAACAAACTGCCGTTTGAATAATGGGGAGTATCAAAAAGGATAACTTCACCAGATCCTGTGAAAAAATAGGGACACAAAAATATTGTGACTGTTTGAGCAACAGTATGGGCTGGGGTGTGTGTTATATAAATCATTTACTACACATTCTAGCATTCAGCTTTTCAATGATGTTTGATGCCACAAAGATAGTTTAATTCAGTACGATTTTGCTCAATATACACCAAATACATTTGCAAAACATTTGGGCTTTGCAACACTTGAGCTATGCACTTCATTGTGCAATACTAAAATAATTCCTGCCTCCTACTTATATTCTAAACTAATAAGACTACTATATAACATATTGCAGTATGGATTCACCTCAACAGGATTATGTAGTAACATGCAAAATTACTCTGTAACAACCCATCAAACTCATCAGAATATTTCTTTACCAGTCTATTGTGCTTAGCACAATTAAAGCACATGTATAGCTGTGTGCTATATTGTTACATACTTCTCAAACTACTCTTATTTATTGTTATGACCTGTATCTACAGGCAGCATAATGTACATTCCTGGCTAAACACTAATTAAAAACCTTAGAGAATGAAGAGCCAGTTTTAAGAATATTGCCTGATATAATACATGCAAAGGATTTTTGAAACCATGGGTAAAATAATGCATAAATTATGGGGTTCAGGGCAGAGTTAAAATAACCAAGCCATAAAAAAACATTGTATACATCTTCAGGAATTGAAAAATTGATGTAAGGATCTACTATAGTTAATATAAAAAAGGGCAGCCAGCAGAACAGGAACACTCCCATAACTAAGCTTAAGGTTTTCGCTGCTTTTCTTTCGGTTTTGACAGAAATGTTGTTCTTTGATTTGTCAGGCTGGACATTATGGTGGTTATGTACAAGTTTAGCTTGGTTACTGGCAACAGAGAAAATGTGTATGTAAATACCAATCATTAGGGCACCTGGAATAAAGAAACATATTAAGGAAGAAATTGTTCCCCAAAGCTTATTAAGAGTAAGAGAACAAGAGCCAATGCAAGAATATGATGCTATATAGTCTTGGATTCCCTCGGTGTGCACAAAACAAGCCCAAATGAAAACACAATGGAAACAGACCATGTTGTCAATAAAAACACTTCTATTATATTAGTGGTTATGTTTTTATAATAATGAAGAGGGTGACATACAGCATAGTATCGGTCAACAGATATAAAGAATAAGTGGTATATAGAACCTGTACACAGTGTCATGTCTAAGCAACTGTGCAACTTGCAGAATAAGTCTCCAAAGTACCAACACGATGTTAATGATCTCACCATACTGTAAGGCATAACCACCGATCCTATTAAGAAATCTGCAGTGGCCAAGGACAAAATAAGGAAGTTGGTCGGAGAGTGGAGCTGTCTAAAGTGAGAGATTGAAATGATGACCAATAGATTTCCCACTGTTGTGAGCATTATAGCTACGAACATGGCAATGAGCATAACAGAATAATTTGCAGGTGCCCTGTTGGTCCGAAGGCAGGAGCTGTTAACAAAGTCGAAACACAAGTCCATATTCCAAACTTTGACAGGGATTAAGTTTTCTTTGTTCTGTAAGGAAAAAAAGACAAAACAATAAAATATCTTATTGCTCAGATTATATTAGCTTTATATTAGATATTCCTTTATATACTGTAAATCAGATGGTGCAAACTGAATTGTTGTATCCATGCCTGTCTTGGTGTCTGGACATTGTTAGAAACCACAGCCCCCTCAAAAGAACAGAATACATATAATTTGCCACTTTTTGATTTGATCAAAACAAATAGATGGAGAATATTATTTGTCCATCATGCAATTGCATTAGAGCGTTTGTTGAATAGCAAGGTCCAAATTCTATTCAGTGAGAAAACCTGATCTAACCAGATTTTCCTATAGATTTTATTGATGTTTTCATGAGATAAACTATGAAATAAATGTTTCTTATCAAATTTAATCTGGTCCCATGTATCGTATCTATCAAGAGTAACTGCACCTAAGAAAATTAATGATAAACCCAGTATATAGGTACTGTAATTGCATTAAAGTGTTATGACTTATTACATATGACATTATAAAAGCCTAACAGGTTTTAAAACTGACTTCTCAAAAACTACATCAACAAATTTCAGTTTGCATATTATTGTTTAAGCCAATGTTCCACGCACCTATTTTAGGATCCTGATTTTAACTACTTTTCAAAATTTCCAGATCCAAACTACAAACTTTCTGCATTGGTACTGTACCTCGTACTGGGTTCATCAGTGATATTACTGTGTTGGAATCAGCAGGAATTTATATCATCTGAATGATTCCCCAAAGACTACAGTTTTGGTCTCAGAGGAGGTGAAAGTAACACCAGTCATGTGACATTCAGGCCCCATAGAGCATTCTGCCAGAAAGTGTTTTTAAATATAGCACTTTACATATGTATGTTTAAAAATGGATGGTTTATTCTTTTAGCTCAAGAAGACATAATAATGAAAACCTGCTTTATGAGATAATACTGCACAATAAAAATGCTGTACTTGTCATAAAAGTAAAAAGGTGCTGCAAGATGTAATATTTGGCTAATTGTCTACAAATAGTTTTATTCAAGAAGCCTCTGTAACAATACCAATTAGGATTTATTCAATCTGTGTTTGGTGTTTGCGTGAGCCTAAATGAATACAGTCTCACCAGGAAGAATAGGGAAAATTGCGTCATACTTACCGTGATTTTCCTTTCCTGGACCTCTCCATGTCAGTACTTAGCGGGTTAGCTCCTCTCCCATATGCTCCGTCAGAAGAACCCTCCCATCCAAATCAATAAAGCCTCCTCCTGAACCCTGTCTCGGTGTCCAGTAACAAGCTTCTAAATTTAGGTCTCATTTGGGAGGGCCGTACTGACATGGAGAGGTCCAGGAAAGGAAAATCACGGTAAGTATGACGCAATTTTCCCTATTCCCTTGCCCTCTCCATGTCAGTATTTAGCGGGACGTAGCAAGCTGCATAATCCCGGGTGGGAGACCAAAAAAGGAACTCATGCATAGTTAGGTGTTGCACTGAGTTAACATTTATTAACAGCAGATCTGAGGACATTGGAACCAAACTGAGAATTCCCTGCTGAAAAAACATCCACTTTATAATGTGAAAGAAATGTATTAGGACTTGACCAGGATGCCGCCCTGCAAATTACATCCAAAGACGTGCCAGCTTCAGCCGCCCATGATGTTGCCTGTCCCCTGGTGGAGTGCGCATTAACCTTGCAGGGTGTTTGAAGGCCTTGTGATGTGTAAGCTTTCTCAATGGTTTTCCTGATCCAGCTGGCAACCGAAGATGACGAAGCCGCTTTGCCTTTGTTCTTCCCTGCCGGAAGAATAAATAAGCGATCTGACTTTCTGAAAGGCTCTGTGGCTGTGCAGTATGTTCTTACCCCTGCGGCCACATCTAATGATCGCAAATTCTGGTCTTGCTCATCCTCCGGAAAGGCTGGAAGAGACAACTCATCCTTGATGTGGAATGCTGAGAGCACTTTAGGCTTAAAGGAGTCAGCAAATTTCAGGACTACCCTGTCCTGGAAGAATACGGGGCTGGAAGCATCGCATTTAAGTGCTTGCAGTTCCCCAACCCTTATGGCCGAGGTGATAGCCACCAGAAAAACTACTTTCAAAGTGATATGCCAAAGTGAACATTCCTCCGTCGGATGAAAAGGTGCTGAGGCCAACATTGTCAAGACTAGTGGTAGATCCCACTGAGGACAAGAAGGTCTTTTAGGTGGAAGGATTCTTAAGGCAGCCCTGAAGAACCTAATCACCAAAGGATTCAGTGACCACCTGGTTTCTGAAAATGCAGAAATAGCTGAGACCTGGGTCTTCAGTGTGCTGATGCTCAATCCCTTATCCAGACCCGATTGAAGGAACTCCAAGATGTTGCCTACCGACATCGAGGCTAAAGACACTCCTTTACTGGTACCCCACTGAAGAAATATCCTCCAAATTCTTTCGTACCTTCTGGTAGTGGAAGCTTTCCTGGATCTGAGGAGGGTCTCAATTACTGTTCCAGAGAGACCCTGGGCTTCTAAGTTCTACCGCTCAGTCTCCATGCCATTAAGGCTAATGGACCTGGGTCTGGATGAATGAAAGTCCCCTGGAGTAGGAGGGGGCTCGATACAGGGAGTTTCCAAGGGGTTCCACTGAGAGCTTTAGCAGCTGTGGAAACCAGGGGCGCCTTGGCCATGCTGGAACTATGCATATAACTTCTGCCTTGTCCTCCCTGATCTTCTGCATCACTCTCGAGATCAGAGGCAGAGGAGGAAAGATGTAAGCTAAAGTTTGGCTCCACTTCTGGCAGAAGGCATCCGAAGCCAATGCTCCTGGATCCGGTTCCCTTGAATAAAATATTCTGCACTTTGTATTTGTTGAAGTAGCCATGAGGTCGACCTCCGGATGGCCCCATCTGTGAACCAGTACTTTGAAAACTTGTGGATGCAGACTCCACTCGTGTCTCAGAAGACTGTGCCTGCTCAGAAAATCTGCTCTCCCGTTTTCTTTTCCGGGAATGTATACCGCAGTAAGATCTGAAAGAATCCTCTCTGCAAAGTGAAACAAGGGCTGTATTTCTGACAATAGAACCCTGCTTTTCGTGCCGCCTTGTCTCCTGATGTAGGCCACTTTGGTTATGTTGTCTGAGCGTATCTTTAGCCTGCGGCCCTCCAGTTGACCCTGGAATGCCAGACAAGCCTGTACTACCGCTCTGATTTCCAACACATTCGATGGTATGTGTGAGGATGTCTCCGACCACCGGCCCTGAGCTGCTTGCCCGTTGAATTCTGCGCCCCAGCCTATGCCGGAAGCATCTGTGGTCATGATGGACCATGGTTCTGGGAATAAATTGAAACCCTTTGCCACATTCCTCGGGTTGTTCCACCACTCTAGAGCTTGGCATAGATTCGGTGATATGAATATCCTCTGGTCTTGGTCTATCCCATTCCAGTTGTGCAGGAATATTGACTGGATAGCTCTCATTGAGCTTCTCTTAGAAAGTGTCTCCCACTCAGATTTGATCAGTTCCGCTACTTCCTGGTGAAAGGGAAAGACTTTGCTTTTCTTTTTACAAGGGGGTAAGAATGATGTAGTCGGATCCCCTTCCTCCCTTAAATCTAGGGTTTGTCTTACCGCCTTAATCAAGGGGGATACCAATGTAAAATCGAATGAAGAAAATTCATCATCTGAATCCTCCTCCGATGCTGAAGACTTGCTCCTAATCTCCATCCTATCCTCACGCTCTAGAGAAGAAGCCTCCCGGACCTTTCTTCTAGTAGCAGAGGTAGCCCCCAATTCTTGAGCCACAGCTTCTTTGATCCAGGCTCTTAACTCTGGAGGCGGACCAGACGATGTGCCTGCAACTTCCGTTAGGCATGACTGGCATAGATTCTTGGTAGGCAATGCTTGATCCGGGCAGCCTAGGCAAGTACTTGGGATCACTTCCGGTATGCTGGAAGAACCTGCAGTTTCTTTCCGTTTAGTGGCAGTATTCATGGCACTAAGGAGAAAGTAGAAAACATGCAGCTTAGGGTTAAAACAACGAGGATCATCCTGATGCAGTACCCTACAGGAGGTAATCCAATAAAAAACCTCCCTCTCTCTCTCTCTTTTTTTTTTTTTTCTCACCTCACCAGGGAACTAGACTTGCGAGGGGATGCGGCTAGGACAATCAGGAAAGAATGGCCTGAAAACAACTGTGAATTAAAGCGGACCGTAGCAAGCTTAGGCCTTCCTGACATCCCACTATCTTACCGGATCTAATGCGGGTCGGACCAGAGGCGGCAGCTCTAAGACGGCAGGGCCAAGAAAGGAACGGCGCGCCGGAACTGATGCGCAGGTTAAGGACCCGCGCGATGCTTACGTCATTTAGCCACAGGACGTCGGACCTTCCGCATCCCCTCTCCCCGCTTCCGCAAGCCAAAAGGAAACCCACGTGTACAGGGCCGTAGGCGCCGGACGCTTTTCTGAGCAGGCCGGGTTACCTAGGAAGCGGGGGGAACTTTCCCGTCGCGACTCACAGCCGGACCCTCACCAGAGGTAGGAAATATAGAAAAACCCTCGACCAGAGGAAAAAGATAGTTCCAGGGACGCCTTTGGGGCAGGCCCATGCTAGTTTACCCTTTAAAAAACTAAAAAGCTGCGCTCTGAAAGGAGCGTGGCATAGGAGAAGAATAAAAAGACACCGAGACAGGGTTCAGGAGGAGGCTTTATTGATTTGGATGGGAGGGTTCTTCTGACGGAGCATATGGGGGAGGAGCTAACCCGCTAAGTACTGACATGGAGAGGGCAAGGGAATGGGCTGTGTTTTGCCCTGCGGTGGAACTCAGGGAAAATCCACTGCAGGAGAGCGCAGGAAGAAATGCCTGTGTGTAAAAGCCCTTACTCACAATTATATTAGGGAGCTAAAGGGGCTTAATATCCATGTTTGATAGGTGTGAATGGGAGTAATAAAAGATACAGAAAAAAAAAGTACAATTGCCGTACGTTTAATTGCCGTACTTTTGCATTCGTAGATTTTATGGTTTTTACACTTGATAAATGACAATAAAAACCTGTGGTTTAAGTAACTACACGAAAAATGTGTTTGCACTAAAAAATACAATTCTGAGAAACAAATGTTCTACGAACTTGAAGTAACACGAAAAGGTTAAAGTATTCAAGTTCAGTCTTCAGATCTCTGTGAGCCCAATTTGGGAGGTTGTTGATATGGGGAAAAGTAGTGTTGTCTTTCATGGGTCAATAGTTTCATTTAAATGTCCCAGTGTACAGGTTGGGGCATTGAGGAACCAGGGCAGTGTAGTCACCAGGAGTGGCAAGCAGTGCCAGTGACAGAGGAGAGGGAACATAGAGAAGTTAATTGGATGATCATCTATTCTATCATTAAGACCAGAATACAAATCAACTAGTTCATAAGGGAGATTTTTCCTGACAAGGATAAAATGACTCTTGCATGTCAGGAGGAAGCTGAGAAATATGTCTGGGTGACCCAATGACACTTAAAGCAATACTGACATTTTCCAATAAAAATCATAGGAACGTGTCAGTATCAAGTAGTTGCTGCACCCAGAATATTGTCCCTCAAAGCCGCCCCCAGCCCTGCGAACTTATGCGCACACTACTAACAGATTTTCTGCCTTGTTTCAGTGACACTGGGCTGGGGGCGGAGCGATCCTTCCATAGGCTGAAGTCCTGTTTTCATTCGTAATTAGCCTATGGAAGGATTGCGCTGCCCCCAGCACTGCGTCACTGAAACAGCACAGAAGGTCTATTAGCAGTGTCAGAGGGTCGGTCAAAGCAGGTTCGCGGGGCTGGGGGGCGGCTTTGAGGAGGCTTTGAGGGAACTACTTGACACGTTCCTATGATTTTTATAGGAACGTGTCTGTATCGATTTAAGCAAGAGCTGATTCTGTCTCTTGCAGCATTAGTACATGTGGAGAGTATTTATTTACTGATTATTCATAGGATAGATCTCCCTTAAACCTAGAATTCAAGCATGTGACAGGTTCTCACAGAGTAACTGTCAGGACAGCACCAAAAAATGGTTTTTATTATAGCCAGCAGCAGTATAGGACAAATAAAGGCAGTGTTCTTTCAACAAGCAGTTCAGAAACACAAATTAGCTTTCTTCTGCAATAATAGTTTGTCTGTAATAGTAATAGACATCTGTAAGTTGAGCTGACAGACCTCTCTCTATGGGGCACATTTACTAGAATCTTGCATTCAATGGCATGGATTGGTTTCCAGACCATTTCATAGAACTCTATGATCCAGTCTTTTCTGTTGAAAATGAATGTTCCTAATCTATGAAGCTCAGGATGTGAAATCTATAGTGTTATAAACCCCAGCATGGTTGCGTGTCATATGAGCTAACATATTTATTTCTCAATGCAGGAGCTAATGTCTTTATGGATGATGATGCTACTTATGAAGACTTGATATTTACTGAAACTCCAGCTACTACACTGAAAGGTAAGATTTAAACTATACATATTAAAATGTGTGTACTGCAATGGTATTGTTAGAACAAGCAATCATGGAGTTGCCATTGAATAATACCAACTACAACAAATTAACTTTTATATATTCAATAAGTATACTGTAATAACTGATCTAAGCTTAAAGTGCATAAATATAGCTTTTTATAGTTGAATAACTCACTGTAATTCAATCACAGTAGTAAGTGTACTGCACTAGTAACTCAGCACCTAAACAAGAAATGAGTGAAATCTGTCCTTTAACCAATGTCTGGTTATTTACATTTGCAGTAATAACGGCCTGTGATATAAACTGTGTACTTAATGTATATTTGTCACAGGAAAAATATGTAATAGTCTAGCACCCATATATATTTGATGTATAAATATTTATATATATCTTTTCCTTTTTTGAGCAACAACTCTTTACCATAAAGAAAACCACATCATCACCAAAAAAAGCCGAAGTCATAGAAGTAAGATCTCATTTATGTTTTTTAGGTTTTGAATAAATAGCTCGCTTTGCCACTACTAGTAAATGGCCCTTCATCTGACTGGATTATGCAAGCAAGGTTTCCATCAAGACAGCACTGGGGTTTGTCCAGCTCAAACGCAGAGTGAAATGTGTGTCACATGTGCTCTGTCCAGTGCCTTTCTGTCCCCACTCCATGTCAGTTGCACAACTTCTGCATACATCAGGACGCACATGTGCATCTACTGTAATGTGACATGTGTTTATTTTGATGCATAACCATTCCTTTAAATAATGCCAGTGTTTCTAAAAACACTACTAAGTGATATATACTGATTCTCTGCTGATACGCTTATGTAATAACAGGCACTAAGTTTTCCCAGGAGTAGTAACCCATAGCAACCAATAAGATATTTACATTTAAACAGGTAACCAGTAAATCCTACTAATTGGTTGCTATAGGTTACTGCTCCTGGGCAAACTTAGTGCCTTTTATTACATAACCCGGCTGATTACCTATCCCTTTGTTTGTGGTTGACCCTTGCTAATGTTTTCTAGACTGTGAATTTTGACTGCCAGTCTCTGACCATTTCCTAAACTCAACTATTGTTATTACTTGCTGATTTTGTACTTGCTACTCTATTTATGCACTCTATTCACTCTTCCTCAGAACCAGCTCTGTACCCAGTCCCAGGAGATTTTCCTTGTGTCGGAGGTGTGGGAGAGGCTAATCATCTTCAGTGGTTCTGATTGTCCATTGTGACATATTACTAGTCAATATCTGATCATTTGCATTTCCCATGCCCTAAGGGGCAGATTTATCAAAGGTCGAGGTGAATTTTCAAATTCAAAATATTAGAATTTCAAGCTATTTTTATGTACTTAGACTAATTTAGAATATCGAAATTTATCATGTACTGTCTCTTTAAAAATTAGACTTCGACCATTCACCATCTACAACCTGATGAATTGCTGTTTTAGCCTATGGGAGACCTCCTAGAACCTACTTGGATTAAAATGTTTTTGGGGAAAAACTTTGATTCGAATTCGATCAAATGTGCTATTACTTCTAATTCCTACGATTCAAATTCGCCTGAATACGGACTTTTTCGATTGAAAACTGACCTATTCCTCCAAAAAAAAAAATAGACTTAGTTTTAGTTGGTCTTTTTGAATTTGAATTCAAAGTTTTTCAAATTCGAAATTTGAACCTTGATTAATATGCCCCCTAACTCTTTTTTATTTAGTGAGAAGGAAAAACTTAAACTGGCAGAGGACTATCACGGGAAAATAAATACTTAATATGTCTTTTTATAGGGAAAGCCCAGAGTTCAGATGAAAATGAGTCTACAGAATAAAGATTCATTGTCTCCTTCCGCATCCTAGGAACAGTGATTTCTTATCAGGAAAGGTGAGTATATTGTGGGCAAGGTGAACTTTGACCTACGATTCATGTATTTAAACAAAGGAATGATTAAAAATGTCTCCTAAAAAAGCATGTTGTTATGACTGCCCTTGCAGACACCAGAATTTACTACATAAAATGTATATAGCGCTTTATTAACTTATGGCCTAAAATGTGCCCATTAAGAATTCTTGTGCAATGCACTTTTTCTGTTATTGAAACTGTATAGACCCTTTAACATAGACTACTGACTATTACTTAGCTTTGGGCAGTCTGCATAACATTGCTTACTCATGTTTTACACGGACTTATGTGTAAAGTAAACCTGCATTTTGCTTTCTTACAAGTTACGCTACAGTCTATTTTTTTCTTATTTTTTTCTTTCTTTCTTCTTCAGCACTGCCCCCAACAAGAAACAATGCAATGCATTTTATCCTTCATATGAAATCCATTGCATGACAGTTTAAAGGGTATAAGCAGCTAAATTTTAGTAGCATGTATTCACATTTGGACTAGCTAAGGGTATACGATGGAAGATGAAATATAATTGCAATTGAACTCAAGCCTCAGAAAATAATTTACTTTCTGGTCACTAAATGAGGCAACCAGATTGCATTTGAAATTTTAAGTAATTAAAATAATTAAGAAATAGGAAAAAGAAAAATAATAGAAAGACGAGCAAAGAATTTGTTGCAGTTTGTCTTAGGATCGCTATATTATACGTAAAGCTAAGATACATTACCTATTTAACTGCACATTTCTTATTTGCAGGAAGACTATTGCTAAATCTTTAGCCAACTGACTGGAAGGATATGAACATAAACAAGACCCAATGGCTGAAATCCAGCAAGACCTATCTTCCTTTTAATGCACTCTGCCAACAAGTGTTCAACATCATTGACAAAGAAAGTGAATGCCTGACAAAAATGTAATCTACGTTTAAACCTACACTATGAGAAAAACATGTTGTTGAGCAATGCACTTTTCCTTGAAGCACCCTTAAGCCAGCGAAAACACTGGCCGTAAAGGGTTAAAGGAAAGATTTATTTATTTTGTTAATAAATGTATTATGAAACCATAATGACATGTTTATTTTGTTTATATCTTATGTCTGTTTATGTGTTTCCATGAATGGGAAGTGCCAAAATATTTATTTGTTTAGTATATATAGAATAGAAAGGTTTCAGTGTTATTTTTTTGGTTCAAGGCCCCTTTGTATTTCACACATATGACACTGCTCTATAAGCTCTTCAGTCATTGTTTTAAAAATATTTAGGTTTTCACCCTAGATTTTAAAATGCAATTAAAGATATTCATAAGCAAGAGTATTACTTTCTATACTTAATCTTTCTATACTTAATGGCCATAAACCATACCTATTAAGATTATGCCTAGATTGGCCACCTACACACTGGGCCGTTTCTGAGAAGGTGCGTGACAATTTAGTTTTAAATGGGAGTAACCATAATTTCTCTGCAAGATAAACTAAAGAGCTCTTTTCACTAACCAGCTAAATGACTGTTTAGTATGTAATAACTTGAAAAAAAAACATCTCCCAGAGTGGTAGCATGGAGCCAAAAAAAGCATGTCATATTTCAGTATAATGTTCTTCTAACATCTAGGTCAAAGGTTATGAAACAAGACTTATTCCAGTTCAGATCAGTATGGATATTACACCAATATAGATGTAAAATTATTGATGCATAGGTTTACCCAAGTATGTGGCATATACGGGCCCAAAATGAAGACACCCCATATGAGCTATCAGTTCTGTTTTTCCAGATACTGCAAAATCAACAAATTTACAGAATTTTTTGAGGGACAAAGGTAGAAAAAAAAGTATGTTCACCCCAGAAAATATATATTCTGAATATATGTTTTCCCCGAATCCAAATTGGGTATGTATGTCTTTCTACTCCAAAGCAACAAGCCGCAAACCTTTCCTAAATTTGGCGATTTTGGTGACATTTCAAAAATTCCCTCAAAGTTTTCAACTTGCAACATCATATATCCCACATAATATTAGGTACCAAGATAAAACACCTTAAATAGGAATCATTATAGCAAAACTGCACTGCATACTCCAGATGAGGTCTTACTAGGAACCTATAAAGAGGCATGCTTGTGTTTTCATCCCTTGAGTTAATGCCCTTTTTTATGCAGACAGTTTCTTTAGTTGCCACAAAATTACACTGCCCAGAATTAGACAACTTGTTATCTACAAAAACCCCAGATCCTTCTCAGTTCTCCCAAAACACTGCCATTTAGTGTATAACTTGCATCCATATTATTTTTGCCAAAGTTAATAACCTTACATTTATCAACATTGAGCCTTAATCAAATCACTTTCAAAGTGGCAGCATCCTACAATTTTGTATCATCAGAATAAAAATAGATACAGTACTTTCAATGCCTCCAGGTTAGTGATGTGCGGGCTGGCCTGATACCCACGGGACCCGCAGGTTTACACACGGGACTCGCAGGTGGCGGGTGGGTCCAGGTTGAGCTCTTCTCCTGCTCTCCTTGACCGCCAACTTGCACTGCTGGCTTTTGATTTCTGGCTCCTTCTTTTATATACACTGCGCCTGCTCGCCCCAGCACCTTTGGTGATATCATCGGCGGGGGGGTCGACGCGGGAAGAAAGGCGGTAGGCTGATGCAAGTGGGCACAGGTGGAGGGAGGGTGGGTTTCGGGCAGGTAGGGGTCAGTTAAAAGCCAAGCCGCACATCACTACTCCAGGTCAAGTTGAAAAGCAAAGGAACTATTACAGAGTCCTGCGCAACTCCACTAACAACACTGGTCCAATTAGAAAATTGTACATTTACGAACACTCTTTGTGATCTATCTTTTAGCTAGTTTTCTATCCAGGTACAAATACTATGTTCCAGGCCAACATTCCTAAATGTAACCGGTGTGGCACTGTATCAAATGCTTTAGCTAAGTCTAAGTAAATTACATCCACTGATATCCCAGAATCAAGGTCCCTGCTCACCTTCTCATAAAAAAAAATTAAGTTAGTCTGGCAAGATCTATTACGCATAAAACTATGCTGGCACAAAGTCATAGTATTATGATTTGCTATGAAGTCCAGTATCTTATCTTTTATTAACCCTTCGAAAAGCTTTCCTACCACGTCAGACTAACTGACCTATAATTTTGAGGCTGAAAGCGGAATCCTTTTGAGTAGCGGCACCACATTAGCAATTCTCCGGTCCCCAAGACAGACCTCAATAAATCCTGACAAATTAAGTAAAGAGGTTTGGCAATCACAGAGCTAAGCTCGCTAAGTACCTTGGAATGAATACCATCCGGTCCTGGACCTTTGTTTATCTAAATATGTTCTAGTCTCTTTTAAATTTCCTCATGTGTGAACCATGCATCATTAGTTGTATTACTAGAATTAGGACTATTAAGAAGGAAACCTTCATTAACTGGTTCCTCATTTCTATAGACAGACGAAAAATACGAGTTCACAATTTCAGCTTTTTTTTGTTCTCATCAACCAGCTGACCCCCTCTGATATTAAGGGTCCCATCCCATCCTGCTTAATTAATTTACTATTTACTGAACATAATGTATATTTGGATATCTGAAATGTTTCATGGTATATTTTTATCTGATTCGTTAAGCAGCAAGTAAGTTGCAGGTAAAACCTAGTCCCTTTGTAAAATGTATAATGAAGCAATAGAATTCTTAATGAATCAGATAAAATTGAGCATAGGACTGGCCAGATATGGGATGACTTTGACGTAGTTGGCCAGCTTAAATATATTGCAATATATGGACAAACAATCCCTGTTTTGTTTAAAGGGTAAGGCATTTTTCAGTAGCAGTATGCACAAAATGTCGCTGTCTTAAATATATTGATAATGGGTTGAGTGCAGAGGACTCTTGTATTTGACTATATGTATTTTGTGGTCATAGCCTCATTGCACCCCCGCCTAATGGTTTTAAAAAAATAGTGGTGAGCACAACTTTCCCTTGTTTGTTATAGTTATACAGGAGCAGTGACCAGCTCCATGTTGTAGCTCCCACCCTTCCCAGCTATAGTCAGGTGATCCCACTGGTGTCTAATAAAAGGGCAGCCAAGTATGGGGGTTTACTTTGAAAGCAGCAAGTAAGTTGCAGGTAAAACCTAGTCCCTTTGTAAAATGTATAATGAAGCAATAGAATTCTTAATGAATCAGATAAAATTGAGCATAGGACTGGCCAGATATGGGATGACTTTGACGCAGTTGGCCAGCTTAAATATATTGCAATATATGGACAAACAATCCCTGTTTTGTTTAAAGTGTAAGGCATTTTTCAGTAGCAGTATGCACAAAATGTCGCTGTCTTAAATATATTGATAATGGGTTGAGTGCAGAGGACTCTTGTATTTGTCTATATGTATTTTGTGGTCATAGCCTCATTGCACCCCCACCTAATGGTTTTAAAAAAATAGTGGTGAGCACAACTTTCCCTTGTTTGATTAACTGGACACAATCCAAAGTTTGTCCAAAGAATAGGGATTGCATTATTTCTCGTGTTTTGTGTGAATTGATGCTAGTGCATAATATATAAGTATAATATATACTATGGTGGTTATTTATCAAAGGTCTAATTTTAGAGTAGTGTGAATTTTTTTAAACTCTAATAAATTCAATTGTATTCATAATTCAAAAGGTATGTTATATGAAAAATTAGAACGTCTGAAATTCAGTCGAATAGCACCGACCCGAAAATTTTAATTGAGTTTTCCTCTGAAAAAAAACCCTTGACTTTTGTGCATCGATTATTTTTTTTTTGACGTTGACGTGCGTCAAATTTTTTATCCCATTGGAGTCTTTAGGGTGTAATTTTCAAACCGAAACTTGGCAAAAATTTGGCTCATCACTATCATAAACATCTTCAAATAGTTCAAGGGACATCTGCAATTGACTTCTACATGAACTCGGCAGGTTTTAGGTGGAGAATAGACAATTTAGAACTGTTTCCATGGTCGAGATGTGATAAATCTCACATTAAAATTTGAATTGCTGGTTTATAATTCAAATGTGAGTTTGACCCAGAAAATTCTAAAATTTGAATTCAAATTCACCTTTCGAACCTTAGTAAATCTGCCCCCAAATATCAGCAATTGGAGATGGAGACCCATTTTTTATAGATACACACTAGTCAGTTAAACCCTATCTGTTTGTGCTTGCATTTATTATTTACATATTCCCCATAGAATTACACATATTCAGTACTAGCATGATAAATTGTGTAAATAAACTATGCACTTTCTTAACATAAAGATTTGAAACCACTTGAATGATCTGGTGGTTATGTGCATTTTCAATGGACAACTGCTAGTTCTGATGCTTCTAGATAGTATATTACAGATAAATGGGAGGTGGCTGGTGAGCAGTTTCTATTGCTTTTTCACTGCCTGAAATATGTTAGTGTACCTTTAATCTAAATCTTCATGAAGATGGCTGCTGGTGATACGAGTCTTACTAAACCCTTGGGATATATACAATCATATTAATGGGATTAGGGTTAATTTAGATTTACAAACTCACATATTCTACTGCTTTTGTTAAAGTAGTCTTATACTTGAAGTTTTCCAACTCTATACCAGATAAACTAGGAAAAGCAGGACACTTTAATATTCATTTGGTTGACAAAGTTTCCACATAAAAGTATCTCTTAATAATTGTTCACACCCAGGTCTGAACCCAGCAGTTGAATAATATGATAAAGTGGGATGTTGAAAGAGAGGTCAACAGAGAACCACATACTCAGCCTGCTGTGGTCCTCTGCTGGGCTTAATGAATATTTGAATACATTTTGACCAGGCATTGATTGTGAAGGTTGTCTTGATGACATGTGGGACTGTTGGTTGCCAATTCATTCAAGATAGACTGAATTGACAACTGATATCTGTCTGGGTACTGGCACCCCAAACTGCAAGAACTGCTTCTACTCCACTTCTAGGTTTTCGCTTGTTTAAGTATATATTTGTATAGTATGGATGAGTACTGCAAATAATACATAGTTTTGTATTAGAGTAGACATACTAGCATTCAGAGGACCATGTACAAAATATAAGTCACGGTATATGATGAACTAATAGGGGGGGTTATTTGCTATTCCCCCAGGCAGATGTGCAAGAACTCTAAAGGGAGCAAGAGCTCATATACATTACATTGGAAAAAAAAAAGTACAAGGTGCAGCATTATGGGGCACAAGCCAGATCTGTCCTTACCTCCTGACAGAGGGTAGCTTTTATTCAGTCAATTTATACATAGCTATATACAGCATAAATTATCACTCCAGTTGTAGTACATTTCACGACTTTGCTAAAAAACCATGAGCTCCATTAACAACTGCTCCCCAACCCAGTTATTACTACATGGAACACATCTCTATACTTCGGGCCCTCTGTTTCAATTGCTTTATTCTACACTTTGCTATGCTCCATAGCAGATTCTATGTATAGACTATAAAAAAAATGGGACACAAATAGAGAGTGATTAATAGGAAGACAATAAAAAAAGAATCACTTTGTACAGATCAGAAAAAAGGCAGAAGAATGGTGGTGTATAATGACTTCATAAAACAAAAGTTTCAGACCAAGGGGAGTCAGGAGTCAGAGCAAGTTAAACAAAGGGGGAATTTCACTGCATACAGGTTTATAATAAAAATGGTACACATTTTTTAATAAAGTATATTAGAGATAGATTTTTTTTCATTTTAGAAAGTGAATTTTTTTGCTTTTACATCCCCTTTAATGCATGCTTTCTTAAATTATCATGCAATCAGCTACACCCAGTTTTTCCCTAAGACTGCATAATTTTATTTGTAGAATGTAATTTTACTATTGCACCTCTGGGTTTCAGTAGAATATGGTATTTAGGGTTAATTTATCTTTATTTTGTTATACAGTTAGTATGCAAATATTCAATAGTTGGTACCAATAATCTCTTCTGCTAAAAGCTAAGCCAGTACACTGTATAGTACTGATGCAGTATCTGATCAAGACTGATCCTAAACAATGGTCTCTGTACCTTCACCTTGAACCAATCTTATTAGACATTTTAGAGTTTTTGCAGAATGTTCATTAGTATTTATAGCTGAGCATTTTAGATTTTTTATAAATAACAGCAAAAATACACATACAAATTAGGCTTCTCAGTACATTCATTGTTTAACCAGATTTAGACAAGCAGCTTTATGTTCAGCGCCTTTACACTTCAAACTTAATGCAGGAAGGCTTCAATGAAATAAAGTATCAGCTACAGTAAGATACTCATGTGATTACCAAACAACAAATAAAGGTGTTAACCTATTAATAAATGTAAAGGGTAGTGACAAAGTCTCATCTTTAGTAAATACCTTCTAACCACAGTGTCAAAAGGATTAAAATGAAAAGTCATCCTTAAATGAAAAAAGCACCTTTTATCTTAAAGGAGACATACAGTATTATTTAAAAAATAAGAATGTATCAGTGTATTAATCTATTTTAGATATAGAAGGAATGTACTTTAAAAAGTTGTGTTTCTGGTTACTTTATTGAACCTTTCTGCAAAAATTCTACTAGTTCCATCCGTTGGCACTCAGCACACTGCACTGTAGGATGGGAATCAATCAGCAGCTAGGCTGACCTGATAGGGAACTGAAGCCTTCTTGTGTGACTGCAGGGATGTGATTGGCTGCCCCCCATCTACTGTGGTTCTGGCAGGGACCATTAGGACATGCCCACTCTTCCTTTTAAACTCAGACAGAGACCATAGCAGATCTATAAGGATCTCCAATAAAGTGTCCTTTTTTGAAGATAATATTCATTTTTGGCAAAAAGCAAACCAACATCATATAGTATTGCTTAAAAAATTAGGGGGATCATTTATCCTATGTCTCCTTTAAACATTTTCAATTTCAAAAATGAAATGCAAGAAGATAAAAGTATACTGGACTCAACACATTTTTATAATTGCCAAAAATATTTATTGGTTTAAACAAACATTGGCAGTTCTATCATTTATTAGATAAAACATGAAGGGAGGATGAATCTGCATTAAATATATTTCCTTTTAATATAAGGCCAAAGCATTTTCGAAACCATGGATAAAAAAAAGCATAAATCATGGGGTTAAGAGTAGAATTAACATAACCCATCCACAGAACTGCATCATATACACCATTAGCTGTTGCAAAATTAAAGTATGGATCAAATAGAGCAACTACAGAAAAAGGAAGCCAGCATAATAAAAAAATCCCCATTACTATGCTCAAAGTCTTTGCAGCTTTGGTTTCTATGGTTAATGACAGTTTAATCCTTGAGTTTGGTTTCTCGTCCTTAGTGCTTGGATAATTGTGCAAAATCTTAGCTTGTTTTTTTGCTACAGAGAAAATATGTATATAAATGCCCATTATCAGATTACCCGGTATATAGAATGAAATCAATGAAGAGATGGTTCCCCATAGTCTGTCCAACAGGATAAAACATACGCCAGTACAGGAAATGCCCATGTCCTGTGCACCTTCAGAGTCTACATTAGAAAAAAATAGACCAAATGAATAAAGACAGGGCACACACCAACTGATAAATATAAACACCTCTATTACAGTGGTGGTTATGTTTTTGTAATAGTGAAGAGGCCGACATACTGCATAGTAGCGGTCAACAGAAATAAAAAAGAGATGAAATATGGAAGTAGTAGACAACATCATATCAATACAACTGTGGAGCTTGCAGAATATCTCTCCAAAGTACCAACAAGATGTTAGTGATCTCACCATGCTGTACGGCATAACCAGCAGTCCAAGAAGAAAATCTGCAGTGGCCAAGGACATTATAAGGAAATTAGTTGGGGAATGGAGTTGTTTAAAATGTGATACAGAAATAATCACAATTAGATTTCCCACAGTTGTAAATATGATAACACCAACCATGAAAATGAGCAAAGCTGAAAAACTGAAGAGTTCCCTGTTGGCCTTTGGACAGGAGTTGTTAGTATCTTGGAAACAGTAGCTTGTGTTTTGCTGGTTCCAAAACAAGTCAGAGGTGTTCATGATTTTGTAGCTGAAATTAAATCACTGTTAAGATAAAAAAACAGCAATAAGTATATTACTCTTTTTCAGATTGATAAAGAAAAATGTATCTTCTAATCTATTTATAGATTTCCTCTTAGACCTCCATTCAATTTTTATGAAACATAAAGGTTCTCATTGATTGAGGCCATTTTATTTATTATAATCAACCAAATAACTTTTTTAACGAAAAAATATTTATTCCCAGATTTTCAACAGACTTTAACAAAGTTTTTCTGAGAAATATTACGATTAAAGTAATAATGCTTAGAATGTAAATTATACATACTAGTTCCCTAGAAGATAACATGATTATTTTTAAATATTTAAGCAGCAAGACAATAAATAACAAACTAAATAACTGTGTGTTAACAAGCATTTGCCAAATTTAGCAATTTGGCTTAAGGACCTTATAAATTTGACCAGCTTTGCCAAAAATTAGCCGCTGGTGAAAATTTTCTTTAATGAATTTTTTGAAATACATTAAAGTCTATGGGTGACAAATTTTTTGTGCAACATTTTTTTCTCCCATTTAAGTCTATGGGCGAAACTCTACTCTACCCTACTCATCCCTAAACATTTGTACATTAATTAATCTATGGTATCTATCATCCAAAAAACATCATCCAAAGTTCTTTTTAAAAAACAATTCTTAATTGTTTATAAATAAGCCTTTTTTGCTGAACAGGTAATAATAATATTACCTATGCTAAGTAAGCTAGCATAAATCCATGCTGATGACAATCTTAATCGTTTTTTTTAACATTTAAAGGAGCAGCACAGTGCTTCAAATTTATCCTTGCCAAAAATGTAAAAGAAAAGATCTCAAGTATTCTATCTTCCCATACCAAGACTTGTCATAGTGAACCATACCTTGCATATGCAATGCTCCAAAGGGGGTATAATTATCACTGTTTGATTTTCTTAAAGAGTCCTTTTAATTAAGTAAAACTTAAAGAACATGAGCAGGTAGTAAGAGAGGAAAAACATTTGGGTAGCTCAAAATAGAAAAAAAATAGTGTCTGTCTCTGAAAATTTCTTTGGTAGTTGACAGCTATGCCATGCACAGCACAAGTTAGATGTATCTATCTGATCTATCTGAGTTCTCCAATATTTACACCATAATGATTTCTTTAAATGTGTATGGGATTTCACAATCAAAGGGGCAGTAAAAGTGAACATTTCATGGTGGTAGGAATGTAGCCCAAAAGGCACTAACAGGCGTTATCCCTCTCTGATCAGTATCTGTTGTATTGATTGAAGGTGTTCTAGCTGAAACCTATAGTTAATATCTACAGCCCTTAACACATAATGTTACAGTCATTGAATGCTGAACACTAACTTGCAAAGAAATCTAGTCTTCTAGATTCTGAAAAGCAAAAACTGTTTTCATATATTTTAGTTTCATCTTTGCATTTCATAATACTTCATGAATCTTGACTTCTAATATCTTTTCATATGGAGGTTGCGGATCTTCACCTTGAAAAAGCAACGCCCTATTCACTATGTAAAAGATGACTGTAATTGTACAAAGTGCAGATTTTTGGATACAATACACAATAATCTCAAATGTTGCTACACCATTATTAAATCATATTATTATAAAACAGCGTGATGCTTGATTCCCATTCACCCCAACAAGATGTTTTTTATGGGCACTTTGTTGCCAGCAGGGACACAATTTTCTGTGGTAAAATGCCAGATCCAGGATTCAGGTTGGTATTTGGTTGAATCCTAACTGCCACAAAAACTTTAAATGGGATTTTAAAGCACTGGACAACTAAAGGTAAGTAAAGAGTATGCTGAGTTTTCTTTAGAATTTACTCAGATTTGAATATTCAAATAATTCCAACCCTTTAGTTTTATCCTAGACAGAAACCTTATTAAAAAATAAACACACCTGTGTCAGGATGTCCTCTTCCATTTGCTTAGTTTTCAAGATTTGTTAGAAAAGCTTTGATTTTATACCTGTAAATTGTTTCCCCAAAGACATGTTACATGCAGCTGAGGGAAAATGATCACCTCTGATTATTCATATCCACTCCCCCTTCCTGTTTGCGGATAACCTGAAATTGTTCCAGTTCATATCAATGTGTTTGTTTTATTTCTTTATATGCTTTTGTGTTGTCTAATTAATGTTTATGATCATTCAGTGCAATGTTGGACAGCTCTGGAGGCATATATCACTAATATCAGAACTGCTGTACATTTAGAATGGTAGTGAAAATTATTTAAATATAAATTATATAAAGTTGCATACATACCCATAAAATCTACTTTCTTCAAGCAGGCTGTGACCTTTTTGAGCTCCAATGTAGTAAGTCATTTTATATGACACTCACACAGAACTGGCACACATTTCAGCTTTTTATAAGCAGTACAGATAATATTTTAAGGCACCAATTTATATCACTGTGTAAAACGTATTTTCTTTCACGCCACCCAAACGCTGTATTTATCACCATTATTTTTATGGAATTACCCATTTAAGTAAACTTTGTGCAACAAGTAAATTCTGGTGGTGTTGCTGCCCAAAGTAAGCAAACACATTCAGATAAATTGGCACAAATTGGCACATCTACCAGTTTTGACACATGACAACCGGGAAAGTTGTTTAATCAAAATGTAAATCAAGCTGTGAGAAATCGTCCATCTATAAACATAAAACACCACTAAGCACAAAACAAATGGTTTGAAATAATAATTGAATTTTTTGCCGGTCTCTGTTGGCAAGTAGCAGGATTTGAGGGAATCCTGGTCTAGTAGTGCCACACAACTGAAGCTGCAACCCTAGGTACCAGAGGCCATGAGTGTCTATTTGGCAAATGCATGTCTGGACATGGGAGAATTTTGCAAAAAACTTACTGGCATGTGCTTCTCTTTGGCCATATGTATTCTGTACAGTAAACCACTAGGAAGTCTTTTGTCTTTAGTCATGGTGAAGCTGAAGGCAGAGTATCATTTTATCAGGGATAATCAGTTCAGTCTCCACTGAACTGATTATCCCTGACACAGATCATGGATCTGGAATTGATGGGAATGATATATAATCTCTGTAAAACCCTGCCGAATATTTTATTATGTTTCCTTTAGTGTATCATCCAGGATTAGGGCAATTCCATATGAGGGAATTCTCTGTGTTGCTTTTGACCCTGAAGTGATTTTCCGCTTGTAAAGGAGTTGGCACCATGATCTGATCATCTTCCATTCATTTCAACACCAATCATATAAACATACAGATGCACTCACATGACAAGTCCAGGAGGATGGCATTGAAATGAATAGGGAATGATAAGGAGCATTTATTAACCAATGCCCTTAACCTCATAACTTTATTATTTTTTAACGGCATGAATACAAACATGCATAAAGAATCCTTAAGCAGGACAATTAAAATCAAGGGTTAGAATTGATAGCCATTGGTGTATTTAATAATGCAGCCCAACACGACCAAGGAGAGAATAGCCTGAATACTTTAACATTTTTGTTTTTGGACGTCTCTTTTTTCATGAATTAAACAAAGGCAATTTATACATCTGAATGTTTAGTTCCAAACTCATGGCTTGATGTGTAACTATTCCTGATAAACAAGAGGACCATTCATGATGAGTTAACTTTGCAATACCCTCAGTTACCACTGAACAAACACAAATATTGAGACTAAGGATCCTTATGCATAATAGCATGAGCCAACAAGTTTTACCATACATTTTAAGGTGACTGTTGACATGACTTATGGTTCATCTGTTACAAGCATTTTCTATATACTTTTGTACAATGATTGGGATAATTGCATCCCTTAATAAATTAATAAATTATTTCAGATTTTATTGTTTCATTTTATACCAGGCGAAAAAGTTCACTAAGCACAAATTGCAGCATGTGTGAGCTCTGCAGATACCATTTAGATATAAAGGGGCTCCTAGGCACAGAAGTTGTGGACTCCACAGATATATTTTAATATACTTTGGATTTGGATTACCAAAATATATTTATAGGCAAACTATAGATAAACAGGAGGATACTAGATATATTTATCTAGATAGATAACAGCCAATCAAAATTGATTAATAACTGGCTTCTCAGGGAAGAAGTTAATAAGGGGGCATACATCCATTATGAAGGCAGTTACTCTGAAGTGAGCCTGTTAGCTGTAGGGTATGGGTACCCCATCCAAGGTCAAGAAGTGATAATTTATTCTCTCATGACAGATAGAGACAGGCATCCTGAACGCCAAAGGTCAAAAGCCTTGGAGAATACTGAAAGGTGTAGGTGTGCTAATATATGATTACTACAGTGCTACGCAATATGTTGGCGCTATATAAATACATGTTAATAATAGTACTTTAGCTGCAGGCTGATGCATCCTCAAAAGAGAAAAATCATAATGTAACCTTATTGTGATAGATACAGCAAATACATATTTACATTTTATCTCATTTGTGTTTTAACTTAGCATTTTAAATAAGTGTACAAATATCCGTTCCATCATATTTATTAACCAACACTGTCCTAAATTGAATTCAATGAGCCTTCTCTTCTAATTCAGTTCCAGATTTCCTTCCAATCACTAAAAAAAAAAAAAAAATCTTGTGAAAACTCCTTTGAAGTCTATGGGAAAAACAAAAGTTTTTTACTCTAATTAAATCTGGTGATTTATTGATAATGGGTTAGAGTCAATTTGATGAGAAAACCATATCTCATGGTTTATTTCATGAAAGCTCATTAGATGAATATATAGAAATCTGGAATTGAATTAGGAGAAACGTTTTTGCCATTGAATTAAATCTGACCCTAAGGGCTCTTACACATGAGCGTTCTGACCTGCGCTCCCCTGCGTTCCGTTTTTTGGCGTTCCGCCGCAGGGGAGCGCAGGAATAGACGCAAGTCATTATTTGAAATGGGGCTGTACTCATGTAGGCGCCGAATGCAGGAAAAATGCAGCATGTTGCGTCTGAACCTGTGTTCGGCACCTACACGCGCCTGAGTGAGTACAGCCCAATTTCAAATAATGACTTGCGTCTATTCCTGCGCTCCCCTGCGGCTGAACGCCAAAAAACGGAACGCAGGGGAGCGCAGGTCAGAACGCTCATGTGTAAGAGCCCTTAATGTACTGAATATAGATGAATAGTTATATACCGGCTGATCCAAGTGCGGCAGATGTAAATTCTCATATGAAAGGTGCACCAAGCATTATATACAGATACAGCAGCTAACACAATCACACCCATTCACCAGCTAAAATGAAATGAACCATTAAACTACTTCTGCATAAATCATGGGCCATATTCAATACAATGAGAAAAAACATCCCATAATTTCCCTATAGACTTCTACTGGCTATTCATGAAATAAACCATGAGGTTTGCAAGTTATTCTTATTGAACTGAATCTGGTCCTGTGTGTCAGCTATTAACTGCTGCCAACACAACTGTGATTGAAGGACAGATTTTTCACTTTTTATAATCTGCATAAAACATTTAGGTGTTCTCGTTGACTGGCCTTTGTGAATTTAATAAACTGGAAGATACATGCAATTTCAGTTCTGCTTTTGAGGATGGATGCATTCTTGCGTGTCATGTAAATGAAATGCAAACACAATGTTGCAGAAAAATAAGCCATTCACTGACTCAAAACGAACTCAGTACAATCCCTTCTAAAATGGCTAAAACTTTCCAGAACAGTATATTTGAATAAATGTCCATGTGCAAAGTATTGTATTTTTATTATTTAAAAGCATTTCAACAAATCAGTTAATTGTCATTGATTCTCAGTTTGCACCTGCAGTGTAAGCAAAGGGTAAAAATAGACATTAGAAAGAACACTCTGTTAAATATGCTGTAAAGACACTAATTAGCTGTTTTGCAAACATGAATTTAACACCTAACTCACTTTCCACCAACTCTGTTTACTGACTTTGGGTTTTAGCACTCTCGAGAGATGAAACCTTTTCACAGTTCATTGTACCTACCCAAACTGTTACTGCTAAAGAAACACCTCTGAGCCTTGTTACCACTTCTAGGTTCTTAATACCCTTTGGAAATATAATTTAACAGGTTCGCAGCAGTGACAGTTGAAATAGGTAGAGTGTGATGGATTTAATCCTTAGAGTTGAGGATGTTAAAACACAATTAAAGCTGTTTATACACCAGGGTATACTTTAATTGTAAACAGAGAGCTGCACAGCTCAGCTCAACAGACAAGAAAGTTAAAGGGGACATACACTGACTTAAACAATTGCTCACTTGTACACTTTACCCATTAAAATAAATGTTTCTTATAGTTTACATATAACCAGTTTTACAATACTAATATTAGAGATTTCTAAATAAACCATCCTGAACAGACTGATACTGTTCAAAATAATCCAATAGCTATACTATTAATCCTCTCTCAACTAAGGCACAGAGACAGGCAAAGTTGCCTCTGTTGCCAGGAACCCAAGGCCCTTTCATTCATCATGTCCCAGCATTCAGGCCTACTGGGGGGGGGGTGAATTATATATATATATATATATATATATATATATATATATATATATATATATATATATATATATATATATAGTAGAGCAAAAAAACCGCACTCACAGGACTTTCTGAAGGCGCAAAAACAAATTTGATGTTTATTTCGACGTTTCGGCTATTCACTTAAGCCGTCATCAGGCTGTGTGTATATATATATGTGTGTATATATATATATATATATATATATATATATATATATATATATATATATAAAATTCACCCCCCCCCAGTAGGCATGATGAATGAAGGGCCTTGGGTTCCTGGCAACAGAGGCAACTTTGCCTGTCTCTGTGCCTATATATATATATAGAATCCGTGAAGAGCCGGCACAACTCGTAATCCGCTGTGTTATTTGCCTGGGTGTTATCAGCAAATAAGCATCATGAATATCCAGAACCAAAGGGAGCACTTTCAGGTCTTATTAGTCCAATAAAAGTGTTTTTATTTAACAAACAGAAGCTGACGTTTAGGCTAGCACTCTTTCTTTTAGCACTAGCTTCTTTTTGTTATATATATATATATATATAAGCCTCTAACAACATATATATATATATATATATATATATATATATATATATATATATATATATATATATATATATATATATATATATATATATATACACACAAGTTCCATACCAAGCCATCGCAAGGCTATCCTTTTGGGGTTTGAAAAAAAAAAGTCAACTGAAAAATTCCTTTACATATGAATCAGGAACCAGCATATATCACTATCACACACAAATATATTATACACATTCTTATATGCAGGGGAACAAAAAGACAATCGAAGACAAGTTGAAGAATCTGTATAAGTATGCCTCTGGGGTTGCTAAAAAGAGGAAGAAAGATAAAGAGGAAAAAGAAAAATCACTTATATGCAGCCTTTTTTAGTGCCACAGTGTCAACGTCTTAAGTCTAATGAACTACAAATAGTTCCAAAATAAGTGTAGGTTAGAGTAATGCAATGCATCCAGAAGTTGCCAATACATTTGATTTCTCCAATATGGAAGAAGGACTAATTCCTTATGATATGGCACAAGGAAAAATTCTTGCTATTTGTGCTAAAATCAATTAATTTCCTGCTGATTCTAATAAACCTAATAAAGTGTGACAAACAAGGAACAAGTCTATAAGTCATATTGCTGAAACTGTTCAAACTATAGTTTTGAGTCCTGCATAACATCCAAATGATGATGATGATGATGATGATGAAGTCTTCATTTTTTGCAGTTCCTGTCTACACTAAAATCACAGAAAAACATGAAGATACAGAAGCACCTACTATGTTGCAAAGCCCATTGATTGTGGACTGTGAAGAAAGATGTAGTAATAGGGGTAGTTGCATTTCTGAAGTCTCGTGTGAATGTTTTCTAAGAATCCAGTTAAAAATATGTTAACTATAGTGGTAGCTTTTGCAACATAAGAGTAGAATGACTGGACAAAATGTTGCTGCAAGGTCAAGGGAGCATGAAAATTCACTTGATCATTGCAAGTGTTTTCATATTTGCAGACAGTAAACCCTGAATGCAGAATAGACTGTGCTCTTGTTGAACAACAGGTTCATGAACAGAAGTACTGGAGGGAGGTTTTAAGAAGGGTTGTCAGTGTTGTAAAGTTCCAGAACATGGCTTACCATGGATCCACAGAATGGGACATTTCTTGGAATATTGGAGCTTATTGTTAAATATGATCCATTTCTCAAGCAGCAGATCAAGAAGTATGGTGGATCAGAGAGAGGGGTAAGCAACTACTAATGTCATCTACCGTAGTAGAGGAGTTGATAGAGCTATTGGGAAGTAAAGTTGTTCATACATTAGTGCAATAGCTCTACACTGTCAAATATGTTTCTCTTATTTTAGATTTCACACTCGTCATATTGACCAGCTAGCAATTGTACTGTGAAATTACTGTATATATTCAGGATTGCAAAGGCCAAAGCTGTGATAACACAAGTAATATGTCTGAAAGATACAATACAGTATATTGCAAGTTACAATTTGTTGGCGTATTATTTGACTAACTCTGCACATGAATTTAGAGGGGGCATGTGCTTGCAGAATGCTGTGTAAAAGCTCCTACATTTTTATATTGAGTTTATGCTTTTTTTCCTCTTCTTCCACTCATAAATTGAACTGAGTGGAAAAAAAACTTAACAAAGCTCCTGGAAATCTGTAAACTGTCTATCCTATACAAGATGATAGGATGCCACAAAAACACTAAGAACAGGTTTCCAATTTGTGAATAATGCCTTAAAAATATTAGAAGCATTTGATCACCATGTAAGAGCCCAACATGAGGCTAAATTCCTGTCAGGAAACCTGAACGACTTTGAAACCAAAGACCAACATCTGTCTTTTAGAAGTCACGCTTTATAACTCATTAACTGAATATGTGCAAAAAGTACCTTGCTGTAGTAATGTGCCTTCCGGCAATAACATCCAGTTTAGCTTCTCAATTTGCCCCTACATAATCACCCTTGCCAAATTTAACAACCAAAATCGACTTCTAAGGCTACTTAAAAAATTATTTTGCTGAAAATCCAGTTTTCCTTTGAGATGCCAAGAAGTCTATTTTTTTTTCACAGTTGACCAGAGAACCTGATGCCTCTAAGAACTTTTGATGCACCATGCTACCTTTTTGTCTTGCTGTTACATTGTCTGTGAAGCTACAAACCTGTAATGCTTCACCTGAGGAAACTCAACTCCACATGACCACGGCCCTGTACTGCCCAAGAGAAAGTATCCAGTATGAAGACTAAAGCTGGCCATAGACGCAACAATCCGAACGATTTTCGGACCGTGTGTGGAGAGTCCCGGCATTTTATGTCCGGCGGAGAGCGGTCGTTTGGTCGATCGGACAGTTTAGAAAATTTCTTTCACTTGACGATAATATCTCTGCGTGTATTGTCGATCGTATGATTTTCAGTGGGAAACTGTCACTAGCTTTATTGGACATAACTATCGTACGATTGCTGTCAGGGGCAGAACATCGGCTGATCTGTTCTTTTACTACTTTATTTGATCGGAATGGTAAGACTTTGATCTGAATCAATAGTGGCGGGTCGAGCGATGGGAAAGTCCGATCGTACATTGATTCGTACAATCGGATCTTTGCGTCTATGGCCAGCTTAAAGAGATACTGACACCAGAAATGGAACTCTTTTTTTTACATCTATCATATACATTCGTTTGTGCCTAGCGAAAATTTGCTAGTGATCTTGCGCTTAAGTCAATTTGCATAGGGCAGGTAATTTAAAGTTGTATGGAGGTCTTTATTATAAACTAGACATTAAGCCCGTTAAATTAACGGGCGCTAGAACATATGTAGAAAATTAGCCAGAGACGGTCCGTGGGGCACATGCGCAGTAGTGCAATCCCACGGACACAGGGACTGGTATTTTATATTGACTGAAAATGCTCCATGTTTAATGTGTTGTCTATTGCTCCATTTACATTTGAAAATCCCTATAACAGACAGCAAGGTCAGTGATCACACCGCTGCTTGTGACAAATGGGCCGACTCCCTATTCTCCCACTCAACACACGTCCGACACCCCCGGCTCAGAATTGCTGACCACCTCTAAAAAATTGAAGTTCGCTGGGCGAATTGCTGCCTTTAGCAAGGAATCAGTATGTGGATAATCTCACGTGTCCTGGCCTCCCCTCCATTTGTACACAAACCTGCTGCTGCTGTCAGCTCTTGCTGTATGGAGCCCTGCCGGAACTCAAGTGATCTCTCCTACTCCGTATCTTGTTCCTGGTCCTGCCGGTCCTCCGCCTCCTCCGGCTGCCGCCATTCGCTTATTCACCAGGACCCTGTTTGTGTCACTCTTGTCCCGAGGTCCCCCCCGACTGCGCCCTCACTAACACGACTGTCTGCAAGAACTCCCGACAGGCACCGCTCAGCTGCACAGCGCTCTCCCGAGACTAAAGCAATTCACACTAACACGACTGTCTGCAAGAACTCCCGACAGGCACCGCTCAGCTGCATAGCGCTCTCCCGAGACTAAAGCGATTCCAGCGGAAGTGGGGAAACACGCACGGTTAGCTTCCGTCACCCCCCTTCGGTCATTCTGGCCATTTTTTCAGTGCCGGGGAATTCATGTCAGCGCTGGGGCAGGAACCTGTGCCGTTCCTTGGTGCAGCAGCCACACTCAGACACTTGTTGGATTCACTGCGGGTAGCCAATGAGAATTCAGGGTACCAGTCCCTTATCTCTGTTGGGCTGCAGCATATACGCAGCTCTCGCGAGACAGTTGGGAGGTATGCGCCAGAGACGGTCCGTGGGGCACATGCGCAGTAGCGCATTTCCACGGACACAGGGACGGACTGGACGCAGAGACACTTGGATTTTATTATATAGGATGTTGGTGCAAATGCTTGGTTACAAATGTCCAGTGAACCTTAATAAAGACAAGAGAATTAATATAATGCCCTGCACATGAGCCCACTGTAAAATGAATGTTTCATATGTTAGGAAATGTCTGGAGAAAACCAGTTACCCAAAAATTGTTTTAGTTAGGACTTTTGCAGGCAATTCCACTTAAAAAAAGGAAAAGTCGCCAGCATTTTTTGAACTTTTTGCACACAGAATATGATGTAAGTGATAGCAGATTGAGGAAGATCTAGCTTCTTTTTAGCACTTCGCATGGTCTGAGTTTGAGTCGAAGTCAAATCTGGTAAAAGAGTAGTAAAAACTACACTTTACTGAATTTGCGGAGCAACGACCTTTTGCTAGAGCGAGAAGTCACCTGCCGAAAGAAGTGCGAACGAACTCTAGCTATGGTCTCTTTCGCTAGCGAATTGACGCCTGCACCTGTTTGAGAATAGGCGGTGTCCCTGCGGATGGTAACGTTGGTGAATTGTCGCTAGCATTGGCCACTTCATCCTTTAGTGAATCTGCCCCTAAATACGCCCTAACAGTCCTGCTTAATCTCATGCTTCTGGAGGAGCCAGCCCTGCTGATTTTTTTTTCTTCCCCAGGAGAGATGACATCATAAAGTTGCAACCTTTTCTGTTAACACACATAACTGCATTGTATGGGGCTTGTTGTTTTTACTTGAAATTCCCTAAAACAAGTATTATATTAGCTTTTTTTTTTTCAGCCGTCTATTTAACCCTCCACATCTAACACTACAAAAGTTAGTAATAAGGCGCTAAACATTAGATCAGCCTACTAATTGTTAGATTTATCACGTCAATAGTTTACTACTTATACTATATGTTCATATACTCCAAATACTGATTTATTTAGTTGTTTTTAGTGATCTGTGATTTATGTGATCAAATCTATTAACTATGCAACTGTAAGGGGCCGATTCACTAACTTCGAGTGAAGGATTCGAAGGTAAAAAACTTCGTATTTCGAAGTTTTTTTTGGGCTACTTCGACCATCGAATGGGCTACTTCGACCTTCGACTACGACTTTGAATCGAACTATTCGAAGTAAAAATATTTCGACTATTCGACCATTCGATAGTCGAAGTACTGTCTCTTTAAAAAAAACTTTGACCCCCTAGTTCGCCATCTAAAAGCTACCAAAGTCAATGTTAGCCTATGGGGAAGGTCCCCATTGGCTTGGCTAACTTTTTTTGATCGAAGGATATTCCTTCGATCGTTGGATTAAAATCCTTCGAATCGTTCGATTCGAAGGATTTTATCGTTCGATCGAAGGAACTATCTGCACTAAATCCTTCGACTTCGATATTCAAAGTCGAAGGATTTTAATTCCTAGTCGAATATCGAGGGTTAATTAACCCTCGATATTCGACCCATAGTGAATCGGCCCCTAACTGTATAAAATTAACACCTTTATGTTTTTAGCAATATGTTTATGTGATCAAATGTTATAATGTATTAAATATGACACAGTAAGGGGGAGATTTACATAGGGTCGAATATCAGGGGTTAATTAACCCTCGATATTCGACTGCCGAATGTAAATCCTTCGACTTCGAATATCGAAGTCGAAGGATTTACCACAAATAGTTCGATCGAATGAAAAATCGTTCGATTTTTCTTTAATCAAAAAATTGCCAGGAAGCCTATGGGGACCTTGACCATAGGCTTACATTGCACCTCGGTAGGTTTTTAGGTGGCGAAGTAGGGGGTCAAAGTTTTTTTTAAAGAGACAGTACTTCGATTATCGAATGGTCGAATATTCTAACAATTTTTAGTTCGAATCGTTAGATTCAAAGTCGTAGTCGAAGTTCAAAGTAGCCAATTCGATGGTCGAAGTAGCCAATTCGATGGTCGAAGTAGCCAAGAAAAACATTCAAAAAAAAGTTTTTCTTATTCTATTCCTTCACTCGAGCTAAGTAAATGGGCCCCCAAGTGTCATTGATCTTTTGTTTTAATAAATGTATTCTTTGTATGTTCTTTCTAAAAATATATATATATTTTTTTTATTTCAATTTATAGCAAGAATGGTTACATGGTAAAACTCAGGGTCTGCAGGTACTGGACAATTCCCAGGCTGCAGCAATATGAAGTCACATAAAATATATATTTTTTAATGTAATGTCCATTGTCTTTTTTTATTGTCATAATGTGACTTGTAAAATAACTGGGCTATCCTTATGTTAATTTTTCTATTTCAATTGTGTCCCAATGTTGCCTACATATTCTAACGAAGTAGCAAACATAATATCCGTGCCAATGTTACATAATGTTTTTTATAATGATAGCTAGATAAAGAATTTTAGCCATTAAGCAGGCCTGTACTGCCGCTGTCAAAGGGATATCAGATAAGACCCTTGCTATTGTGAGAGAATGTTGTGTTATATACATATAGCGAGAATCTCAGCTGCCATAAAGCAGGGCAGGACTGCTGCTTCCAAAGGGCATCAGATAGGATCTGTGCAGCGACTGGGACAGATTGCTCTGTTATACAGATAGATAGAATCTCAGCTGCCATAAAGCAGGGCAGGATTGCTGCTTCCAATGGGGACCAGATAGCATATGTGCAGCCACTGGGACAGAATGCTCTGTTATACAGATAGCTAGAATCTCAGCCATATAGCAGGGCAGGATTGCTGCTTCCAATGGGGACCAGATATGATCTGTGCAGTCAGTGGGACAGAATGCTTTGTTATACAGATAGCTAGAATTTTAGCTGCCATAAAGCAGGGCAGGACTGGTGCTTCCAATGGGAATCAGATAGGACCCGTGCTATTGTGACAGAATGCTGTGTTATACAGATAACTAGAATTTCAGCCATAAAGCAGGCCTGTACTGCTGCTGACAATGGAGATCAGATAGGACAGGGATCCCCAACCTTTTTTTTACCCGTGAGCCACATTGAAATGTAAAAAGAGTTGAGGAGCAACACAAATATGTCTATAAAAAAGTCTTTGGGGATGCTAAATATGGGCCGTGATTGGCCATTTGGTGGACTGGCAGCCTACAGGAGGTTCTGCTTAGCAGTACCCCTGGTTTTTATACAACCAAAACTTGCCTCCAAGCCTGAAATTCAAAAATAAGCACCTGCTTTCAGACCACTGAGAGCAACAGCCAAAGGCTTGGTGAGCAATATGTACGAGCCACTGGTTGGGGACCACTGAGATAGAACCTATGCCAGCAGCAGTCCAGTCCTGCCTTATAGCTAATCACACTTTGTCCCCTCTGCCACTGATGCAGCCAAGCAGGAAAATAAAACAAACCCCATAGAACAGTGCTCAGCCTCCCCCTCCCTCTCTCTGACAAAGAGCAACACTGCTGAACATGCTGCGCACAGATATGATGTAACTAGAGGATGAGGGAGGGGAAATATGACTCAGGGAACATGGTTGGGCCTAACTGAATGTTGCTGCATTAGAATGGACACTCCTACTTTCAGATTCTGAAAATGCTTGGTTTGGAAAGCAGTTAGAAATGAGTGATAAGTGTGTTTATAACACAAATTTGATGCACTTGGGTATAGATTTTATTGTACTAATTAATGTTATATATCTAGGAGAAAAATGGTATGGTTTATAGTTCATTACAGTTCTCCTTGAAGACTAAGGTGCAGATTTACTAAAGTGCAAAGTGGCTAATGCTAGCAATTTTTCACCAGCGTTACCACCCGCAGCCGCAGGGACATCACCAATTCACTAGCAGGTGCCAATTCGCTAGCAAACAAGCCTGTCGTTATCTTTCATTCGTACTCTATTGCGATCGTTACTCCGCAAATTCACTAAAGTGCAGATTGACTTTGCCACCTCAGACCAGACGAAGTGCTTAAAAGAAGCTAGATCTTCCTCAGTCTTCTGTCACTTACATCATATCCTGTGTGCCAAAAATGCATTAATGTTCAGAAAACGCTTGTGACTTTTGCTTTTTTGAAGCGGAATTGCCTGCAACAGTCCTGACAAACTTTTTTTGTCTGACAAACTTTTTTTGGGTAACCAGTTTTCTCCAGACATATGGAACATTCATTTTCTCCGTATGCAAGTTAACCTAGGCGCAAGATCACTAGCGAATTTTGGCTAGGCACAAATAAACGCTATTGCATCTTTGCTATGAAATGCTCACACAGCCGAAGTAACGCCAGCGTTCAGACGAACCTTCGCATTTTAGTTAATTAGCATATTGGTAGCACATTTGCGCCTGGCGAAGTGGTGCGATCGGTGCGAAGCTGACGTTCACCCTTTAGTGAATCTGCCCCTATGTTGTTATGATGACAAACATCCCAGCTCACATTTGCTACAGTTTCTTATGCTATAAAAGATTTTCTTTCATTTTAAACCAAGGTGATAATTTTATATTCCAAAAGAGCTACATTATATTTTACTTTGGAGAGTGAATGTTTTATTTGTAAATGCTATTTGTAATAATATGCTTTACTGAAATGTATAGTCTTTTTTAGCACTCTTGAGGCTGAAAGCACAATAATAACACCATGGGGCATATTTATCAAGGGTCGAATTTCGAATTGAAATAACTTCGAAATTCTAATTCAAAGGGACCAACCGAAATTAAGTCTAATTTTCTTTTTGGTCAAATAGGTCAGTTTTCAATGTAATAGGTCTGTGTTCGGCTGAATTGAATCATTCAAATCGAAGGAATAGCGCATTCGATTGAATTCGATTTGAAGTTTTTCCTAAAAAAACTTTGATTTTTCAAATTCCACCAATTGTCTAGAAAAGACATATAAAATATATATTTATTTTAAAAAACAAAAATGTATGCAAGAAAAAGTAGAGGAATGCCAATCTTGGTGCAAAAGACCAAGCATTTTGTTATATATTATACATATAAATGTCAGAATTAATTCACTAAAAGTCTAAAAAAATTTACTTTCATTATTATTTTTATTACATTATACATACTTTCCTGCATTTGTATAAAACAGCTTTAGTTTTGCTACTGCTGATTTCTATCAGTATTATATAGTAATATTGTACAATATGTTAGTTCACCATTACTTACACTAATGTTAATAAAGATACATTGAATACAAATAAACATTACTTTGCATTCAGGGTTTAACATGAGAGAAGTGTATGACATACCTACCTGAGGTCTCCACTGCAGATTTTTCCCTTGTATGTAATTAGTGACTCTACCAAGTGTTTCAGAAGATGTAAATGCTCCCTTCAATTGTATTAGCTTTTAAATAGTAATTTATATCAACAGAATGTTTCCAAAAAGATTACAGTTTTTTTCCCAGAAGAAATTAAGGTAACGTTTTGTCAATAATTTGTTGATGAGGGGAATTTTTTCATTGGCTTCACCAAAGCCCATGCTGCTTACTATTTTAAGAGCAATTATCATTTAAAATGGCTGGAATGTTGTCTGGCCCACATGGGCTCAGGCAATGATAATCATGTTTGATGGGTAATCCTTTTAATATAACAAGAATTCACAATAGTGATGTGTGAGTTGACCACCAGTTGCGGGTCAGACTGGAAAAGTACACTCCTCTGCCTTAAGATTCCCTGTCTTGGAACTAGAGACATGCACAGAAGTGCACAGGTGCAGGTCGTACAAAGGCAACATTTTGCAGGTGTAGACCAACACATAACTAGTTAACAAGCATAAAAATATAACTTGTTCATTGATCAACAAATAGCAATCGTTATTTGTATGGTTGCTATAAATTATTGTTTTCCTAGTTGATGACTCCCATATGAGTAGATGATTGAACGTCCATTTCATTAAAGAAGGAAATTCTTTGAAAAAGGAGAGCTTAAATGTTAACTGTTATACCTTGTGACAAACGTTTGTCTAACACTAATCAAACACTGCCACAGACAGCTCCTTATACAGCTAACTGGGTGGTCCAAAAGGAGCCCTCCTTCTGAACTTAAAATTAAATAAGGGGATGAGACTTTATTCAGCATAGTAAAACATTTTTTACTAGTTCATGATCAATCATATTGTGAATTTAAATAGTATTAAATGAAGACATACTAGTGTAGCAAGACATAACTCACTCTTGGACTGGGTGTTTCGGGACACCATGGGACATCCTAAATAAATGCTATATCTGCTATGTCTCAGAAGCAAACCTCTGGCTATTTTATAATAAGCACCCCCAATAACGATAATCGCTAACTTTAGACCATGGGCTTACACTACTTTTAATTGATTGTTGTAGGGGACAGCAGTGGATTGCTGAAAGACAAGAAGATGGAGGCACGATACTCACTAGAGTAGTACCCAGGGCCGGCACATATTTCAGTGCTTTCAGAGAAGTGGCGGCCCAGAGTTTGAGATTATGATCTGTTTTTTGGGGGTGTGCCCTCCAGTGATTAAGACTTTCCTTCTAAAACAGTGATCCCCAACCAGTGGCTCATGAGCAACTGTTGCTTCCAGTGGCCTCAAAGCAGGTGGCCTCAAAGTAGAGACTCCTGTACACTGCCAGTCTACATAGGGTCTACCATTATACAATTGTACCATTATACAATTACAGCTCATATTTGGCACAACCAGGAACTTTTTGCTTGTTTATATTCCTCTTCAAATTATTTTAATTATCCTTACAACTAGTCTGTCAATTTAGCCAGCTCTGCAAAATACAAAGTGCACTGACGCAAAGGAGACCAGAAATGAACCCCTGCATTGTAGAGAATAATTCCTTACAGTGTCCTTTCTGCAAATGCAACTGACTGGCTGTTACCAAACTGCACTCTAACGCAAATTGACTTCACAAATTGCTCACAATTGGCTAAAACAGTTGTGGTGCATACATTCTTATGAGCATCCCCTATTGTGCCATAATTCTGATAAAGAATGCTGATTTTTTTTTTTGTTAAAAAAAAACTTGGTGATTTAAATTGTTGCTCTTTGTGCATTTAATTTGTTTTCACATTTTTTACAAAAGTTCTAAATCTTTGCACATGACACAAACATTGGCACCAGCTGCAATGCAGAAATTATGCATTAAAGTGTCTTGTATGTACAGTAGGTACTGCCCTTTCTAGATGAGTTAAGAGACGTGTTGACAATGATGTGACAGATTTCCAATAGAATATAACATGCATATTTTATATGTAACAGAAAATATGCAAATTGAAAAAAAAACTTTTTTTTAAAAGAAACAATGGACTAAAGAAAATAATACAGAAATAATGTCCAGAATATACAAATATAGTAACAGCAAAGCTCAGGCAAGAACAGCAGTAGTCAAGACCATAACAACTTCTACTGGTCTGTGTGGTGCTAAATAACACATCACTTGGCAAGTGATTCTAAATGCAAAAGTTTAAGAGGTTTTATCTTTTTCTTTAAATAAATAATCTGCAAAAACCCATTTTACTGTGAGCATGGAGCAAAATACTTTGTATATGGAGCTTCCAGATGGTCTTCCCAATCAATGTATGGCCAAAATTTGCCCAGATACCTATATTGCAGGTTAAAAAATCCTGAAGGACAAGATCTTCATTTGCACTCTTCTTCCAATGGGTCTGCATGGCTCACAGCATGATCAGCTCCTTAGCCCAGGTGCCAAACCAGCAGTTCATCCTGAATTGACCCAGCAAATTGGTGTTCAAAGAAGGCTCCGACCTTACAAAACGAGTGAAGTATTACTTTGTGATTTCAACTGGCCTGCCTGAGAGGCATATGGAGCATGGGACATGTTGACAGTCAATGCGCTCAGCAGAAGAAAGACAAAACACCCCAAAATTGTCTGTCATAGCTTGCCATACTTGAGCATGTTTTCCTGTAACCATATAGGATATAGAGTGAGAGCAAGCAAAAATAATAATTTGCTGGTAACATGGCATTGCGCGGAATCATAATTAGAAGCATCACATAATAAAAATTGCAAAATTGCAGCTCCTGGTTATTTCTCATTTCTCTCTGCAAATATGAATGTATCAAAAAATGAAATCTATGTTAAACATTGATTAACACTTGTGAGAATGAAGATCCTGCTTTAAAAATATTCCCTGTTATAATAAATTGAAATGTATTTTGGAACCATGGGTAGAATAAGGCATAAATAATGGGATTAAGGCCTGAGTTAAAATAACCAAGCCACAGAACAGTATTGTAGACATCTTCAGGAGTTAAAAAGTTAATGTAAGGATCTACTACAGTCAAAATAAAAAATGGCAGCCAGCAAAATAGAAACACTCCCATAACAATGCTCAGAGTTTTTGCTGCCTTGCTTTCGGCTCTGACAGAAACTTTAATTGTTACACTTGGTTGGTCGGTCTGGACATTATGATGATTATGCACAAGCTTAGCTTGCTTATTGGCAACTGAGAAAATGTGTATATAAATTCCGATCATCAGGGTACCTGGAACAAAGAACGTTACCAATGCAGAAACGGTCCCCCAAATCTTGTTGAAAGCAAGAGAACAAGAGCCAATACAAGTATATGAGGCAATATAGTGTTGTATGCCCTCAGTGTGTATATTGGAAAAAACAAGGCCAAAAGAATACATAGAGGAAACAGACCAACTTATAAACAAAAATACCAGTATTACGTTATTAGTTATGTTTTTGTAATAATGAAGAGGCCTACACACTGCGTAGTATCGATCAACAGAAATAAAGAAAAGATGAAATTTGGAAGTTATGGATAGTGCCATATCAATACAGCTGTGCAATTTGCAAAATAAGTCTCCAAAATACCAACAAGATGTTAATGACCGCACCATGCTGTAGGGCATAACCACCAGTCCTAAAATAAAATCTGTAACAGCCAAGGACAAAATAAGAAAGTTAGTTGGAGAATGCAGTTGTTTAAAATGTGAGACTGAAATAATCACAATTAGATTTCCTATAGTGGCGAGTACTATAGCTCCAAGCATGACAATTATCATAATAGAATAACTTTTAGGTGACCTGATGGTCCCGAGGCAGGAGATATTCACAAAATCAGAACAAAAGTCCATATTCTAAGTAGCTGAATGCCAAAGATGCTCAAAAATTTTGTAGTGATGAACATAAGTATCTGTAAAACAAAATAGAAAATCTGTATCACCGTCCTATTATGGCAACATATGGAAATGATAACAACTAAACACATGTGCATTAAAATTATAATTTGTTAGGTACTGATCTCCAAAGCCTGAGGCATTACCTAAAAGGATGACATTATGAAAATAATACTTTCTGTCTAGAGTAAACATCAATAAATGAATTGCATTACACAGATATTCATACATTTATTGAATGACAGACAAAATAAGATTGTCTCTAGCAAGATCCTGACTTACAACAAATTTACAACTTTAATAGTGTTATTTACTAAACTCTGAATTTTTCAGGTTTTCTTTTCAAAAACGCAACATTTTTGAGAATCATTAAAGCCCGATGCTGCAAAAAGCCCAAATCTGAAAATCCGCTATCTCAGACCTACTGAGTTTATGTATTAGTCAATGGCAGAGGTCCCTATCCTATTTTAAGTTTATGTGGTCTGTGCTGGAATTAGCCTGAAAATCTGATCATTTTGGGCTTCGCTGTCAAAAAGCCCGAAAAAATTTAGCAATTCTGGGGGGAAAAAAAATAAAATTGTACGATACTGGTTTTTCGCTCAATTTTATCGAGTTTTTACCCAATCCCATTAAATCAAGCTTTTTTTAATAATAAATAAGGTAAATCGGGTATGGGAGTTTGGTTGTGGTTTTTTTATATAAATATGAGATAAATTCGGATTTTAGTAAATAACCCATTAAGTGGAAGATTCATTAAGGTTCAAATAGTATATGAGAATTCTTAATTTCTTTTTGTGTCAAAACTCACGAATTTTAAACCACCAATTTGAATGTAAATTCGAATGTGAGATTTATCACACCTCGACCATGGAAACATTTCTAATTCGAAGATTCGCCACTTCGATTCTAATTTTCGGGTTGGGATTATTTGATCAAATATTAGACATTTAATTTTTTTATAAGTAATATCCCATTTGAGTTGTGAGTACATTCAAATTTATTACAGCAAAAACTAATTTGCATACATTCTAAATTAGAACCTTTGATAAATAACCCCCTAAATGTGCCAGAAGCAAAAACGGAGCAAAGATGCTTAAATAGGTGCCCCTAGGGTCTCGTAATCACTTTTTCTCCACTCATCCTACTAAAAGTAACAATCAGCGCTAGTTTCTTAACCCCACTTTTTGCATATAGAATTGCACATTGACCTTTGAAACTCATTTTATTTGTCCTTTATTTGTTGAAAGATTTCATTGCTTCTGCTGCCCACTCAGAATCACAAGAATGTGTCCTTTGTACAATTACAATGAATTACAATATATTTCACTTATGGCATGCATTATCCGGAAATCCATTATTCATAAGGCTACGAATTATGGGAAGGCCATTTCACATAGACTCCATTTTAATGAAATCGTTCAAAAAATTTTTAATGATTTAATTTTACTCTGTAAAAATAAAACAGTACCTTGATCCCAATTAGTATATAATTAGCAGACTTAAATTATGGTGAGCACTGATAATAAGATATCAAAGCTGGTTGGCAAGAAATTGCGTTTTGGATACAAACTGATTTGAAATTTGAGAAAAATTTCTGACGCCAGCTAGTCCAGTTAGTAAATATTTGACTACAAAGTGGAGTGGCTCTCAAAAATGTGGAGTATACAGATGTGGGAACTGTGTTATTTGTAATATATTAATTAATGAAATATATTAATATTGGGAGATACATTTTACCACCCACATAATATGGAATTTTTAGAGGCATATTTATCTAAGGGTGAATTTTCACTTTCACCCACTAATAAAATCCTATAGAAATGAATGGAGAGTGGTGGAATTTCACTCTAGCGGACTGTGGTGATCTCTAACATCACTCCTTGATAAATATTCCCCAATGTTTCTTTGATAAATCTCTTGTAGTCTTTCATACTAATGTATTAATGGTTAACATGTAACTTGCAAGTATATAGCAGGAATAGTTGGTTATTAAATTGGGAATTTATAGAGCTTGGCCACAGGAAAGAAATAAGTTTCCATATACTTGTTATATGAGTTGTATGGTTACAATGGATTAGTTTTAGTTTCTTGGTATGTATAATGTTTTAATACTATTTATAACACTAATGAATATATATAATTCTGATGAAAATAATTATGCAAGGGTTAATATGATCACATGTTAACTCTGGATACTATTTAAGTGCATTTTGAATTTGTATATGTACCTTTAAAAAGGTCCAAATTGGGACAGAAACTTTGTTTGTACAAGGAATTTTTTCAATACACTAAGGGGCAGATGTATGAAGGGTCGAATATCGAGGGTTAATTAACCCTCGATATTCGACTAGGAACTAAAATCCTTCGACTTCGAATATCGAAGTCGAAGGATTTAGCGCAAATGCTGCGATCGAACGATCGAAGGATTATTCCTTCGATCGAACGATTAAATCCTTCGAATCGAACGATTCGAAGGATTTTAATACAACGATCGAAGGAATATCCTTCGATCAAAAAAACTTAGGCAAGCCTATGGGGACCTTCCCCATAGGCTAACATTGACTTCGGTAGCTTTTAGCTGCCGAAGTAGGGGGTCGAAGTTTTTTTTAAAGAGGCAGTACTTCGACTATCGAATGGTCGAATGGTCGAACGATTTTTAGTTCGAATCGTTCGATTCGTAGTCGTAGTCGAAGGTCGAAGTAGCCCATTCGACGGTCGAAGTAGCCCAAAAAACACTTCGAAATTCGAAGTTTTTTTACTTCGAATCCTTCACTCGAGCTTCATGAATCGGCCCCTAACTGATTGTAATATCCTGCCTGGAGTGGAACCAGGGACCTGGTGTTACTAGGCTGTCTGAGTTACCACTGTTCTATGTGAGAACAGTACATCTGTTATCAATCTGGCCCCATGGGATCAGTGTAAACCATTAGGTTGCCTATACGACCCCTGCTCTGCACTGAATCATTGCCCAATATGGGTCTATCTTCATAGTTCCTGGGTGCTCTTACATATTGTCTGAACCTTGTTCTTGACCCTTGCCTGTTATTTTACTACTTTTCAGATTCTGATTGTGTACCATGTTCCTGTTTGGTTTGACCCTGGCCTGTGACCTCGACTACGCTTCTGCTCCTGATTTGGTACCATTTTGTCAGTCTGTTATTGACCCGGCCTGTCCTTTGACCACTCACCTTGATCCCTGTCCTTTCTGTACTTTGTTTGGTTCCCTTGCCTGCCCAGAGCTCTCTCCCTGGTCCACTCACAAGACCTGGTGGCAACTGAAGCAAAAGTTGGTTGTTATAGGCAGAAGACTGAGCTGAGAACGGGACCTTTGGTGATTGTTCTGGGTTTGAATTACCTATCATAACACTGATTAAATAAGTCCCTGTGTGCTGATTTTTGAATGTCTTTTATTATGTATTATATGTGATCATGCACAAAGGCAGCTATAAGCATGATTGGAAAAGGTGCTTTCCATTTAAATACGTATATATCTTGTTACTTATATATATATATATATATATATATATATATATATATATATATATATATATATATATAAAGTAACAAGAAGAGTCCGCACACACAGGTCTTAGGTGAGAAAAAAAAATTGTCGTTTATTCAACGTTTCGGCTCAGTCACATGAGCCGTCCTCAGGAAGGCATCCATTTTGTGTTCTGGGTGCAATGACCAAACGCTGTTTATATATATATATCTACCGTTTGTGGAGCGCACACCATAAAGTAAATATTAGCCTGGGTGCCAGCCTAAATGAAAATCATAAAGTCAAATGCAAAAATGACGGCACTCACAGGCAAAAAATCAAATGGTCAAATAAGGTGAAACCATACGGTTTATTGTGATCCTACGTTTCGGTTCCTTCTTGGAACCTTCGTCAGGGAAAGAAAACAGCCTATATATATATATATAGGTGCTGTCCATTTAAATACGTGTATATATATATATATATATATATATATATATATATATATATATATATACTGTATATAACAACATACCGGTGCACTCAAAAATCCTCAGGTAGTTACTGCCCAGGTGCTGGTTAGAAGTATCATATGGAACTGCAAAAAGAACCGCACTCACAGGACTTGTTCAAAGTGTAGAAAATAGAATATCTTTATTTCAACGTTTCGGCTCCAAACTCAAGCCGTCTTCAGGAAGTCACTTCCTGAAGACAAACAAACAAACAAATCTTTAACAATTATTTCCTTTTTCTCTGTAATTATAAAACAGTACTTTGTACTTGATCCAAACTAAGATATAATTAATCCTTATTGGAAGCAAAACCAGCCTATTGGGTTTATTTAATGTTTACATGATTTTCTAGTAGACTTAAGGTATGAAGATCTAAATTATGGAAAGACCCTTTATCCGGAAAACCCCAGGTCCCGAGTATTCTGGATAATAAGTCCCATACCTGTAATGATAGGATTTGATATACACTATATAGCTAGCTGATAGAAGACAGGTAGCTAGAGATAGCTTAAGAGGAAAAGCACAAAATCCTGGTACAGAAAATTGGAATAATGAAAACATGCAAATCCTTCAATTCAATGGCATATACAGTTTATATATATATATATGTGTGTGTGTAGTGTAGTGTACTGTGTAGTGTGTGTCTATCTGTGTAAATAGATGTCTGTCTATCTATCTATCTATCTATCTATCTATCTATCTATCTATCTATCGGCATATTTATAAGGACCAGATGTTTCTCATACAAAGGCATAATTGTTATCCAAAAATACCACAAATTCTTAGGGGTTTGGGAGAGATCCTTTATGTACAGTGGCACCATTAATTCTTAGAAATTAATGCCATATGCAAAATGTTTTTTTTTCACGAATGCAGTGGGAACATTGAGTATTAGAAAGTTAATTACATTATTTCCTTATTCTATTAACCACCTCAAGTTCTGCAAGAAAGACATAACAGATAATGCAGAAAAAGACAACATATAAATTCAATAATATTGTTTAAAGTTGAGATTAACATACCTGTTTTTAAGATAGCATTATTGACATTTCTGATTCCCAGCTTTTGCAAACCATCAGTGTTTTCAGCAGTACTGCACTTCATAATGCCTAATGGCAAAGAATACTCAGTGATTTATATCAACAAAATGTCTCCCAAATGATTACTGGTTTACTCTCAGAGGACAGGAAGGTAAAAATGATCACTTGATTGTCTCACCAGAGCGGAGCAATGTGGTCTACAGGATCTATTAAAGTGTCTGATTACCAGTGCTTTTATTAATTAAACTAACTTATTAAGCTTTAATGAGCAGGGAGCCATTGTCTTGTATGGGTCAGTATTTGTATGTAATCTCTGTGTTTGATGTAAACCTCATTCTGTATGCAGTGATGCAGAGTATGCTAACATAAATATTAATAAATATTATTTTGTTACAGACCACTCAACACTTAATTTAGGCACTACTTTTCTTGGCCAAGTGAGAAATTCATGTTGGCTCAGAAAAGTTCTTGGAACACATGCTGCACATCCCTTTCTTTATTACAATTACTAATTAGTTCATATTTAAAATATGTAAAACACCTATTTTGTTATTGTTAAAAGTTTGAAATCATTAAAATGCCTTATGAATAAATAGACAAGTGTAATAGAAATTAAAGTGGCACATGTCAATCGCTTGTTTAATAGATTATTATCATAATAGCTTTGATTCTGTGAATTTCTGCTTCATCAAAAAATCTTTTGTGCACACTTTTAAAGGACAAAGCAACTGTGTAGAAGATAGTGTGTAGTATGTCTTTCTATAATTTACATCTCCATACCGTAAGTCTACAAAAAAAAAAAATTGAACATGAGTTAAACCCAATAGAATGGTTTTGCCTCCAATAAGGATCCATTGTATCTTAGTTTGGATCACATACAAAGTAATGTTTTATTTTTACAGAAAAAAAGGAAATTAGTAAAAATTTTAATTATTTGATTAAAATGGAATCTATGACAGATGGCCTTCCCGTAATATGGAGCTTTCTAGAGAACGAGTCTCTGGATAACAAATCCTATACCTGTACCAGTAGAAGTTCAACTTCCCAAAATGTTTCCTTCTCTCCTTTAGACCAAGAGCATGCTTCTGTGAGTTACTGTGTAAGTTGCAGTTCAGTACTGTTTGTGCATACCCATAAATAGCTAAGTGAACATCTTCGATGTAATGGAAGACAATATGGTGACCGCGATTGCAGCTGGGATGGAATACTTTCAAGAACTGAATAGAGTTTAAGTCTTGAGACCTAACAAATGGCGAATGGTTAAAAAAAAGCGGATTGTTGTGCACTCCTTTCTTTTGGTTCCTTCCAGATATTCGCAGGAACAATGTGCAGATATTTTTCATTTATTTGATTTCTATAAATAGGTACTAAATTATGTGTTTCCACACAAATTTCTTTGTGCACTCTGACCTCAACATGTTTGGATGCACTAGGTCATTGCTTTGAAGATAAATTGCTCACAGCATCCACTTATATGTGAAGGCCTTAAGATTGGGCATCCCTGATTCCATAATTTTCCAATCTCTAGCCCTAGCATGTATCACTTTGGGGGCACATTTGTACTTTTATTTCACCATTTGCATGCTTAATTCAAAAAAGAGGGTTACTCACCAACCCATTGGATGTTGCTCCCAGTGGCCCCATTGGCAGCAAGTGCTTGTTTTTAAATTTCTGACTTGGAGGCATGCCTTAGGTGTATAAAAAGCAGGTGTACAGCCAAACAGAGCCTCTTGTAGGCTGCCAGTCTACATAGACGCTACCAAATGGCCAGTGAATGCACATATTTCGCACCACCCAGGAACATTTTTCATACTTATGTTGCTCCCCAATTTTTTTCTTTACAGTTAAAAAAACGTTGGGGATTCCTGCCTTAAAGGGAAGATATACCTCTTTTTGACATCAGGTCATTCATTGGGCCTATGCAGGAAAGGTACATAAACACAATCTGAACTTCCAAAAATTCATATAAATGTATATCAGACATATCTGATTCCACAGATTTAAAGGAAGCCATGCTACTGGTAAGAATCATTCTTCGACTCCCCCCCCCCTTAGTTTGATAATGTAATACAGCCCTTCCCTCACCTTGTTCATTGTGACATGGAGGTTTCAAGGACTTGAAGTCCCTCTACTTTCCATAGTGGGTGATGCACTGGTTCTCTTGAATACAGGGAATACAGGATCCACAATGGAACAGAATGGGGAGGGGTTGTTTAAAACGATGACACTATGGGAAGGAAATAGTATCTGGGAGGAGACTATCACAGTGTATTTTTACTCTGTGGTATGTCTGTGTACAAAACATTAACTCTATTTTCACAGAAATAGTTAATTTCAAAGCCATTTCATCTTTAGATGTTTTTTTACTCTCGTTATTTTATAGGATTTTAAAGAACATTCAAAACATGTCCAAGAAATTATTTTGTGTCAAAAATGTATTATCATCCTAGGATATATTACAGAACTTTGTTTTGGCAAAATGATGCAGTATATATCAAAATGAAAATCATTTTGAACTTTAGAAATGTTGTTAAAGTTATTGAAATGCTATTAAAATCATGTAAGCTCAGTGATAATATACTACTAATATATTACTGTACTACTTTCCCATGCATAACATGGCCTGCCTGTCATTAAACATTACATGGAGCATGACAAGAAGCTATTGAACAGATATCTACCTAACACTTTACACGTACAAAATGGTAAAGTATACGCCCTTTATATAGTAAGTGTTTAAACACATTCTTTGATATCTTACAGGGTGGGAAAAAAGAACAGCATATATATTCACATCTAATGGGATTTCACAACTGTTTATGCCAAAATTAAATCTTTTTTTTAATGAAGTAGAGAAATATAAAATCATGAACCATGTTATGAAAAACACATTTATAATGCAAAAAACTGAAACAATACTAAAATACTAAACTTCAGTGTAGGAGCTGGCTTGATCCACTGGATTCAAATACCTCCAACAAAATCCTGTACATTTCTAAATCCAATCCATTCTATATCCCATTCTCAATCTGGTGCAACAGATATATCACATTAAATAGGGGAACACCCCTTCGATCTGCATACACTGCCTATCAGATCTTTAAAGAGCATAACAGTTAACTTTTCTTTTTTTTATGTAATCTTTTGTTTTGTTTTATGTGTTTATTTGCTTATTTCTTACTGTGATTTCACTATAACCAGAATAATGATACATGACTCTGTTGTAATTTGTACTTTTATACCTTATTGAGCCCAGAGAATTGTGTACCAGTTATACTGCTTTTCTTTTTATCGCTGTCTGTGATATTCAATAAAGCATTTCTCTGATTAAAAAACTAATGGAATCTCACAGGCAGTTTTTTGAACAATTATGCCATTTACAAACAATATCTGCAATATCTAAAAAAAAAATAGAAAAAAATAATCTGCTGAGCTATTTCTATAGAGTCAGCTTCAAAACGCCACTCAAATAACACAAATTTCACATAACTATTACATGTCTCATAAACTAGAAATCTAACAAAACCGAAATGTAGGATTTAACTAAATTTTAATCCAAACCCCTATTAAATATTAAAATTGAGATGCCCCCTACCCAAAATATAGCCAAATACATAGATCATAGGAGTTTACTCCATTAAAATCTTGGATGTAGACAACAGGGCTTACACCAATTGTATAAATACAGGTATGGGATTGTTATCCAGATATCCGTTACCAAGAAAGTTCTGAATTAGGGGAAGGCCATCTCCAGTAGAGCCCATTTTAATTAAACGATTCAAATTTAAAAACAATATTTTGCTTTTCTCTGTAATAAGAAAACAGTACCTTGTACTTGATCCAAACTAAGATATAATTAATCCTTACTGGAGGCAAAACCTGCCTATTGGGCTAATTTGATGTTGAAATGATTTTCTACTAGACTTAAGGTATGGAGATTACTGAAAGACCCATTATCTGGAAAAAAAAAACCCAGGTCCTTAGCATTCTGGATAACAGGTCCCATACCTGTAATGTACAAAAAAAGTAAATATTAGCTCTTCCTGGTCAGTACAAGAAAAAGGAAGTTTTTGCTCAGTCCAGCACGTCTGAAGTTTTTAAATCAGTCAAAGGGTTAACGCTAGGGTATAATAGAACTTTGCCATTCATCAAATATAAATATATAAAAGCGATCCACCACAAGACTAAATATCGGCTCACCCGTCAAAGACAAGTGACCCGCTTCTAGGTAAACCGTTGCTGCTATCAATACTGAGGAAAACTTAAGCAGAGGAGCACGTACTGATGAAAAGGGTGGCCCGGGTGCATCGCCCCGAGCCCGTAGCTGAAGGTGAGTGCCAACTGAAGAAAAATGGCAAGCACTAAAGTTGTTTTTGTTTTTAACCTTGTTGAAATAAATTCGTTGTTTTAACTTCTCGTGTGGACCCGGAGTGCTTGCTGTTTTTCTTCAGCTTCCTGGTCACTGTTCCTAGACATATTGCACTTGTAGAGCAAAAAAGAAGTATATAATGTAGTGCATGAAAAGGTGCATAAACTGAAAAATATCATGTATTAAATAAAACTAAATATTTAATGAAAAATGTATGACAATTTACCAAACACCTATGTAGCAGGTAGCAGAGAACATGCAATAGAACCCTCATTTTTTCCTTTTTCAGTAATCAGTAAAAAATAGTATAAAATCTGGGAAATGTGTTAAAGAAACAAATTCTTCGAGTACTTAAAGAATTTAAACACTGGAGTCAGTTTTACTTTGAAAAATAAATTTACTGTGTTAATGACAGTGGTTAAAGGAGAACTAAAGTCTAACTACCGAATTAGGCTAGAAATGTTGTACATTACTTTTGGGCTTCTATACCAGCCCAAAGCAACCACAGCCCTTTAGCAGGGAAGTTACAGTTAGGTCCATAAACTTTGACTTCAGGCTGTCATTGCCAACAAAGGGTTTTCAACCAAGTATTAGAAATTAACATTTTATTTTCAGTTTTTTAATTTGTCCAATTACTTTTGAGCCCCTGAAATGAAGTGATTGTGTTAAAAAAAAAGGCTTTAGTTCCTCACATCTTTATGCAATCTTTTTGTTCAATCCACTGAATTAAAGCTGAAAGTCTGCAGTTCACCTGAATCTAAGTTGTTTCATTTAAAATTCATTGTGGTAATGTACAGAACCAAAATTAGAAAAAAAAGTTGTCTGTCCAAATATTTATGGACCTAACTGTATGTTCCTCTAAAGATGCCCCAGTAGCTCCCCATCTTCTTTTCTGCTGATTCATTGCACATGCTCTGTGCTGCTGCCACTTACTAACTTATTTTACTCAAATTATACAGTAAACATGGAATACAAATGTCATACTATAAGACTGATTAGTAATTAATAGAGATAATTATCACATGACAGCACAGAAACCAGTGCAACTAGCATGATAATCAAATAATCAGTCTTGTAGCATCAGTTTATATTACAGACCGACCTCATTTTCTGCTTGATAATTTGCGATGACCACTAAGCTTAGCTTCTCAATAGCGGTTCAGAGCCCACTAAGTATGTGAGTGTTGCAGACACTTTTCAAGATGGTGGCCCCCTGTGACAAGTTTGAAGTCCTGGATCATTGCTGCTATTGAGAAGCTGAAACCTTACGCTGGTGCAATTAGTTCAGTAAATGAAATATGGCATTTTTAGCCATTATTTTTTAGTGTTTACTTCTCCTTTAAGCATTGCAGCATTAATGTTACACTTTTGGGGGAGGCAATAAGTGATTTTGACTGTATGAGGGGCAGCCTAAATGGATCTGACTATTTACAGACAGAACCAGAGCAAATATGCATCTGGTTAGTATTTTAAACATCTTCATTTCACTACTACATGTATGGGATCCATTATCCGGAAACCCGTTATCCAGGAAGCTCAGAATTACGGAATGAGTTTCTTTTTCTTTGTAGTAATAAAACAGTACCTTGTACTTGATCCAAACGAATAGATTATTAATCCTTATTGGAAGCAGAACCAACATATTGGGTTTCATTAATGTTTAAGAGCTTTCTAGTAAATTTAAGTTACGAAGATCCAAATTACAGAAAGATCCATTATCTGGAAAACCCCAGGTCCTGAGAATTCTGGATAACAGGTCCCATACCTGTACTAAGTCACCAAGGAGCAAAAGTCACCAAGGAGCATTATCAGGACAAAATGTTGGTGTAAATCAGGGAAAAACACCCTGCATTATGTGACATTGAGGTTTCACTGTATAACCCATGGGTCAGCAACCTTTACTATCAAAAGAGCCATTTTGCCCCCTCTTCCACTAAAGAAAAATAGTCTGGAGCCGCAAAACATAACACAACTTATAACTTTTAAAAGTTTTAACCTTATTTTAATTTTAACTGTTATAACAACAGAATACAACAAACAGAAGTGCAGTGTGCATCTGTAGGTCCTGAGTGTGCTACCGTGGTAAGCTAACCGTTAGCTTACCACGGTAGCACACTCAGAAAGCCACTAGCAGGTACAAGGGCTTTATAGACGACAAAGCCACAAGACCAAGCCGCAGCAAGGAGGATAAAGAGCCGCATGAGGCTCCAGAGCCACGGGTTGCAGACCCCTGGTATAACCTTATAGATGTAATGAAATGGACTTTTGGTTCTAAATATACTTTTGAGGCACTTTGAAAATTCAAACTTGGATTTCACTTTGCCTGAATGCTGATGTGACCCTTTCATATTGCAGTAGTGTAGGGATGTAGAGTATTTAAATTGCATCAATACAAATATGAAGCACCAGTAATGTTTTACATTGGAGGGAAAGGTCCCTGGGTACACAGACCAAATTGTTGATAAACCTTTTCATTTTCAAAATCCTGTGCGTGTGGAGAATCCTATTTTTATAGTTGTGGTTTAACTGTACTTGGCACCCAGGTAACAAATTGTTTTGGTGCGTGCCCTCTCTCCCATATATTATACATGCATTAATAGGAAAGTGCATCCTGACAGCAACACTTACACACCTGTCTCACCTATTTGCACTACACTTGCCAGTTTTATGGGGATTATATGAATCGATTATCTGCTGCAGTGGCATTGTAATACACCTAAAAATTGTAAAAAATGTAAGCTAAATAGAATAGTGAATAATATCTAGTAATGAGGACTGTTTGGTGGGCTAATATGTAAGCCTTAAAGTGGACCTGTCACCCAGACATAAAAATCTGTATAATAAAAGTCCTTTTCAAATTAAAAATCCAATTTCTATTTTCTATTAAAGCATTCATAGCTGTTGTAAGCTCATTTAAAAATCTCTGTCAAACAAATATAGTCTGCCCCTCCTCTATGCCTATGCAAGCAATTACTTTCACTTTCCATTCAGCATTTCCTAGATGTCACTGCTCTCAACACATTCCCCCGTTCTCTTCACCATTTAATTGTGTAGCCAGGGGATGGACATCGGGTCCCCCATTCTGGTGCACAAACAAGATTGTGAGATGATGCAAGACTTGCCTTTATAACAGTGTCCACAAAATGGCTCCTGCCTGCTTGCTATAATTATGAGTTCCCAGACTGAAGGAAACAAGATTCAAATAATTGATACAGTGTTAACGTTAATTTTGCTTGACTAATGTGATAAAAAAGGTTTTTTTTTTCTAAGATTTCACCACTAAAGGATAAAACAGCACATTTCTTTTCAAATTATTTTTAATGAATTTTACAATAAAGCAAGTAGACTAACGGCATGTGGATATATTTGCAGTTCCATTTAGATAACATTAAACATTCTAAATGAACAATAAACCATTTGACCTGTTTCTCATCTTGACAAACAGACTATGAAAAAAAAAATCCTGCTCGGATTAATCTGGAAGTACACCAGCACATACTATGTGAATGGTTTATCAATTATTACATTATGCTCCAGAGCCTTCAGTCATCCCTCCCCATAGTTTATGGATGAATTTTATTTTGCTGGCTTATGATAACAAATGAGGGTCTCAATAGTCAATTATATAGTGAATAAAGTACCCCCTCTTGTAAAATATAAGGATATTATTAGTTACCGAGGAGTTTCATGACCATATAAAAACACGAGGCCGAAGGCCGAGTGTTTTTATACAGGTCATGGAACTCCGAGGTAACTAATAATATCCTCATATTTTACAACTGGGGGTACTTTATTTATTATAATACACAAATTTTAGTGAGTCATGTGACAGAAATTACATCACTACTCACCGTTTATAACTGATGACATCACTACTCACCGTTTATAAGGATATAATTTACAGGATATTCATGGCTTTTGTGTATTATATGCTATTATGCTATTATATATAATCAGATTACCAGTCACCCAGTTGATCACGTAGGTTTAATTACCTAAATTTTGTACCTAAAGAACATGTAGCTGATCCATGTTTTACCTTTATATTATGATAGTTTCATGTAGTGAAATCTTCACTCTCATATGTATGCATGTATGTATGTACTGTATGTATGTATGTATGTATAAAGCCACAGACACAAATTAAACCAATGGATTATAGCACAGAAGGAAGATATTTAATAATCAGGTTTAGAAAACATCCCCATGAGGTAACAACATGACTGATAGAGAATATATGTGTTTACATTTGATTAACTCTATTAAAAACAGCACAAACATTTCCCCAATGGCTTTGTTAACCACCTTACTTAATTTCATGTTAGACTTAGTGCTGTTTACAGTTCACACACTTAGAGGCAGATTTATCAAGGCTTGAAGTGAAAATTTGAATTTGAGTTTTTTATGGCCAAAATTGTCAAATTAGACTATGGAATTGTTTAAATGTAATCATACACTGGCCCTTTAAGAACTCAAATTCGACTATTCACCACCTAAAACCTGCCAAATTGCTGTTTTAGTCAATGGAAGATGTCCTGGGATCGATTTGTAGTTTGCAGCCTTCCCGACATTCAAGTTTGATTCGAGTTTTTGGGTGAATCCTATTTACCCGAGTTAGATTTTTTTTTAAAATACATTTTCATTGTTTGAATTTCGGGTTCATGGAAGTTTTTAAAAACTCGAAATTCGACCTTTGATAAATGTGCCATTTAGAGGCACATTTATGAAGAGTCGAATTTCAAATTCATGCGAGTTTTTTAAACTCACGTGAATTCGATTGTACTTGAAATTTAAATGTTTGAATATTTATTAAAAAAATTGAATATGTAAAACTCGGACAAATTTTACAGACTCAAAAACTCAAATTGAATTTGAATAGAATTTGACCAAACTCGATTCAAATTGGTCCCTGCACCTCTCCCATTGACTTATACAGTAATTAGGCAGGCTTTAGTTAGCAAATAGTCGAATTCAAATTCTTAAACTGCCAGAGCATGATAAATTTTCGAAAATCAAATTCAAATTTTTTGAAAAATGAATGATAGTTTAGACCATAAAAAAAAAAATTGAAATTTTAATTTAACCCTTAATAAATCTGCCCCTTAATAAAATGTAGTAACCTTCTATATAAATTTCACAGAACGGTAAGATAAAAGAAAATATAAATGATACCACAATTACAGACCACAGAAATAAACATTTGTTTTTAAATAAATGTACTTTTATTGGAATGATATTTGTCACAATTCACATTCATGTGTGTGGAGATTTCTCTTTAGTTTTAAACAATAATATACATAGAAAAAACATCTGTGCTTATTGTTAATTTGTGTGATTAGAAGCAAATCAAAATAGCATTATGGCAATTTGCAGAGGCTGAAGTGTATTTAATATGGCACAAGAATGGTTCTCTGTAAATCTGTCCATGAATAATCTCAAAACACAATGTCCAATAATATGACAGGTTAGGTATAACATCTATAGAATGAATACTATGGGTTATTTTCCAGCAGCGAACTTGGAGAATCCATTTTCCCTTTCCATATGTAGCATAATGTTAACATTAAAAAAATATTGTGCGTGGGTAACTCTGAATACAGAGGGAATCAATGTGAGCTCAAAACAATGTGGAATAGACCTAATAAACAGTCTGAAGTAGGAATGTGTATTTGTGTGGGTTCCCTCTGGATACTCACACTCTAGGGCAGGAATCCTCAACCCTTTGTACCTGTGAGACACATTCAAATATAGAGTTTGGGAGCAACACAAGCATGAAAAATGTTCTGGGGGGGGGGCAAGGGCTGTGATTGGCCATTTGATAGCCCTATGTCATGGGTCAGCAACCTTTACTATCAAAAGAGCCATTTTGCCCCCTCTTCCACTAAAGAAAAATATAGTCTGGAGCCGCAAAACATAACACAGCTTATAAATTTTAAAAGTTTTAACCTTATTTTAATTTTAACTGTTATAACAACAGAATACAACAAACAGAAGTGCAGTGTGCATGTGTAGGTCTACTTAAATGAAACACTGAATGGCCCTATTAAATGCTAGTGTTCTCATCTGTTTAATGTGACTTCTGTTTCTGAAGCGCCATGCTGATCTTCCCTATGTCAGGCCTGTAAGATGTGACATTGAGCTTCACACAGGACTGTAGGCTCTCATTTCTTAAGTGGGGGTGATATTTGGATTTTATGTTCATGTTCGAGAAAACTTGCTCGCATAAGTATGTTGAGCCAAAGATGGACAGGACTCCAAATGCACACTTTTTCATGTTCATATACATGTCAGGAATGGCACTCCATGTTTCAAAAATACATTTGTCGGGTTTGGGGAGATTTTCAATATCATTCCATTTGTGCTCTTTAGTGCGAGTGGCCTTCTGTTGAACGATTTCTTCAAAATCCGCTGCCAGGTTTTTGAACTTGGACACCCACAAGTCTTTATTCGCTGTTGGCCAGTTAAATTTCAAGATTGGGCTGACTTATCCTTGTGAATGCGGATATGTTCAGCAGGGATGGGTCGATGTTATGTCTTGAGTGTACGACTCCCTGTCACTCCTGGGATGACTATACAACCCTAGCACTTGCTGGTGGCTTCCTGAGTGTGCTACCGTGGTAAGCTAACCGTTAGCTTACCACAGTAGCACACTCAGGAAGCCGCTAGCATGTGCAAGGGCTTTATAGACGACAAAGCCACAAGACCAAGCCGCAGCAAGGAGGATAAAGAGCCGCATGAGGCTCCAGAGCCACGGGTTGCAGACCCCTGCCCTATGTGGACTGGCAGCCTACAGGTGTAGTTTTTATGCAACCAAAACTTGACTCCAAGGCAGGAATTAAAAAAGAAACACCAAGGCCACTGGGAGCAACATCCATGGGGTTGGTGAGGAACATGTTTCTCACGAGCCACTGGTTGGTTATCACTGGTACAAATGAAAACTGTAACTAAAAACATTGTGCAAATGTGATGGGGACATTAGGTTATAAGCGCTACTGTGAATGATAAATAATCACTGGAAAGTGCAGCAAAATAATAGTCATTTGTACAAGGTGAACAGTCGTGAGGACTACCCTAAAGGAAAGGAGAGAGTGTCGATGCTCAGAACAGCATCAATAGGTCCAATTAGTGGAAGATATTTCTTCAGGAAATTTTTGGATAACAAACTATGAGGGTGGCCCAGTTGTAATTTTTTAAAGAAGCAGTAGTAATTAATCCTAGATGATATTCTTTTACCATAGATTGGATCTAATTTTTTTTTATTCCCGTAAAGCTAATTGGCAGCTGGGCTGCTGAGTTTAGTTTGACTTCCTCTGGATCAGTTTGTGGAGGGCTTTGAAAAGTTTATGACCAAAGGGATTCCGTCTTTCTTTCACTTTACTACATGATGCACTTTGCCTAACACACATTGATCATTCTCTAACACCACATTAAAAAAGGAATAATAAAAGGTATAGAGCCAAAATGGTTTGGTTAAAATAATGGCGGTGACATACTAGAATTTATATTTAGAAAACAGGTTGACCGTCTAACTAATCTGACTGACGATCTCCAGCTGGGGATGCAAGGAATCAGCAACAGACACTGAACTACAGGATGAATATCATGGTCTACATCTCCTGCTGTTGTTGATTTATAAATCCCAGCGACCATAGGAAATTGAATATAAAGAATAACTTGCAGCAACAATAGAAAGTGTGTCAAAGCACAGTAATAATTACAGAAGACATTTCATGCTTTTTATTTGTATTACAGATATGGGACCTGTTATCCAGAATGCTCAGGACCTGTGGTTTTCCAGATAAAGGTATTTGCAATTTGGATCTCCAAACCTTGTCTATAAAAAAAATCACTTAAACATTAAATAAACCCAGTAGGATTGTTTTGCCTCCAATAAGGATGAATTATATTAGTTAGAATAAAGTACAAGTTACAATTCCTAATATTAAAGAAAAATCATGAGAAGTATTTGAGTAAAATGGAGTCTATGGGAGATGAGTTTCCTGTAATTTTGGAGCTTTCTGGATTATTGGATCCCATACCTGTACTTAGATCTTATCCTAAAGCACAGGCTGAAAAACTCTTATTTTGCTACCCTGTCCTCTGTCTGTATTTATACATCAAATCACATCTGCATACAATACATTACATTACATGGAAAACATGAACAAAAGTAAGCATCTTGGTTATAGTTTAATGGTGCCATTTGTATTGGATTGTACAGTCTGTAATAGTGCTACCCCTTGGTCTGATGGATCAACATTTAATATATTCAACACATTGTACATTTAATAAACAGTATATTATATTTTCTTGCCTTCTGCTCAGAGACAAAAGCCTTCCCCATACAAGATGATACTCAAACAGATGAAGAGTTACTTTATACCGTTGCGGTTTATTGTTAATTTAAATGGCAAAATAAACTGTGGCACTCATGCACTAAAATATGTGCATAACTTCAACAATGCAGTAACTCATAGCAACCCATCATATTTAATAATCTTAATGAAGTTAGCATAAACGTTTATTTATGGGCTTGCATATTGCACATTTTTGCTTCCTTACAGCACAGGATCGAGGCAATATACCTTGTATTTATTAGCAGGATTTACGCTTCCCATAACTGAAAACGTCCAAATAAATTGGCACAGGGAGATTTATTTATCAGTACATTTGTGTCTGTTTTCAGTGGCCATGATTGCAGTGATCTGGCAATATCCACACACTCTTATAAAAGTTTATAGTGGCTTAATGATCAGAAATAATGCCATTGATAGTAATAAACACTAACTCCTCAGTGAGGCATCTCTCAGAAATCAATGTACAGTACAGGTATGGGACCTGTTATACAGAATGCTCGGGACCTGGGTTTTGTGGATAACGGCTCTCTCTGTATTGTGGATCTGCATACCTTAAGTCTACTAAAAAAATTGATTTAAATATTAAATCAACCCAATAGGCTTGTTTTGCCTCATATTAGGATTAATTATATCTTAGTTTGGAAGAGAAAAAGGAAATCGTTTTTAAAAAAGTAGCCTATGGGAGACAGCATTTTCATAATTGAGCTTTCTGGATAAAGGTTTCCCAAATAACAGATCCCATACCTGTATGTAATTCTGAAAGTAAAACAATACAAGGCATTTCTAATCTGTAATGTTAGGAATTTGGGCTTAAATTGCATTACTGGAATGTATTCAAAATGCTAACAAAGGCTGGTTAGAAAATAAGCTTACTTATTTAAGGTTTGCCTCTTTTACCGATAAAAAATAATAGTGCATGTAAGGGAAGATATGGACTGCCATAATGATAGAAAATGATGAGAGAAAGATCATATATTTTTCAACGTCTTGGAGGTTTATGCTGAGAAACAGTGCTTTAAAGGTCTGTAGTTTGCAACGCAAATGGCATTTAAGGTTATTATGGCACTCAATTATGAACAAAGCTGCCAAAATGCATTAGTATATTAACCCCTAGCAACCAGTTATCAACATATGTTAATCCATCTAGTGCAATCAGAGTAATGAAACATCTGACTGGGTGCTAAGGGTTATATCCCGCAGCCAAATTTTCACCCAAATAGTAAAATAAAGGGCTCAGTAACTTTTTCAGGTCACACCTTGTCAGAACTAAACCCACCCAACAATCTGTTTTGTGCAACAAGAAGCAGCACCCCTCAACCATTATAAATCTTAGCCAAAAAACACAAGCACTGCCAGATCAATGCAAAAGATATTCAGATATTTTCCTTCATCATTATAGTTATATGCACTTCTTGTGTAGTAAAGAAGCAAGGAGATAACATTAAAATTATTTCGGAAAATGTTAAGATACCATTAGTCTTATTTAACAGTTCCCCAGATAATCAGGCCAATGACTGTTGCAGCTACAACTAGTACTGCAATAATAATGCAGATCTTCCTCCTGGATTTTCTCTGTAACACACAAAAAAGAAAACAATATGCATTTAGAGGTTGCCATTAAATAACATCAAGTAACTGACCCATAAATAAAATCCCATATAAAGCTCTGCTTATTTGCACAATTCAATGGCAGGTACCTTTGAACTGGCGGTGCAGAGAGTGCTTCAAAGGGGTGGCAATGTTTATCGTGTGCATGGAGAAAAAAAATCTCCCTTTCCATATCCTTTAGAGCACACAATCTAGGCATCCCTTATAGTAAAGCAAAGTAAACCCATCTGCAATGGTAAGAGTTACTGACGGGCAGGGGATATTTAGAATAATTTGACTATGAACAGTAGACCTCCAGCTATTGCTGAAATACAGTCCTAGGTACAACCTTACAGCTTAAGATTGAAGGGCCGCAGTATAAAACTCATGATTTAGTTAGAATAATATCTCTCTTGTGTTGCATGTTGCAGTCAAAGCACCACAAATCTATTTTGTAATAACGGACCATCTCAATAAACTACATATTTGGAGAAAAATATCAGTTTAGCAGCAACTCTTAATGCACACAGTCAGGTTCTGGAAATAGCTGAATGAAAGTTGTTAGCAATGCACATAACTTTGTAGGGAATAGACAAAGAGCGGTAATTTTGACAAAGATACAAAAAGCCCCATGTGCCATCCTACAGAGTATAATGCTGGTGAAAACAAAACTGAAGCCTACCTGATATTCTGCAGCCGTGGCCAGTTGCTGGTTTGCTTGCTGAACATGGACTTCTGCATTTTCCACATTGGCTTCTATACTGTCTGTACAAGAAAGCGTTATTATAGATTTACATAGGAGATAATGGCATTTTCTTTGCAGAGAGTGGAGCCTGTGGACCGGGCAAGATTATGCAACCTTTTGTGCACTTGCTGGACGATAGGAGATTTAAAAAAAACACCCCCCTAAAAAAACAAGATAAAGCCTGTATATGTGGCAAGGCCTAGCCTAGGATGACATGAGTTGAGGGTCATTTAGTGTAGTGCCCTTCTTTCCAGAAAAAATGGGGAGCAGGCTGAAAGTTAGGTGCGATCAGATAACCCAGCCTATGGGCCCACTAAACTGAAATTTATCAGTGGATAAACAGTAAAGCTTGTGGACATAAGATTGATTTAAAGATGATGCCGAATACACTGATCTTTAATAGGCTTCTGTGCTTATTTCTAATCCCATATGAAGCATAAAGATTTAGGGGCAGATTTATCAAGGGTGGAAGTGAATTAGAGGGAATTTTCTAAGTAAAAAAAATTTGAAATTCAAAGTAATTTTTTGGATAAAATCTGTGACAAAGAGAATATTTATGTACATAGGGTAAAATTCCATCATGTTCAAAGGATAGAAAAATACTTTTACTAGCTTTCTTTTTAAAATTGCAGACACACAAGTTCATAACATAAATTATAGTATTTGGTAACACAAGCATTTGTGGTCTTATAGCTGTGCTGATAACTATTTAAATACGTAAGTGCTTTCTGCTGGTCACATTAAAGGGGGGGTTCACCTTTGATATAAAATGTATGCCATCATCACATTTAGTCTAATAAAACTTTGCTCAGCTCACTCCCGACCATTTTTTTTTTTTTTTAAAATAAACCACTTTTAAAACAATACTTTATTACCCTGTATAAGGCTTGTTCAGCTGCTCTTCTTTCCCAGTGGCAAAATCAGTAGGCGTGTTTCAAAACCGCTTTAGTACCCTCCCCACTCTCTGCATCACAACATCCATCTCCACTCTGTTGCCCTTACTGCTCTGCTATTCATTGGTGCTTAGTCCCTCCCTCAGTGCTTGCCACCAGAAGAATCCACTCCCCAAACTGCAATTTAAGATATCCTCCACAAAACTCACTGTCCGTTATGCGTTCTCCTAAGGCTGCGGAATGCAGCCTTGCCAGTTATTTTAGTCACACATCCAAAAAAAGCTATATTAATACCTCTGTCCTGGCTACATATTATGTTTATATCTCTCCCTCATGTCTCCATTCTCTGTCCTCCTTCTTTCCCCCTAAGCCCTCAGATCTCATAAATCAGACTTCACCCCTTATTTCTCAGACCTCATTGCTGGAGCATGCACAATAAGAGAATGAATCCTATTATGGCCTCATTGTGAGTGACGTTATCGGCACTGAAGAGGAGGTGGCAGGCAGTTAAATGGTGTCACCAATCTCGTCTGAAAAAGCCAGCTTGAGGAGAATCTAATGAAGTTGAGTGGCATTTTGCGGGTCTGTTTTCTCTGCAACCAATAATTTTAGGCAATGAATAAAATTAGTAAAACACTTGGTATGTGCTCAGAAATGACATTATGAGTTTTGTTACAAAGGTGAACCACCCCTTTAAGGAATGTAGAAACCAAAGTTGAGACAGAATGTTAGGGTAAGAATTAGTTTTTTTTGGACACATGTTCATGCCCCTTTTGAGCTTTGGCATTTAGTCAGGTAATACCTTACACTCATAACAAGGTAACAAGAAAAAGGTGTGCTTTTATAGCTACAAATAAATGCTTACCCTAAATCAGGGGTCCCCAACCTTTTTCGCTCCGTGAGCCACACTCCGATGCAAAACTTGTTCGTGAGCAACGCAATACGTGAACAGTACGGCAAACATAATTTTTTAATAATAATAAGCATATACTCAATTCAAATGATAAAATGTAATATAAATCAGTGTGAAATCTGGCACTGCATGTTTTGCCAGTTTCTAAATATCTGGAGTGTAGTTTGTAACAGCCAACCTCATGCATTCTTCCAGATGATCATCATTTAAACGTGTTCTATATTTCGATTTTAAAATTTTCATAGCTGAAAATCCAGATTCGCAAAGGAAGGTTGACCCAAAACAGGAATTCAGCCTTTGTGAGGTTCCTTTTAGGATGGGAAACTTGCAGATTTCTACTAATGACCAGAAGTCATTTTGCAGTGATCTGGATCTCAGCTGCAGATCTGTTCTTAATGTTATTACTTCATTTTCCACTTCTAAAACATTAACTTTAAATATGTTAGCAATATGTTCTGCAATGTAACATATGTCAATGCCCATGAATGGATTGGCAAGGAATGTCACAATTGGCTCTATGATACAAAAATCAGCAAAGCGTCTATCAAAGTCTCTCATCAGTTTGTCACAGCTGCCAATATAAGAATCTGTCTCAAAAGTCAAATGCTCTTCCTGCCTTTTTTGTAAGCTGGGAAAGTGATGGAAAATTTTTCTCTTGAGGTGACACAACCACATTTTTAACTTTTCCTTAAAAGCATTTATTGTCCCAATCATTTGTGTAATATTTTTGTCCTTTCCCTGAAGGTCAAGGTTAAGGTTATTTAATTTTGAAGTCATGTCTGTTAAAAATGCCAAATCTGTCAGCCACTGAGGGTCATATAATTCACTGTATAATTCATCTTTTTCTTCTAAAAATTGGGATATTTCTGGCAAAAGCTCTTGGAAGCGCTGCAACACTTTCCCTCTGCTTAGCCACCGTACTTCTGTGTGAAACAGGAGGTCCTTATACTCAGCATCAAATTCATCCAGGAAAGCTTTGAACAACCTGTGCTGAAGTGGCCTGGCACGAATTGAGTTCACAATCCTCACTACAACTTTCATGACGTGATGGAACTCAATAACTTTGGAACAAAGTGATTCCTGGTGAATAACACAATGATAATTTAAAAATGGTGGAAATGCTGGATCATTTCTACATAAAGAAACAAAGCCAAGTTTTGACCCAATCATTGCAGGGGCACCATCAGTTGTTATAGATACCAATTTATGTAGTGGGACATTCAGCTGCTGAACATAAGCTTTAAAAGCTTGGTAAATATCTTCTCCTCTTGTTTTTCCTTTCAATGGTATAACAGAAAACAGGTCTTCCTTTATACTTGCATCCTTAAAAACCATTCGAATAAAGATGTTCAGCTGAGCAGTGTCCACCACATCTATTGATTCATCAAACTGCAAGCTGTAGAAATCACATTGCTGTACATCCCTCTTCATCTGGTGACAAATGTCATCTGACATGGCTTCAATTCTGCGAGTAATAGTGTTTCCAGAGAGCTGCAGGTCCTGAATAGCAGACATAATGTCTGATTTATTTTTAAAATCCTGAAATAAAGTATCAGCAACTGCAACCATGGCATCCTTGACAATTTCTCCATCCTCATATGGTTTCTTCTTTCTTGCAAGGACATGTGCCACCTTGAATGATGCAATTGTTGCTGCTTTTGATTTGTTTGCAGGTTTCTTGAAGATTGCTTGTTGGGCATTTAGAACAGATTTTAACTCTTTCACTTTTACTTTCCGGAAATTCGTGCCAACTGGAAATTCCAGGTCATACTTTCTATGCGTTGTTTTGAAATGGCGTTCTACATTGCATTTTTTCCCAATGGCAACTGTTGCATGGCATATTATGCATATGCATTTCTCTTTGAAATTAGTAAAAAAGTATTTTTCTTCCCACTCTTCATTAAAACTGTATGTGTAGGTACGTCTTTTCTTGTGTAGAGGAGGAGCAGCCATTTTCTTAGTAAAAAAAATCATAAAATGTTTAAAACAAAAGTTTTTATTAAAGTAAAAGTGTTCCAGTTTACAACAAAATGCCAGTTTGTTAGTGACGCCAGTGTGAAATATAGCAAACTCAGCAATGTGTACCCTGCAATTAGTATAGCAAACCTGAAAATACCTAAAATTCCTAACAGTGTACTTTACCTGAGACCAATATAACATACACAGCCGTTACTAGCAACACTTAAGAATACCTATCAGTAGTACAGTGTATTCACACACCATGCACACAGTCCATGCAAGCACAACAAACTGCCTAATGTTATGTGTCATCAAAGCCCCTACACAGGTAACAACAGAGATCCATTTTGGGAACCAAACAGAGGGCATGTGCAGGCCTGAGGGGGGAAAGAATGGCACACTGGAGCAATTAAAGTACAGGCAGAAGAAAAAAATCACACACTGGAGCACTGGGAATACGGACGGAAGAAAAAATGGCACACTGGAGCACTGGAAGTACGGACAGAAGAAAAAATTGCACACTGGAGCACTGGAAGTACGGACGGAAGAAAAAATTGCACACTGGAGCACTGAAAGTACAGGCAGGAGAAAAAATGGCACACTGGAGCACTGGAAGTACAGACGGAAGAAAAAATGGCACACTGGAGCACTGAAAGTACAGGCAGGAGAAAAAATGGCACACTGGAGCACTGGAAGTACGGACAGAAGAAAAAATTGCACACTGGAGCACTGGAAGTACGGACGGAAGAAAAAATGGCACACTGGAGCACTGGAAGTACGGACGGAAGAAAAAATGGCACACTGGAGCACTGAGGGTACAGACAGGGCACAGAATGCCAGAGAAGTACCAAGGGTATATGGAGGAGAGAGACGGGAAGGAGCAAAAATGTAGAGACGATTGTGGCACATGAACATGGGAAAAGGGGAAATAAAAGAAATGTAGGATGTTGAACTTCTTGGAAATGGTGACACAAAGGAGACTGGGCAGCATTGAAACTCTCTGGTGAAAAGTGACGTATGGAGTTGGGAATCATAATGGTACAACAAGGTGATGGGTGATGGAGTAGCAGTTACGTAGAATGTGGAATTATTAAAATTGGCACAGTAATGGCACAGGCTGGAGAGAAGGGATCACTCTGGGCTGCTGCTGGAAAAAGAGGGGCAGAAGCAGTGTGCTGTTATAAGTGCTTTATTCATATAGTTTCTTTGCCAGCAATAAGATTGTTTTTAAGCTGCAGAGTGCTCCCTTTTTTCCAGCCCACACCAGTACTGTATTACCCAGTATGATCGCTACTCAGCAGCCCCGTGTAATAGGAAGCATGTTTAATAGATTCTGCCAGCGAGATCCCTTCTCCCTAGCCCACCGTAAGAAGCGTGAATCACAGTTTCACTCAGTGCGATCCTTTCTCCCCGGCCCTCACACATAAATTACCAGCATAGCTTTTCTCGCAGTCCACCCTTTTCCTGCGCCTCCTACTCACCACTCGCTTACAGGACTAATCACGAACACGCTGTTATATATCACTGATGTATTTGACAGGAGGTTCACCGAAGGACAGCAGGGGAACGGCGCTTGTAATTTATGTGAGACTGCGAGGGCCGGGGAGAAAGGATCGCAATGAGTGAAACTGTGATTCACGCTTCTTACGGTGGGCTAGGGAGAAGGGATCTCGCTGGCAGAATCTATTAAACATGCTTCCTAATACACGGGGCTGCTGAGTAGCGATCATACTGGGTCATAAGTACTGGTGTGGGCTGGAAAAAAGGAAGCGCACAGTGCTGGATTCGGGTTGGGAAGAAGGGGTCGGCTAGAACTGCAGCTAGAAAGGCAGGAGAGAGTTGAGAGATACTTACAGAAAGATGCAGCGACGGAAAGAATTTCGAACAAAGAGCTCTTTTCCTTGCGATCTGCAGTTAAAACATCCAGAGTATTTTCCTAATGTTTAAATTCCTGCAAGTTGACCCAGGTGACACTTTTGATTGGCTGACTCACACAATGTACAGCCCCCAGCTGCCTGATTATCTTATCTAGGACGAGACGGCAGCATGCTTTGTAACAATGAAGCGCTCCAGACAGTAAGCCACTTTGCTAAATGGACACCTGCTGGTAAGCTTACGCGAGCAACATCAAGTGAGGCTGCGAGCAACATGTTGCTCGCGAGCTACGTGTTGGGGGATCACTGCCCTAAATTGTCCCCAAATTAGTTAAAACTCCAATAAACTCCCATGAACTCAAAAAAAAAACTTGAATTGAATTTTAAGAATTCCCTAGTCGAATTGGACAGTTTTGGCCATAAAAAAAAAACTTGAAAATTCAAATTTTCACTTCGACCCTTGATAAATCTGCCCCTTAGTGTAATGAAAATAAGAGCAAAACATTCTCCTCAAATGTAACTGGACTTCATGCCAACCCCTACGCCCGACATTCTGCTTTGTTTCCCCTGGAGGGGCTGCATATCAGTTTGGGAAACTTTGGTTTTAGTAGTGGCAACTGTGCCAATTGTCTGCTTTGTCCATTGAGACTTTTCCACAGAGAATAACTTTAAAGAAAGAAGTAATTTCACCTAGAGAGCACAGAAAGTAGCGTTTGACTTTCCCATAATTTTTTTATGCAGCAATTCAATCACTACTCACAATATTTGGGAAATAAACCTGAGGAAGGCTGGTTTGGCCAAAACACGTAGCAGCACAGTTTTAGGCCCCAATCCTTAAGAAGATAAATGAGCTGAAAAGAGTGCAGAGATGTGCAGCCAAACTGGTAAAAGGTATAAAATAATTATACTATGAGAAAAGACAAACAATGTTGGAATAGTTTTCCACCAGAGCTTGCGAGAGGACATTAAAGACAGACAGCGCGGGATCTTTTTTCTCATGGAACGAAAACAAACAAGAGGCCACTCCTTTAGATTTGAGGAGCTGAACTTTTTTGAGGAAACAAAAATGGTTCTTGGACATATTTGGAAAAGTATGATATCCAAGGTTACAGTGATGTGAATCCCCCCCTCCCCCCATTCTGAGCTCATTCAGTTGGGATTATACAGAAAAGGTGCATAAACACTATTTAAATTTCCATAAATAAATATACAGTAAATGTATTTTATATTTTTACACAGACATACCAAATTACAAAGACTAGGAGGAAACCATAAAAACTTGTCTTTGTTGCCCCCCCCCCAATTTGTTACATTGTGAAATGATGAATTTTGGGATTTCGCTTCCCAGGGAATCTGTGCACCACCCACAATGGAAAGCAGAGAGACTTCAAGTCCATTATTTATCGCTTCACAATGGAATGGAAGTGAGGGGGTTGCATTGCACTCTCAGCCTAGAAGATCTTGGGAAATAACTTATTGGCATATTATCATAGTGTCCTTCAATTTGTGGAATCGGGTATGTTTGCGTAAATTACATTTATTTCTATCTAGAGGATATCTGGTGGCGTTGACTTGACTGCACAGAAACCTGAGAACTCAATCCAAATAAACATCTGTGGGATGAACTGGAACACTAAGTCCAAGGTAGACCTGATAACACAACAAAAGTTCCCAAACTCACTTAAGATGTTGGAGCTGAACCTGAAGCAAATCCTAACAACAATGTTTCAACATCAAGTGGAAAACTGTCCTAGATAGTTCTAACAGAAAAGGGTGGACTGCCCTTGTTATTAACCCCAAATGGTTTAGCATTTGCAGGGACTGGTACTACTATTATATTATAGAATTAGAACACTTGCTATGCTCACTAAAAATGCCTTTCATATTATGAAATTCCACGTATTTGTTTCTGTTATCTTTACCCAGATTGTTTCATTTGTCAAAATAGGAGGAAATGCAATTGTGCTATAAACAGAAAAAACCCTTATAAATGATTATCTTCTGTTCCTCTGATTGCACAGTAGTGCAAATACAGTATGTCAATGCTCTATTAATACTTTATAGAAATAATACAAATAAAACTATGCGAATTGAAAAAAAATGATATTTTATCTAAAAAGAAAAAAAAATTCTGCAATATTTGAAAGGAATGTTCTCCAGGTACTGTACTCGAGTTTCCTCCCGCACTCCAAAAACATACAAGAAAGTGAAATGGTTGCTGATAAAATTTAAAGGAAAACTATACTACCAAAATTAATACTAAAGCAACAGATTTTTATACAAAAGTTTATACAAAAGTGGCATATTTAAGAATCTCACCAAACTGGTATATATATTTAAGTAAATATTGCCTTAAATCTTTTGCCTTGAATCACCATTTTGTGATGGTCTGTGTTCTGCCTCAGAGATCACCTGACCAGAAATACTGCAACTCTAACAGGAAGTTGTGTTGAAGTAAAAGACAGTACTCTGTCTGTTAATTGGCTCATGTGACCTAACATGTATGGTTTGTTTATGTGCACCGTGAATCCTATGATCCCAGGGGGCGGTCCTTATTTTTTAAAATGGCAATTTTCTATTTATGGATTACCCAATGACACATAATGCTAAAAAAGTATATTATTATGAAAATGGTTTATTTACATGAAGCAGGGTTTTACATATGAGCTGTTTTATGCAATATAATTTTTATAGAGACCTACATTGTTCAGGGGGTATGGTTTTCCTTTAATAAATTGTGTGTGAGACAGGGACCTAAAAAAAGTCCCACAGGGTTAGGGTTTGTTGTGAATGATGTATAATCTCTATGAAGTGCTGCACAATATTTGATGACTATACAAATAAAGGTTTACCATTATAATTTGCTCTAAACTTTTGTAAACCCTCTTGCAACACTTACCAATCATTTCACCCTGCTCATGAACCATCATGCCCAAGTCTTTGAAGATTTCATTTATGCCCTGAATATCCTCCTGCAATTGAAAAAAAAAATGCTTTAGTGGCAGGAAATAAGTGTGTTGTCTTGTATTTAATCATTTAAATACTGTAAAGGATATTTACAGTATATTTTCCCCATGCACTTTGGGGAGGAACAGCAGTACCGGGGCTGTGCTTCTGTATAACTGCAGCCAAAGTAATGCAGCAACAGACTGATATCAAATTTGTAGTGAAGCATACTCGTAGAAATCACTTAGAGAAAAACTAGGAGTTGCATGTTTGCTTTTGATATGCTACTTTTTCATGTCTAGATTAAGTAACATTTGCCACTTTTGCTACTTAAAGGTGAAGTGGGGTGATAAATGTAAGGCATCTCCTAGTGACTGTAATAGCCTACACTATACCCCAGGCCAGTGCTCCTGTTAGCAGAAAACTGCACTGGGCTTTGTTTATTCTCTGCATGCATCATGGTGCGCTTCTTCTTTCTTCAATGCCTGGGGCATACGCATGAGAAGTAGAGTGAAAAAACTAAAAAAAATTTCTGCCAATCTTCAGCTTTTCACTCTTCTGCGCATGCGATCTGGTGCAAAGGAAGGAAGAAGCAGACTCATTATAATTAGAGGAAATCGTTGTAATTAAAGTACATTAACTTACTCCAATTTGTTATCTCCATCCTTTTCTCTTAAAAAACAGTATAGAGGTAAAAAAAATGCCATGCACCTGCCAGAACAGGTTTTAGAACTCAATACACTATACTTTCATATGAAACATTTGAGTTAAAAATCACTGAGCTGTGAGCCTTCCTGACATCTAAGTGGACTTTAACATTTATGATGCTGCACCGTTATATGATGATAAAGAAGACCTCTAGTCCGACATATCAGTAAATGTCACATACCACTGTAAACATCAAACTCCATAGTGCTGCAAAATCAGGTGTAATGCTTCATATCCTCACGTTTTGTAGAGATTAAAGGGGAACTATCACAAAAATGAAAATTTAAGATAAGCTTCAGCATACTGAAATAAGAAACAACAAATTAAATATTCTGTACCGTTTCTAAAATAATATCTTCACTATCCCTCTCTCAGCATGTATCTCTTCATTCTGTCTTCTTGCAGCAGATAGGTGTCAGATATTCACTGACAGTTATATCCAATATATCTTATAGGGGGCTTCCTTTCCTAGCAGATGTATTCAAGCTCACTCAAATAACTGATTCCAGTACAAACAAAATCTAATAAAATAACTGCCTTTTGCACAAATCCTGCATGTAGAGAGACACGTCTGCTGAGCGCCTATACATCTTCTAGGCAAAAGGAGCCCCATATAGATATATTGGATCTAACTGTCAATGAATATCTGACACCCAACTGCTGCATGAAGAGAGAATGGAGAGAAACAGATGCTGAGAGAGTGATAGTGAATAGAAAATTGATTTGAGAAACACTACAGAACTTTTAATTGATATATATATATATATATACATATTTAGAAAACTTCTTATTTCCGTATGCTGAAGTTTATCTTAAATTTTTATTTTTGCGATAATTCCCCTTTAAAAAAAGACTTGATTTGGTCAGTAGAACATGCAGACTTGCTTAAAAATATAAAATTTTGCAATGAAAAAATGCACATTTTGCATATACATTTAGGGGCACATTTACCCTTGATATTCGACCCTCGAAGTAAAATCCTTCGACTTTGAATATCGAAGTCAAAGGATTTACCGCAAATGCTTCGATCGAACAAAAAATCGTTCTATCGAAGGATTTTAATCCATCGATCGAACGATTTTCCTTCGATCAAAAAAAGCTTAGAAACCTTACGGGGAAGGTCCCCATAGGCCAACATTGGTGCTCGGTAGGTTTTAGGTGGCGAAGTAGGTAGTCGAAGTTTTTTTTAAAAGAGACAGTACTTCGACTATTGAATGGTCGATTAGTCGAACGATTTGTAGTTCGATTCGCAGTCGTAGTCGAAGGTCGAAGTAGCCAATTCGATGGTCGAAGTAGCCAAAAAAATACTTCGGAATTCGTAGTATTCTAATCCTTCACTCGAGCTAAGTAAATGTGCCCCTTATTGTCTATTTTAAAGATGTATGTAAACATAAGTCACTCAAAGCAAAAGCAAAGTTGCAGAAGTCATATTTCCGCCAGTCAAGATTCAGTTTCCTATAATGCCTTGCAAACTTCTCTAATTCTCCTTCTTTGCAGGAATATTAATCACATACTCTACAGTGTTGTGAAAAATTGAGTTTTGATTACAAGGATTCGAATTACTGCAATGATGTCTGCACACATTGCAGTAATTCAAAAGTCATTCATTTACAAATAACTTGAAAAAGAACAATTGAAAATGTGCAATTCATTTATATTGGAAAGTTTGTTAAAATTACTGTTTGGCTATGCAACTCCTTAAAAAACATTGAAAGTCTAAATAAGTTTTAGGGCAATGTCAGATGAAGAGATTTGTTGACAGTGGGAAATCTGCACTGACCCTGGTGATAAGTCTCACATAAATGCCTTTCCCTTCACAAACATATGACTTAGACGCATGCAAATAACATTAAACACAATGATGCATTGCAGTTAAATGCACCAAAACAGAAGTGATTTAAGAAAGTATTCTGTAAAGCCTAATATTACAAATTATTTTCAGTAGCAAACAAACCTCAAGCTGTCGTATGGCCGTTTCTCTTTCTTCTATTAGATAAAGATCATCCTCTGTGATTGCTTCTTCTTGCAATGTTGCCTGTGGTTGCGCCTCACTGACAAGAAAAAAAAAACAAAAAACAATATTAAATTACAGCTGTCATTTTGTCTTTGCACAAATATTATTTCTTGGCTAAAATGTTATCAATAACAAAATACCTCCTTGCAGATGCATCATTGTACACATGATGACACACACACACTGCACATGTGTGTTAAGATTGGCACAACAACATTCCCACAACGGCAGAAACACAGCCTTATGCTTTCTGATAGCTAGGCCACTGCTGATATAGCATAAATGTTATGCCTTCAATTACACACACAATTTGTATCACAATGTTGCATATCTTTTGGTTTAGTGCAGGGGTAGGCAACCTGCGGCTCCAGAGCCTCATGTGGCTCTTCATCCTGCTTGCTGCGACTCGGTCTTGCGGCTTTGCCTGTCAGGTCGTATATACAGCCCTTGCACCTGCTGGTGGCTTCTTGAGTGTAAGCAATCGGTTAGCTTACCATGGTCGCACACTCAACAGCGTCCAGCAGGTGCGAGAGCTGTATAGACGTCCAAGGAGTGACAGGCAAGACCGAGCAGCAGCAAGAAGATTCATCATGGTCCTTACCGCGGTCACACACTCAAGACAAAAGAGGGAAGATCAACATGGAGCTTCAGAAACAGAAGTCACATTAAACAGATGAGAACACTAACATTTAATAGGTCTATTCAGTGTTTAATTTATTTCAAAGTTGGCCTAGACATACACACTGCACTTCTGTTTGTTGTATTCTGTTGTTGTAACAGTTAAAAATTAAAAAAAGGTTAAAACTTTTAAAAGTTTATACGATGTGTTATGTTTTGCGGCTCCAGACTATTTTTCTTTAGTGGAAGAGGGGGCAAAATGGCTCTTTTGATAGTAAAGGTTGCTGTCCCCTGGTTTAGTGCATTCAGTGTATATATGGGCACATGATAAAACTGCAGGGAATGGACGTTCTGCTCCCTCTGTACAACATCACTACCGTGTCAATGGCTTCTAACAGGGTTTGGTACAAATTTTCTGTAAATGTTATTATTGTACAGGTATGGGACCTGTAGTTCAGAATGCTCAGGACCTGGAGAAATCAGGTTAATGGATCTTTCTATAATTTGAATCTTCAAACCTTAAGTCTACTAGAAAATAATGTAAATATTAAATAAACCCAATAGGCTGGTTGTTTCCAATATGAATTAATTATATCTTAGTTTAGATCAAATACAAAGTACTAGTTTATTATTACAAAGAAATAGGACATCATTTGAATTATTTGGATAAAATGGAGTCTTTGGGAAATGGCTTTCCAGTAATTTGGAGCTTTCTGGATAACGAGTTTCTGGATAATGGATCCCATACTTGTACAAGATACGGTTTTATGATTAGACAGAAAAAAGACAATTATTTTTAAAAATGTGAATTATTTCATTAATAAGTCTATGGGAGATGGCATTCCCAAAATTTAGAGCTTTTTGTATAATGGGTGTCAAGGCAAAGGATGTTGTGCCTGTAATATATCAGATGCTGTATTTAGCTGCATGATTCACAAATTTATTTACACAAACCAACCGATTATTATTATTTCTAGAGAAACACAATATATCAATTTCAATCACAAAGGTAACCTCTAAAAAGCATGGAAGCTCTTACTTTTCCCAAGTAAGCAGTGACCCTTCCTTCTGATTATCATCAGGAAAACCTCCCTAGCATAAGAGACAAAATAGGAGTGTTAAAAAAATGACAAAGATCTTTAAGTTTGATAAATTTGATTCAAACATTTCACATTGTAGCTTCCTATGTCAAAAAGAAGCGTGTGGAAATTAACTTTGTACTTTTGGGGATGTTCTATTAATTCTTAAGTGCAAAAGCTTCAAAATCAAGCCTTTAAGTATCTTGAAGGGATGCACTGAATTGTAGATATAGTTTGGACTTTTTGCAGAATTTGGATTGAGCCAAATGGAATCTGAACAATTTAGGTCATGAGTCTTCAAAACTGAATGCAACAAGTTTCGGATTTTCTTAAAATCTGTATATGGAAATAAGGGTTTTAATTTAGACTGGTATTCAGTGCATCACTAGTATCTTGTGGGGGGCACTGTGGCATATTAAATACATATGCCTTGATTTTTCACTTAATCCAATATTTTTTATACATGTTAAAAAAATGTAAGCAGTCATTTTTAACATAGCTTTTGCATGCAGTTTCTCCAAAAAAATTCCAGCACTACCCCTTTCCCTTACTTCCCTTCTTGTATGTATAGCAGAGTCCGGGAAAGCCAGCGGCTCTTTGGTCATTAGCATAAACTGGTGATGTTACGAGTGACTGACATAACTCTGCAATAGTAACCCACTCTCACATCTCTCTCTCCTCTTACAGTCTGACCAAGTCTGTCCAAATGGAGCTGTAGCTTAAGTTCTACAGTATCTCCAATATCATCTATTAGATCTCACTCCCAGCCATTTTTGCACATTTTCTTTAGTGCATTCCAGTCTCCTATGAAACATGCCCTGTCTATTAAAGGAGCTTTTCAAAAAGGTCTATATATACACCAGGTAATCCTCAAAGTAATGATGCTCTGAGTCAAAAGAAACACAGCATTTACCAACTACCTGAAACTCAAACAGAGAAAACTAAATTGAGAAGTAACCAGGAGCTGGAGTGGCTGGGGTGTCCGCAAACAATTTATGAGGTGTAATTTAAACCAAAATTGGGACTTCACCCCCAAAGACTCCTGCTGCTGGGTAATACAATATGACAAAAGATATATCAATATAGTGTCAAAAGGCAATATTTATTCACAACACAGCCTTTCTTTCTTTCTATTGTGTACACATGGACTCCTGTACCAGACTTCCTGTTTTCAGCATTAACCTCCAGGGCTAGGGCTTGAGCATGCTCAGTTTGCTCCTCTCTGCCTCCCTTTCCCCATCCATACTCCCCTACTTTTGTAATCTGAGTACAGAGCTATGAGTAATCATGGAGAGACTCAGGCAGGAAGTGATGTCACACCAAGCTAATATGGCAGCTGCTATCCTAAACAAACAGAAAGCATCTAGAGCTGTTTACTCAGGTATCATAAAGCATTCTGCAGAATAAATATAGTGTTATAGCTTGCACTATTGTGGCTAATCTATTGGCAATATACTGCTTCGGCAGCTTTCCTTCTCCTTTAAAGCTGTAGCTCTTATAGTAGGCTGGACCCTCCCACTATCCTGCCACAACCCCCTTCAACCTTAGACTTGGCAAATTGTGATTTGATTACAGCTAATGCATTAACTATGCATCTCTCCAGCTGTCACAGAACAACAATCATCTTCAACTTTGGATGACAGTATAAAATCTGACTGACTGAGAAGTAGTTTTGGTGTCCATGCTGTACTTTTAATTTCTGTCCTGGTTAAATCCTGGCAACTAGACCAATAAGAATTTCCAAAATCCAGATGCATTATAGTCTACAATAAATATACTATTTTCATGCATAGGTTTTCCTTCTAAAATCTCTAAAATATGCACTGTATACACTCATTTATTTAATAAACACAATTCTGCTTACAGAAACTCTTGATCCTGCACGGACTCTGGCTACAAACTCTTTTTCTTTTTCTGCAGCTTGTCTTTGGACCTTCTGAAAATTGCCAAGCGCTGAGCTAAACTCATTTACAAGTCGATCTTTCTGCAGTTTTCTCTGTCGCTGTAGAAAAAAAAACGGAAAAAAACACAGATAAAAACAGTAAGAGTTATTTATACTTCAAGAAAGGGACACATGTTGGAAGAGAGATACATGATTTGAAAGGTGCAAATATCTCTATGCGTAGAGCTGAAAACAAATCGCCCTCACACAAATCAAGCTTAAATTGCTTAATGTTCATTATACAATTAATATTCATTATGATGTAGACAGTGACCTTATTTACCTTTTCATGGGTAAGAGTTTTGGTCAGTGAGAATTTATTAAAATAATTTGAGGTTTCAATGAATTATAAGTCAAGGGCAATTAGATAGTAGCGAGCATATAGTGAAGTGTGTTCCTCCAATGTTTATATATATAAATCATACAATGATGGTGCAGGCAGCATATCAATACATATATAGGAAACACTTGTTGCATAACAGTTGCAGGAGAAAGTAACCAAAGGTTGGTTGTGCTTACAAATATTTGCTGGGGTTGTAAATGATTCTTAATGAAATAAAAGCAATGAAGTTCCATGCAGCAGTAAACAAGCTGACTGGGTGATATAGTAGGTTTTGGGGTTTAGAATACTTTAAGAAACAAAGTCTTGTTCTGCTCCTGTGAATCTTGGGGAATTTTTTTTTATCTTTGTGTTGCATATGCCACAAATCAGTACTGCCAACAATGAATCCAGATTATATTACATAGTTCATTAAAGGCATACTGTATAATTTCTAAACATTGTCTTTTACCTGATCGCTTTCTGAAGGCAGGGAAGCATAATCTTTGAGGCATCTCTCTGTATCTTTGGCAATTTTATGTGTGTATTGTATCTTCTCCTGGCTAAAAAAAAAGTATATAAGTCACCAAAACAACTGTGAATATATTATTCTATTTGTTGACACTTTATTTTTTAATACATTTTTTATCAGCATCACTTTATAAACCTTCTTAGCTCGGTTCTTATCTTTTAATCCTAAACCGCTGCCCTCAACCCCCCCCCAAATATCAGATTCAGACACGCCTTTGGTGCTGGAGAAGGAGAACCAATATAAATAAAGTCTCTGCTTATTAGGTCTATCCCCCTATCCCCAGAAAGTTCTCACAGCTGCAGTAGCAATAGGAGAACATGTGCTGGACTGGATCACTAGTGGGGTTATTTATCAAAGGTTAAATTTTAGAGTTATGTGATTTTTTTTTAACTCTACTAAAATCGAATTTACTTAAAAAAAGTCTTTATTTCTGGGGAACAATATAAAAACAACTAAACTGAAAAAAGGTGTTTGGAAGGTGAACAACCCCTTTAAAGGTTTAGTTTTAAAAAATAAGTATAACTCCTGAAAGGTTTTAAAACCAATACAGACATGTTTCTATAAAAATCTGAAACATTAATAGGAGAAGGTACAAGTCTGGAATAATTCATGATAATTAAAAGGAAAAAGGGAACTTACAGATGATTTCTAAGTTCTGCTGTGTCTTGTGCAGTTCCAAGTTGATGTACTACTATCCTTTGTATTTCAGAAGCTATAAGACAAAACAGAATAGAGCGCTATAACTTTAAATGATAAAATTAGGTCACACATTCCAAACTAGCCTTTTCAGTAGCCTGCAAGGTACATAAAAAATTAGATTGAAGTTTCTCGTGTTTAGTGATGATGACCATTATGTACTTCGTTCAACTGAAGCATGTATACACATAACAGGCATATATATGTTAATTATACGCTCAGATATACTTTTCTGCACAAATTAAGCCAGTTTACATAAACACAATTGTATTAAATGGTGAGTAAAGTTTAAAATGAAGAGATTTTTATCCCTAATTACAGCATGAACACACACGGATGTGAATGGCAATACCATTCCAAAAGAATGCAAGACTCTACTTTCCAAAATGAGAAATGTATGAACGTTATTACTCTGCTGGGTCATAACAAGCAATTAGAAAAGCTAAATGTCAAGCCAAAAAAAAAAACTTCATCAATCATTTTCAGATAAATGACAAACCAAACTTACAGCTTTGTGTGATTTTCTGGATATTGCCCGATATGATCTGGGCAAGCTGAGACGATTCCTGGCCAGTATTGTATGACATGGTTGAATATAGTGAACTCCACTTTTTTCAGAAGGGCCCAAGGCAATGGAGAGTACTAGCACTACCTGGAAGAGACAAAAACAAAGTAAGCAAATGCAAAGCATATTTTTGCATGACAGTTTAAGATGATTGGTAATACCTGCTGTTTTGTTTACTTGCACTACAGTTTAAACTGTAGCAACTGCATGCAGCTTTAAAGGACCAGTAACATAAAAAAAAAATGTTTAAAAATTCGTTAGTGCACAACGAAAAATAAACACTAAGACAAAAGAAACTTTTAAATAAGTTTTTAGAAAGCTAAAAAATAAAAAAAAAACCTTGTATATTTTATGTGATTAAAACAAAGAGTTAGTTCAACACAGGCCCTATTCATTTAAATTATGTTGAACAAAGGGATATACAGACCCTTTAAGTAATCCTCATCAACCAGATAGCAGTTTTAATTCCAAGATGGAGACACATAAATAATTCAAAAACCAAAAAAAATAAAATAAAGACCAATTCAAAAGTTGCAAGGAATAAGAAATTCTAAAACTAAATAAATAAATATATATATATATATATATATATATATATATATATATATATATATATATATATATATATATATATATATATATATATATATATATATATATATATATATATATATATATATATATATATATATATATATATATATATATATATATATGCTCAATGTGTAGGAAAAAAAAAGGTAGAAAAAGCTCCAGTGTGTACAAATCCTTCATCTAACACTTGACACAACTGGAGGTACAACAGATCTACAGCACTGGAGAAACACTGCCTTTTTTTGTTCTCTCCAGTCCTCCCACTGATGTACTTGCATTTATGCACTAACACTGGGCCAGTAGCTGAACATGCATGTGTCTCTGGGAAAGAAATGGTATCTAATGGATAACACATTGTTACACCGGAGGAGGTAAGGATGACAGACTTGTATGCATGTAGAAGTGAATACACAAGGGGGGTTGTGGGAGCACCCGCATTGCTAAGTAAAAATATATATAAGTATAAGGGAAAGTGCTACTGGCATATCCAAATGGGTCAGTGCACATTCCCTGGGCCCCTGTCTAAGTAATTCAGTAGATATGCAAATGCATGTGTTAACAAAGACAAGCATGTAGAAGTGCTTGCAAAATTTCTGTCTAGGATTTTGTTATGCATGATTTTAGAGAATAACAATCTACTAAAATACATTCAAAACAATATTCAATAAGAATATTCTGAAATAAAATACAACTTAATGGTATTCTTATTGGAAAATTAGACCATCAAAATATATTATATTAAATGATATACCCATGACTGCCCCGCCAATACATAATGGAAGGGGAGGGGCATGGTCGGCATTAGCATATAAAGAAATGCGCACGGAAGCAACAATAAAAGGTTAACGGCAACCGCAGCCAGAAGGCAGTGTGCGCAAGTGGGGCAAAACCGCCCAGCCCACACATCACTAGTGCTTAGTGATGTGATTTATGTCACACCACTCTGTTAAACTTGTGTATAATAATAAGTAAAGACTCCCCTATTGTAAAATATGAGGATATTAGGAGTAACCTTTATAAGAGCATTTGGCCGAGTCATAAAAATGAAAAGATGTTATGTGTACCTCACCGAAAACCTGATAGGAATTAATGTCCGTGCATTGGCTGACGTAACCTAGCATGTGTGCATGCCCTTGGTTTGTGAGCACAGTATCTCTAATGAGCTAAAGGCTCTGTAGGGAAAACATCATACTTTCAAACGGGAGGGGAGGGGGGGGGAAGTTGCCAGAACTCGAGCAGGTTTGTTTCCCTGTAGAGCAGCCAGCCATATTATTTTATTAAAGTATATTGGGAATAGGTTTTTTTTTCAGTAAAAATGGATTTTATTTTGCCTTTACATCCTCTTTAATGTTTCCAACTCCAGCTGCAAGGACAAAGATCATGGAGCCATATTTAAACAGATAAACTGGGCTCTTTGAAGGATTATTTAGCTACAGCCACTGGTTCTGGAGAGTTGGAGAAAGTGACTTGTGCTGTTTTGATAATTTATGACAATCCCTAAACTTAACCTCCCAACTGAAGGCTAGACCACACTGAACATGTGCATGGTCTTGGTCTTGCAAAGATGTTTAACAAAGTTACAAGATGACAGCCCCCTGCGGCCAACTTTAAAGGAAAAATAATTTGTTTAATTAGGCTTCTGGTGCAGTAAGTTCATGTTTAGTAAACAAAATACAGCATTTTTAGCATTATTCTATTCTTGACTTTAGTTTCCCTTTAATACATAGCACAATACATGGCATAGAATAGACCCTAGGTCAAATATGCATGGGGACATTACATCGGTACTAATCAGAAAGTATTTAACATTAGGTCAGCAAAACAGATATGAATTCATTTGGTAGTGGTTTTGTGCACCTGGCTGGCACTACTACATGAAAAAAATACAATCTGCTAGTATGTTTCCTGCACTAAAAGGGGGAAAATGTGATTAACATAAAGTCACATTCTACTTTCTCATTTGCATGAGTAAAGTCAAAACATATCACCATTTGTTGGAGAAGCTTTTGTATAATGAGCTTTCTCTCAAAGTCTAAGAAAGGTTTCAGCTGGAAGAAGGTAGGGCTTTATTTATGTAGACAGAGGGCTTCAAAGTGCAGTGATTTCTTTTGATTGTGATCATACAAACAGAAAATAGCATGAAACTATTGTTTCACTTTGAGACGTTGTCCTGTTTATACCAAGAAATAAAAAAAACAGATATTTCCTATTTAAAACAGTAGGCAAAAAGTATGTTACGCACAAGTCCCATTCATTGAACGAATGGACACTCTCCAGTTTGCAATGCCTGGCAAAAGGCATTGGTTTGAATGAAAAACCCACACAAAATTGCAGCTGAATAACACATATAATATATCTATCTATCTATATAGTGACCCACAGTAGCCAGTGGTGCACGATCAAAAATATGGATATACGCAGTTAAAGGATCAGCACAGAAAAATATATCCTCGATAAAGCTGCATTTCGCATGAAATAAAAGAATCTTTTTCTTCACCATATTACAGAGTGCTAAATGCTGATCCTTCAACTGTATATATGTATATATTATACCAAAATCTTTTTTTCCAAGGTAACACATTCTTAATAATGCAGTGTTATTTTCTGTCACAATAGATGAAACACGGACTCTAGAACAGGCAAGATTAGAAACACTATGGCTGTCACTTCTCATGGATTCCAGCCTGACAGCGTTGTCTGTGGGAAGAAACTGCAATCAGGGAGGGAATTGATGAAGGAACCTTTCCATTAGCAATTAGCAATGGTCCTGTAAACTTGCAATTAAAATCTGTGTCATTTTTTCCCAATACAAATCGCTCAAAAACTGTTAAATATATATATATATATATATATATATATATATATATATATATATATATATATATATATATATATAAGTAATGCTAATTCCAGAAGTGCTTGGTTAATTTACATATTAAAGCAATTCTGACACCAATAAAAATATTTTTTTGAACCTGCCAGTGTTTCCTTAATGTAGCTAGTGGCTAGCATGCTACCTGTGGAGGAAAACAATTGTAACAACTAGGCTATTATTCCCTGTACGAGCAGATCAAGAGTCTTTCTTTGCGGCAGCCATCTTTTCTTCTTCCCTTCCGTGATTCATTGTCAACGCCTCCGTGAAAGAAAGGAAAAAAAAAACAACAGCCAATCCAAATAGTCAGCAGACTCTGGAGCTCCTCTGCCCTAACTGCTTCGAGCATGAGTGACTTCATCACACATCACATGACATCGCCCTCCAATAGGAAATACCTGCACCTAAAGTACACCGGCTTCTATTCAATCAAGCTCCAAATCAATAAATGGCAACATAATGCACAAAAAGCTTGCGTGTTAGGGAGATTGAAGAGAGTGGGTGGTAATCAAACGGTTAATGCTGCTTTTGCAGAAGACTGATTCTCTGTGTGTAAAGAGGAAGGTGGGAGGGGGAGTACTCTAGCTAAGGGACAGGCTGTCAGCTTCAGTTTTGTGTGCAATGAGGTGGGGCAGAGTGAGGGAGCCCTACTCGGAAGCAGGCGAGCCTGTCTGCTAACAGTCATTTCTACAAGGAGAGGGAAGTGGGAGAGTCCGATCTGAAGTAAACTCACATGCGCTTCTCAAGGATCAGCAACAGAATGAGGAAATTCCAGTGAGTAGAAGAAAATCACATGGGAGGGTCACATGATTTCATCACGTAGGCTCAAAGGAAGGGAAAGTGAACAACAAAGCTCCTTCCCCCTTTTGTGACATCATATTGCTCCACTTATGACAGGCAGCAGGAGAAAGCTACAGTCAGGAGCAAAACTGAATAGTGTATGTAACATGATTTTGGGCTATACAGGCCAACGGGGTTAATCACCAGCTAGTAAACTGAGCATGGGTTACACTTGATTCTAACACTTAAGGCAGGGTCTTTGCAAAGTGGAAGAAATGAAGGTGCGGTGTAGTGCAACTACAACTCCCACAAGCTACTGTGCTTTAATCAATAAAGAAATGGGCTCCAGGAGGTTCTTGCAGTTAAACTAAACAAACTTTTATTTGTCAGAGACAAATGATCCACAGGTTTTGTACTTACAAGCCACAGAGGTCCCAGCAGATAATCATGACATGGCTACAACATGTCCCTCAGAGACAGCACAGTGGAACTCCCTGAGGCAATAGTATAACAACTGGATAGCTACACTCTGAGAATCTCAGCACCATAACCTGGATCCTCACACATCAGGGAACTCACTAGCCCTAATTCCAAGACCCAATACCATATGGGTCCCTACATACACCCTGAGGGAAAACCCTTTTAGTCCCAACAATGGTACAAAACATCCCCGACCACAACATATCAAACAATAGTGTAATAACACAGTACCATACATATTTCTTTTGGTACCCTCTCCTGAGGCATACCCTTACATCACCCATTCACTAACAGTCAGGCATAATTCACTAGACATCGGTCATTCACACTCTATCGCCAGGCGACTTTGTGCTCTGGCGAACGGATGTTACTCTACAAATTAAAATGCAGATTTTACTGAACGTTAGCTCTTTTTTTACAGAGTTTTTTCCAGAGTTACCTTCGCCACTTCAGACCAGACGAAGTCGTAACTAGTTGTTACTGGGTCCCATAGCAAATTCAATTTAAGGCCCCAAAATATTTATAAGTTGGCCTATTTTACCAAGATATATTAATTAGGGTCTTACTGGGCCCCCTACACTCCAGGGCCCCCCTGCAACCGCAGGGTCTGCTTCCTCTATAGTTACGCCCCTGAACGAAGTGCTATAAAGCAGCGAGATCTTCCTCATTCTTCTGTCACGTGTGCTGAAAATGCATTAAAGTTCAAAAACACTGTCGACTTTTCCTTTTTCAATCGGGATTGGGTAAGCGGTTTTCTCCACACATTTTATTACATATGGAACATTAATTTTACAGTGGGCTCATGTGTAGGGCATTATATTAACTCTCTTGTCTTTATTAAGGTTCCCTGGACATGTGTAATATAAACCGGTAACTTAAACCATTTGCAGCAACATTTATAATAAATTTAAATTTCTTGCCCTATGCAAATTGACCTGAGCGCAAGATCAGTAGCTAAGTTTCACTAGGCACAAATGAATGCTAGCTCATCTTCGCTATGAAATGCTTGCACAGCCGAAGTAATGCTAGCAGAAAGTTGCCTGCGTTCGATGCCCGGGACTAAACTGGAGACACTCTGATTGCTGGAGACACTCTGCTTCAAAATCATGCAGCCATTCTGGCAACTCACAGCCGCAAGAACCACAGTAAGGCAAGGGCGTAACTACCGTGGGAGCAGGGGGTGCAATTGGGCCAGGGCCTGCACCCCCACAGGGCCCCCCCCCGGCAGATCGCACGCGCTGCAGCCGGCTGGATTCGGAGAAATCACACGGACGAGGGTGGGGGCGGGCCCGGCTGAACGGCCCGCACCAGGGCCAGCCCCCACCTTGTTCCGTTACTGCAGTAAGGGATCCCCGTTAGACCTCTCCCATCTGCCACTTTCTCCCTAAAAACACCCCTCCACATGTACCTCAGCCCAGTGTTAGCCGAGGGCAGATCACAAAGTGAGAATGGAGTCAAGACCTCTAGATCCGGCCAGCCATCCAAACTTATGGTTAAAGAAGCGCTGGTCGGACTGTAATAGCACAGGAATTACCCTCCGCAGATGCGGACGCAGTTTAGCACGTCTGGCCCCAGTAAGACATGGTGGTGTATGCAGGAACACCTGGTGGCGGTAATCACTTTTGGCACTGGGTAGAAGTGTAGAACAACAGCCACTCACATACGTCTCCGGCCAGAGTGTAATCCAAAACAGCTGCGGATACATCAGATCCGGGCACCACCTTATTAGAAAATGCAGCAACAAGTTCTCGGCCCAATATGGTGGCCAAGAACTCTTGCGCAGCTTGTTGAGTGGGAAACTATGGGAAACACCATGAGAATAACTTCCAAAACCCAGAACCCATGGGCAACTACTCTTTCGAGCCAAAAAGGGAAAAACGTGCAGGACTGCTCTTTTCCTACTCAGTCCGGCAGCCTGTCACAAAAATTTAAAGAGACAGTAGCTCAGCCTTCAAAGAATCAAGCACCACGTTGGGTGCCAAATGTAACACGACTTTGGGCTATACATGCCAACGGGGTTAAAGGAGAACTTAACCCTTAATTTAAAAAAAACCCTACCCTACATAGACTCCCCCCCACAGCCTAGATGTTACCCCTGGTAAATGCCCCTAACTCTTTACTTACCCCTTGGTGCAGATTCAGAGCATCGGAGTTCATGGGCGCCATCTTCTTCTCTTCTGTGCTTTGGCAATTTCCAACAATTTCTGCACATGTGCAGTTGTCAAAAACCCGAAGACTGCTCCAACTGCGCATGCGCCGATACAGCACTTACTTCCCGAAGAAGACCGAAGAGAAGAATAAGATGGTGCCCGTGACCTTCGATGCCCTGATTCTGCCCCGAGGAGTAAGTAAGAGTTAGGGGGATTTACCAGGGGTAACAGCTAGGCTGAGGGGAAGCAGGGAGGGGGTATATGAAGGGTAGGGGATAGGGTTTTTTTAATTAAGGGTTTAGTTCTCCTTTTATCACCAGTTAGTAAACTAGAGCATAGGTTGCACCTGACTCTAACACTTAAGGCAGGGCCTTCGCTAAGTGAAAGAAATGATGGTGCAGTGTAGAGAAACTACAACTCCCACAAGCTACTGTGCTTTAATCAATAAAGAAATGGGTGCCAGGAGGTTCTTGCAGTTAAACTGAACTGCCTCCCCTCTGCCTCCCTCTGGCTAAAATTTAAATCGCTGGTGGGATGGCAGTCTGAGCGTCTCTATTTGATAGAGAGAAATGATCCACAGGTTTTGTACATACAAGCAACAGAGGTCCCAGCAGATAATTATGACATGGCTACAACAGGTCCCTCGAGACAGCATAGTGGAACTCTCTGAGGCGATGGCATAAAACCTGGATAAATAAACCATCAGGATCTCAGCACAGTGACCTGGATACTCACGCTGGATGAGGGAATTCACTAGCCATAATTCCCTATTAGGCTGTGTCTCTATACTGCAGGCCAGTCTTGCCTGAGGGGAGAGCTACCTCCTTGCTACCCCTCCTAGTTGGAGCCAAGCTGCTCTTGCTTCCTAATCTACCTATCTTACTCTTCTAGACTAGCTGGCCTTGTTCACGGGGTCCCTGCTCCCCGACTTATCGCTCTATAGAGGGTACTGGTCCATCTAGGGCATGTGGGTATACTGGGCCTTGGTGTACCCAGGCTCCCTGGAAACATCAAGCTAGATCAGCAACCACAAGCCAAAGAGGAAGATCCACCCCTTCCCACCACTATACCAGTGTGTGTGACAAGAAGTGGTCACAACACCTGATGGCCAATAACTGAGATATGCAAATTACAACTAGCTAAATGGGCGTCTGCCCAGCAACTAGGGAGGAAGTGTAGGGTTTTAAAGCCATAGGGGCACAGTAATCCTATGGGTCCATAGACGTATTTATTGAGCAAAAAAAACTTGGAGGAGAAAACAGCCAGCATGACCTATAGGTAAGTTTAGATGAGGAATAATTTTTTAAGTGAAGTTTTTTAGTGTCAGCTTCTCTTTATGGAAGCGCTGAAATGCATAATAAGAGCGCAGAGGGACTGTGGAGCAAAATCGATTGTACAGTTCCCTCCACGCTGCAAGGAACAGCGCAAAAGCCCTTGTCTGCCTGGCCTGCTCTTCCAGGACAGGACTGTTCTAGCGCTGCTCCCCCTTTGCAGTCACCATACACTGGAGCTGCTTCTCTCCCCTGGTTTGGAAGCTTGCAATAAAAATGTCTGATTGTATTTGTTTACTACAGTTTTAAAATAAATATATATTTTTAAAAAACCTGCTTATGTACATCTATACATTTGATATATGGTGAACTGTATATGTCATTTGTTATAGCGGGATTCAATTTGTTTGTTTCAATGTCACAGCAGTTGGCGGGTATAGTCCTTGGCCTCATAATGTTGGTGTGTTCTGGCTTATTACACATGCCCACTGTGATAGCAGTGGCCGGCATTCAGATTAAATCGTATTGTTATCACTTGTTATGTCAATGTATTGGTGGTTCAGGAAGTAGGGATGCCAAGGACAGTTGTTGTCTTAATAAAGCTGTGGCCAACTTCTTACCCACACAAGCTGATGTCTCTGTGTCGTTTGTCTTCACTCAGTAACAGGCAAGGGGAGGGAATCAGTCTCCACAGTCAGATCATACATAATGTTTACATCAATCAATTATCAAAAGCCTCAAAGAAACCCAGACTCCAGGAAGTGTTTATTTCTTTAAAGCATTTGCAAAATATGTACTTACTAGGGAGAAGAGAAAATTCTACATAACAGGAAGTGAAAGTGAAGACTAATTATAAAACAGACAATAGTCAATGGCCAGAATAGTACACAAAATTCACTGTCACTGCAAAAATAATCAAAGTTAAAGTCAAGTTACACATATTATGTCATACCAACCACCAGTGCTGATTTTCAGCAATACTGTTCCCAATATTTTGTCTCTGCTTAGCACGCACACTTCTGCAAGGGAAGAACAAGGGTCAAGGCACACAGGCAGTTTCGGGGAGATTAGTCGCCCGCCGACAAATCTCCACTTCTTTGGGGCGACTTATCTACCTGAACTGCCTCCCCTCTGCCTCCCTCTGGCTAAAATTTAAATCGCTGGTGGGATGGCAGTCTGAGCGTTTCGTTTCCGAAGTTGCCTGAAGTTGGAAGTTCAGGCAACTTCGAAACACGAATCACTCTGCCATCCTGTGCCATCCTGCCATGACCCAAAAGGAGAAAGAAAGATTCCCCCAGCCCCCACTCTTGCTAACAATGACCACAACGGATTTTTTTTGTTTTTGGTGCAAACTAGGACTTGGTGAAAAATTTACTATCGTTTGATTTTTTTTAATACTGTGAGGGCCCCAGTGTAAACAAGACCGAGTTTTTTTTTTGTGCAAGCAAGATTTTTCAGAATTTAGGGAAAGAACAAAGGATAATTTAGGGGAAAACTGCGTGAAATAGGGCAAAAGTAATTTTGTAATCTCTGGTCCTAACTCCTAAGGGCATGGACACACATGTGTTTTTAAAAAGCTGCCACATAGTGGCATTTAGAAGTCCTAGTGGTTTTTCATATTTTTGGGACCAAAAAAGTTGCCAGGTTTTTCACAACATAGGTACAAATAGGGCTAATTTAGGAGTAGATAATGGGTGAAATTGTCATTCGCACTCTATTGCCAGGCGACAATTCAAAGTGCAGATTTTACGTAACGTTACCTCTTTTGCCAGAGTTGCCTTCACCAGTTTAGAACAGGCAAAGTGCATTAAAGTAGCTAGATCTTCCTCAATCTTCTGTCAGTTACATTATATTCTGTGAGGCGAAAAATGCATCAAAGTCCAAAAAACGCTGGCGTCTTTTCCTTCTTTCAGCCTGCAAAAGACCTAAACTTTTTTGGGTAACCGGTTTTCCCATTACATTTGCAAACATATGGAACACTAATTTTACAGTGGGCACATGTGTAGGGCATTAGAATAACTCTATTGTCTTTATTAAGGTTCCCTGGACATGTGTTTTAAAAAGTGTAATTTGTAAGTATATGCTCCAACATTTAACATAAAGACATCCATACAACTTTAAATTTCCCACCCTATGCAAATTGAGTTTTGCAGAAATGAAAGCTAGCGCATCTTCACTATCAAATGCTCGCCAACGTTCCCCACCCATGACGAAACTCTGCATTTTAGTGAATTACTGTAGTCTGAGTGAATTTTCACCCGGCATTGTTGTGCTGGGTGCGCAGTGGACGCTGGTGAATTTTGGGTGGTTAGTAAATGTGCCCCTAAAAATGTACAGCAGTTCTGATATTAGTGATCTATGCCTTCACAACTGTCCAGCATTACACTGAATGATCATAAACATTAATTAGATAACTCAAAAGCATATAAAAAAACACATTGATGAAATGAAACCATTTCAGCTTATCAGCAAACAGGAAGGGGGGGAGTGGATATGAATGAATGAAGCACCGTGCTGTTCCTTTAAATGTTAAAACAATTCATTAAGATTGTCATCAGCATGGATTTACTGTATGCTAGCTTAGTTAGCATAGGTGCTATTATTATTTCCTGTTCAGAAGAAAAGGCTTATCTCTAAACAATAATTGTTTTTTAGAAAGAACTTTGGATGATGACCATAGATGAATGTATATATGTGTACGGATGAGCTGAGTTTCGCAGAGGAAATGACGTCCATAAGACTTCAATGAGAGAAAAAAATGTTGCTCGAAAAATTTGTCGCCTATAGACTTTAGTGCATTTTGGAAAATTTTCACAAACGGCTAATTTTTGGCGAAGCGGTTTGAATTCGCCTATTGCTACAAATGTGCTAAATTAATAAGGTCCTTAAGCCAAATTACTAGATTTGGTGAATGCTTGTTAACACACAGTTATTTATTTTGTTATTTATTGACTTGCTGCTTAAATTTAAAAATAATCATGTTATCTTCTAGGGCAGTGCTGTCCAACTTCTATGGTACCGAGGGCCGGAATTTTTCTAATCTACATGGTGGAGGGCCTGTAATGGAAGCCAGTGTTAGCCACTCCCTGTTTTTAGACTACACCCACTTTAAACCACACCCGCGTTACTGCAAAACCATGTCCACATTAAGAACACACAAAAAAACAGATGGTTGGTGCTCACTGCAGGGATGAGGGCTGGAACTAGGGGTAGGCAGAGTAGGCGGCTGTCTAGGATGCCACCATTGAGGGGCGTATTTTTAATAGGGTTTTTTTTCCATTTTTTTCAAGCATTTATTTAATCATTTGTTTCAGTAATCATGGTCACTCAGTCGGGTGGAATTTCACTGTGACTTCACTGATGCGGTTGGGTGGCAGAGAGAGGCAGAGAGCCGGCGGCCTGCTTGGTGTGGCTCGCGCTTGCTGCTCTCAGCCCTGCACAGTTGCACTGAACTGAAGACATTCTTTCTATTACTGTGAAAGTGTGAAGCTTCCTGCTGGCACAGCCAGGTACAGATTTGGGCCGGGGGCCATATGTTTGCTGCTGCTTAACAAAGTTATTTGGTTAATTATAATTAATAAAATGACCTCAATCAATGAGAACCTTTATGTTTCATAAAAATTGAATGAAGGTTTAACAAGAAATCTAGAAATACAGTAGATTAGAAGATAAGTTTTTCTTCATCAATCTGAAGATAAGAGTAATGTTGGTCTCAAACCTCCTTTACCAACTAGTGTAGGAAGAATCCCCACACATATACAGTATACACTATACTATACATGTACTTTGCTATATACTATAAAACATATTTACATACTTTGATGACAATTAAAACTGAATTCTTTATACTTCTTGCTATTTTTTATCTTAAGAGTGGTTTAATTTCAGCTACAAAATCATGAACCCCTCTGACTTATTTTGGAACCAGCAAAACACAAGCTACTGTTTCCAAGATACTAACAACTCCTGTCCAAAGGCCAACAGGGAACTTTTAAATTTTTCAGCTTTGCTCATTTTCATGGTTGGTGTTTTCATATTTACAACTGTGGGAAATCTAATTGTGATTATTTCTGTATCACATTTTAAACAACTCCATTCCCCAACTAATTTCCTTATAATGTCCTTGGCCACTGCAGATTTTCTTCTTGGTTATGCCGTACAGCATGGTGAGATCACTAACATCTTGTTGGTACTTTGGAGAGATATTCTGCAAACTCCACAGTTGTATTGATATGATGTTGTCTACTACTTCCATATTTCATCTCTTTTTTATTTCCATAGAACGCTACTATGCAGTATGTCGGCCACTTCGCTATTACAAAAACATAACCACCACTGTAATAGAGGTGTTTGTATTTATCAGTTGGTGCGTGCCGAGTCTTTATTCATTTGGTCTATTTTTTTTCTAATGTAGACTCTGAAGGTGCACAGAACACGGGCATTTTCTGTACTGGCGTATGTTTTATCTTGTTGGACAGATTATGGGGAACCACCTCTTCAACTGATTTCATTCTATATACCGGGTAATCTGATAATGGACATTTATATACACATGTTCTCTGTAGCAAAAAAACAAGCTAAGAATTTGCATAATTACCCAAGCACTCAGGACGAGAAACCAAACTGGTCGATGACCATAGAAACCAAAGCTGCAAAGACTTTGAGCATAGTAATGGGGATTTTTTTATTATGCTGGCTTCCTTTTTCTGTAGTTGCTCTATTTGATCCTTACTTTAATTTTGCAACAGCTAATGGTGTATATGATGCAGTTCTGTGGATGGGTTATGTTAATTCCACTCTTAACCCCATGATTTATGCATTTTTTTATCCAAGGTTTCGAAAATGCTTTGGCCTTATAGTAAAAGGAAATATATTTAATGCAGATTCATCCTCCCTTTATGTGTTATCTAATAAATGGTAGAACTGCCAATGTTTGTTTAAACCAATAAATATTTCTGGCAATTATAAAAATTTGTTGAGTCCAGTATACTTTTATCTTCTTGCACTTCATTTTTGAAATTGAAAATGTTTAAGGGAGACATAGGATAGATGACCCCCACCCCTAATTTTTTAGGCAATACTATATGATGCTGGTTTTGCGTTTTGCCAGAATGAATATAATCTTCAAAAAAGGTCCCTTTATTGGAGCTCCCTATAGATCTGCTATGGTCCCTGTCTGAGTTTCAAATGAAGAGTGGGCATGTCGTAATGGTCCCTGCCAGAAGCACAGTGGGGGGGGCAGCCAATCACATCCCTGCAGTCACACAAGAAGGCTTCAGTTCCCTATCAGGTCAGCCTAGCTGCTGATTGATTCCCATCCTACAGTGCAGTGTGCTGAGTGCCAACGGATGGAACTAGTAGAAATTTTGCAGAAAGGTTCAATAAAGTAACCAGAAACACAACTTTTTAAAGTACATTCCTTCTATATCTAAAATAGTTTAATACACTGGTACATTCTTATTTTTTAAATAATACTGTATGTCTCCTTTAAGATTAAAGGTGCTTTATTCATTTAAGTATTTTAAGGATGACTTTTCATTTAATGTGGCGCTTGATCTTTTGGAAAACTACTAACATTGCTCCATATAAGACAGCACATCCCTGTATATGCTTTCTCAGTGCATACACGTTACAATTGAACTCGAGAATACATCATAAACTGTATTAAGTTGCCAAATTCTGCATTTATTCATGGAGCTGAGACCATGTATAGACTTTTAAGGCAAAACAATATTGTGCCATGAAACACCAACCATATACGAGAGCCACAAGAAATATATATTTCTGCAGTATGATGTGATGGTTTAATGAATTGGTTAACTGCAATAGGGATTAATGAATTTCCAATATTATTATTGATAATGTTATGCACTTATTCATAAATTAGCCATGGGGTCAATAAGCAATAACGTCTGTATTTTTGAAGTAGATATTCCCCAGTGTGAAATAACAGGGTACTTCTATTGACTTAAAAATAAGATTTTTGTTTCATCTTACACACACTCCTATTATAGAGTTGTGTAACTGCTTTCATACTCAATTGAATGCATCAGCCAGAAATAAATTGACTGAAAAAAAGCTACCCAGTGTCAGGAGATAAGGACAGATCTGGCTTGTGCCCCATAATGCTGCACACTGTACCTTGCATTTTTTTTTTTCTGGTGTAATGTATATGAGTAACTAAGGGGTCAGCTCTTGCTCCCTTTAGATTTCTTGCACATTTGCCTGGGGGAATAGGAAATAACCCCCTATTAGTCCATCATATACCGTGACTTATATTTTGTACATGGTCCTCTGAATGCTAGTATGTCTATTCTAATACAAAACTGTGTATTATTTGCAGTACTCATCCATACTAAACAAATATAAAATTAAACAAGTGAAAACCTAGAAGTGGAGTAGAAACAGTTCTTGCAGTTTGGGGTGCCAGTACCCAGACAGATATACATTAATATATCAGTATGATTGTATATATCCCAAGGGTTTAGTAAGACTAGTTCTTGTATCACTAGCAGCCATGTTCATGAAGATTTAGATTAAAGGTACACTAACATATTTCAGGCAGTGAAAAAGCACTAGAAACTGCTCACCTGACACCTCCCATTTACCTGTAATATGAACTGTCTAGAAGCATCAGAACTAGCTGTTGTCCATTGAAAATGCACATACTTTTGGGTCAAAAACCACCAGATCATTCAAGTGGTTTGCATTGCAGTCAGCAAAAAGCAGGTGCTTTTACAGTAGCATGTTTTAGCCTGTGTATTCTTAGCCTTAGGACAATTGCACATGGTAAATAAATTGTTAAATAACCCCCATAGTGTATATATATATATATATATATATATATATATATATATATATATATATATATATAACCACTACTATGCAGCGTAATATTGATATATGTATTTATCAGTTCTGTGTTTGTTTTATTCTGGACTTAAGCCTGCTTGTCAGGGCTAGTCCTATTAAAAAAATGGCATGTGCCTAGTGATGTGCGGGTCAGGGTTTTCCTGACCCCACCTGACCCTAACCCGCCCTGCTGCAGCCCGCGCCCGTGCTTCCGGGGTCCATTTATAGACCCGCCCCGCCGATGACATCACAAAAGGGGCGGGGTGAGCAGAAGCCAGACTATAAAACCAGAACCCGGATGCCGGCAGTTGAAGGTGGCGGGCGGGGAGAGCAGGAGAAGAGCTCAACCCGCACCCACCAGGAGCAGTGCGAGGTCGACCCGAACCCGCCCGACCCGTGGGTAAACCCGCGGGTCCCGTGGGTATCGGGTCGGCCCGCACATCACTACATGTGCCCTCATGACTGCCATCTATGTACCTAATTTGTTGATAATACGCAAGCTAAATTTGTATATTTAGTCATATGAAAAGGTTTAGGAACCCCTCTTAATTCTTTGGAGCTTTGTTTATCATTGGCTGAGCTTTCAAAGTAGCAACTTCCTTTTAGTATATAACATGCCTTATGGAAACAGTAGTATTTTAGCAGTGACATAAAGTTTATTGGATTCACAGAAAATATGCAATATGCATCATAACAAAATTAGACAGGTACATAAAGTTGGGCACCACAACAGAGATATTACATCAATACTTAGTTGAGCCTCCTTTTGCAAATGTAACAGCCTCTAGATGCCTCATATAGCCTTTGATAAGTGCCTGGATTCTGTATGTTGGTATTTTTGACCATTTGTCTATACAAAATCTCTCCAGTTCAGTTAAATTTAATGGCTTCTGAGCATGGACAGCCTGCTTCAAATCATCCCATAGATTTTCTATGAATTTCAAGTCGGGGGACTGTGACGGCCATTCCAGAATATTGTACTTCTCCCTCTGCATAAATGCCTTTGTAGATTTTGAAGTGTATTTAGGGACATTGTCTTGCTGGAATATCCAACCCCTGCGTAACTTCAACTTTGTGACTGATGTTTGAACATTATCCTGAACAATTTGTTGATATTGGGTTGAATTCATCTGACTCTTGACTTTAACAAGGGCCCCAGTCCTTGAACTAGCCCCACAGCATGATGGAACCTCCACCAAATTTGACAGTAGGTAGCAGGTGTTTTTCTTGGAATGCAGTGTTCTTCTTCCGCCATGCAAAGCGTTTTCTGTTATGACCAAATAACTAATTTTTTGTCTCATCAGTCCAAAGCACTTTTTTCCAAAATTACTGTGGCTTGTCTAAATGAGCTTTTATATACAACAAGCGACTCTGTTTGTGGCGCTAGTGCAGAAAGGGCTTCTTTCTCCTCACCCTGTCATACAGATGTTCTTTGTGCAAAATTGTGCTGAATTGTAGAACGAGGTACAGATACACCATCTGCAGCAAGATGTTCTTGCAGGTCTTTGGAGGTGATCTTTGGGTTGTCTGTAACCATTCTCACAAACCTCAGCATATGCCGCTCCTGTATCTTGGCCTGCCAGACCTGGGTTTTACAGCAACTGAGCCTGTGGCCTTCCATTTCCTGATAACATTCCTTACAGTTAAAACTTGACAGTTTAAACCTCTGAAAAAGTATTTTGTAGCCTTCCCCTAAAACATGATACTGAACAATCTTTGTTTTCAGATCTTTTGAGAGTTGCTTTGAGGATCCCATGCTGTCACTCTTCAGAGGAGAGTCAAACAGAAGCACAACTTGCAATTAGCCACCTTAAATACTTTTTCTCATGATTGGACACACCTGCCTATGAAGTTCAAGGCTTAACAAGCTAATCCAAATTTGGTGTTGCCAGTTAGTATTGAGCAGTTACATGCATTCAAATTTACAAAATTACAAGGGTATCCAAATTTTTGTACAGCCAGTTTTAAACATTTTGATTTAATGTCATACAACTGAATACTGCTTCACTAAAAATCTTTGTTCAGAAAACACCCCAGTGCTCAAATGTTCCTGTGAAATGAAAGACATAGCACAGTTACCTTTTTTGTTAAAAGTGGAGTAAATTATTATGCAGGCTGAGAGGGATTTCCAAACGTTTTCATATGACTGTAACCACCAAACTGAAGTAAATAAATACATGTATGGAATACATTATCTGGAAATCTGTTATCTAGAAAGCTCTGATTTACATGAAGCCTGTCTTCCATAGATTCCATTTTATCCAAATAATCCAAATTTTTAAAAATAATTTACTTTTTCTCTGTAATAATAAAACAGTACCTTGTACTTGATCAAAGCTTAGTTACAGTTAATCCTTATTGGAAGCAAAACCAGCCTATTGGATTTATTTAATGCTTATATGATTTTCTAGTAGACTTAAGGTATGAAGATCCAAATTACGGAAAAATGTGTCATCTGGAAAACTGTAGGTCCCAAGCATTCTGGATAACAAGTCACATATCTATACAACTCATTTTGTTTTGATGGCTTCCCTTTTATACATTAATTATAATACATCCTTTCATTAAGTTTTCATTTCATAAAGATGTAATCAATACTCCTGTTTGGCTTGGTTATTTAAATTTTACCATTAATCCTTTAATGTAAGCCTCTTACAATTGTTTAAAAAGACTGTTGTATCAGGCAATATATCAGGCAGGTTTTTCATTTTTGAGTGTTAAATAGAGTTTAATCCAGGATGCATGCTGCTGATTTAATCCAGTATTTATATTGTTTCTGGGTTAACAATATATGTATGTAGTAAATGCTGATTAAGCAGATGTTTTAATATAGCTCAGAAAATCATAGCTAAATATAGTTACATAAAAACGGATGCAGTCATCTATGTTCATTAAAGTTGTGTACTTCTCCCTGCTCCTCTGATCAATTACATAATTCCAGAGTTCCCACTGCAATAGGTACTGTAGACTTACCCCAAGTGAATTCTGCACAAGCATCAATTCACAAAAATACTCCTGAAATAATGCAATCCCTATTCTTTGGACAAACTTTGGATTGCATCCAGTTAATCAAGACATGTACCTGCAATTGCTTTTGACGACATACACAACACTGCATTTGGTTATGACAAGTTGCAATTAATTGCTTGAATAATGCTGTATCATGGGTAAAAACAAACTCTTTCTTGAATTTTCACTTTTTAAACTGCATTTGCACTCATTACCGAGCCCTACAATTAATGCCTAGTAGATTCATGTCTACTTGCATCTAATACTGGCAGGACATCTCCCATCTTCCATTTTAATCAAATGATTTAATTAGCAGACTGGAATATGAATAGAAGGGGGTCTGCACAGATCAGTAATAAAAATGGCAAGAAAAAGTCAGAAGAAGGCAAATCATTCAAAAACTATAAAAAAGAAAACACGAAGGCCAGTTGAAAAGCTGCTTAGAATTAGCCATTCTGTTACACACTAAAAGGTAACTCAAGGGTGAACCACCTATTTAATTTTATGTGAGTTTTACTTAAGCACAATACAGTGCAGACAGTTTTACATGTGCAAGATGTATCACACATGCAGCAAACAGTGTTGTACAATATGAAGTTCACTATCACTAATAAAAAACTGTAAAAATAGTAAAACAATATTTTTTTGAGAAATGGTTTTTATTTATTTTTTCCACTTTTATGAATATAGACAAGCTTCACATTTGTATAAAGCAAAAATATACCATGAAAAATTTCAGTATATGCCACATACTTAGGTAAACCTATGCATCCATACATTTACATCCATACTGGTTTTCTGGGGGGAACATACTTTTTTCTACCTCTGTAATTTTCTGGAATTACAGAACTGATGGCTCATATGGGGTGTCTTCATTTTAGGCCCGTATATGCCACATACTTGGGTAAACCTATGCATCAATACATTTACATCCATATTGGTGTAATATCCATACTGATCTTTTTCTGACTGGAATAAGTCTTGTTTCATAAACTTTGGCCTAGATGTTAGAAGAACATTATACTGAAATATGATATGCTTTTTTTGGCTCCATGCTACCACTCTGTAAGATATTCTGGGAGATGTTTATTTTAAATTATTAGTTGCTAAACAATAATTTAGCTGGTTAGTGAAAAGAGCTCTTTAATTTAAATTTTCAAGCACCTTCTCAGAAACGGCCCAGTGTGTAGGTGGCCAATCTAGGCATAATCTTAATGAGTTAGAAAGTAATACTCATGCTTATGAGTATCTTTAATTGCATTTGGATATCTTAAAGATTATTTATGGTGACATCTATGGTGAACACCTAGATATTTTTTAAACTATGGCTGAAGAGCTGTCATAAATACAAAGGGGCCTTGAACCAAAAAAATAACACTTAAACCTTTCCATTCTATATATACTAAAAAAAACCAAATATTTTGGCACTTCCCATTCATGGAAACAAATAAAACAGACATAAGATATAAACTAAATAAACATGTCATTATGGTTTCATTCATTAACAAAATAAATAAATCTTTCCTTTAACCCTTTCCGGACAGTGTTTTTTTTGCTGGCTTAAGGGTGCTTCGAGGAAAAGTGCATTGCTCAACAACATGTTTTTCTCATAGTGTAGGTTAAACGTAGATTACATTTTTTTTCACAGTGCATTAAAAGGAAGATCAGTCTTCCAGGATTTCAGCCATTGGGTCCTGTTTATGTTCATATCCTTCCAGTCAATTGGCTAAAGATTTAACAATAGTCTTCCTGCAAGTTAGAAATGTCCAGTTAAATAGGTAATTTGCCTTAGCTTTTAAGCAAATTATTTGCTCGTCTTTCTATTATTTTTCTTTTTCCTATTTATTTTATCTTAAAATGTCAAATGCTATCTGGTTGCCTCATTTAGTGACCAGAAACTAAATTCTTTTTGAGACTTGAGTTCAATTGCAATTATATTTCTCTTAAGTCATCTTTCATCTTATACCCTTTACTCACTGGTGAAACTATAGAGGAAGCAGACCCCACATTGCCGGGGGCCTGGAGAAAAGGGGGGCCCAACCTGCAGGGTCTGTTTCCTCTATAGTCTTAAAATCTGAAATTACTACTAAAAGTTAGCTGCATAAACCCTTTAAACTGTCATGCAATGGATTTAATATGAGGGATAAAATGCATTACATTGTCTCTTGTTCAGGGCCGGATTTACCCTTCTTGCCCCCCTAGGCCCAGCTAATGTGCCGCCCCTCCCCCCCCGCATTTTCTGGAAGCGAATCTTTATCCAATCATTTATGCAAAATAAAATAACACAGACACTAAAATGGAAATAATTATGTATTAAACTATAAATAACTTTTAAATATAACCAATATGTATATTAGTAAATACAGTAAAAAAATAACATAAATTATCTTGAAGTGTAGTCTGAGAAAATCTGAAAATTTTAGGATTAACAAAGCCTTTTAGAACGAACTTTCATCTTTGCAAACTTATCAATGATGTTGTCATAAGAAAACTTTCTGACAATCTCAGCTTCAATTGAAAGTAGAGCAAAGCTGTTTATCCTTCCTTCACTAAGAGAAGATCTCAGGTAGTTTTTCACTCTTTTTAAGCAAGAAAAGGATCTTTCAGCACTGCAGTTTGTTGCAAGTGTGCAAAGAAAAATGCGTAATGCTACATACACATTTGGGTAAATCACTTCCAGTGAGTCTTCAACAATGGTTTTCAGCAGCTGAGATACAGTGATGTCCAGGGCACCAATACATTTTAAATAAGAGCAGAGATGCAGACATTCATTAGGCAGTTTGTCATCCAAGTCATTTGGGTACTGACTGCACAGATGATTTGCTTGGGCAAGCAAATCCTCATTGCTAAGCATGCTCATATTTTCAAATAAGCCAAAATTACTGTTCAGTGATTTATAAGCCTCTGCTCTCCTTCTAAGCTCATGGGACAGTTTATCCAGTATAGGGAGGAAAGTATTAACCCTGAATTTATCTCTTGGGCTTAGTTGTATGTGTCCTTGGGGGCTGACATCAAATGGCAATTTTATCTTTCTTGGTCTTGCAGTAGATGAATCATAATCTTCTAGCCCAGATAATTCCTTAGCATCTCTCTCAAACCTTTCAAATCCATCCCTGGTATCTTGCACAAGTGTGGTGAGACCATCATAAAGCTTTACAACTGTACCAATGTCAATATCCACACACTGTAAGCGTTTGCTTGTAGCATTAAATCGCTCTAAAATGAAGCTCCAAAATACTGTCATGATGGCAGTCTCTAACTTTTGCAAGTTTTTGCTTAGTCCAGCAGCCTCATTTTGACTTATTGGCGTTTGAGAAACATCATCGTCTATTGCATCCAGTGCTTCTATAATCTCCTTCCATGATCTTCTCAGACTGAGGCATGCATCACTCCTTGCTGACCACCGCATAGTAGATAAATTCTTAACTACTGTAGCCTTCTGCTGTAAACGAGAGATCAACATTTCCCACCTTGCAGTGGATGCCACGGGCATAGAGGAGGGGCAGACAATATTTGATTGACAGCTGAGATTTTTAAATGAGCTTACAACAGCTATGAATGCTTAAATAAAAAATAGAAATTGGATTTCATGTTTAATTTGAAAAGGACTTTTATTATACAGATTTTTGTGTCTGGGTGACAGTTCCACTTTAAGACATTCCTCCAGTATTCTATTTCTTGATTTTGCTTCTCAAGAAAAAGCTGGTCAACTGTGCCGCTAATTTTTGCCCTGTTTTGCATCTGCAAATAACAGTCTTTGTGAAACTTTGACTCTTCATGTTCATTTAGTCGAATGGATGCATTTTTCCAATCATTGAATCCTTCATGTGCTAACATGCCGATTCCACTATATAGATAGCAAGCTGCACAAAAAATCTTCTTACTCTTAATAGAATATACTAGCCATGGTCGTGGTATAGATTCTCCGTTTGGCCGTTCACTTTTAAACAGTGTATCAGACATACACCTGCTTTTGTCAGGATAGTGCCTGACGGATGATGAGAAGTCGGCCTCCTTGTTTTGATTGACACCATGAAAAGCTAAGAAATCTTTCAGCTTTTCATTCTGTTTATCCCAGTCAACAGGATCAGAAGAAAAGTTTAGGTTATCCTCAAAACTCTTATTTTCAAGAATCCTTGAACTTGGTGAAGAGATTTCCTCACATGGTTCTTCTTGAGTTCCTTCAGCAGTTGTCATTAAGGTTGAATTATCTGCCTGTTCTGCAGAAACATCTTCCTTGTGTGAGGTTTCCTCTGTAATATCTGTTGTTCTTACATAAGATGAAGAACAAGGTGACTCAGAAGATTCAACCTCTTCAGGTATACCATCAAGATCTACTCTACTAGCTTTCTCAAAGTAGGTCTCCATTTTTCGTGTATGCTCCAGTTCATTACTTTGCTTTCTAGCTTTTTCTTTGGCAAGCTTGCGATATGCAAACCCACTAAGTTTTTTTCTTTTGTCAGCCATGTCACAGGAAAGCTAAAAGAAAATACTCAATCGGTGAATGCAACGGCCGCCTCAGAAAAGTTTCTTACATCATACAAAATTCCCCGTTTTTTTGTTTTTTATAATAACAGTAGATAAGGGTGAAAAAGACACCCATAAAGTTATATCTATACTTTCTATTATTGGCAATGACCTAGAGAAACCATGCAACATACCCTCCCACACTGCCACGCTTCAAATCACATAAACTTGATTCAAACCACACAAACTTGATTCAAACTAATGTTCGTGATGTCCTTTATTCAGAATAGAAGAAAAGAGGTTCCTACTAAATATTAGGAAGGGGTTTGTTACAGTGAGAGCTGTGAAGATGTAGAATTGCCTCCCTGAATCAGTTGTACAGGCTGATACATTAGATAGCTTTAAGAAGGGGTTGGATGGTGTTTAGCAAGTGACGGAATACAGAACGGTTTATGGAAGATAGCTCATAGTACAAGTTGATCCAGGGACTGGTCCCATTGCATCTTGGAGTCAAGAAGGATTTCCCCCCTTTCAGAGGGGTAGTAAACCCTGCTGCACTGCACTGATCAACCAAACTTTTTTGCTGGACTACAAATCCCAGAATAATGTAACACAGGCCCGGACTGACAATTTGCCAAGTTGGGCAAATGCCCGTGGGGCCGCTCTATACTTTGTTAAGTGGACCGCTCCGAGTCCAGAGTGATAATTCTAATTAGAAACGCTCTTTGGAGGAAATCCGGCAGGCTCTAGGACCGCTCCTCCTCCCTATTTCCCACTGTGGCTCGGCCCCTCCCACTCCTCTTCTCCTGCTGCTGACGCTGACGTGCTGTGTGTGTCCCAGCATGCTCAGCATGGAGTACATAGTGGAGTAACTAATGTGGGGGCCTCCAGCCCTGAAGTGCTTCACCACCACCCACTGCCACCGCTGCTCATGATTTAGATGAAGGGCCGTGCGTTCTGCTGTGGAACGCACGGCCATCTTGCATTTAGTTTTTTACCAGCCTAGTGATCATGGCTTGGTCTAATCAGCCAAAAGGCCCCTTCCCAGCTCTTTTATGATCTGCTAGGAGACAGCTGGGGACAGACTGAGCCTCACATCAGCCCAGAGGGACCTGGAGAAGCCCCTGTCAGAGGGAGACTCAGCTCAGGTACAAGAGGGGAAAGGGTCTGTATAGGGAATGCTGGGAGTTGTAGTACAATAAATCATCCCTCTTTGCACACCACTCAAAAAAAACTCTCACAATGAGGGACACAGTGTATCTCTGCATGTGCCTCTGTTTGTCCACTGTCACTGCTGGGGGGTATGTGTAGGGTTGCACCTTTTCTGGAAAAAATATTGCCTTCCTATATATTTATCTTTATTCCCTATTAATAACATTGGGATCACTGACCTTCCTATATATCTATCTTTATTCCCTATTAATAACATTGGGATCACTGACCTTCCTATATATTTATCTTTATTCCCTATTAATAACATTGGGATCATATCACTGACCTGTCTATATATTTATCTTTATTCCCTATTAATAACATTGGGATCACTGACCTGTCTATATATTTATCTTTATTCCCTATTAATAACATTGGGATCACTGACCTTCCTATATATTTATCTTTATTCCCTATTAATAACATTGGGATCACTGGCTTTCCTATATATTTATCTTTATTCCCTATTAATAACATTGGGATCATATCACTGACCTTCCTATATATTTATCTTTATTCCCTATTAATAACATTGGGATCACTGACCTTCCTATATATTTATCTTTATTCCCTATTAATAACATTGGGATCACTGACCTTCCTATATATTTATCTTTATTCCCTATTAATAACATTGGGATCACTGATCTTCCTATATATTTATCTTTATTCCCTATTAATAACATTGGGATCACTGACCTTCCTATATACTTATCTTTATTCCCTATTAATAACATTGGGATCACTGACCTTCCTATATATTTATCTTTATTCCCTATTAATAACATTGGGATCAACCATCATTTTTACCAGCCAGGCCTGTAAAATACCGGCAACCCTATGTATGTGTGTGTTAAAACCAACATCTGTGGTTGGCTGAGTGTTGCACTTCTGTGGGTTATTCCTGAGGAACCAGCCACTTGCAACACTGATTGACATGAGAATAATAACTAGAGTCCTTACATGCCTGCATGCTGTTACACACTCACCTATTACATGCAAATTTGACAAACAATATGCACATCTACTGTTACACATTTGTATACAGCCACACGTTAACCCCCTATTACAGGTGCACCCCATCTGCATTCTACCGTGTTGCACAATTACTGCATACCTATGTAGTCACACAGACACATATACAGTGTTACACACTCACCGCACTGTTTATATACACATTCCTTGTTATATAATTACCCTGCACATCTATATTCTTACTTACCCCCAACTGTAAATGATAAGGATATTAGAAGTCACTAAGGGGTTGTTCTGTGACCATATAAAGACACAAGGCTGCAGGCTGAGTTATACAGGGAACTCTGAGTATCACTCATGTATTATAAGGGATAATGTACCCCCTACTGTAAATGATAAGGATATTAGAAGTCACTGAGGGGTTGTTCTGTGACCATATAAAGGCACAAGGCTGCAGGCTGAGTTATACAGGGAACTCTGAGTATCACTCATGTATTATAAGGGATAATATACCCCCTACTGTAAATGATAAGGATATTAGAAGTCAATGAGGGGTTGTTCTGTGACCATATAAAGACACAAGGCTGCAGGCTGAGTTATACAGGGAACTCTGAGTATCACTCATGTATTATAAGGGATAATGTACCCCCTACTGTAAATGATAAGGATATTAGAAGTCACTGAGGGGTTGTTCTGTGACCATATAAAGACACAAGGCTGCAGGCTGAGTTATACAGGGAACTCTGAGTATCACTCATGTATTATAAGGGATAATATACCCCCTACTGTAAAAGATAAGGATATTAGAAGTCAATGAGGGGTTGTTCTGTGACCATATAAAGACACAAGGCTGCAGGCTGAGTTATACAGGGAACTCTGAGTATCACTCATGTATTATAAGGGATAATGTACCCCCTACTGTAAATGATAAGGATATTAGAAGTCACTGAGGGGTTGTTCTGTGACCATATAAAGGCACAAGGCTGCAGGCTCAGTTATACAGGGAACTCTGAGTATCACTCATGTATTATAAGGGATAATGTACCCCCTACTGTAAATGATAAGGATATTAGAAGTCACTCACCAAGGCATCTATGATTCATTTATCGTGAGTGCCGGTATTTTGCCTGTCAATTGTGCCAGTACCAGTGGGCAGTGGCAGTATCAGTTAAATATTAATTATTTTCAGTTGCAGGCTTGCAGCAAGGGGCGGGCCGCGGGCAGCCAGCCAAATTTACATTATATTGGGCTGATACAATGCTTTGGCCTGGGCCAACAAATAGGTTTACATTGGACAGACCAATTGGGGTAGGATGGACCACATTAACATCAACAGCACAATGCAATCCTTACTCAATAAATATCTGGCCAATTTTAGTGGACTAAACTTGAGGCAGCAGGGTTATCAAATAAAAGAACACCAAATTATTTTTATGTCTTTATTTCCTCCTCCTTTTAACTTACTTGATGGGCCAACTTCTGAAAAGACTATGTGAAGTTCTAGTACCCGCCTCAGCTCAGGCCGAGTGAGGCTGGCTCTGGCTGCAACTTCTGAAAAGACAGTAGACTAGTTTTGCAGTAGTACCCTCAGGCTGAGTCAGTGAGGCTGGCTGGGCTGGCCGCTGGCGCCGAGTGACGCATGCGCAGTCACGTGACGTGATGACGTCACCGCGCACAGTGTGCGCTGCGTGTCGTGCGCACACTGACTGCCCAGGAGCGATCATCTTCTGCACGTAGAAAGCTGAGTGAGTGCTGACAGGCGCTGCCGCTGCGCACACAGCAGGACTCTGCAGCCGGAGCCAGGAGTGGCAGCAGCTGCCGCGCCGCCCCTAACATCTTGCCGCCCTAGGCCCGGGCCTAGGGGGCCTTTCCCTAAGTCTGGGCCTGCTCTTGTTGCTGACAAGACATGGTGTTTTGGGGGCAGCACTGAAGAAGAAAAAAAATAGGAAACATCAGGGTCTAAATAATACTGCAGCATAACTTGTAAGAAAGCAAAATACAGGTTTACTTTACATAAAACATAAGTCAGTGTAAAACATGAGTAAGCAATGTTATGCAGACTACCCAAAACTTAGTAATAGTCAGTAGTCTATGTTAAAGTGTCTATACAGTTTCAATAACAGAAAAAGTGCATTGCACAAGAATTCTTAATGGGCACATTTTAGGCCATAAGTTAATAAATCTCTATATACATTTTATGTAGTAAATTCTGGTGTCTGTGCAAGGGCGGTTTTTAGGAGACATTTTTAATCATTCCTTTTATTTCAAAGTTCGCCTTGCCCACAATATACTCACCTTTTCTGATAAGAAATCACTGTTCCTAGGATGCGAAAGGAGACAATGAATCTTTATTCTGTAGACTCATTTTCATCTGAACTCTGGGCTTTCCCTATAAAAAGACATATTAAATATTTATTTTCCCGTGATAGTACAATAATAGTTTTCTGTAATATTGAATAGTTTTCCAAGATATTTACCTTCCTCTGCCAGTTTAAGTTTTTCCTTCTCACTAAATAAAAAACAAAAGAGTTAATGTTTTGAAAAGTAAATGGCAACATATAAGAAGAAGCAAAGTAATACTTACGTATGTTTTAGCCTTGAAACAGCTTTTGCAAAACATATTGAAACTATAATGATAAGCAAAATGGCACTGCCCGCAATAGAACAAATAATAATGATGTTTTTTTCATCTCTCTTTTCCATATTTTCCATCTGGTCTTTAAAGCTCTCTGAAAAGAAAAATAACATAGTATAACGCCAGGTAAGCCTTTACATTAACTACATCTTTCAGAACAGGCTAGTATACTATTAGGGGCAGATTTATCTAAGGTGGAGGTGAATGTTCTAGTGAAAAAAATTTGATTTTGAGCTATTTTTTTGTGTACCTCAACTAGGGAATAGTCCAGATTTGATTTGAATTTGAAAGAAATTCAAAAATTCGAGTATCGAAATTTATCATGTTCTGTCTCTAAAAATTGAACTTTGACCATTCGCCATCTAAAACCTGACAAAATTGCTGTTTTAGCCTATGGGGGACCTCCTAGAACCTATTTGGAGTCAATTGGTGGACTATTCAATCTAAAACTAACCTATTCGACCACAAAAAAGCCTTCAACTTAATGTCGGTTGGTCTTTTTGAATTCGAATTTCAACTTTTTTCAATTCGACCCTTGATAAATATTCCCCTTAAAGTGATAGTGACACTAAAAAACTACTTTTTAAAATATGAATGCACATTAAAAGTTACCTAAAGGGCATGTTGATGTTTTTTTGCTGAGAGGTTTGTTTTTGTAAGTAATTTTTAGTTGAAGTTTCTAAACCTCACTGTTTTGCCAGCCTGACTGTCCCATCTCAGCCTGTCAGTTAAAAGTTTTTAATGCTAACAGACTCCTGCTGCACAAATATGGCAGCCCCCTCATACAGGAATATGGGCATCAGATAATGTAAAAGCATTGTGCAAATACTTTATGGCAAAGTTATAAGTAGCTTTCGAAGGCAATATTATGATAGATGTAAAAAATTGTTTAATTTCTGGTTTCAGTATCTCTTTAATATACAGTTTTTCTTTACAAGCAATTTCATCTAAAGTACCCTGGTACCTTATTTGTGTAATCAGCCCTCCCCATAGCTTATTTTGTGCTCTGTATATTTTTTCTGCAACTTAATGGTTTATATGTAAAAGAAACTAGACAACAATTGCTACAGGACTTATGTGGCAACTACCCACCTGTGAACAAATATATCTATCTGTAAACCTGTTATCCAAAAAGCTTTAAATTACAGGGTGGCTGTCTACCATAGACTCATTTTTATCCAAATAATTCAAATTCAAACTATTTCCTTTTCCTCTGTAATAATAAAACAGTACCTTGTACTTGATCCAAACTATGATATAATTAATCCTTATTGGAAGCAAAACCAGCCTATTGGGTTTATTTAACATTTAAATGATTTTCTAGTAGACAAGGTATGGAAAGATCCTTTATCCGGAAAACCCCAGGTCTGGAGCATTCAGGATAACAGAGCCTATACCGGTACTGTAACTCATGTAGTTTTTAGGCACATAATAAGCTGTCAAACAAAGGTATGACAGACTAAACCAACATGTTAAACAATTGTATAGTTTTATTAATGTGTAGAAGTACAGAATGTCTTATCTTTATATATTAAGGGTATATTGGTGTGAGTAAATGGTAATGAGATGTTGCATAATATAAAAAGACGTTTACCGATTTCTAAATAATCCTGTGTTGACTTTGTCACTGTAGAAATAGCCTTCTTATGTTCTGTGGGGCACAAGAAAAAAACATGTAATTGCAGCAAGAATTTGGAAATGAAAGACGAATACACATGAAGAACCCAACTAATATCACACAGATGCCAATTGTTTGTTATTGGAAATACAAATGACCAGACATTAGCTAATGTAACACATTTCTACCATGGGTTATCAGTAGTGATGGGCGAATTTATTCGTCAGGCGCGAATTTGCGGCGAATTTGCGCGATTCGCGCCGAGCGAATAAATTCGCGAAACACCCGTGAAAAAACGGGCGCCGGCGTCAAACACGGGCGCCGGCGTCAAAAACGAGACGCCGGCGCCGTTTTGCGAGTTTTTCGCCGTTTCGTGCGAAATTCGCGAATTTTTCGGCAAAGCGAAACGTGCTAACCTTTTCACTTTTTAAGACCTGAGAGTGCGGACATTGTTCCATTATATATATATATATATATATATATATATATATATATATATATATATATATATAATATGTCCCAATCCAGTGCACTCAAAACTTAACAGCATCTGCCTGGGTGCTGGCAAACAGGGGTTAATACACAAGCAAATCAAAAAAACGCACTCAAAGGACTTGATCAGTGAAAAATCAAAAGTGGTTTATTTTCAACGTTTCGACACCTATACTCGTGCTGTCCTGATGACGGCAGGAGTATAGGTGCCGAAACGTTGAAAATCAACCACTTTTGATTTTTCACTGATCAAGTCCTTCGAGTGCGTTTTTTTATTTGCTTGTATATATATACAATATCAAAACAGGGGGGTTGTGGGAGCACTCTAAAGGCTTTAAAGTATATATAAGTATAATAAATGCTATTGCATATGTACCCAAAACAGGGGTTATTTTGTTACAAAGTTATGATCATAAAATTGATAAGCCACCATACCACGTCAAGGTAAACCCCGAATGGCGGTCCCTAACTTGTTTTATATTTTATGTGCATTTTAGCATTACCTGTAATCAATGTCCGTTGAACGCTGTTTTTTCAGTGAGGGCTAAATCCTCCCCAGCCAGCAATCAGGCTTTTAAAGGAGAGATATTCCCAAAACAAACGCCCAATTTTAAAAGCATAGGATCACCACTAGTTTAAAGGGGGGGTATGGGGTGCTACAACCACTGAAGCTATGCCACAGCTCCTGGCTAAATATACAATATCAAAACAGGGGGGTTGTGGGAGCACTCTAAAGGCTTTAAAGTATATATAAGTATAATAAATGCTATTGCATATGTACCCAAAACAGGGGTTATTTTGTTACAAAGTTATGATCATAAAATTGATAAGCCACCATACCACGTCAAGGTAAACCCCGAATGGCGGTCCCTAACTTGTTTTATATTTTATGTGCATTTTAGCATTACCTGTAATCAATGTCCGTTGAACGCTGTTTTTTCAGTGAGGGCTAAATCCTCCCCAGCCAGCAATCAGGCTTTTAAAGGAGAGATATTCCCAAAACAAACGCCCAATTTTAAAAGCATAGGATCACCACTAGTTTAAAGGGGGGGTATGGGGTGCTACAACCACTGAAGCGTTCAACGGACATTGATTACAGGTAATGCTAAAATGCACATAAAATATAAAACAAGTTAGGGACCGCCATTCGGGGTTTACCTTGACGTGGAATGGTGGCTTATCAATTTTATGATCATAACTTTGTAACAAAATAACCCGTTTTGGGTACATATGCAATAGCATTTATTATACTTATATATACTTTAAAGCCTTTAGAGTGCTCCCACAACCCCCCTGTTTTGATATTATATATATATATATATATATATATATCTATATCTATTTATATATATATATATCTTTTTTAAGGGTATATTGCTCTGAATAAATGTTAATAAACCGTTGCATTATATAAAAATACATTTACCTTGTTTAAAAGGAACCCGTGTTGAAGTTGTCACTTTAGAGCCCTGTAATTCTGTGGGGCACAACAAGAAAAATGTAATTACAGTAGGAATTATCAAGTGAGATACAAATACAAACTAATAACCCAGCTATTACTTTTTGTTATGGGAAATGAAAATGATCAGATATTGGCTTAAGTAATACATTGTCACAATGGATAATCAGAACCAATAAAGATGATTAGCCTCTCCCACACAAGGAAAATCTCCTGGGACTGGGTACAGAGCTGGTTCTGAGGAGGAGTGGCTAGAGTGCATAAATAGAGTAGCAAGTACAAAATCAGCAAGCAATAACAATAGTCGAGTTTAAGAAATGATCAGAGAGTGGCAGTCAAGATTCATGGTCCACAAAACATTAGCAAGGGTCAGCCACAAAAAAAGGGATAGGTAATCAGCTGGGTTATGTAATAAAAGGCACTAAGTTTGCCCAGGAGCAGTAACCTATAGCAACCAATTAGTAGGATTTACTGGTTACCTGTTTAAATACAAATATCTTATTAGTTGCTATGGGTTACTACTCCTGGGCAAACTTAGTGCCTGTTATACACGAGTATATACTCGTGTATAAGCCGACCCGTGTATAAGCCGAGGTACCTAATTTACCTAAGAAAACTGGAAAAATGTATTGACTCGTGTATAAGCCTAGGGGCCCCATGTCAGATTTCAAAATGTGAAAGTGTAAATGTGTAATCATGTTTTATGGCATAGAAATCTATCTAAAACGATTTAAAAGAGTCAGAACTATTAGCTGGACAATTGCCACTTGTTTTCCCTGTGACCTCCTACCTGTCATGGCTGCTCAGAAGATCAATGAGGTGCTGCACCTAGGAAAGCAGAAAAAAGGTACCGTACGCTCCTTCCGCGGCCCCAACACACCTCCCTCTCCCATAGCGCAGGACTGTCTGTGCCTCTCCCATAGCGCAGGACTGTCTGTGCCTCTCCCATAGCGCAGGACTGTCTGTGCAGGTCCCGGAGCAGATACGCTCCTTCCGCGGCCCCAACACACCTCCCTCTCCCATAGCGCAGGACTGTCTGTGTGATCGCCGCCCGGAGCAGGTCCAGGAGCTCCGGGCGGCGCGTCCTTCCCTGCCGGCGTTCGCTCTCAAAATGGCGGCGCCCATGGCCGCCACGTGGGTAGCGGCGCCGGCCGCTACCCACGTGGCGGCCATGGGCGCCGCCATTTTGAGAGCGAACGCCGGCAGGGAAGGACGCGCCGCCCGGAGCTCCTGGACCTGCTCCGGGCGGCGATCACACAGACAGTCCTGCGCTATATGACCCGGTATGACCCGCGTATATGACCCGCGTATAAGACCCGCATATAAGACCCGCGTATAAGCCGAGGTCGAGTTTTTCAGCACATTTTGGGTGCTGAAAAACTCGGCTTATACGCGAGTATATACGGTAAGCGTATCAGCAGAGAATCAGTACATATCACTTAGTAGTGCTTTTAGAAACACTGGCATTATTTAAAGGAATGCGTATGCATCAAAATAAACACGTGTCACATTACAGTAGATGCACATGTGCGTCCTGATGTATGCAGAAGTTGTGCAACTGACATGGAGTGGGGACAGAAAGGCACTGGACAGAGCACATGTGACACACATTTCACTCTGCGTTTGAGCTGGACAAACCCCAGTGCTGTCTTGATGGAAACCTTGCTTGCATAATCCAGACAGATGAAGGGCCATTTACTAGTAGTGGCAAAGCGAGCTATTTATTCAAAAACTAAAAAACATAAATGAGATCTTACTTCTATGACTTCGGCTTTTTTTGGTGATGATGTGGTTTTCTTTATGGTAAAGAGTTGTTGCTGAAAAAAAGGAAAAGATATATATAAATATTTATACATCAAATATATATGGGTGCTAGACTACTACATATTTTTCTTGTGCCAAATATACATTAAGTACACAGTTTATAACACCGACAGGCCATGTTATTACTGCAAATGTAAAAAACCAGACATTGGTTAAAGGACACATTTCACTCATTTCTGGTTTAGATACTAGTACAGTACACTTACTACTGTGATTGAATTACCCCACTGTTGGCTTTTTTTGTAGTATATAGAAAAAGTTATTCAACTATAAAAAGGTATATTTATGAACTTTAAGTTTAGATCAGTTATTATACTTATTGAAAATATAAAAGTTAATTTTTTGTAGTTGGTATTATTCAATGACAACTCCATGATTGCTTGTTCTAACAATACCATTACAGTACACACATTTTAAAATGTATAGTTTAAATCTTACCTTTCAGTGTACTAGCTGGAGTTTCAGTAAATATCAAGTCTTCATAAGTAGCATCATCATCCATAAAGACATTAGCTCCTGCATTGAGAAATAAATATGTTAGCTCATATGACACGCAACCATGCTGGGTTTTATAACACTATAGATTTCATATCCTGAGCTTCATAGATTAGGAGCATTAATTTTCAACAGAAAAGACTGGATCATAGTGTTTTATGAAATCGTCTGGAAACCAATGCATGCCATTGAATGTAAGATGCAACAGAAGACTGCATTGTGATTCACAGTGATACCATTTTTTGGGGGGGAGGGGTTAAAATTGGCTTTTCACCTTCCTTCTCCTTTAAAACCTATCAATGAAGATGGACAGAAAAATTATCCTGTCTCTAAAGTAGATCTAAACCAAATTTATATCTATATTTACACTACTTGTCAGTTTATATATAGACCCAAATTATGTTAATGCTCTTTATACCGATGCTTCTATTGGCAGTCACTTGTTTGAGTGTAAATACAATGCTGCCCAGTAAATTTTTTAAAAATAAAAATTGGGTAAACATAGAACATTTTGTAGAGGCTTATCTTATCTGCAGCATAAACATTCAAAATGTTGACTAGTATATTACGTTGGAGTACTAGATCCCTGACATTATGAGTCCCTGGAATAAATATATATAGATGTATAATAGAGAGGTGTATTGGTGTTCACTCTAGATAAAGCATTGCTTATTTATGGGATGCCTTATCCAGAAACCAGGAATACCATCTACCAAAGAGATTATTCAAATAATTCTATTTTTTTTAAATAAATATTTTTTTTAAACAAAACTGCCATTAATGAACTATGCACAGTCTAGATAACCTCAGATTAAAGTAATACACAATAGAAAGAAAATGAAGGAAATAGGTATTAAGAAATGGTCTGAAAAGTAAAATCTTTACCTGCTCTTCCATGACTGTCTACTAATAAAAGGGTGATCAAAATCCACCAAAGAATGTTTATGTGTATATCCATTATGTTATTATAAATTATTATTATTATAAATCTTAGATATTGAGATCCACTAGTAAAGACAGATAGAAAAATGCTCCTGTCCGTCTCAAAGGTAGATCCACAATAGAATGAGGAAAATCAGTTTAACCTTCTACCTTAACCTTACAAACCATTATGATGTCAGTGACAGAAAAGCATTGTGATGTTAGCTACTTCACCTTAGTAACCATTGTGATGTCACGGTTACCAAGTCACTGCAGTGTAGAAGCAGAGGAAAGCTTAGCAAATCAAACTGATCTCTAACATTTGTTTCTGTGGCCATTGTTTACAGTCAGGTCTAGTTTCAATTAAAGTGAATGCACAGATTGTGAATCAAGATATATATATATATATATATATATGCGTCTGTACAATATATACAGTAGTTAGGCACAGAAAATCAAATAATTGCCTTTGTAACAAAGGGATGCCATTACATGCAAGGCCCCTGGTTGCCATATCATATGGTCAGTTTGTGCTTATTTTGAAATGTTTTCCATTGAAGTAGACACATTGGGGTTGGATTTACAAAAATGGAGGAAGTATTATTTTGGAGCAAAAGTGGTGCTTAAATGGGTGTTAATACAATTTCTATATTCACAAATAAATCTGCCAAAATACCGACTCAAACTCCACTTTACATTTTTCTGGCAAAAGAAAGATAGTTTACAGACTCTTTTGTGAATGTTGTTAAAATGACAAAAATGAAGAAGAAAATCTATTTTTAACAACATTTTCAGCTCAGTGTCAGCTCTGCATTGTTTCACTTCATCTCCATTATGGTGCAATATGGAGCATATGATTATGTTTTCTGTATAACCAGAACTAAATAACAATAATTTATGAACAAGATTAAAAATTTTGCTTAGTGATAGAGGTAATGTAGAATTTTGTGCAAATATATCCTATAGATCTTTATTTAAAGGGGAAGTAAAGCGACCTTGGTAAATTTTAGTTTTTGTACCAGTCAGAGTCAGACTGGAACCTTGGGGGCCCACAGGGCTGCAAAATGAAGGGCTTACCTGGCAGTCCCCAGGGGCTCCTTCTCAAACGCTGAGAAAAAAACCTTATGGGCCCCGCTGGCCCAGATCCGCAACATGCGCTGCTTCTTCCTGCCGTGGCAAAAACTACGCACTCATGTGCATATGCACAGCGCAGGGGGCAGAGGGGCCCCGAGACAGCAGCCCCCCAGTCCAACTTTTAATTATTTTCTAGCGGAAATGTTGTGGAGATCCAACTTATGGAAAGACCCCTTATCTGTAATAGCCGAGGTCCAGAGCATTCTCGATAATAGGTAACATACTTTTATTTCCCCTTTGTTATAGTGTACTGTGATGCAGAGAAAAAACTTTTGAAAGCATTTTACCTCCCAAAAACATGAGAATTGCAGAGAGAAGAGATCTCTTATGAGGCCAGGCTGAAATGAGAGCTGGGCTGGGTGTGTCTCTACTTTCTCACTCAGGAAACAGGTCATAGCCCTGACTGGCAGCCTGTAATCCACCTCAGCAGCCAAAACCCCGCCCAAGTCAATCTAGAGCAGTTTATATGCGGATTTACTTTATGCTAAAACATTTTTAGTATAACATTAAGCATAACATTTATCTATTATGAATTATTAGCATATTTTCAGCAGCTTTGCATTGGCTTTACATATAGGAAAGTGTCCAAGCAGCAGTCAAATACTTTTTATTATTGGCAGGCTTAGCAGGCAGACACAATACTGAGGAAAGGATCTATATTACGTGGCAGGTTTTTTGTTACGGTTCTAGGCCAGAGGCCAGACAGAGATCAGGGAGGAGGGTAAGAGCAGAAGTAAGAGAAAGGGGCAGGATTAGGGTTGCCATCTGGCCGGTATTTTGCCAGCCTGGCCGGTAAAAATGACTGTTGAAACCAATTTTATTAATAGGGAAAAAATATATTGGAAGGCCGGTATTTTTTTCAAGAAAGGATGGTAACCCTAGGCAGGACTCAAATGGGTTTTTAATTGGGGGGGGGTTAACATAAAGTGCAACCAAAAGGTATGATAAATATAGCGCTGCCTACAATTATATAATGTCTGTGATAATATCTGTGTAAACAATATAGACAATGGAGGCATATGAGAGTTATGAGAAAAGTCATAACTGAGAAAAATAATTGCTGCAACATGAAGCAAACCTTATCTTTTGGCTTAGGGCACACATGGTAGTATTAGGAAGAAAAGTGGATGCACATGATTGTTCCTACTCAAAACCCTGGGACCTGCTCTGCCTGTAGCAGACACTGATGGTAAAAGCTGTGCTTCCTGTAGCCAGAATATAGCAACAGTCTCCCACCACACACAGCTCATTCCCCTCATGTTACGCATACAGCAGCATAGGTTGCCATGGTTACACACTGAGATAGGGCTACTTGCCTGATACTCCCAGCAGTGGAAGTTAATACACTACCCCAATTACACTTCCTCAGATGCCTTCCTGACCTACCCTGGGTATTTAGCCCTTTTAGCAAATGCTTGATCCAGTCAGAAGTATTTTTTAAAGGTCTTTGTAGCCCTAGGCCAGTCTCTGTTATCCCTGGGGTACTGACCACACTAATCTCCTTGGTGCTGAATCTGCTTAGTTAACTGGTGTACTCCTTGAGACAAGCTACATACAACTATCCTTTCATCAGTTAGCCTAACTATGCGATGTGCAAAAGTACAAAAGGTCATATTCACATCAGTCATAAAAATTTTTGCTGTGAACTACCCTCCATTTTACTCCTCAGGGCAACCGCACTCCCTCTGCATGTAACCTACAGAACTTATGCTTGAAGAACTGTCTGTATAGTTGATTCACTTTCTCACACTCTAGTGACCAAATACATATTTTTTTAAATAATGTTTTCCCTATACAAAGTCATTAACCCATCTTATACTTTTTATTGTGCATTCCACAAACTGGTGTAAGCAAGTGGCACATACTGGTTCAAGCAATTGAGAACAAAACAAATACAGGTATGGGATACTTTATCCTGAATTTTGTTATCCAGAAAGCCCCGAATTACAGAAACGCAGACTCTCATATACTCCATTTTATGCAATTAATCCAAATTTTTAAAAAATAATTTCCTTTTTCTCTGTAGTAATGAAATAGTATCTTGTACTTGATCCAAACTAAGATATAAGGAATCCTTATTGGAGGCAAAATATATAATATTTATATGTATCCACACCTCCTAACAAAACACCAGTGTCATTGGTCGGTTCAATCTGTTATGAATGTGCTGACAACTCTATGGGGCAGATTTACAAAGCTCGAGTGAATTTTCAAAGTTAAAAAAGTTCGAAAGTAATTTTTTGAATACGTCGACCATCGAATAGGATACTACGACTTCAAATTTACCTTGACTTCGATTCAAAGTAAAAATCATTCGAATATCCGACCATTCGATAATTGAAGTACTGTCTCTTTAAAAAAAACTTCGACTTCATACTTTGCCAAATTAAAGCTACCGAAGTGCAATGTTAGCCTATAGGGACCTTCCACAGCACTTTTCTAAGGTTTTTTTGATGGAATAGAAAGCCTTCGATCGATCGATAAGAATTGTTCGATTCAACCTATTTAATAGTTCGAAATCCTTTGACTTTGATATTCGAAGTCGAAGGATTTTAATTCGAGGGTCGAATTTCAAAGTTTTTTTAACTTTGAAATTCGACCCTTAGTAAATCTGCCCCTTAATGTACAATTGAAAAAAGATCTTAAAAGAAAGGAACTGCCAAGAAGACTTAATAACATCGCACCATCCAAGATTTGTGAATCAAGGATAATAATTTAGGGGGAAATCTATGGTGAACACCTAGATATTTTTAAAACTATGACTGAAGAGCTTATACAGCAGTGTCATATGTGTGAAATACAAAGTGGCCTTGAACCAAAAAAATAACACTGAAACCTTTCCATTCTATACATACTAAATGCAACAAATATTTTGACACTTCCCATTCATGCGAACAAATAAACAGACATAAGATGTAAATGAAATAAACATGTCATTATGATTTCATGATACATTTATTAACAAAATAAATAAAACGTTCCTTTAACCCTTTCTGGCCATTGTTTTTTCGCTGGCTTAAGGGTGCTTCGAGGAAAAGTGCATTGCTCAACAACATGTTTTTCTCATAGTGCAGGTTAAACGTAGATTACGTTTTTGTCACAGTGCATTAAAAGGAAGATCAGTCTTGCTGGATTTCAGCCATTGGGTCCTGTTTATGTTCATATCCTTCCAGTCAGTTGGCTAAAGATTTAACAATAGTCTTCCTGCAAGTTAGAAATGTCCAATTAAATAGGTAATTTGCCTTAGCTTTAAGTATAAAATAGGGAATCTAAGACAAACTGCAACAAATTGTTTGCTCGTCTTTCTATTATTTTTCTTTTTCCTATTTATTTTATCTTAAAATGTCAAATGCTATCTGGTTGCCTCATTTAGTGACCAGAAAGTAAATTATTTTTTGAGACTTGAGTTCAATTGCAATTATATTTCTCTTAAGTCATCTTTCATCTTATACCCTTTACTCACTGGCGAAACTATAGAGGAAGCAGACCCCGTGATCGCAGGGGCCTGGAGAAAAAGGGGGGCCTGACCTGCAGGGTCTGTTTCCTCTATAGTCTTAAAATCTGAAAATACTACTAAAAGTTAGCTGCATATACCCTTTAAACTGTCATGCAATGGATTTAATATGAGGGATAAAATGCATTACATTGTCTCTTGTTGCTGACAAGACATGATGTTTTGGGGCAGCACTGAAGAAGAAAAAAAATAGGAAACATCAGGGTCTAAATAAGACTGCAGCATAACTTGTAAGAAAGCAAAATGCAGGTTTACTTTACATAACACATAAGTCAGTGTAAAACATGAGTAAGCAATGTTATGCAGACTACCCAAAACTTAGTAATAGTCAGTAGTCTATGTTAAAGGGTCTATACAGTTTCAATAACAGAAAAAGTGCATTGCACAAGAATTCTTAATGGGCACATTTTAGGCCATAAGTTAATAAATCGCTATATACATTTTATGTAGTAAATTCTGGTGTCTGTGCAAGGGCGGTTTTTAGGAGACATTTTTAATCATTCCTGTTAAAATACATTGTAGTTCAAAGTTCGCCTTGCCCACAATATACTCACATTTCCTGATAAGAAATCACTGTTCCTAGGATGCGGAAGGAGACAATGAATCTTTATTCTGTAGACTCATTTTCATCTGAACTCTGGGCTTTCCCTAAAAAAAGACATATTAAGTATTTGTTTTCCCGTGATAGTACAATAATAGTTTTCTGTAATATTTAATAATAGTTTTCCAAGATATTTACCTTCCTCTGCCAGTTTAAGTTTTTCCTTCTCACTAAATAAAAAAGAAAAGAGTTAATGTTTTGAAAAGTAAATGGCAACATATAAGAAGTAGCAAAGTAATACTTACGTATGTTTTAGCCTTGAAACAGCTTTTGCAAAACATATTGAAACTATAATGATAAGCAAAAGGGCACTGCCCGCAATAGAACAAATAATAATGATGTTTTTTTCATCTCTCTTTTCCATATTTTCCATCTGGTCTTTAAAGCTCTCTGAAAAGAAAAATAACATAGTATAACGCCAGGTAAGCCTTTACATTAACTACATTTTTCAGTACAGGCTAGTATACTATTAGGGGCAGATTTATCTAAGGTCGAGGTGAATTTTCGAATGAAAAAAATTTGATTTCGAGCTATTTTTTTTGTACTTCAACTAGGGAATAGTCCAGATTTGATTTGAATTTGAAAGAAATTCAAAAATTTGAATATCGAAATTTATCATGTACTGTCTCTTTAAAAATTCAACTTCGACCAATCGCCATCGCCTGCCAAATTGCTGTTTTAGCCTATGGGGGACCTCCTAGAACCTATTTGGAGTCAATTGGTGGACTTTGAATTCGAATTTGATCGAATGCGCTATTCCTTCGATTCGAATTCGGTCGAAAATGGACCTATTCCATTTAAAACTGACCAAAAAAAACCTTTGACTTAATGTCGTTTGATCTCTTTGAATTCGAATTTCTACGTTTTTTCAATTCGACCCTTGATCAATATGCCCCTTAATATATAGTTTTTCTTTACAAGCAATTTCATCTAAAGTGCCCTGCTACCTTATTTGTAGTGTATTCAGCCCTCCCCATAGCTTATTTTGTGCTCTGTATATTTTTTTTCTGCAACTTTATGGTTTATATGTAAAAGAAACTAGACAACAATTGCTACAGGACTTATGTGGCAACTACCCACCTGTGAACAAATATAGGTATGGGAGTCACTATCTGTAAACCTGTTATCGAAAAAGCTTTAAATTACAGGGTGGCTGTCTACCATAGACTCCTTTTTGTCCAAATAATTCAAATTCAAACTATTTCCTTTTCCTCTGTAATAATAAAACAGTACCTTGTACTTGATCCAAACTATGATATAATTAATCCTTATTGGAAGCAAAACCAGCCTATTGGGTTTATTTAACATTTAAATGATTTTCTAGTAGACAAGGTATAATGATCCAATTATGGAAAGATCCTTCATCCGGAAAACCCCAGGTCTGGAGCATTCTGGATAACAGAGCCTATACTGGTATTGTAACTCATGTAGGTTTTAGGCACATAATAAGCTGTCAAACAAAGGTATGACAAACTAAACCAACACGTTAAACAATTGTATCGTTTTATTTATTTGTAGAAGTACAGAATGTCTTATTTTTATATATTAAGGGTATATTGGTGTGAGTAAATGGTAATGAGATGTTGCATAATATAAAATGAGATTTACCGATTTCTAAATAATCCTGTGTTGACTTTGTCACTGTAGAAATAGCCTTCTTATGTTCTGTGGGGCACAAGAAAAAAACATGTAATTACAGCAGGAATTAGGAAATGAGAGACAAATACACATGAAGAACCCAACTAATATCACACAGGTGCCAAGTGTTTGTTATTGGAAATACAAATGACCAGACATTAGCTAATGTAACGCATTTCTACCATGGGTAATCAGAACCAATGAAGAAGATTAGCCTCTCCAACACCTCCCGCATAAGAGACATCACCTGGGACTGGGTACAGGGCTGCTGTAGACAACAATTGCTACAGGATTTATGAACAAATTTGTAGACCATGTAGGTTTTGTGCACATAATAATCAGTCTACTCTTTCTCTACTGCCTTTTACAAGCAGCTAAATAAAAAATACATGGAATAGTTTTCTTATCGGAGTCTTGGTCTGACTAACATTCTTTTCTATCTGCTAGATGTCCTGGAATCTGCAGTGTTTTCCCCACATATTCAAAGTGAAAAGACCAGGCTTAAGTTGATTGAGCATAGAGCACAGAGAGAGATTCTGGGCTATTTCCATATCTGAAGTATGTAACATTCACACATTAAACTACCTATCAGTTCACATACAGATATACACATACACATCATAGGGCATCTAGTGATTTATTATAGCCTAATTTATTACCTTATTAGGCTAAACAAATGTATAGTTTTATTAATATGTATAAATACTGTGTTTTTAATGTGTGTGTGTGTGTGTATACAAACTGGAGTGGAGCGGAGTCCCTGTCTTGGACTTAGTCCATATGCAGGACAAAATATATATCAAAACAAAAAAGTCCAGACCAATATGATGCAAAAAGGAAAATTGCTTTCAGATAAAGCAATTTTCCTTTTTGCATCATATTGGTCTGGACTTTTTTGTTTTGATATATTTATATAAATATATATATATATACAATGCATATGATCTGCACAACCTTAAGCCAAACAACAACCTGGGTGCTGGTCCAAGAGAAAATATAAAAAATGCAAAGCGACAGCACTCCAAGGATTTAAATACGGTATGGTGTCAAAAAAAGGTAGGTTTGCATTGTTTATATAGATATATATAAGTAAGTGCCTGGGTGGTGTCATAAAATATAGAATAATCGAACAACAATGTCCGCACTCTCAGGTCTTAAAAAGAGAAAAGGTTATTTATTGATAAAAACTGACGTTTCGGCTAGCACTGTGCTAACCTTTTCACGTTTTAAGACCTGAGAGTGCGGACATTGTTCCATTATATATATATATATATATATATCTTTTTTAAGGGTTTATTGCTCTGAATAAATGTTAATAAACCGTTGCATTATATAAAAATACATTTACCTTGTTTAAAAGGAACCCGTGTTGAAGTTGTCGCTTTAGAGCCCTGTAATTCTGTGGGCACAACAAGAAAAATGTAATTACAGTAGGAATTATCAAGTGAGAAACAAATACAAACTAATAACCCAGCTATTAGTTTTTGTTATTGGAAATTAAAATGATCAGATATTGGCTTAAACAATACATTGTCACAATGGACAATCAGAACCAATGAAGATGATTAGCCTCTCCCACACAAGGAAAATCTCCTGGGACTGGGTACAGAGCTGGTTCTGAGGAGGAGTGGCTAGAGTGCATAAATAGAGTAGCAAGTACAAAATCAGCAAGCAATAACAATAGTCGAGTTGAAGAAATGGTCAGAGAGTGGCAGTCAAGATTCATGGTCCACAAAACATTAGCAAGGGTCAGCCACAAGCAAAGGGAGAGGTAATCAGCTGGGTTATGTAATAAAAGGCACTAAGTTTGCCCAGGAGCAGTAACCTATAGCAACCAATTAGTAGGATTTACTGGTTACCTGTTTAAATGCAAATATCTTATTGGTTGCTATGGGTTACTACTCCTGGGCAAACTTAGTGCCTATTATTACATAAGCGTATCAGCAGAGAATCAGTACATATCACTTAGTAGTGTTTTTAGAAACACTGGCATTATTTAAAGGAATGGTTATGCATCAAAATAAACACCTGTCACATTACAGTAGATGCACATGTGTGTCCTGATGTATGCAGAAGTTGTGCAACTGACATGGAGTGGGGACAGAAAGGCACTGGACAGAGCACATGTGACACACATTTCACTCTGCATTTGAGCTGGACAAACCCCAGTGCTGTCTTGATGGAAACCTTGCTTGCATAATCCAGTCAGATGAAGGGCCATTTACTTGTAGTGGCAAAGCGAGCTATTTATTCAAAAACTAAAAAACATAAATGAGATCTTACTTCTATGACTTCGGCTTTTTTTGGTGATGATGTGGTTTTCTTTATGGTAAACAGTTGTTGCTGAAAAAAAGGAAAAGATATATATAAATATTTATACATCAAATATATATGGGTGCTAGACTACTACATATTTTTCCTGTGCCAAATATACATTAAGTACACAGTTTATATAACCGACAGGCCATGTTATTACTGCAAATGTTATATAAACAGACATTGGTTAAAGGACACATTTCACTCATTTTTGGTTTAGATACTAGTACAGTCCACTTACTACTGTGATTGAATTACCCCACTGTTGGCTTTTTTTGTAGTATATAGAAAAAGTTAGTTATTCAACTATAAAAAGGTATATTTATGAACTTTAAGTTTAGATCAGTTATTATACTTATTGAAAATATAAAAGTTAATTTTTTGTAGTTGGTATTATTCAATGACAACTCCATGATTGCTTGTTCTAACAATACCATTACTGTACACACATTTTAAAATGTATAGTTTAAATCTTACCTTTCAGTGTAGTAGCTGGAGTTTCAGTAAATATCAAGTCTTCATAAGTAGCATCATCATCCATAAAGACATTAGCTCCTGCATTGAGAAATAAATATGTTAGCTCATATGACACGCAACCATGCTGGGTTTTATAACACTATAGATTTCATATCCTGAGCTTCATAGATTAGGAGCATCAATTTTCAACAGAAAAGACTGGATCATAGTGCTTTATGAAATCGTCTGGAAACCAATGCATGCCATTGAATGCAAGATGCAACATAAGACTGCATTGTGATTCACAGTGATACCATTTTTTGGGGGGGGGGTGTTAAAATTGGCTTTTCACTCTATTGTGCATATGGGACTGCACAATGAAAAGAAAAAGTTAGAGGGTCTCTCTGTGTTGTTCACTTATAAGAACTCAGGCCTGTGCAGTTCCCTGCTAACTGGAGCACCGACCAGGGGTATCAGGTAAGTGATTAACAATCTTTGGGATTGCCCCAGTGTTTTACACCTTCCTTCTCCTTTAAAACCTATCAATGAAGATGGACAGAAAAATGATCCTGTCTCTTAAGTAGATCTAAACCAAAATTATATCTATATTTACACTACTTGTCAGTTTATATATAGACCCAAATTATGTTAATGCTCTTTATACCGATGCTTCTATTGGCAGTCACTTGTTTGAGTGTAAATACAATGCTGCCCAGTCAATTTTTTAAAAATAAAAATTGGGTAAACATAGAACATTTTGTAGAGGCTTATCTTATCTGCAGCATAAACATCCAAAATGTTGACTAGTATATTACGTTGGAGTACTAGATCCCTGACATTATGAGTCCCTGGAATAAATGTATATAGATGTATCATAGAGAGGTGTATTGGTGTTCACACTAGATAAAGCATTGCTTATTTATGTGATGCCTTATCCAGAAACCAGGAATACCATCTACCAAAGCGATTATAAAAATAATTCTTTTTTTTTAAATAAATATAAATAAATATTTTTTTTAAACTAACAAAACTGCCATTAATGAACTATGCACAGTCTAGATAACCTCAGATTAAAGTAGTACACAATAGGAAGAAAATGAAGGAAATAGGTATTAAGAAATGGTCTGAAAAGTAAAATCTTTACCTGCTCTTCCATGAATGTCTACTAATAAAAGGGTGATCAAAATCCACCAAAGAATGTTTATGTGTATATCCATTATGTTATTATAAATTATTATTATTATAAATGTTAGATATTGAGATCCACTAGTAATGACAGATAGAAAAATGCTCCTGTCTGTCTCAAAGGTAGATCCACAATAGAATGAGGAAAATCAGTTTAACCTTCTACCTTAACCTTACAAACCATTATGATGTCAGTGACAGAAAAGCATTGTGATGTTAGCTATTTCACCTTAGTAACCATTGTGATGTCACGGTTACCAAGTCACTGCAGTGTAGAAGCAGACATCTGGGGAAAGCTTAGCGAATCAAACTGATCTCTAACATTTGTTTCTGTGGCCATTGTTTACAGTCAGGTCTAGTTTCAATTAAAGTGAATGCACATATATGCGTCTGTACAATATATACAGTAGTTAGGCACAGAAAATGAAATAATTGCCTTTGTAACAAAGGGATGCCATTACATGCAAGGCCTCTGGTTGCCATATCATATGGTCAGTTTGTGCTTATTTTGAAATGTTTTCCATTGAAGTAGACATATTGGGGTTGGATTTACAAAAATGGAGGAAGTATTATTTTGGAGCAAAAGTGGTGCTTAAATGGGTGTAAATACAATTTCTATATTCACAAATAAATCTGCCAAAATACCGACTCAAACTCCACTTTACATTTTTCTGGCAAAAGAAAGATAGTTTACAGACACTTTTGTGAATGTCGTTAAAATGACAAAAATGAAGAAGAAAATCTATTTTTAACAAAATTTTCAGCTCAGTGTCAGCTCTGCATTGTTTCACTTCATCTCCATTATGGTGCAATATGGAGCATATGGTTATGTTTTCTGTATAACCAGAACTAAATAACAATAATTTATGAACAAGATTAAAAATTTTGCTTAGTGATAGAGGTAATGTAGAATTTTGTGCAAATATATCCTATAGATCTTTATTTAAAGGGGAAGTAAAGCGACCTTGGTAAATTTTAGTTTTTGTACCAGTCAGTCAGACTGGAACCTTGGGGGCCCACAGGGTCTGCAAAATGAAGGGCTTACCTGGCAGTCCCCAGGGGCTCCTTCTCAAACGCTGAGAAAAAAACCTTATGGGCCCCGCTGGCCCAGATCCGCACCATGCACTGCTTCTTCCTGCCGTGGCAAAAACTGAGCACTCATGTGCATATGCACAGCGCAGGGGGCAGAGGGGGCCCCGAGACAGCAGCCCCCTGTCCAACTTTTAATTATTTTCTAGCGGAAAAGTTGTGGAGATCCAACTTATGGAAAGACCCCTTATCTGTAATAGCCGAGGTCCAGAGCATTCTCGATAATAGGTAACATACTTTTATTTCCCCTTTGTTATAGTGTACTGTGATGCAGAGAAAAAACTTTTGAAAGCATTTTACCTCCCAAAAACATGAGAATTGCAGAGAGAAGAGATCTCTTATGAGGCCAGGCTGAAATGAGAGCTGGGCTGGGTGTGTCTCTACTTTCTCACTCAGGAAACAGGTCATAGCCCTGACTGGCAGCCTGTAATCCACCTCAGCAGCCAAAACCCCGCCCAAGTCAATCTAGAGCAGTTTATATGCGGATTTACTTTATGCTAAAATATTTTTAGTATAACATTAAGCATAACATTTATCTATTATGAATTATTAGCATATTTTCAGCAGCTTTGCATTGGCTTTACATATAGGAAAGTGTCCAAGCAGCAGTCAAATACTTTTTATTACTGGCAGGCTTAGCAGGCAGACACAATACTGTTAAAAAAGCACCCAATCACAACTCTGAGGAAAGGATTTATATTACGTGGCAGGTTTTTTCTTACGATTCTAGGCCAGAGGCCGCATAGAGATCAGGGAGGAGGGTAAGAGCAGAAGTAAGAGAAAGGGGCAGGATTAGGGTTGGCATCTGACCAGTATTTTACCAGCCTGGCCAGTAATAATGACGGTTGAACCCAATGTTATTAATAGGGAAAAAAGATAAATATATTGGAAGGCCAGTATTTTTTCCAGAAAAGATGGCAACCCTAGGCAGGACTCGAATGTGTTTTTTTTAACCCATCTTATACTTTTTATTGTGCATTCCACAAACTGGTCCAAGCAATTGAGAACAAACAAATACAGGTATGGGATCCTTTATCCTGAATTCTGTTATCCAGAAAGCCCCAAATTACAGAAAGGCAGTCTCCCATATACTCCATTTTATGCAATTAATCCAAATTTTTTTAAAAATAATTTCCTTTTTCTCTGTAGTAATGAAACACTATCTTGTACTTGATCCAAACTAAGATATAATTAATCCTTAATAGAGGCAAAATATATAATATTTATATGTATCCACACCTCCTAACAAAACACCAGTGTCATTGGTCGGTCCAATCTGTTATGAATGTGCTGACAACTCTATGGGGCAAATTTACTTAAGGTCGAATATCGAGGGTTAATTAACCCTTGATATTCGACTGCCGAATTGAAACCCTTCGACTTCGAATATTGAAGTGGAAGGATTTACCGCAATTCATTCGATACTGCTCGATCGAACGATTAAATCGTTCGATTCGAAGGATTTTAATCGCTCGAGCAAACGATTTTTCTTCAAGCCAAAAAAGCTTAGAAAGCCTATGGGGATCTTCCCCATAGGCTAACATTGATTTCGGTAGGTTTTAGGTGGCAAACTTTTTTTTAAAGAGACAGTACTTTGACTATCGAATGGTTGAATAGTCGAATGATTTTAGTTCGAATCAAATTCGAATTTTCCTCTATTCCTTCACTCGAGCTAAGTAAATGGGCCCCAATATGTACAATTGAAAAAAGATCCTAAAAGAAAGGAACTGCCAAGAAGAGTTAATAACATCGCACCATCCAAGATTTGTAAATCAAGAATAATATGTGTGGAGAAGAAAAAACACTACTGAAACTATTCATTCATTGTGGAATTCATTATAATTTGCAATAAATTTCATGTGATAAGGAAAAACTGTTGTTTCAAATGAATGAATTAATAAATTGTGCAAAAGAAACTTCTGTTGGTGGCTAATTGCAAAATCAATTATATTAAAACAATTAAAAATATTTGATGTGTATCGATCTTGTATGAGGTACTTGGGATACTCAGTGTAAATAACACTGGCCCCACCACGATCTTACATCAGACATGTGAACCCTCTAGAATAAATTGCCTTTGGTCATAAGTCTGCGGGAAAGTATTGGTATGGTGGTATTGTATAGCATTTACAGTTGTATGTCTTTATAGTAAAGTCAGACATGCGTGGGATACAATCATATGATCTGAAACTGTAGCAAATAAGGCATGATAAACCAGGTTGGGTGTGCCAATACAGGCTTCCTATCGCTATGTCCTCTCAGAGGCACCTATAGTCGTGTAGCCTAATCCCTGTTGTTAGTGAATTCTAGGCATCACCAAACAAGGTTTCCATGTACTCACTGTAGTGAGCACGCATCAAGAGTGGTCTGCTGGAACCTTTACTGTATGATTTGTCTTTTACACCTTAACTAAAAGTCAAATCAAAACTAATTTCCATAATGCTTAACACTGAAGTTCAGTTTGTAAGTGAAAGAATTTACATTAGACAAACTATGGGGCACATTTAATAAGGGTCGAATTTCGAAGTGCTAAAACTTCGAAATTCGACCATTGAATTTAAAAAATTCGATAGCCAAAGTTTTTTTTTGTTCGAATTTAGCTGTTTTCGATCGAATAAAAAACGCTCGATCGTAGAAATTATTCGAATCAAACTATTTAACAATTTAATCGATCGATCAAACGATTTTCAAAAAAAAAACCTTTGACTTCTAAAAACTTAGCCAAATATCGGCTATAGGTTCTAGGAGGTCCCCATAGGCTAACATAGCAATTCGGCAGGTTTAAGGTGGCGAAGTGTCAAATTCGAAGTTTTTTAAAGAGACAGTACTTCGATTTTCGAATGGCCGAATATTCAAAGTTTTTCCAATTCAAAACAAATTTTGGCCTATTCGATGGTTGAAGTACCCAAAAATTACTTCGAAATTCGAAGTTTTTGAATTCGAAAATTCACTTCGACCCTTAGTAAATGTGCCCCTATGTGTGAATACTGGTCAGCCTCTTGCAGTAAACAGAGATATATCTGATGTAATACTAATGCAAAGCTGGAACTCATAACCATGCACTGGCTTCAACTTTTTTTTTTTTTTTTTTTATTAGGCATTTATTAATTAATTTCAGATTTTTTTGTCCATTGTTGAATAAAAATGTTGTTACATTAGCAACACTATTTATTGGTTAGGATGAGAATGATTTAATTCGATATAGTTAACTTAAACTAAAGTTTAACAAAGTAGTAGGCAAGAAATGCTGTACATTAGGTTTTGAGGGTTCTGTACAAGCCCAAAGCAACCACAGCCCTTTAGACCAGTGAATCCAGATGCCCACCAGTAGCCCCCTATTTTTTTATTTACTGACAGAAGGCTAATTAATAAGTCATTCAGATTTTTATTACATGGCAATTCAGACGCCACTGCTTTCTGCATCAGAAATTAAAGGTACAGTAAAACAAAAAAGGAAATTTATTTTTTCTATAAAAAAGCTTCTGAGAAGCAATGGAGGCAATTGAAATAGGACTAATTAGCACTGGTTAAATAGTGGATAAAAGATAAACTCTGTAGAAGACCATTACATTCTACAGAGCTTATCTGCTAACCTGAACCTTTTCTCCCTTGAATGGCTGCCTCCATGGCCACTCAGCAGCTTATTTATATACTACAATTAAACTATAGAAGATATTCTGAAGCAAACACAGTGCAGGGAAATACTTCATTATATTTTAATTATTTTAAAATGCACTGCATCCTGAGTTGCCATATAATAAGAATCAGAGTGACTTGCTAATCAGCCTTGTAGCATAAGACTGATATGATAGGCCAACCTAATTTTCTTCTTGATTAGTGAGGACTCCTAAGCTTAGCTTCTTAAAGGGGAAGGAAACCTAGTCGGGGCAAACCCCCCCCCCCTCCCGTTTGTTGCAAAGTTCCCAGCCATGCAGAATTCAAGCATCTTTGTTTATGATGATCCCTAAGCAGCCCAGACCACACTGAGCGAGTAACGGAACTAGGTGGGGGTGGGCCCTGGTGCGGGCCGTGCAGCCCGGCCCGCCCCCACCCTCGTCCGTGTGATATTTCTCTGTGGCTGCAGCCGACTCCAGCCGGCTGCATCGCGCGCGATCTGCCGGGGGGGGGGCCCTGCGGGGGTGCGGGCCCTGGCCCAATTGCACCCCCTGCTCCCCCAGTAGTTACGCCCCTGCACTGAGCATGTGCACAGCTAGACTGTTTAAAAAAGTTACAAGATAGCCAACTTTGAAAGCATAAATTATTTGTAGGATTGTGGTGCAGTAAGTTCATGTTTATATTTAGTATACAAAATACAGCATTTCTAGCCTTATTCTATTTTAGACTTTACATGCCCTTTAAGAAGGATATTAATGAGCTGGAGAGAGTGCAGAGACATGTAAATACGTGCAAAAGGGTTAAAATAATTAAAATAGGGAAAGACTGTCAAGGTTGGGATTGATTCCTTTGGAGAAAATGTGTTTGCAAGGGGACATGAATACTCTTTACTAATAAACATAGACAAACAGAAAGGGATCTTTTCTCCCTTAGAAAAGTCAGTGCAGCAGATTAGAGGAACAGAACTTTCATTTGAAGCAGCATAGGTGGTTCTTCATGGTGAGGACACAGGGCCGGATTTCTAGCTTCGGCGCCCCGAGAGCCAATCTGCGCTGCAGGGTGCTAGCCAATGGGTCCTACTGCCCACAAACGTCAAGCGCAACAACCTGTCCACTGTCAGGTACGTGTGTGCGCATGCAGGCGGCTGGGCAGCATGCCGCCCTTGCAGTCTTGCCGCCCTAGGCCCGGGCCTATGTGGCCTCACCACAAATCCGGGCCTGTGAGGACAGAGGTTGTGGAATGCCCTGCCAGGGGATGATGTGATGGCTGATTCTATTAATACCTTTAGAGCAAGCATAATATCCAAAGCTATTGTGATCTTAAAGGAAAAGGAAATCATTATTAAACATTAGAATTATTTGCTTAAAAGGGATCTAAAGGGCATGGCCTTCACATAATTTGGAGATTTTTTAATAAAACCTTTTGATCCCATACCTGCACTTGACTGACTCATGTAAGAATGTACACTTTATTATAATGGAGTCTATGGGAGACGGCCTTTCCGTAATTCGGAACTTTCTGGATAATGGGTTTCCGGATAACGGGTCCAATACCTGTATCAGGTCAGCTCTACTCCAGCAAAGCCTTAATTTTACCCAATGCCATGCATGCTTCCTCGCAGGTCTGCTATTCAACTGGCTTCAACAACCTATTCTGCCCCTTGCTGTTCTCAGAACTTTTGGCTTTAACCACTGGATTTCAAGTAAATCTAAAACCACGGAATATTTCTAATTAATGCATATTAGAAAGTTGCAAATAAGATTGGGGGCCAGATTAAATTTTTTGAGAAAACATTATTTTGTGCTTTCATACGTGAAAACGTATAGACAATATTCAAATCAAGGAGAAATTTTCCTAATTTAGTTCCAGTTTTTCCCCATATAGTTTTTAATGTTGTAAGCAGTCAGAAAAGTTATTCTTATTGTATTGCATCTGGCTCTATGGGAGAAACAGAATGGAGAATAAGAAGTCATTCTCATCAAAATGAAACTGGCCCTATATCTCTTTCTTGGGTATTTTCTTTCAATTTATAGCACCTTTATTGGAAGTCTGGGACTTTTAATTTCCTTTTTCTTATTCAGACATTTTCAGATTTTACATTTTGGAGACTTCTATTTTAAAAATGAGTTATATTAATGGGAGAGTGGACACATCATAAGTCAGTAATTTTAGAGTCAATAAACAGTCTGAAATTGAAGGATCATAAAACTGTACTCAGTCTGCTTTCGTTGAAAGGCGTTACTTGTTTTCCATGTAATATACAAAATGACTGCGTTTAGAGGTTTAACAGCTTTCAAAATAGCAATTAAGCTGTAAACCTTTAAACAGTGGAGGTTAACAGGTAAAGGAAAAACCTTTTCTACGATAGCTAAGAAATAATGATAGTTTATAGTGTCACCTCCAAGCTGCAACACCAGTTTGCTCACGGTACATTTTTATAAATGTGTCCCAAAATCAGAACAACAAGTCCTTTATTATGTGGCTAATGTCAAAACATCAAAACGTTTAAAAGTTAAAAGGGTTGTTCACCTTGATATTAACTTTTAATATGCTGTAGAAAGTGGTATTCTGAGAAAATTTGCAATCGATTTTAATTTTTTTTTGTCACTTGAGGTTTTTGCTTTATTCAGCTTTTTTATTCAGCTGCTCTCCAGGCTGCAATTTCTACAATCTGGTTGCTAAGGTCCAAATAACCCTAGCAACTATGCACTGATTTGAATGAGAGACTGGAATATAAATAGGAGATGAATAGAAAGAGGAGCAATAACAATACATTTGTAGCCTGCATAGAAAGTAAGTCGAGTAAAAAGTAACAATAACAATACATTTGAAGCCTTACAAAGTATTCGTTTTTTAGATGGGGTCAGTGACTCCCTTCTGAAAGCTGGAAAGATTTAGAAGAAGGAGGCAAATAAATCAAAAATTATGAAAAGGAAAAAATTAAGGCAAGTTCAAAAGTTGCTAAGAATTATATATTCTATAACACACTAAGGGGCATATTTATCAAGGGTCGAATTTCAAATAGAAAAAACGTCAAAATTCGAATTAAAGACCAACCGAAATTGTCGAAGTTTTTTTTAGGTCAGTTAGGTTGAAAAGGTCCGTATGCGGCCAAATTCGAATTGTATGAATCGAAGGAATAGCGCATTCAATCAAATTCGATTTTACGTTTTTCCCCAAAAAAACATAGATCTTTCAAAGTCCACCAATTGACTCCAAATAGGTTCTAGGATGTCCCCATAGGCTAAAACAGCAATTCGGCAGGTTTTAGATGGCGAATGGTCGAAGGCGAATATTTAAAGACAGTACATGATAAATTTTGATATTCAAATTTTTTTCAAATTCAATTTGAATTTGGACTATTCCCTAGTCAAAGTACACAAAAAATAGCTCGAAATTCAAATTTTTTTCATTTGAAAATTCACCTCGACCTTTGATAAATCTGCACCTAAAGGTTAAATTAAAGGTGAACCACGTGTTTAATTTGTAAAATACTGAATATTAAATGCTTGTTTCCATAAAATAAATCTGAAATCACCAATATTATCTTATGTATAGTAGTTCTGAGATTGCGGGGATGGTCCATAAAGCATAAAGCAGTGGTAGGGGGCTGAGACAGAATTCCAGTTACGTGGAGATTTGGCAAAAATACTTAGTAAAATGTGATTTAGGGGCATATTTATCAAGGGTCGAATTTTGAATAGAAAAGACATCGAAATTCGGATTCAAAAAGACCAACTGAAATTAAGTCGAAGTTTTTTTTGGTCTAATAGGTCAGTTTTCGATTGAATAGGTCCGTATTCGGCAAATTCGAAACGTTTGAATCAAAGTAAGAGTGCATTCGGTCGAATTCGATTTAAAGTTTTTCCCAAAAAAACCTTTGAATTTTCAAATAACTTCGATATTCGAATTAGGCCTATGGAATACAGGACATTTTGACGTTGCTGGAGAAAACCAGTGACATGGCAGTGACAGGCAGACCTCCAATCAGAACTCAGCTAGTTTCATATATAAAACAATAACAGAACAATAGGTGTTTTGACTACCACTGGTGGGTCATAATCCTATATTCCATGTGCCATTAATTTAGACTTACGTTTATTTTTAAAGAGCATTTTGTAAGCTTGACTTGACAACACTTGGGCCATAGCAAGAACACGAAGAACTGCTAATGACTGAGACTAGTCATAGGTAGGACAGAATCCAAGATTCAGTTCAGGATTCACCCAAATTCTATCCCAATTGGTAGGATTTGGATTCAGTCAAATCAATGAATTCAGCGCTAAAAGTCAACACTTGAAAATACTGGAAAGCTGACAGTGAAGGTTCCATATGACACTTTATTTTCACATGTAAGTTTGAGTTCAGTTTCATATTTGGTCAAATCTTTTTTGGAGAATTCGGTATTTGGTCAAATTCAAAGATAATAGATGCTTTAAGTTCTTCCAAGACAGAAGCAAGAAACATCATGAAATAGTAAAATATGCTTGTTTCTTTTTTGCTTCAAGAACAGTTGACACCATCTGATATAGCTCTAACCCCATTTAGTACAGGCCAAAAATCTAGCATATCTGCGACATTTTTTTTAACTATACTGTTTTATGATACCAAAAGAAATTTGATATATAATGTAGATACAAGTTGGGACAGATAATTAAAACCTAGTTAGATTATTTGTTTAATATGCAAGCAAGCAAGCAGTATGGTACAGGGCTCCATTTATGGGTTTACTTTAGAGGCCCTGTACTGAAAATGCAATGTCCTACTGTCCTCTCCCCATAGACACCTACTGACTTTTGGTTCCACACTGTAAATCTCACTGTAGATATCATGTATACCCACAATGATGAGAATAGTATGAGGGGCTGGGAGAGGCTTTAGCTCATTCTTGTAGGAATGCTGCCTTTGGGAACTGGTGTCGAAAAACAGAGCCTTTCCAATATACTTCAGCTATCAGTAATGGCATCATATTGACTGGGGCACCCCTTTATTTTCATCACTTTTTGTGATTATTTTAGGTTTTTGGTAGGGATGCACCGAATCAGCTATTTAACCCTAATTTAGGAGTGAAAGGGGGAAACATTTTTTACTTCCTTGTTTCATGACGAATTTCCCTTCCCTTCAGTAATTTGCGTATGCAAATTTAGATTTGGATCAGGGCCAAGCAGAAGGATTCAGCCGAATCCTGCTGAAAAAGGCCGAAATCCTGGCCGAATCCCGAACCGAATCCTAGATTCGGTGCATCCCTAGTTTTTGGATTAGAAGTCCCCTGACACCCCAGTTAGTTATAGGTTATATTAAACTAGGGCTGAATGAGTGCAACAGTAGTTGGGGTTTGTGTGCATATTAAAAGTCTCTCTAACAAGTAATGCATTGGGTAATAGAATATAACACAATGTGTTGCATAATGATAGAGTTATAAGAAAGCAAAAGTTTTTCATTACCCCTCTCTTTAGGTATAAGCTCTACTTACTTGTTCTTTCTTACACTGTACCTCAGATACTTGCAAAGTAGGCTTACATTTTTCTCAGTCATTTTAAAAAGAAGGAACACACTGCTATTGCTCTCTGACTCGCTGGTAACTGCTTTTCCCACAACTTTCCTGTCTTATTATAACAAAGTGGGGCTCATTTATAAACATTGGGCAAATTTGAACCTGGTCAGTAACCCATAGCAACCAATCAGTGATTAGCTTTTTTCAGCCAGCTGCAGGGCAAACAGTGAAAGTAAACACCTGATTGGTTGACATGGGTTACTGCCCAGGTGCAAATTTGTCCAGTGTTTATAAATGACCCACAGTAAGTTAGGTTGAAAAATACACACATCTCTCTATGTCTATATATATAACCTGCCGAACTGCTAGTTGATCCAGAGGAAGGCAATAACACAGCAGAGTGGAAGCAGAGGTCAGCCCAAATATGTAAAAGGAGGCCAACCTTCGATTCGCTGCATGTGAGCGCACACAGGGGGAATCGGCTCAGATAAATGGAGCAGGGGCATGGAACAGATCTGTTTTTCTCAGCCTGCAAAGGTTAAGAGCAGTGGAGCTTGCAGCTCTGTGTGCCCATGCACTAACCTGAAAACCACAGACACATGGTCATTATGTTATTAGGGAAATGACCATTAAAAAATCATTATTGATTTTCCTTAGGAATTAACCCTCCAAATGTGCCCACTAGTGATGTGCGTGTCCCGACCCTAACCCGCCCTGCTAATACTTGCACCCGCTTCCGGGGGTCCTTTTATAGGCCCGCGCCGCCGATGACATCACAATGACATCGCAAAAGGGGCGGGGCGAGCAGACGCGACACTATAAAACCAGAACCCTGAAGTCGGGTGCCAGCATTTGAAGGTGGCGCACTCGCCCGCCACCCGCGAGGAGCACTGCGAGGTCGACCCGAACCTGCCCGACCCGCGGGTATCGGGTCGGCCTGCACATCACCAGTGCCCACCCATTGGCTGTTGACAAAGCTGACTAAGTTAGCAGCTTATTGGTTTGTGCATAGGGCCTAACAAGGGTCTCTCCAGTTGATATCTGATCAGGGTTTTGGCAGTTTTTGGCATCAGGTCATGTATGCATTACTCTCTCACAATTCTAATCTTCCGGCACCTCACAGATTTCATCTACTGGTCCAATAAGCAGATTAAAGAACTTGGAGGCCTAATGAGGGAAGGGGTCTTTCTCACCATCCTTCAAGTACAAGAGACAAGTCCAGATACCCCCATAGACCCCTTTAGATATATGCAATTAAAACATACATTCAAAACTCAGTTTAAAGGAAAACTATACCCCCCAAACAATGTAGGTCTCTATTAAAAGATACTGAGTAAAACAGCTCATGTGTAAAACCCTGCTTCATGTAAATGAACCATTATCATAATAATATACTTTTTTAGTAGTATGTGCCATTGGGTAATCATAAATAGAAAATTGCCATTTTAAAAAATAAGGGCCGCCCCCTGAGATCGTAAGATTCACTGTGTACACATACAAACCACATGTAAGGTCACATGAGCCAATTAACAGACAGAGTTCTGCCTTTTGCTTCCTCACTTCTTCCTGTTACAGTTAGTGTTGTAGTATTTCTGGTCAGGTGATCTCTGAGGCAGCACAGATAGAGTCACGAAATGGTGGTTCAAGGCAAAAGATGTAAAAGGGCAATATTTATGTAAATATATATTCTAGTTTGGTAAGATTCTTTAATATGTCATTCAATTTGATATAAACTATCTGTTGCTTAAGTATTCATTTTGGGGGTATAGTTTTCCTTTAATGGGTATAACCCAACATATAACAAATTTGATGCTAGCATTTCGCTACACACAGAAAACCCACATAAACTGGTATCACTCTTATATAAGAATCTGTTGGAGGCAAGGGGCACTCCCTTTCAGGTAGCCCACCAGAAGTGGCAAAGGGCTTTACCTACAATATCGTAGGACATCTTAGAGGAGGCTACAGAGAGAGCCTACAGTTACCTTATCTCGACAATGGATAGGTTGAACAGTTTTAAAATCCTTCACTTTTACTACTACTCCCCCCTTAGACTGAATAAGGTCTTCCCTAGTAAATCTTCAGCGTGCCCAAGATGTCATCAGGTAAATATGGCCATATTCTGTGGGAAATTCCAGTAATTTTCAAATTCTGGAGGAGAGTGGTCCGTTTCCTCAGCGATAATCTAGATTTACCCCAAGTGGTTTCCCCTGAAGAGAGGCCTTCCTGACAAGTTCGATAATATATGGGGTCATTGGGTCGACATATACCCTTTAGCATCAGAAGTATGAGTGAGTCATCCTAACAGTAAGGAATGTGTAACTCTATGTTAATAAAGTTGGTTGTATTGATGTGCAATAACTTGTAAAGCTACTCTGTGTGACATTTGATGTATTGCTAATTGTAAATAAAAGACTTTTAAAAAAAAATATTGCTTATTTTTATTATTCATTTTTCTAGTCAGGCCCTCTCCTACTGATATTCCAGCCTATCATTCAAATCAATGTATGGTTTCTAGGAACACTAGCAACCAGATTGCTGAAACAGCAACCTGGAAAACTGATGAATAAAAAAACGAAATAGCTGAAAAAAAAAAAATGAAAAAAAAAATGAAATCAATTGCAAATTATCTCAGAATATCAACTCTGTACATCATACTAAAAGTTAATTTAAAGATGAACAACCCCTTTAAACACCATTCACTAAAGTACTTGTTGAAATACATACTCCTCTATCCTTGCACTTGCTGTCAAAATGTCGGTTAAAGGAGAATTCAACCCCCTAGGAGCAAAACTCCCTCCCCCCTCCCCTGCGTAGGCCCCCCTCCCTCCTCCCGGCCTACCTCCTCCCCGGGCAAATGCCTACGCAGGGGAGGGGGGAGGGATTTTTGCGCCCAGCGGGTTGAATTCTCCTTTAAATACACTTTGCTGAAGGTGCAATGATTCTTTATAAGAATCAGATTAACCTAGTCAAATAAAACCAAGCTGCATGCCATTTTTTGCAGTAAATGTAACAGATAAGGTATCTTTGAACCTACAAATTCAGTTGCCTTTGATTTCTGTGCTGTCAAGTAAGAACACACCCAGCAGACTCACAGGGGCCAGTTTATTAAAAGCCACAATCCGAATCGACCATGAATTTGAATTTCAGAAATGATTAACCATTTATTCTGTGATTACATTGTCACAATATTGGAAAGTGGAAAATCTTGGTTTTGTTTCTGCATAAATGAGACAATCATGATTACTCAAATAGATTGAAAGTGCATGGAAAGCTGCAATTTGTGACATTTTGTGACACAATTTTTTTCAGCAAATTTAAAATACTGTAGTTATTTGAGATTCAACCAGTGACGTACCTAGTGATCGGCAGGCCTGGTTGCTGTCTAAAGAATCGCCCAGCAGCATGCTCTCAGCACACCCCAGGGGGTGTGATCGCACCCCCAGTAGTAGTGTCACAGAATTCATTATAAATACACACAAATTTAGTAGCATTTATGCATGATTTTTTTGCTTCATTTTGATTAATGTGCCGCATAGTGTGCAGTGCTCTGATACCTTCTCAAACTTTACATTTTTTTTCTCAAAATGCTTAATCAGTAAAGAGCTACAACACATCAACCCACACAAGAGACATTCTTAAAGGCTTATATATCCCTTTAAAAAATGTGGCTTTCTTATCCAAACAGGTATACTGTTCATGTTATTTCTTCTTAATCTAGTTCATATTATTTTTTGTAAGAAGTTTTCTTTTACAGAAACACATTATTCATATTTTTTTTACAAGATAAGACGGTGCTTGACTTACACTCGGGGCTCATTTGCATAGGAAAAGAAGAAGCCAAATGCAAGTAGCTAAGATTCATTTAAATGTTTTACATATGAGAGAAAGAAAAGTAAGAACTTTATTTTCATAGAAGGAGCCATAGACTATGAACCTTTAAACTAACCTCTTGACATTCCGGTAGCTGAAAACATGAAAATGCTTTCTGCTAGTCTAGGAAAAGAGAGCAACATGAGCTTGGAATGGGATAACAAGAATTACTGTTTGTGTCCACACTTTCTCTAAGATCTTTTGGATAAAAGGAAACAAGCACCAACTTGAAAGCAAATTCACATAGAGATGTATTTGAGAGTTAAAAATGCTAAGGCAGCTGTTTTAGAAGTGGAAGGAAATAATGCTATAGGGAGCAACTTAATTGGTAGGAAAAGCTGAAAATGCATGGTCCTAATTTTGGGAATTTTTAATTAAATAAGAAATGTTATTACTGTTGAAAACACACAATTCACTGTAATAAGGGTTGCCACCTTTTCTGGAAAAAAATACCAACCTTCCTATATATTTACCCTTTTTCCCTATTAATAACATTGGGATCAACCATCATTTTTACCCGACAGACCGGTACAATACCAGCCAGGTGGCAACCCTAACTGTAATATCAAGGCTTAAAAGCAAAATATAGTGTTATTCATACATTGTTTTACACGTGGTAACATGTATGAATAGAGAAATTTGCTAAAACTGCTGCTGTCTTCTAATTTAATAAAAAGAAGGAGGGGTAACGCAAATAATAAAAAAATATGCACTGGTCAAGGGCAGTTAGAATAATAAAGGCTAATCTGAATGGTAGTGACAGGTTTCTAGGAAGGTTGACTACATTTGTGCATAAACCCACCTTGCAGCATTCTATTAAAGTAATAGTTTATTATTACTATTAATAGTAATTATTATTATTAGTTAGTGTTTGATAGTGTGTAATTTTTGCCCAGGAGAGAATTAGCATCTTTGTTAATGAATTGTGCACAAGCAGTGATGCCATTTTTTTTAAGTAAATGTGTGTGCACAAATGTCATTGCTTCCAACATCGATTGTGTTAGCAACAACTCACTGGATGCAAGTCAGTTGGTTGCTATGGTCCAAATTACCCGAGCAACCATGTAGTAATTTGAATAAGAGACTGGTATATGAATAGGAGAGGATGAGTGATAAAAAGTAGCAATAACAATATATGTGTAGCTTTACAGAGCATTTGTTTTTTTAGATGGGGTCAGTGGCACCACAATGATTCAAAAAACTGTAAAAAAATAAAAAAAATGAAGGACAACTAAAAAGTCGCCTAGAATTAGCCATTCTATAAGTTCACATACAGATGAACCACCCTTTTAATGTATAGCGCTGCGTAACTTGCTGGGCTGTATAAATAAATGATGATGATGGCAAAAAAAGGAAAATATTAAACTATAATAATATAGTGCAACATATTGTTACTATAGGTATTACTAGTATTATATGTTTACAGATATATTGATTTTTTTATTTAGCATCTTTTTTTCTGTTCTCTCTCTTATCGGACTTCTATTCAGATAGTAACAGAATTCTTCATAGAGACCCACATCAGAACTACTTGCTTGAATATGCTATGGAAAATGGCAAACACACAATTCTCCATTTTAGCAGAGACCTCCATACGTGTGACCCCAATGATAAAACAATAACAATAAGTGGCAGATATATCAAGGGTCGAATATCGAGGGTTAATTAACCCTCGATATTCGACTGGCGAATTAAAATCCTTCAACTTCGAAGTCAAAGGATTTTGCGCAATTCCTTCGATCAAACGATTGAAGGAATAATCGTTCAATCGAACGATTAAATCCTTTGAATCAAACGATTCGAAGGATTTTAATCCATCGATCGAAGGATTATCCTTCGATCAAAAAATTGTTACCAAAGCCTATGGGGACCTTCCCCATAGGTTTTAGGTGGCGAACTAGGGGGTCGAAGAAATTTTTAAAGAGACAGTACTTCGATTATCGAATAGTCGAACGATTTTTAGTTCGAATCGTTCGATTCAAAGTCGAAGGTCGTAGTCCAAGGTCGAAGTAGCCAATTCAATGGTCGAAGTAGCCAAAAAAACCATTCGAAATTCGAACTATTTTTCCTCTATTCCTTCACTCGAACTTAGTGAATGGGCCCCTAAGTATGAATATGGTGCAAGCTGGAGAATGATATCAGAGGCCCTGGCACCCCCATAAGAACATGTTTCTCACACCACCCAGCTAAAGTTAAAGGTGACTTTTACAAATTGGGGGTTACCTGAGATTTCACATCGCAGGTAGCAATTACAGATCACAAACAGTTCCGAATTATAGAAAGGCCGTCTTCCATAGACTCTATTACAGGTATGGGACCTGTTATCCAGAAAACTCGGGACCTGGGGTTTTCTGGGTAACGGATCTTTCTGTAATTTGGATCTTTATACCTTAAGTCTACTAGAAAATCATGTAAACCTTAATTAAACCCAATAGGCTGGTTTTGCCTCCAATAAGACTTAATTATATCATAGTTGGGGTCAAGTAAAAGTCACTGTTTTATTATTTTAGAGAAAAAGGAAACCATTTTTAAAATTCTGAATTATTTGATTATACAGGTAAAGGATCTGTTATCCGAAAACCTGTTTTCCGAAAACCTGTTATCCAGAAAGCTCCGAATTATGGAAAGGCCATCTCCCATAGACTCCATTATAATTAAATAATTCAGATTTTAAAAAAATCCTTGTAATAATAAAACAGTACCTTGTACCTCTTCCAAACTAAGATATAATTAATCAAATGCAAACAATCCTGTTGGGTTTAATTAATGTTTTAGTAGACTTAAGGTATGGAGATCCAAATTACAGAAAGATCCTTTATCCGGAAAACCCCAGGTCCCGAGCATTCTGGATAACAGGTCCCATACCTGTAATAGAGTCTATGGGAGATGGCCTTTCTGTAATTCGGAACTTTCTGAATAACGGGTTTCTGGAAAAAAGTATTCCTTGTTATAAGGATTTATTAGAGGAGTGGTTCATCTTTAAATTAATCTTTAGTAATCTGATCCCCCACGTTCCTCTATGAGGGGGCTGCCATATTTGAGCTTCAGTAGTATTAGTGTTAGCATTAGAAATTATAACTGACATGAGAAGGGACAGTCAGATTGGCAAAACAGTCAGGTTTAGGAACTTCAAGTAACAATTACTTACAAAAGTAGCCCTATCAGTGAAAAACAATTAACATGACCTATAGGTAATTTTTGATGTACATTAATATTTTGAATAATAATTTTATCACTTTAATAAATACATCTTCCTTAACTAAACGATTAACCTATTAAGCTATTAAAAGGGTTGTTTGCCTTTAGAATAACTTTTTGTATGATGCAGAGATTGATATTCTGAGACTAGTGATTTGCACTTGCACTTTTAATTTTTTATTGTTTAAAGTTTTTGAGCTATTCCGCTTCTCTCCAGTTTGCAATTTCAGCAATCTGGTTGCTAGGACCCAATACACCCTAACAACCATGCACTGATTTGAATAAGAGACTGGAATATGAATAGAAGAGGGCCTGGATAAAAAAAAATAGCAATATAAAGTAGCAATAACAATAAATGTTGAAGTCTTAGGGAGCATTTATTTTTGAAAGCTGGAAAGAATCAGAAGAAGGCAAAACATTTAAAAACTATAAAACAGATAATGAAGATCAACTAAAAAGTTGCTTAGAATCTGCCATTCTATAACACACTAAGGGGCAAATTTAATAAAGGGTGAAGTGACTAACGCTGGTGTAACTTCGCTAGCAAAGGAGATAGACTCTATCGGTACTTCGCTCCCTAACGCCAGGTGAATTTTCGCTCTGGCGAATGGACGTAACTATGTAAATTAACTAAGACGCGGATTTTACTGACCGTTACCTCTTTCGCCAGACTTGCCTTCACCAGCTCAGACCAGGCGAAGTGCAATAGAGTAGATAGGACTTCCTCAAACTTTAGTTGAAAATTTTTCTAAATCGAAAAAAAAAGCTGGCATCTCTTCCTTTTTTCAGGGTGATAGGCTGAAAAAAAGCGTAATTATTTTTGGGGTAACCAGCTTCCCCCCTACATTTCCTAACATATGGCACATAAACTATACACTGGGCTCATGTGTAGGGCAATATAACAACTTTATTTTATTAAGGTTTCCCGGGCTTGTGTAGTGTAATGTATTTGCTGCAACATATATGAACATTGAACTATAAGTTCCTGCCGTATGCAAATTAGGCAACGCTAGTGCAACTGGACTCAACTTTGGATATTAGTGAATTAGCGTTGTCCTGTCGAATCTATGTCTGGCGAAGTTTTGCGCTGTGAGCGAAGCCGTCGATGGTGAATTTTCGGAGGTTAGTGAATTTGCCCCTAAATGTTAACTTGAAGGTGAACCATCCCTTTAACATAGAGAATGACCTTTTGGTTTGCCCAGTTCTGATTGGTCTGATTGGAGATGCGAATTCTTGAGGCACTCCATTCAAGTTCAGGACAACGAGAAGCCTGAAAATACAGATTGGGAACAGATAATTTACGGCTTTCATTTGTTGTACTCTAATGTTACCTAGTGAATAAATAGCTATTTATTCACTATCCATCTGTCTGTCATTTGCCTGGTTGTGCTGCATAAAGATTAAAGGGGTTGTTCACCTTTAAATTAACTTTTAGTATGCTGTAGAGAGTGATATTCTGAGATAATTTTCAACCAGTTTTAATTGTTTTTTACTTGTGGTTTTTGAGTCATTTAGCTTTTTATTCAGCAGCTCTCCAGTTTACAGTTTCAGCAATCTGGTTGCTAAGCTCCAAATTACCCTAGCAACCATGCATTGCTTTGACTAAGAGACTGGAATATGAATAGGAAAGACCTGAATAGAAAAATGAGTAATAAAGAATAGCAATAACAATACATTTGTAGCCTTACAGAGCATTTGTTTTTAGATTGGGTCATTTACCCCCATTTGAAAACTGGAAAGAGTCAGAAGAAGAAGGCAAATAATTATAAACTGGGAACCAGCATCAGCGTTTAACCTTTTCACTGCCAGCCAATTTGGCCGATTTGGTACTTTTATTGCCACAACATTTTTGAACATTTTGTACTCTTTCACTTTAAGGGCCTTTCCTGGGGGGGTCTTTTAGTTTATCCAGGAAAACAATATATGTTTTTTTTCAGGACAACCTCAGCTTTCAAAATATGCTAGAATTTTTGTGTAATTCCACTTCTGTAAAAAATATCATTAAGAAATATCATTTATTTTATGTACGAGAACACAGCAGATTTGGAAAGGTCTATGTCTCCTAAATGCGGCAATACCAAATATATATAGTTTTATGGCGTTTTCTCACTTATATAGATCAAAATCTACAAGTACACTAGCAAATTTCCAAAGCACTGCTCCACAAAACAGCATACTTCTGATTTCCATTAACACTCCATTCCATTCCACTAACTGTACGGTCACCCCAGAAAACCATATATTTTCAGAAAGAACACATTCCCCCGTATCTAAATTGAGTATGCATGTCTTTCTACCCCAAAGCAACAAGCCGCAAATCTTTCCTAAATTTAGCAATTTTGGGGACATTTCCAAAAATCACCTCAAAACTTCAGAACAGTTTGATGCTCAATATGTATAGGTGTACCTAAGCACGTGGCATATAGGGGCCTCTATTTTCAGAACCCCCATTTGGTCTATCATTTCAGGTGCTGCAAAATCAACACATTTATATCATTTTGGGATGGGAAAAGGTAGAGAAAAGTACGTTCACCCCAGAAAACCACATATTTTCAGAAAGTACACATTCCCCCGAATCTAAATTGGGTATGCATGTCTTTCTACCCCAAAGCACCAAGCCGCAAATCTTTCCTAAATTTGGCGATTTTGGGGACATTTCCAAAAATAACCTCAAAACTTCCACCCTGCAGCATCTTATATCGAACATACCATTGGTTATCAAGACAAATAACCCCAAATATGAAAGCCTAGGGTCTGCTGAACAGTTTGATGCCCAATATGTATAGGTGTACCTAAGCACGTGGAATATAGGGGCCTCAAAAGGAAGACCCCCATTTGGTCTATCATTTCAGGTGCTGCAAAATCAACACATTTACATCATTACATCAAGGTAGAAAAAAAGTACGTTCGCCCCAGAAAACCATATATTTTCAGAAACTACACATTCCCCCGAATCTAAATTGGGTATGCATGTCTTTCTACCCCAAAGCACCAAGCCGCAAATCTTTCCTAAATTTGGCAATTTTGGGGACATTTATAAAGATCACCTCCAAACTTCCACCCTGCAGCATCTTATATCGAACGTACTATTGGTTATCAAGACAAATGACCCCAAACATGAAAGCCTAGGGTCCGCTGAACAGTTTGATGCCCAATATGTATAGGTGTACCTAAGCACGTGGCATATAGGGGCCTCAAAAGGAAGACCCCCCATTTGGTCTATCATTTCAGGTGCTGCAAAATCAACACATTTACATCATTTTGGGATAGGCAAAGGTAGAAAAAAGTACGTTCACCCCAGAAAACCATATATTTTCAGAAAGTACACATTCTCCCGAATCTAAATTGGGTATGCATGTCTTTCTACCCCAAAGCACCAAGCCGCAAATCTTTCCTAAATTTGTCAATTTTGTGGACATTTCCAAAAATCACCTCAAAACTTCCACCCTGCAGCATCTTATATCGAACGTACTATTGGTTATCAAGACAAATGACCCCAAGCATGAAAGCCTAGGGTCCGCTGAACAGTTTGATGCCCAATATGTATAGGTGTACCTAAGCACGTGGCATATAGGGGCCTCAAAAGGAAGACCCCCCATTTGGTCTATCATTTCAGGTGCTGCAAAATCAACACATTTACATCATTTTGGGATAGGCAAAGGTAGAAAAAAGTATGTTCACCCCAGAAAACCATATATTTTCAGAAAGTACACATTCCCCCGAATCTAAATTGGGTATGCATGTCTTTCTACCCCAAAGCACCAAGCTGCAAATCTTTCCTAAATTTGGTAATTTTGGGGACATTTCCAAAAATCACATCCAAACTTCCACCCTGCAGCATCTTATATCGAACGTACTATTGGTTATCAAGACAAATGACCCCAAACATGAAAGCCTAGGGTCCGCTGAACAGTTTGATGCCCAATATGTATAGGTGTACCTAAGCACGTGGCATATAGAGGCCTCAAAAAAAAAGACCCCCCCATTTGGTCTATCATTTCAGGTGCTGCAAAATCAACACATTTCATCATTTTGGGGTGGGCAAAGGTAGAAAAAAGTACGTTCACCCCAGAAAACCATATATTTTCAGAAACTACACATTCCCCCGAATCTCAATTGGGTATGCATGTCTTTCTACCCCAAAGAACCAAGCCGCACATCTTTCCTAAATTTGGCAATTTTGGGGACATTTCCAAAAATCACCTCAAAACTTCCACCCTGCAGCATCTTATATCGAACATACCATTGGTTATCAAGACAAATGACCCCAAATATGAAAGCCTAGGGCCCGCTGAACAGTTTGTTGCCCAATATGTATAGGTGTACCTAAGCACGTGGCATATAGGGACCTCAAAAGGAAGACCCCCCATTTGGTCTATCATTTCAGGTGCTGCAAAATCAACACATTTACATCATTTTGGGGTGGGAAAAGGTAGAAAAAAGTACGTTCATCCCAGAAAACCATATATTTTCAGAAAGTACACATTCCCCCAAATCTAAATTGGGTATGCATGTCTTTCTACCCCAAAGCAACAAGCTGCAAATCTTTCCTAAATTTGCCAATTTTGGGGACATTTCCAAAAATCACCTCAAAACTTCCACCCTGCAGCATCTTATAACTACTGATGCCCAATGTGCATAGATATACCAAAGCAGCTGGTATGTTCGGACCCCCAAAAAATTTGTGTATTTGAATTTTCTCCGCTTTCTTTTCACCTTTTGTGAAGAATTACCCGTGACTGCGTAGTATTTGCCAAAAGACCCTCCTAACAGCACATAGACCACCAAAACCATATATGTTTGGAAAGTACACATTCTTACAAATCTAAAATGGGTAATTATGTCTTTCTACTCCAAACTACCTTACTGCAAAGCTTCGCTAAAGGCAGCGGTTTTTATGACATTTTTGAAAATTGTCTAAAAATATTGCAATTGGCCGCATTTATCTCACCCAATTTGTTACATACAATTGTAAAAATTACCCGTGACTGCGTAGTATTTGCCAAAAGACCCTCCTAACAGTACATAGACCCACGAAACCATATATTTTTGGAAAGTACACATTCAGACGAATCTAAAATGGGTAATTATGTCTTTCTAATCAAAACTACCTTACTGCAAAGCTTCGCTAAAGGCAGCGGTAAAAATATTGCAATTGGCCACATTTATTTCACCCAATTTCTTACATACAATTGTAAAACACCCTTCCCAATATGCATAGATATACCAAAGCAGCTTGCATGTGCGGACCCCCAAAAAATGAGTGTATTTGAATTTTCTCCGCTGTCTTTTCACCTTCTGTGAACATAGACCAGTGACTGTGTATTGTGCCACCAGACCCCCTAACAGCACATAGACCCCCAAAATCATATATTTTTGTAAAGTACACATTCTGACAAAAATAAAATTGCAAAAAAAAAAAGCCTGAAAATAAAAAGAATAAAGGCCACCTACCGTTCTGAAGTCCACAAGGGTCCTGGGCAGCCAAGGGGGGTCCTACAGCAGAGTCCACGCAGCAGGAAGTCCTGATCGCGCTGAGCAGGCAGGCACAAGACGCAGCACAGAGCAGACACGTGTCTGCATAATGGAAGGCGGGTCCTGCGACGATTGTGTCGCAGGACCCACGTGACCTCCCTCTCTGGTGTCCCTGCTTGTTGCCTAGGGGGTTGGGAGACACCGGAACCCTCTGCTGAAGCGGCAATCGCCGCAGATGCAGAGAGGAGCCCTTTAGGGCTTTCCCCTGCAAGAAAGTAGTACCTACGTTCTTGGCAGGTAAAAGGTTAAAGGAGCAGCAATTGCCACTGCCAGACATCTAGCAGGTCTTGCCTTTGCAATTTGGCTTACACTCTTTTGCATGTTTAAAGTAAATGTTAACCCAGAAATACATGTTTTCCTAAAGAGAGAATATGTAATTATACGCATGGGTCAGATAAGGAGATTTACTTACCTGGTAAAGCTCTTTTGCATAGGCCCGTACTGTCAGTGCAGGACGACTGGGGGTTAAGTTCTCCTCTCTGGAGGCAGGACAAACAATTAATGAATTCTTAAGCTCCTCCTCTTCCTGTGTCTCCTTCCACCCTCAGTTGGTTGTAAAGTCTGTGAATGGAGACACACAGCAAACATAGAACTAACTCCCTAACTAGCTAAGGAGCGGCAGCAACCGACACCCACACCAAAAAAGGGCGGGATGCTGCACTGACAGTACGGGCCTATGCAAAAGAGCTTTACCAGGTAAGTAAATCTCCTTTTATGCATACGGCCCTACCTGTCAGTGCAGGACGACTGGGGATGTCCCAAAGCCGTCCTAAAAAAAGGGTAGGGCAGAACAAACTTGAAAACGATTAACAAAAACACTGCAATTTTGAACTATAGGAAGCTATCTACGTGCTACTGCTGCTTGTAGCACCTTCCTGCCAAACTCTGATTGGTTCGCATTAAACAAATCAAACTTATAGAATTTAGCAAACGTGTGAGGTGATGACCAGGTGGCTGCCTGGCAAATTGTTTCCAGGGAAACATCGTTAAAGAAGGCCCAGGAAGTACTGACTTTTCTAGTGGAATGTGCCCTTAACTGAACTGGAGGGGTCATTCCTGCCTGGGTATATGCTACAGAAATGGATTCCACAATCCATCTAGCTATGGTTCGTTTCGAAGCAGGAGAACCAACTTTGTGACCACCAAACAGAACGAACAGAGCATCAGACTGCCGAAGCGGTTGAGATCTCTGTACATAAGTCTTTAAGGCCCGGACTGGGTCCAAAGAACGTAGAACTGTGGCTGACTGATCAGATTCCTGAACTGGTAACGCTGGTATGATGATTTCCTGGTTTACATGAAATGCTGAGACCATTTTAGGAAGGAAAGCAGGGTTAGTGCGTAGGACTGCTTTGTCTGGATGAAACTTGAGCCACGGAGATTTGCATGATAAGGCAGCTAATTCGGATACTCTCCGTGCAGAGGCGATAGCCAGAAGAAAAACTGTCTTGAGAGTTAAAAACTTAATTTCCACTGACTCGATGGGTTCAAAAGGAGCTGATTGAAGCGCCTCCAAAACTACATTCAAATCCCAAGGATGAATAGGGTGTTTCGTTGGTGGTTTGATACGGTGTAAACCCTGAAAGAACAATTTAACTTCTGGAAGTAAAGCCCATTGATCTTGAAATAATGCCGCCAGAGCCGATGTTTGAACTTTGAGAGATGTGATGCTTAACTGCTTATTGAAGCCGTCTTGGAGAAATTGTAGAATCTGAGGAGATTTACACGTCTGCCAAACTAAATTGTTAGTTTCACACCAAGAGATGAAGATACGCCAGATCCTGTGATAAGCTCTGGCCGTTGTAGGTCTCCTAGCCGAAAGTAACGTATCAATTACTGACTGTGGAAATCCCTTCTGTTTCCAGATACTGGATTCAAGAGAAAAGCCGTTAAACTCAGCTTGTGAACGTCTGGATACCAGGCTGGACCCTGCGTCAGCAGATCTGGAGTGACAGGTAACCGAAAGGGTTGATCTGCTAGCATCGCTATCACGTCTGCAAACCAACAGCGAGTTGGCCAGTGTGGTGCTATCAGAATGATAGGTAGGCCCTCTTGACGAATCTTCATTAGTGTTCGCTGCAAGATCGGTAGTGGTGGGAAGGCATAACCCATCCGGAAGAGCCAAGGAGTAGCCAACCCGTCTACAGCCTCTGCCATCGGGTCCCTGATCCTGGAGAAGAATCTTGGTACTTGGCAATTGTGCCGGGATGCCATGACATCCACGCAGGGAGTACCCCACATGTTGATGATCAGTTGGAAAACCGACTTCTTGAGTTGCCACTCGCCAGGGTCTAAGGTGTTGCGGCTGAGATAGTCCGCTTGCCAGTTTTGGAGTCCTGGGATGTAAATGGCTGTCACAGCAGTCGACTGTGTCTCGGACCAATTGATGATCCTGGAAATCTCTGACATTGCTGCTGCACTCTTTGTCCCCCCTTGCTTGTCGAGGTACGCTACCGCCGTACTGTTGTCTGACTGTATTCGAACGTGGGTGGTCCGTAGAAGCGGTGACCAGAAGGTGAGGGCATTGAAGATTGCCCGGATTTCCAGAATGTTTATGTGGAGCTTCTGCTCCTGCTGATTCCACAGGCCTTGACATGAACGATGTTGCCATGCCGCTCCCCAGCCCTTGAGACTGGCATCCGTGGAAATTACAACTGGAGTTGGCAGATGCCACGGTTTGCCTATGGAAAGATTGATGTCGTTGGTCCACCAGTGAAGACTGGAAAACACCGTCTTGGATAATGACATTTTCTGAGAGAGATCTTGGTGATCTTTGTTCCACTGACGAAGAAATTCTCTTTGTAACGGTCTCATGTGGAATTTTGCGAATGGAACTGCGTCTATAGTCGATGCCATGAGACCTAGAAGTTGAAGTATAGCAAAGGCCGTTGGCGGACCTTTCTGTAGGGACCGTATGACTGACTGGATGTGCATGACCTTTTCTGCTGGTAAGAAAAGGCTTTGAAGCGTGGAGTTGACCACGAAACCTAAAAACGGGAGGATTTGGGTTGGCGTGAGGATGCTTTTTTGATAATTTAGAATCCAGCCATGCTGAGTTAGATGCTGAATGCATAGTTGTGTATCTAGATGAGCCTTTTGGCTTGACTCTGCAAAAATGAGGATATCGTCCAGATACGGGTATATGTGGATACCCAATGACCGAATCACCGCCACCAGTGCTCCCAGCACCTTTGTGAATACTCGAGGAGCCGAGGTTAAGCCGAATGGCATTGCTTGGAACTGGAAGTGTTGATGGTTGAGGAAGAATCTCAGATATTTGTGGTGATCTGGATGAATGGCGATGTGCAAGTACGCATCCTTTAGGTCGACCTTTGTCATGAATGCGCCTGTAGGAATGGATGCTGTAATGGAGCGAACTGACTCCATTTTGAATCTTTGGTACTTGACTGACTTGTTGAACGGATGTAAGTTCAGGACTGGTCGGAAACCACCATCCTTCTTTGGTACCAAAAAGAGGTTTGAATAGAAACCTTGGAAGTGTTCCCGAGGAGGCACCAAAGCTATCACTCCCTTCTCTTGAAGGTCTCGAAGAATGGAGATGGTGGCGTCCGCCTTGATAGGATCTGAAGGTTGTTTTGAGGGCACGAACCGGGCAGCTGGTGGGAATTTGGTGAAGTAAATTTTTAGGCCTGAAGAAACAATATTGAGAACCCATGGGTCCGAAATGGAAGTTTGCCACCTGTTTGCGAACTGTTTCAGCCTTCCACCCACCTGGAAAGACTCGACTCCGGCTGAGTCAGGAATCCTGATTCTTTGGTGGTCCCCCTTTCCTGGTATTCTTCTGTTGAGATTGCCATGGTTTGAATTTCTTGTTGGTGGTATTGGGACTTGGTCTACCTCTGTTGGGTTGTCTAGAATAAGAGCCCCAGGATCTATGATGGTAGTTACGTTTGTGTACTGTCTTGTGTGGCCTTTTACCTTGCGGTAGGAATGCTCCTTTGCCACCTGTCACTTCTGCGATAATCTGTTTGAGTTCTGGACCAAACAACTGAGTCCCTTCAAATTTTAATGACACTAGTCTGTGTTTGGAAGCGGAATCCCCAGACCATTGTCGTAACCAAAGTGCACGTCTAGCCGTAATGGCTGCTGCAGAAGCTCTGGAAGCCAATTTAGTTATTTCCAGTGAGGCCTCACTGAGGAAGGAGAGAGCCAGAGAAAGCTTGTCTAAAGCCGCCGAAGTGTCTGATTGTTTAGCAAGTTGAGACTTCTTCAGTTCCTGGCACCAAAATTTTGCCGTGCGTGCCACGCTAAGAGAAGCAGATGCTGGACGTAAAACTGCAGTAGAATGAATAAAATCCCTCCGTAATGCAGACTCAATCTTTTTATCCATGGGATCCCGGAATGAGCCAGCATCCTCAGATGGTAGCGTAGTATTCCTGGATAGACGTACTATGGCCGAATCAACTTTTGGAGATTTGTCCCCAAAGTGTTTGTGTTCATCCGAAAGTGGATATTTACAGAGAAATTTCTGTGGGACAGTGTTTCGCCTGTCTGGTTCTGACCATTCATTAGAAATGATTTGTGTGACAGATTTGCTAGTGGGAAAAACTCTGGATTTTTTTTGAGTGTTCCCTAGGACCTTGTCCACTTTAGAAATGGGTAAAGGAGTTTCTTTGATCTCTAAAGTATCGCAAAGATACTTGAGGAGTAGTTTAATATCGTCAGGTTGTTTAGTAGAAACAGCCTCATTTGATGCAGAAGAATCTGAATCAGTGGAGTTGCTGTCAGAACATTCACTCTCTGAGACCTCATAAGACTCTGGATCTGAAGAGTCGGATGGGATAGGTACTGGTACTTTAGACTTGGATTTGGTCCGCATGGGCATCTGTACCTGACTGTTAACTGCCTGTTGTACAGATGAATGTATGTGTGATTGTAACCAACCAAAAAATTGAGTGAATTGTTGATTTGTAGCATTAGAAGATGGAGAAAAATCTTGTGGCATAGATTGAGACGTATGAGCTGGGCTTGATGGGCCAGGTGAAAAATGAGGAGGGGAGGGAGGCTCCTGATTGGCATGAACCATAGCAATGGTTGAAATAGGTACAGGCTGCTGTAAATCAATATCAGATTCTTGAGATTGAGGTGATTTAGACATTTTGTGCAGAATAGGAGGGGAGGGTGAAGCAGGCATGGTGTCCTTCCTTTTACCCTTCTTTCGTGTAGCCTTAATGGGTCGCTTGGGGCCCTCAGAAAAATCCTCAATGAGGTCAAATAGTTCTTTAGAAGCAGCCATAATGTCAGAGACTAAGTACAGAAGTAAAAAGGAGCCACCGGTTGTAATAGCTATGAAGCAGAGAGCAGTACTTATCTGTATGTCTCTAACTTGCAAGCGTGCAGACAGAGGACTGGAGTCGCGTGTCTCGCCTATTCGCGCTTCCCGATGACGTCATCAGAAGGCGCGGTAATTTGGCGCGCTTCTGAAAGCGTTCAGTGTGGGCGGAAGTGACATACCGGTAGGACGCATGAACAGCGCTCCTCCACTCAGCTGTAATGTAGCGCTGGCACCCACTACATAACATCAAGGATGCAAGGGGAATAACCGCTGGCCATCCTGAATAATTCCACAATGGAATAGTGGCACATAGGGAGTGGAGCACACCTATCATGAGAGGTAATGGGGCTCACACTGGCCAATAACGCTAATAAGCGGAGCACACAAACATAAGGGGCTCTATATGTACGAAAATAGCAGAGCGCACCTATCCACAGATGTGAAGGGGCTCATACTAGTCAGGAACGCTAAGAAGCGGAGCACACAATCAGGAGGGCTCTAATATGTATGAACAGAAAAGTTACCTTGAGACGACTTGTGTAGCAGGGCTCAAATATACTGAAAAGCTCACAACCATAGAAGGGGGCTCTAATCAGATATGAGCACACTGAATATAGGAAATAAAACATGAAATAAAATAATAAATAAAATAAAAATGCGAAGAGGATGATGAAGGTGTCCACCTCCGAGCAGGACAAACAAAAAACTGAGGGTGGAAGGAGACACAGGAAGAGGAGGAGCTTAAGAATTCATTAATTGTTTGTCCTGCCTCCAGAGAGGAGAACTTAACCCCCAGTCGTCCTGCACTGACAGGTAGGGCCGTATGCATAAATACATCTAGTTCTTTTAAAGTTATCTGTAAATGTTATTTAAGCCAAAAATGCTACATCGGTGTTTCTGACTATTATACCAATTTAGCAGAAGCTAAAGCATTAGGCAAAATGTTATGTTTTGGGAGTAGGAGCCCTTTATAGAGAAAGGTGTATGTATATTCTCTAGGAAGCTAAGGATAGGGCAGGGCAGTGGTTACAAGCTCTTCTTACCTTTGGCAAGCAAGTTGCAACCAAAAAAGCAGGCACTCTCTATTCAACTGAAAGTGTGTTTTTATACCACGTGCGATATGCCTTTACTCAGTCTCAGTGTCCAACATCCCTCCAACAACAACTGCAGTCTGCACAAAACCCTCTGCAATCCTGTGCTTCAGCACAGGCTGCCAATAAGCAACATTTTCCTGTCTCACTCCCACATGGCAATGCTTGGAGGTGATTGGTGGACAGCGCCAGGGAACAATTTTCTAGACACCTATTGGACAAAGGGAGGTGCTAACTGTTTTGAAACGAAGGTATCAGAAGCATTGGAAGGCACCAAGTCTGCTCCAGGGTGGGGGAGCGATGCCTTAAGACATTTACCAGGCTAAAACAAACCGCAGAGGGGGTTGGGGCATACAAATTTGATCGATTATGATGTGTTTTAATAAAGGCCAACAAGCCAAGTGAACTAAAAAGCTGAAATAATTTACCCTGAGAAGTACTCCCCCCAGTAACTGCCTACCCCTTGGCCTGGCCTTGGAACAGACCAGAACTGTCAAATGCTATTTCTTGCCTCAGTAACTTAAACTTCTGATGTTCTATCCATCTGACTGTCTAAATCAGTGGTCCCCAACCAGTAGCTCGTGAGCAACATGTTGCTCTCCAACCCCTTGGATGTTGCTCTCAGGGTCCTCAAAGCAGGTGCTTATTTTTGAATTACAAGCGTGAAAGCAAGTTTTAATTGTATAAAAACGAAGTATAGTGCCAAGTAGAGCCTCCTGTAGGCTGCAAGTCATGTCCGGATTGATAATTAAAATAGGCCCTGGCATTTCAGGTACACAGAGGCCCAATCAGCCCACATAGAGGCCCAAACAGCCCACTAAATACTGACTTTCTATGGCACCTTATAGCAGCCCCTCTGGCATTTGCCAGAGCCCACAGATTGCCAGTCCGGGCCTGCTGCCAGTCCACATAGGGGCTACCAAAATAGCCAATCACAGCCCTTATTTGGCATTCCAAGGGACTTTTTCATGTTTGTGTTGCTCCCCAACTATTTTTATACTTGAATGTGGCTTACGGGTAAAAAAGGTTGGGGACCCCTGGTCTAAATAGAACAGCAGGGGGGCACAGGTGCCTATTCACCATACAGGGGGGAAAAAGCTAAAACAAAAAACAACTTCCCCTGCTGCTAAATGCTTTCCTACTAAATACGGCAGCGGGCAAGTGATGTCACATACATGCACGTTATGCTATGACATCACATCCATCGTCACATGAGGGGTACTCACAGGTCCTGTGTCTAGGACAGCACCAGACCTGAATACTCTCCTGGGGGCTCCTGTTACATATTCATTTTATTAGCAGTGCCAAACTGCTGATATCATGAAAACTAAAAGCTACTGTATCTCCCACATGAAATTACAACAGAAGTGAGCTTTGTGCTATGGAATTTCTGCAGAAAATTATGCTTGCAGATATATTTTTTTGCTATTTCTGCTGCCAGGTTCTCCATACTTCAGTTATTAAGCCAAGTTTTTAATTTTTACATATTGTTGTTGGCCTTGGCATTTCTTTGATAATGTGACAGTTCCTATCAAAATGTTGGCAATTATTTTTGTGTAAACAGCTCAGCAAACACAGAAATCTTCCCAATTAAAGCTATGCTTTTAAACTGCCTTTTCCTGAATTTCATTTTTACATTTGAACTGGAGAATTTAATTGGATTAGTTCTATGGATAATATTTGAGTTATTTTAATGGTTTGATGTGTACAACAGGAAGGGCTGGGGGTTAAATATCTAGACCTAATGCATCTCAAAAGCAAACATTCTTGGATTAGAGAGTACTGGGAAATGGCACAAAAAATATGCGCCTGTTTATTAAAAAAAATGTCTGAAGTACATTTCTCTATTAGTAGAAAACATGTGTGAGAGCAAGTCATTTTGCATTAGTAGAGTTCCATTGCACAGAAAATGTATGTATGTATAAATAAGGAAACACTTTTTGTGCCAATAAAAAAAACATGGGTCATTGGCACACCACATATCACTGTGCACTTCTCCTCAAGGTGCAATTTCAAGTCTCTTGACTAAGATGTACATTTTCAGATATGAAGTGGATAGATAGAACCTCAGGCGTTCCATGACTATATAAAACCACGAGGATAAAGGCTGAGTGCTTTTATAAAGGTCATGGAACTCCGAGGTTACTTCTAATAGGCTCATATTTTCCAAAAAGGGGTACTTTATTTATAATAATAAATATTTATTCTTGTGTATTAAATATATATTATAGTTTCCTATAAAAATCGTATTCAGAAGCAATTTATTTGTGTTAACTTTTATCTATGCAGACTCTGTTTGACTCCTGGTGTTTATAAAAAATGTTCTGTTTCTGCAGCATGTGTTTCTTCCTCACAGGAACATTGTACTCTCAGCAAAAGATCCTGCATTGTAAGTATAAAAATCAGGCACTTGGAGTGAAAAGATCAGCTATTGGAATATTATAAGCCTACACATTTTGGTAGTCATTACAGATGTTTACTTAATCTAGAAGTTACCAAATTTAATTTTATTCTGATTTTATATTGAATCTAACAAGTACAAAGTCTGCCTGTATTACAAGTGTTGGACTTGCAAAGCATATGAAAGTCCAGCTGCAAAACAATGTTAAAACAAGCATTTTGGGGAAAAAAATCCAGTGAATCAAAATTGAGCAGCTGCTAAAATTTAAGTGAGTGGTGCTTGTATCTCTAGACATCCACATAGCCTTCCCTCAATAAATAAAGCTACTGCCATGCTGACTGGTTTCTTAACTAACAGTACTACCAAAAGTTCAGTTTAAAGGAGAATTCAACCCCCTAGGCACAAAAATCCCTCCCCCCTCCCCTGCGTAGGCCCCCCTCCCTCCTCCGGCCTACCCCCCCCGGGCAAATGCCCCTAATTTGTTACTTACCCCTCCTTCTAGGTACTCTCAGCAGAGTTCATGGCAGCCATCTTCTCCCGAGCGCTCTTCTTCCTGTATTCAGCGGCATTTGGTGGCGCATGCGCAGTAGGAGGCATTTACCGGTAAGGATCTACTACACATGCGCCCGAAAGTCACGAAGTTTCCTATTTCTTTTTCGGAAACGTGACTTTTAGGCGCATGTGCAGTAGATCCTTATCGGTAAATGCTTCCTACTGCACATGCGCCACCAAACGCCGCTGAATACAGGAAGAAGATGGCTGCCGTGAACTCCGCTGAAGAGGACCTAGAAGGAGGGGTGAGTAACAAATTAGGGGCCTACATCCTTGCAGTAGTCTCTGTCCACCCTCTCTCAGTGAAAGTGAAAGCAGGAATGGGTGTGAGCACATGGCTCGCCTATATATATCCAAAGGTTGTGCAACGGTGACACCTAGTGACACCCTCCAGGAAGTGACAGACATGCTGCAAAGGGACAAGGGCTCCAGACCCTCCCAAGACTATAGGAGACCCTGTAGCTGCACAGGCAAGGGATTTCTACCATCTGGTTCAGACCGTAGGGGAATTAACCCTACATGACCCTACATATGTATACATATATATATTTATTTTCTTTTCATTTATATATTTTTTTATTTCAATTAAAAACTGACAGTACTTCCTTAACCCTGATGCTGGGCTGTGCAGGTGCATTAGTAACTCCTAACAAGAATATAGGTACACAATATTAACAGCTGCTGTTACCAAAACGTGAAGGTTATGGACTGAATAGACTTAAAATAATATTTCGTTTTATTTGCTTGATGCAAATATTAAGATACGACTACATAATATCTGTCCTTGGGCTTTAATAGTTTCAATTTACTGTAGGTGCTAAAGGGCTTGCTTCCTTATTCTGTGATGTAATCAAATGCCATTGTCATTTATTTTCCCTAGAAACTGTAATTGTTCTTCCTTTTTTATCAACTTTTCTTTTTCTAGTGTTTTCATGGTTTGCTGTGTTCACCTCGTACAGGAAATAAAGAAGCAGTCTGGTTGATTCATGTCACTTGTGCTACCAGCTACTTGCTGGTCATGGCTAAGCAGCTGCTCATTGTTGTCATGTATTTAGGAGTCCTGACTGGAACCTCTGAGAAATGTTTAAAAATATATTTGAGCAAATGGAAAAATGAATCTTTATCAGTCTCCCTACTGTATGTTTGTACATCTGTTGGATGTTATTGTCTGGTTATTGGCTGCCATCATGTGGACAGCCTACTGAACCAACTCACACCGTACCCAGCGCTGTTGCTACTAATCAGTTTAGTCTGGTAAACAGGAAATGTTTGGTTTATTCTGCACATATGTTGCTTGAATTAACCAAATCAAATCCAGAATGTGTACATTTATGTAACATTTCATATAACGTAAAAGCCGTAAGGAAGAAATCTTTTAACAAATGTTTCTTGTTATAAATTGGAACAAAAAAAAAAGAACAAAATTAAATCAATGTGGTACAAATTACCTTCTGGGGACTAAATGAGATCATGCTATCATTAATCTGTTTTAACATGCTTTTGTGAAAGGTTTTCATGTCAAACAAATTGCTTATTCCAAAAAGAAGATAAGGAAATGCAGGACATGGGGGTTCATCGTGGGGCAACTTCGGCGACTTCAGAAATCGAAGCGCCGCGAGTGCATTAGCGCAGGCGATTCTTCATTCAAGCATACGGAAGGCAGTTCGGGGAGATTGTGGCCACACAGAAGAGGCGATTAGTCGCCAGGCGACTAAATCTCCACGAATCTGCTCATCTGCCCCAACCCTTAACCATTTGTTTCTTTAGTAATGTACAAATATCATGTGCATTTTCAACTGTGCTAATAAACTGAACTATTTTGACAGATTGAACCAATGATTCAGAAGGTTAATGAAAACTTGGTCCGTCATATTTTACTATATGAATGCGACAGAAATGTCAATGACAGTCTATTGGATTATGGCCATGAATGCTACCACCCTAACATGGCGGATGTTTTTAATACTTGTTAAAGTTTTCTCACAAGGAAACTTCGGGAGTCTTCCTCTACGGGTTCAACCAGGTCCAGACTGGGATTCCAAATAGTACACAAAGGCTTGGGCCTCCTATAAACTCAATAAATAGTGACTGTCTATAGCATCTTACGGCAGCCCCTTTGGCACCCAGTACCCATAGATTGTGTGTATCTGTCTGCACACCTGTACATTAATGCATACGCTCAGCTCATATAATTGTAAATGCACCCCAGAAAGGCTTGGAGTGTCTTTAATAAAAGTTTTGTATTTGTTTTATAGGGCCTCATGTTTCCATCGCACACTGGCTTATCAGCTGGTATGCCAACAGATCCTAAATATGTTCTTATGGAAATACATTATGATAATCCATCACAACAACAAGGTTTGTAATCTTTACAGGGCCTCAGTAATCAGTATCAAGTAACCCTTCATAAATGCATTATAGTGATTATTGCAGCGATCTTTGGCAAATAGTGAATTATCTGTAATATTACAGTCATGTCCCCTGCTAAATTTTAGACTATGTGTCACGGTCGGCACCCTATACCAGAACAGAAGCCAAGCACCCTGGTCTCGGCTCGACTTCACCAGTTAAGTGACCGCCTTTGGCCTCGGGAGGAGCCCTCAGCTTACTCAGATGCCACCTGGACTTAACGAGAGGTGCAAGGCGTAAGTTCTGTCAGGCAATGGGGAACAACTGTTTACAAGGATACTGGAAGATAGGAAGCCACCAGGAACCGGCAGGCCGGGCCAGCACAAGCAGGTAGAATAATCAGACAGGCCAAAATCAGGATAGAGATAGCGTAGAATGTTCAATGGACAGGCAGAGGTCAGGATTGGAGATGTCAGAATAGTCACAGACTGGCAGGATCAAGATTGGAGAGTTCGGAGTTAACAGACAGGCAAAGGTCAGGATTAGAGAGATCAGCGTAGTAAATCAGGCAGGCAAGGGTCAAACACAGTAGATAAATCAGGAATCTCAAGGATAAGCACCCAGGAACAAGCTAATATGAACCTAACAACGGGCAACTTGCTGAAACCTAAATTCCCCTTAAATACATTTGAATTTGGCGCCATTGCGCGCTGACGTCACACGCCAGCGTCACTGCGCCTTTAAGAAACGAGCGTGTGCGGCGCGTGTGCCTTAGGGGAAACCAGCACCAGGAAGAGAGAAGGAGCTGCGCAGCGGGCGTCCACGCCGAAGGAGCGGCGGTGGACCCCGCTGCCCACTAAACCACCAGGGTAAGTCCTGACACTGGGGCTCATTTATCAACACTGGGCAAATTTGCCCATGAGCAGTTACCTATAGCAACCAATCACTGATTAGCTTTTTAAACCCAGCTGCAAGTAGAACAATGAATGAAGCAATCGGATTGGTTGCCATGGGTTACTGCCCATGGGCAAATTTGCCCAGTGTTGATAAATGACCCCCACTATGTTTTATTCCATCATCACATCAGTCAGTGGACTAAGCAAATTTAGAGGAGATAAGGATATCAGGTCAATACCATGTTGCCATTAAGTTTCAATAAATTTGCTTATCTTTCAGGATTAACAGGTAATTCTGGCATTCGTGTGCACTACACTCACCACGTAAGAAAATATGATGGTGGTGTTTTAGAGACTGGCATTTGGGTCAGTCTCTATCACATGATACCACCAGGTATGGCTGAATTCACCTCAGAAGGACACTGCTCTATAGAATGCTTGCAAAAGGTGTGTCAATCCTTTGCCATCTAATACAATACAAACCATACAGATATTTTTTCTTCATTTTATTATCAGCCACATTACCATTGCAGAATGTGCTTTAAGGGCAATACTGCCAAAGTAAAGAACAAATTGAAAAAGTTCTGTTGTTATCATTTATTGTAAATTAACAGCATTCATGTAAAAATTAAATGATATGTAAAAATTGGCAGCACTCATCAACAGATTTTACACACATTTTTTTAAAGCTGTATAAATAAAGTGAGTATTCTGTATTTTATTATATACAATATCATTTAGTTCTGTCATCATCTGCTGCGTTCTCTGTCTTCAAGAATTTTGTTTCCTCTACAATAGCACAGCAAAAACAGTATGCATTAGTAATAAAATAGCATTGAGTATAACATTTGGAATATCCTGTATAACAGCTGGAAATAGCAAACCAAGTCATTTACCTTCCAAACAGAGAGACAAAAAGTTTCTGACGTCCCATTTAATTCGGTATTTCTTACTTTCCAGCAATACTGGAAAAGTTGGAATTGAAAAGGTATAGCATGCTGTAAAACTTACTGGGGCTAAATTGTACACTGGACAAATTTGCACTTGGGCAATAACTCATAGCAATCAAACAATGATTAGCTTTCTTGAGTCAGAACAATGAAAGGAAACATCTGATTGGTAGCCATGGATAATGGCCAAGGTGCAAATGTGCCCAGGGTTTATAAATGAGCACCACTAAGCAGTTGTGTTCTCCACAAAGGAGAATGCAGTGTTTCTTATTTCCCCAGGCAAATCCCACAAGTCCAGGGATCCTCAACCTTTTTACCCATGAGCCACAATAAAATGTAAAAAAAAGTTGGGAAGCAATGCAAGCATACAAAAAGTTCCTGATGGTGCCCGTTATGGACTGTGATTGGTAGCTCCATTTGTACTGTCAGCCTACAGGAGGCTCTGTATGGCAGTACCCATGGTTTTTATACAACCAAAATTTGCCTCCAAGCCAGAAAATTAAAAATAAGCACCTGCTTTGAGGTCACTGGCAGCAACAGCCACTGGTTGTGGGTCACAGCACAAGCGTGTAGAGACTTCATTGTGTAATATGCCTTTAAGGAAACATGTATAGATATTGTTACACCGGGGGCAGACATCTGGTAGTGTGTGTAATACCCATCTGAAACTACTGTGATCTTATGATCTGCCATGAATATAATATGTACTGAGCAAAGTACTCTTTCTATAATTATTTTATTATTATCATTTAATTAATCCTTTTTTAAGAACAATTGGCTCCCAACAATGTACATATTATAGTTCTATTTGAGGACCTTTACTGTAACTATCTCAAGAGGGCTTAGCTGAGAGAGATATGCATGGAGCAGTGCTATACCTGGATATCAACAGGTGTTAAAATATACTTTTGTCCATAATGCTACAATATTTGATGTGGCATTGACACAGTGGTACAACCTTATAATTTATCGTTTTAAAATTATAATCAAGTGTACATGTGCAGTTTGAAAAAATTAAATGTTGAGCCTTCAGTCATGACTGTCAGGCAGAATCAGGATAAGAAAATCTGCAGTATTAACCCAGTGGTATTTTTACCTCCACAGGCTCTAAGCCAGTGATCCCCAACCAGTAGCTCGTGAGCAACATGTTACTCTCCAACCCACTCGGATGTTGCTCCCAATGGCCTTAAAACAGGTGCTTATTATTGAATTCCAGACTTGGAGGCAAAATTTGGTTGTACTGCCAAACAGAGCCTCAATGTAGGTTGACAATCTACATAGGGGCTACCAAATGGCCAATCACAGCACTTATTTGGCACCCCAAGAACATTTTTCATGCTTGTGTTGCTCCTGAACTCTCTTTACTTTTGAATGTTGCTCACGGGTTAAAAAGGTTGGGGATCTCTGCTCTAAGCTCTGAAAACCCAGAAGGGATTCATGTGTTTGCTGTTCTTCTACATTCACACTTGGCCGGCAAAGCCATCTGGGCCAGACATTACAGGAAAGGGGAAGAACTGAACTGCCTACAACACAGAGTTTCAGGAGTTCTAATAGTTAGAAGAAAAAAGGACCATTGTACCAGTAGAACACTAATCTATTTTCTCCTTTTGGGCCCACATAAATCAGGCATGATGCTATCTAATCATTCTGTTACAGTTAGCAAGGCAAAAAAAGAACACTCACCATGATTATTTAATACTTAAAGGAAAACTATACCCCCCAAACAATGTAGGTCTCTATAAAAAGATATTGCATAAAACAGCTCATATGTAAAACCCTGCTTCATGTAAATGAACCATTTTCATAATAATACTCTTTTCTAGTAGTATGTGCCATTGGGTAATCATAAATAGAAAATTGCCATTTTAAAATCCCCCTGGGATCGTAGAATTCACTGTACTCACAAACAAACCAAACAAACCATACATGTTAGGTCACATGAGACAATTAATATACAGAGTTGTGTCTTTTCCTTCAACACTTCTTCCTGTTACAGTTAGAGTTGCAGTATTTCTGGTCAGGTGATCTCTGAGGCAACACACAGACCATCACAAAATGGTGGTTCAAGGAAAAAGATGTATAAGGGAAATATTTACTTAAATATATATTCCAGTTTGGTGAGATTCTTTAATATGCCACTTAATATGATATGAACTATCTGTTGCTTAAGTGTTCATTTTGGGGGTATCGTTTTCCTTTAAGGGACACTTTTCATTTCAATTATACATTGTATGTCTTTTAATAATCACTGCTTCTTTTATCTGTTTGTACTTTAACCCACACCAACATACACATATTTATTAATAATAAATAAAAGGGTGGTTCACCTTTAAGTTAACTTTTAGTAAGTTATAGCGTGACCAATTCTAAGCAACATTTAAAATGGTCTTCATTAGTTATTTTTTACAGTTTTTTTAATTATTTGCACTTCTCCTTCTAACTCTTTCCAGCTTTCATGTGGGGGTCACTGTCCTCATCTAAAAAACTTATGCTCTGTAAGGTTACACATTTATTGTTATTGCTACTTTTTATTACTCATCTTTCTATTCAGACCCTCTCCTATTCATATTCCAGTCTCTTAATTAAATTAATGCATGGTTGCTAGGGTAAATTGGTCCCTAGAAACCAGATTGCTGAAATGGCAAATTGGAGAGCTGCTGAATAAAAAGCTAAATAACTCAAAAAACAAAAGTAATAATAAATAAAAACCAATTGCAAATTGTCTCAGAATATTATACGAAAAGTTAACTCAAACAGTGAACAACCCCGTTGAGTGCAGAGTTTTTAAGTAGCCCAAATTGATGATCCCAGCAAATTATAGTAGAGGAACTGTCACGCACAGATAATATAGGACAGTTGATTGGCACATATTATAACACCCATGTAGCCCCCATGTTTTTTTACTAAACACATTTGTTAATAACACTCCCCCAGCACAATCCCTCATTGAAATTTTTAAAAAGAGCAAATAGATTTTTCAATATTTAATTTTAAAAATCTGACATGGGGCTAGACATGTTGTTAGTTCCCATGTGCCCTCTGATAAAAGTCAGTCACTCTTTACTGCTGTACTGCAAGTTACAGTGTTATCACCCCCTTCCACTGTGAAGGGCTGGCTCTTTCAGAAAGCACATGACCAGGCACAATGACCTGAGATGACTGCCTAGTGCCTACACACCAATATTACAACTAAAAAATACATTTATTGGTTCAAGAAAAACATTTTAAATGGAAGAATTAATTATGTGCAATGTACACAGTGTAATTTAGCAATACAAACTGTACCATAATAACCATGACAGAATCCCTTTAACCCCAGGGTACTCACCTAAGAAGCACTACAGCCCTGGGGTAAACTGAGCTTTGATTTTCAATCGGGCACAAGGAGCAGAGTATAGTTTCAGTGGGTGCAGCTAGCCTTGCCCAATGCAGGCTGTGCCTCCTGTGCTCCCTTACTTGTGCATCTAAATTATATACACATTAGGGGGCAAGTATGTTTCCTCCTTAATGCTGGCAATGATCTAAGGGGAACGCTGCAGGTTTTTGCTCTCTGAAAAGGAGTTCAGAGGCCTATGGCGATTCTTCAAATGCCCCATGCAAACTGTACAACAATAGCTGATTGCAGCCCTTTTTTGCAGTTTGTACACTACATGGGGCATTTTAAATAACCCCTGTCATGACTGAATTTAAATTGTCCTTCAAACTATGTACAATTGAAATTCAAAAAATGATTCTTCTTACTCGGCACATTTCCACTGATAATTTTACAAATGAAGCTGAACTCAGTTATCCATAATCAGACTTAATTACGTACTTTAGGGGGCATATTTATTATGCTGTATAAAATGAAATTAACCACAAAAAACGGTGTAAAAAGCTGTGTAAAATAAATGCCGAATTTATCAAGGTGTGTGTAGTTTTACGCCATGCAAGTGCCAGATTTGCAACCACTATTTTACACTGCTTCCAGCGGAAGTCACTGCATACACATTTTATGCCATTTACACCACAGCAAAGCCTGGTGATGTGTGGTGTATTATGCCAATGGTTTTTTTTTTACACAGCATAATAAATATGCCCCTAGGAGTAAGCTCTATAAGCTTCTAAGTCAAAACTAACTGATTTCAATCTAACTGTATCTAACAGGGTGGGCTAAGCACTAGAGATGAAATGTGCCTATCTTTCTTGCTTTGTTACCCCAAAATTAATCTTGCCCGATGTGAAAGCATTCCAGAGATTCAACAGCAGCTACAATTTATTGGGGTGAAGGCGATATACCAGCCTGTCACATGAGTAATTACAGGACTGTGTGGATATTAGAAAATTGCTTAAAAACATGTTGCCTGAGCATGACATACAACTGAGACCTTGTAGTGATTATTCAAAATATTTAGGGGCATGTTTACTAACATTGGAGATAAATATCTGGAGAAATTTCTGGAGATGTTGCCCATGGCAACCAATCAGCAATTAGATTTAAACAGCCACAGCCAAGTTAGAAAACAAAAGCAAAGATCTGATTGGTTGCTATGGGCAACATCTCCAGAAATCTCTCCAGATATTTATCTCCAATGTTAGTAAACATGCCCCTTACTGTTAAAGCCGGTTATTTCCTGAGGACATTTGAGTCTAGCTAGAGCAGCATTATTGCAGTGTTCTGTTTGCTATATTTTTGTGAACTGCTGCCAGGAAAGCTTGTTTATAAAAAGCTGAAGTGCTAAAGGAAAATATCTCTGAAATATAAGGATAAGTGCATGTTGCCTCCACGTGTGTCATCGAAAAGATAGCAATGTGACACAGAATGTAGCTTTTTAACTGGGTGTAACACAGTCTGCACTGGTTCTAATGGCAGTCTTCATGTGAATGCAAAAATGCCAGAAAAGTCACCAAGAAAAAATGTGCAGCAAAAATGATGATGAAAAATGATTTAATAAACAGGGTCGCTCCTGCCATGAGGTAAGGTGACAACCTTGTCTCAGTTGGCAGTGAGTGGCCAGTTACCAAGGGCAGCAAAAAGCTGCCTCTGGCAACTTTAAAAAACACATTTTTGTTTTTTATAAACAGAAATTCATCTCCACTAGTGCAGAGCACTCTAAAGCACTTCCTGTACTAGCTATAAAGCCCCCCTTGACACGATATGACGCTACAGTTTTAAGCACGGAGCCAGAGAGGAGGGGTGACATTGGGGCAGCCACTTCAGGTGGCAGCAGGATCACCTTGTTAATAAGGTGTGCAAGATTACACAGTACACACAGCCTTCATGCAGCTCGGTGCCTTTTTGACCTCGGTGGTGTCTAGCCCACAATGAGGCACACACAAAGGGATCCTCCCGACAGCAGTTTATAAGGAAATTACTAGCCCTGACCCTGTCACATTGGTACTGACTAAAGGGAAATGCCACTGGGGTGCTGGCTCCTCTTCAGAGACCAAACTGCTTTTCTAGCTATCCCACTCTTAACTTTTGCCTAGTGAATTGAGCTACACATAACCTACCCTAACTAAATACTACAGGCATGAGACCTGTTATTCAGAATGCTCAGGAATCCAGGAAGTCTATAGGAGATGGCCATCACATAATTCCGAGCTTTCTGGATAACGGATTTCAGGATAACATATCCTATACCTTTACCAATATGCAACTGGCTGTCACCTTTTGCACTTTTGAGCACTTTTATGAGATTAGTATCATTGACTTTATGCATTTACCCCAAATATCACCCAAAGAGACCTGGGTTCACACCTCACTTCTTCATATAATCTTTCCAGGACAATCTCCCTTCCTAAATGGCCTACTAGGAACATCCATAAGGGAATAGCCTTTCCCAGATAGCAATTTGGAGGCAGTGCCAGCCCTGAAAACTCATGCTAAATATTTAGTAAAGATTATAACTGTCTAAAATAATTATTCTGTTTCATGCTATGATTTTTTTTTTTTATTCTAATTTGTTTGCACATTAATTCATTTGTGCTTGTTTTACTCTTTTGTCTCTAAGTTCTTGGCCATTTATAATCAAGAGCCCAAAGGAAACTCCTTCAAATTCCAATAAACGTGAGATGTTCTAAACATGAAAGCAATAAATGGATGGTAGTAACCAACTTTTCTTAATGGGCAAGTAAACCCCAAAATAAAAAAATCCTAATACAAGAAAACATAATTATAAGCAACTTTCCACTACACATTTATTAAAAGTTTTCAGTGGTTTTAAAGTTATTTGTAAAAACAATTGCTGTTGAAAGCAGAATTGTTTATCTCCTGGTTGCTACTTTTTAAACAATGTTGCAAAAGTCTTAGTTCCCCAGCAAAGACTGTCAATCAGCTGGATTGTCGTATCAACAGTCTGAGACATCAGGGCAGAGAATAGAAAGGGACAGACAAACACTGCTCTCAATTTTAACTGGTTTCAAAACATCAGCATATATTGGGCAGAGTTATGAATGAACTAATTTTTACAAGTGTACAAATTGTAGTTCCCTCTCAAAATGATTTGCACATCTACCTCCATTCTTGGAATAATTGGGGGGGGGTTGAATCTCTATAACAGTTTAGTATTGCCAGTTTAAACTTTCATCAGTCTGCCCCTAAACAAATTAAGATAAAAAGTGCAAATTTCAGATATGCTCATTTCAGCCAAACCTCAATTTTACATTTCCACATTTTAAGTTTCCCACATTTTACAACAATTTATAATGTATTTCAATGGGTGCATTTCACATATTTGACACCATGTATTCCTGCTTTTTTTCAATAAAATTATTCCTGGTATTCCTATAATTTACTGTACAGATCAATCTTCCCCTCTGATTTCTTAGCTACAAGTCCCAGAAGTATTTGAATTCCAGGTTCAAACAATTGGAACAAGGTTGAACCTAAGATGATAAAAAAACTTCTGAACTATAAGGTTCCCCCTGTATCCTCAAACAATTCTCCTTAGAAAGAGCTTTTTAAAAGAACACATAATAGGTGGGTAAATGGCATCAATACCCAACATAATTCTGGATCTAATATAAATCCCCAAAAAGCATGAGGCCAAAGGCTGAGTGTTTTTAAACAGGTCATGGAACTCCAAGATGACTTCTAATATCCTAATATTTTTCAACAGGGGGTACTTATTATAATACACAAGTCTCAGTATGTCATGTAACAAATTACATCACTAAGCTCCAATGACATAACTAAGCACTGCTTTTAAAGATCAGATTGTAGACAACCATTTGTGCAGACTCCTGTCTGGATTTCTGATTTTGGAAATCTGGGCAGGCATTTTTGAACTAGGCAACAAGTGGCAATCCTCCACACACAGTGGGGTATATTCATCAAAGAGCAAAGTTAGAGATCGCCACAGTCTGCTAGAGTGAAATTCCACCACTCTTCATTCATTTCTATGGGATTTTGAAAGTCGTATTTATCAAAGGACGAATTTTCACTTTCACCCATTAATAAATACTCTTTTAAAAATCCGATAGAATTGAATGGAGAGTGGCAGAATTTCACTCTAGGGGACAGTAGTGACCTCTAACTTCACTCTTTGATAAATATACCCCACTGTGTCATATGACTAGACTGAGGCTCAGAAGAGAAACCCAGTTTCAGACTGCTGCCAGAAAGACCTGCAATGTTATTGGTAGAGACAGAGTGTTGTCTATTATTTTAATCTTGAAAATCTATGGCTTTTGTTATTCTTTGCATTAAAAAGGGCAAACAAAGAGACTTACGATACTCACTGTTTACTGTCAGGCCACACTGGGCATTTTGGGGAGATTTGGTCGCCTGGCGACCAATCTCCCCAAACGCCTTTCCTCACTCTGCGCCGGCTGGAATGAAAAAACGCCAGTGCTAATCACACGCGGCGATTCGTTTTCTGAAGTCGCCCGAAGTTGCCTCATGAGGAAACTTCGGAAACCGAATCACCGTGTGTTTTTTCATTTTAGGTGGCGCAGAGTGAGGGAAGCGTTTGGGGAGCTTGGTCACCGTAAAAACGAGGCGATTAGTCGCCAGGCGACCAAATCTCCCCAAAACGCCCAGTGTGGCCTGACCCTTAGAGGTACATAATTAGATTACCATTATACAATCCCTCCCTTCACCCATTGTCGTGAATACTTTGTTAGCAGGAGTCCATTATGCACGGTAATTATCTGTGCACTGGTTGTCTAATTACCTGCCTCACAAAGACCAAACATAGAGTAGCATCAATTTCCCTGTACTTTTTGGGATTAAATACAATATGTTTTTGGTACATGTCATATTCATTGTACACTTTTTGAATAAGGAGTATACTGCCCCTTCCGACACCATTATGGGGACCTGGGGCACTTGTACTTGAGGGAAAATTCCTTGCCCCCCCCCCATGAATGTGTATGTCAGATATATGTCTAACATCTCATCTCAAAACCAAAGGTATTTAAAGAAACGTGGTCCTCCTTTTATACTTATGAAATGTTATTGTTAATATGTTGTGATACAAGTATTTATTCCACAAGAACAGGTATATTGGACAGTTGTGTTGGGTCAAGCATATCTTGCAGTAGGCATTCCAGTTCACAGGGACACTATCAGTAATCATGGGACCGCATACTGCTAGGATAATATGCCCCTTCACAACAGTGGGCCCAATTACTAGTCTGTTGGTCACTTGGGCCCCCTTTGTGGTGGTACAGTCAAAACAATCCATGATCCACCAAAACCCTAGCCACTGTCCCAAATGCTATCTTCCCTTTGCAACACAGGAACTGCACTTTTATTTATTTTAGGCCCCCTGGCTATGGGGACCTTGACTAGCACACCCCCTGTATCCCCTCTTTTAGCAGACCTGCCAAGTCAAGTGACAATCAGTAGTGTTGGATAAGATTAGGCCATTTGAGACTCAGCATAGTTCTTCCATTTTCATCTCAGCAAAACCATTCTGTATAGCTCTTTCTTTGTGCATATATATGGGCATTAGCAAGCTAAAACTGGAAAGGGCTAAACTGTTGCCACAATCTACAAAGCACAGAATACCGTAGTCAAGAATTTCATTGTACACTGTAGCATTAAAGGAACAGTAACATCAAAAAATAAAAGTGGTTTAAAGTAATGAAAATATAATGCAGTGTTGCCCTGCACTGGTAAAACTGCTGTGTTTGCTTAAGAAACACTACTATTGTTTATATAAATGAGCTACTGTGTAGCAATGGGGGCAGCCATTCAAAGGAGAAAAGGCTCAGGTTACACAGCAGATAGCAAATAAGCTCTGTCTGTCTAAGGGTGTTATCTGTTATCCATTAGTTAACCTGTGCCATATAGCCGTTTTTCAATTTCCGCCATTGCTCCACAGCAGCTAGTTTATATGAACTATATTAGTGTTTCTGAAGCAAACAGATTCGTTTTACCAGTGCAGGGCAACACTACATGATATTTTCATTACTTTAAAACACTTACATTTTTTGGTGTTACTGTTCCTTTAAGGTTTGCTTTTCAGCTGAAAACAGAGGTCCTAGACTAAACTATAGAAAGTGAATAGTTATTTTATTAACATTGCTTCCAAAGATAGTTTGAACCCCAAGAGTAAATTCCAACCGAGAATGTGCAATTTTAAAATATAGTGTTAGAATATAAAGTGCCTGAATACCCTTGGGCATATAAGGGCTCATTTACAACCCAGAGGGCAGGCAGACAGCAAGGTGAAAAAAAGGCACAAACTGCCCTACTTATGAGCATCCACTGGACAGGTTTTTGCACTCCAGAGCACAATGACCTGCACATCCTCATTGAGCACCGGCAGTGGTATAGTGCCCTGTCTGCAGCACTAAGCCTTGCACCTTAAAGGAAAACTATACCCCCCAAACAATGTAGGTCTCTATTAAAAGATACTGAGTAAAACAGCTCATGTGTAAAACCCTGCTTCATGTAAATGAACCATTAGCATAATAATATACTTTTTTAGTAGTATGTGCCATTGGGTAATCATAAATAGAAAATTGCCATTTTAAAAAATAAGGGCCGCCCCCTGAGATCGTAAGATTCACTGTGCACACATACAAACCACATGTAAGGTCACATGAGCCAATTAACAGACAGAGTTCTGCCTTTTGCTTCCTCACTTCTTCCTGTTACAGTTAGTGTTGTAGTATTTCTGGTCAGGTGATCTCTGAGGCAGTATAGATAGAGTCACGAAATGGTGGTTCAAGGCAAGAGATGTAAAAGGGCAAGATTTATGTAAATATATATTCCAGTTTGGTAAGATTCTTTAATATGTCATTCAATTTGATATAAACTATCTGTTGCTTAAGTATTCATTTTGGGGGTATAGTTTTCCTTTAAACTGGATTCAGCACAGAGGAGGCTGTGCTGGAATCCCCTGCCAGTGTCCTGCTAAAAAATTCACCAGCCCAGGTTAAATTTCTATAAGCTTTGTGCCTCCATCTTTTGACTCTTCCTTGCACTCCTTTTGGGTGTCCTGTACCATGGGCATGAGTACCACTGCGTGCATGTGTATCGCCCAGACAGCCACAAGAGAATTCTGGAAAGAGATAGTACAGGTATGAGACCTGAGGTTTTCTAGATAAGGGGCCTTTCCATAGTTTGGATCTCCATACATTAAGGGGCAGATTTATTACAGACCAAATTGTGTTTTCCACAAAATTCGAGTTTTCAGGGTTTTTTTGTCAAAAAGCTATTTTTTGGGTTATTAACAGCGAACTCCTGAATTGAGTTTTTTCCATTTGAGTTTTTTCTTAAATAAGAAAGCATTCGAGTTGTGAGTTCATTGGTGTGTATCCAATAAGGATCAACTATATCTGATCAAGCACAAGTATGGTTTTATTATTACAGAGAAAAAGGAAATCATTTTTAAAAAATGTAATTATTTGACGAAAATGGAGTCTGTGGGAGACTGGTTTCCGTAAATGGGATCTTTCTGTACAACAGGTTTCAGGATAATGGATTCCATACCAGATACCTGTGTGTGTATATCGCAGCGCAGTACTCTTAGGCATGGCTAACTCAGGAACCATCGACTGCAAATAGTTTAATCAAATGAATTGTTTGCAGTAATCTGTACCTGCAGTCCAGATCCCTACCAGGAAAAAAATTAAAAATAGACTTTCTTTCAAGCTGCAAATAGACAAACACTGCCTGGTAGTTATGTAATGTATAGTCTTTAAAGACATTTATGACTTGTTCACAACTAAGCAGCTGTACTGTATGTATGTTAACATTTTGCATTTTTTTTCTAGGTTGATGGCATGGTTGTATCACCGCCTCAAGTGAAACAGATATATCAGTTGGAAAAATTTGTCTGTCTCTCACTGTCATCTTGTCTGAACTCCAGTGGGTTCATGTGCTTAGCTGTAATTATATGTTATATACATGCTTAATATACGGCTGGGAGCACACCGCCCCTAAATTTTTGCTGCCATAGGCACAGGCCTTTGTGGCCTCACTACAAATCCGGGCCTGCTCATTCTGTACATTACTTATGTTCACTCCTCTGGTTCCAAGACACAGAATCTTCAGGAGCCATGAAGAAGTGTATTTACCCTGTCTGACCCAACACTAACCTGCAATGGTAGGCCCAATTTCAACCCAAATCCACCTAACCAGCAGCTTCAACCTGTACATCACTGGTGAACGTCTATGTGCTAAAAGATTGTTTCACCACTAATATGGATTTTCATAGCTTAGTTAGGAAGGTACTGTACACTATTCCATAGAAAAAATAAAATCATTACAAAAAAAATTAGGTATGCTTAAAATGTCCTTTCGATCATTTGGAGCCTTCTGGATATCAAATTTCTGCATAAGTGATCCCCTACACCAAACATTACCATCTGAAAAATAGGCATTGCCATGTAACAGCCAGTTTATTTATGGTACTGTATATTCATATTAGACAATATTGTAGAACTCACTGTTTAAAATGTCTTCGTAAAATGCAGAAGTCTATTGGAGGTATTCTAAAGAATGTCTACCAATGCTTTTTACTTGGGATTTTAAACAGCGACTTTCACTGCTTAATTTCCATTGGATTTAATGGATTATGGGAGGTCCGAGGAACTGTAACAAGATGGCATAAGGTATGACATTGAGGTGGCGTAAAAGAATATGCATCTCTATCAATACCACAACCAGTTTTTTTTATTAATGGATGATTTTCATGATAGATTGCAGCAAATGCCAGAATAAGTACACAACTTAAAAAGACGCCATTTATTTGACACAGTATTTCCAGCTAAAATAATTTTACATGGTTTTATTAATAGGTCCCATAATTATAAATGGTCAGGCTTAGCTGGTAATTGGCCTTGCAACTTGGTAAATTAACTCAATATGGATGCAAATTTCAGTGATTGTTAACCTGTGGGGAGAATTTGTATATGCTGTTATACTCCAGAAGGTGGAAGAACACACTAGAATTTCATGTTGAGCTTGTATGCTGTTTATATTTTATTATTTTATATTTTATTTTTATATTTGATATTGTTGGAACTATGGCTTATATTTTAAGGTTTGTGTATATCTGTAACCATGTTATAAACAAAGGCCCTTGCCCAAAGGTTTGTCCTGAAAGGGTGGCTTGAAGTAAAAAGGCAGACAACTACTTTTGCCTTTAATTGCATGTTCCATTATAATGAAATCGTTATCAACTTCAATGGTCAGTGGTTTGTATAGACCAGTAAAGGTCCTGTAATTACTGCCTGCCTCCCACAAAAAAAGGAGATAACCTAATGGCACAATGCTTAGTAAGGGTGGTAGCAGACGTACAGTAGCTTCTAAGGGCGATTAATCTCCCCTATATGCCTTCCCGCCGGCAAGATTGTAAATCGCCAGCGGGATGGCACTCGGATCACTTCGGCTTTCCGAAGTCGCCCAAAGTTTCCTCATGAGGCAACTTCGGGCATCTTCGGAAAACGAAGAGTGCCATCCCACAGTCGATTTACATTCTAGCCGATTGGAAGGCATTTAGGGGAGATTAGTCGCCCGAAGAAGAGGCAATTTGACTCTGGGAGACTAATCTCCCCCAGTAACCTTGTCTGCCACCACCCTTATACAGGGGGGAAAAATGGTGCAGAGCTCAACTGTTATGGATGGAGCTCATTATGCTACCATTAGATATGGCAAACGTATCATAAAAAATAAAAAGGTTATTTGCAGTATAGAAAATGTCTTGTGATACCACTTGTGTCATCAGTTCCAGTCAGTTCTTTTGCCAACCTAAACATAGAGGTTTCCCTGCAATTCAAGCTTGAGTGAGAATGGAAATCATTAAGTCTGTCTGTGTTTACCCTGACTCGGTTTATACATTTGATTAAAGTAAGAAATGATCTACAGTCATTTAAGGAACTTCCCTTTACTAATCAAATAGGTTGTGCTTTAATAATTTAGGAGAAGAGAAAGATTTTAAGAAAATGTTATCATTCTACAGATGATTCAGACAAATGAACCTTGGTACTTTTAGGAGCTCAGACACATTAAAATCTTTGTTAGTCTCATGTGATACTAGGTAAATAACATTAAAAAGGATGAAAAAAGGTGGGAGAGGTTGTGGCAGTAGTAATTAGTAGTAAAAGTTCTCATATCCCTGTTTCTCTTTGGAGAAACCTGTATAAATCTCAAACTGAACATATAGTCCAGGTATGGGCCATGTTATCCATAATAGTAGGGGTCTAGGGTTTTCTGGATAATCCCTTAATACAGTCTGGGTAAACCATTTAAAGGGAAATACACTCCTTACAACTATAAATGCATTAATGTGTATAAGAAACAGCAATGTAATACATTCATGCAATTCATTCCTAAAAGCCTTGTTCACACAGTGATATTACATATACATAATAGACTTAAATATATTACCAAAAGAAAAATTGCAAAATTTAAGAATTGGTTAGGATAAACCATCACGGGCAGGTATTCAATCTTTATCTGTTTTCTGTATAATAGATCTTTCTGTAATTTGGATCTTCATACCTTAAGTCTACTATAAAAGCATGTAAATAAACCAATAAGCTGGTTTTGCTTCCAATAAGGATGAATTAAATCTTAGTTTGGATCAAGTACAAGGTACTGTTTTATTATTACAGAGAAAAAAGGTAATTATTTAGAAAATTTGGATTATTTGGATAAAATGGAGTCTATGGGAGATGGCCTTTCTGTAATTCAGAGCTTTCAGGATAACAGATCCCATACCTGCATAGTATGGCAATTCCCTCAGTCACATTACAGTAGTTGCATTTCTGCACAACATTGCTAGTCAGATTTGTTCAGTTAAAGCCCCATAGAGGTTTTATTATTGGGCAGTCCCACCTTATGTTTGAAAATGTTAATTTGGCTCTGCTCAGTCACCAGATCAACATTCACCATCAACAACTGAAGTTTTATTTTTCAATTTTGTCTTGGGTGTAGTACCATTAATTAACATAGTAACATAGTAAGTTAGGTTGAAAAAACACACACATCCACCAAGTCCAACCTTAAATCTGTAAAAATCCTGCCTAACTGCTAGATGAAAAAAAAACATTTGAAGCCTCTTCCATTTGCCTCAGAGAGGGAAAAAAATTCTTCCTGACATAAAATGGTAATCAGACTAGCCCCTGGATCAACTTGTACTATGAGCTATCTCCCATAACCCTGTATTCCCTCACTTACTAAAAAGCCATCCAACCCCTTCTTAAAGCTATCTAATGTATTAGCCTGTACGACTGATTCAGGGAGAGAATTCCACATCTTCACAGCTCTCACTGTAAATAAACCCTTTTGAATATTTAGATGGAACCTCCTTTCTTCTAATCGGAATGGGTGCCCTCAAATGAATTCGTTTCTTATTTGTTTCTAAATGGTTTAAGTGTATGGATAGTAAAATTGGGACTTGAATATGAAGTCCCATTATTGAGACGTTAGTGTACAGATCAGTATTCCATTCATTAAGAAAATGGAACTGAAATAAAATTCCAGTGCAAAGAAAAGAGTGCGGTATTCAGTGGAGACCTGTACTTAATGCATGCCTTGAGCAAACTGCTATTGATATAAGCATACACACAGAACAAAGAAGAAGTAAAGTCTTTAAAAAGCTTCAACACTAAGAGTCTTGGAGACTCGGGCCTACTTGGCATCTAAATATATCAAATATACCAACTACATTAATAAAGACTATATCTCGGTAGGTCCTAGGTGAAGCTATTAAAACAGTTATATGGTAGTTTTCCCCAGTGGGAACTAAACATCTATAAATACTTGATATATTTTTTCACCCAAGGGGCCCCTCCAAGTGCTGTTCTAGGTTTGTTTGTTTTTATGGGATAGAGGATTTTAACCTAAGTGGAGTGTAAATAAAATCTTCTATTAATTCGCCGACACTGAACTTTCTGGCTTTCATTTGTATGTCAGGTTTACACGAAGCATTTTTAATACACATTATAGAGAAAATAAAATATATGCAACACATTCATTGAACTTTTTCACCTTTAGTGTTTTTTTTCCTCAACCCATTTAACTTCCATGGGTTAATTGAGATCTACAAATCTCCATGAATGTCTATGTTGCATGTTTTTCAATATATCCCCACTGATATATAGAATCACAACAGATTTTAGCTATGGTGAAGTTCTACATTTAATTTGTTTGTCATTTTTGTGTTTAGAATAACTCAAAAATGTCAATTATGATGTATCTTATGATAAACAATGCAGAATACCCTTGTTATCCCTATATCGCCTTAGTGATTGCCCTGCTTGCCCTGTCCACACATCTGTCATACCCATCCCTAAAGAACATATCCAAGAGCACTGACTTAATTGCTGTGCTATAAACGGTTGGGAAGACCATGTTTAAAGACTCAGCAGCCATTATTGCTGCATATGACATTTCTCAAATTTCTAAAACCAGGTATGTATGCAAAAGCTATTTAAAGACATAGTGGGGGTCATTTATCAACACCGGGAAAATTTGCCCATGGCCAGTAACCCATGGCAACCAATCAGATTGCTGCATTCATTGTTCTACTTGCAGCTGGCTTTCAAAAGCTAATCGCTGATTGGTTGCTATAGGTAACTGCCCATGAGCAAATTTGCCCAGTGTTGATAAATGAGCCCCACTGACACCAGAAATTAAACCTTTTTTACATCTATCAAAATATTGTCTTAACATGCTATCTATAATTTGGCCATAAAAGTATTTACAGCTGCTTTTACATTACCCATCTGATCCCCCATGTTCCTCTCTGAGGGGGCTGCCATATTTGAGCTTCAGCAGTCTGTTAGCATTAGAAACTTAACTGACATGTTGAGAAGGGACAGTCAGGTTTAGGAACTTCAAGTAGCAATTACTTACAAAAGTAGCCCTATCAGTGAAAAACAATCAACATGAGATATAGGTAACGTCTGATGTACATTAATATTTTGAATATCGCTTTAAAGATAGGAAGTTTGTCTGCATTTTACAATTCTACCACGAGGTGGTAGTATAACAACGGATCATTCTCATAGTAAAATACCAGATGATGATGAGAGCTGTATGTCTTCACTTAGTTTATTGCTAAAGCAAAGCAAGGGACTTTTTTGACCATTTTGTGCTCTTTCAGTTTTGAGTTCCTTACCTTGGGGGTAATACTGTCAGTTTACCCAGGTACAAATACAAGAGTCCTCTGCACTCAACCCATTATCAATATATTAAAGACAGAGACATTTTGTGCATACTGCTACTGAAAAATGCCTTACCCTTTAAGCAAAACAGGGATTGTTTGGCCATATATTTCAATATATTTAAGCTGGCCAACTACGTCAAAGTCAGCCCATATCTGGCCAGTCCTACACTCAGCTCTCATCTGATTCATTAAGAATTCAATTGCTTCATTATACATTTTACAAAGGGACTAATGAAGCAATTGAATTCTTAACGAACCAGATGAGAGTTGAGTGTAGAACTGGCCACACCAGGGATGACTTTGATGAAGTTGGCCAGCTTAAATATATTGCAATATATGGACAAACAATCCCTGTTTTGTTTAAAGGGTAAGGCATTTTTAGTAGCTCAAGGCAGAAAATGTTTAATGTCCTTAATATATTGATAATTGGTTGAGTGCAGAGGACTCTTGTATTTGACTATGTGAATTTTGTGGTCACAACCTCATTGCACCCCCTGCTTAATGTTTTTAAAAATTTGTGGTGAGAACAACTTTCCCTTGTTTGTTATAGTTTACCCAGGTAAACCTAAGCTTTCAAAATATCCTAGAATTGTAATGCAATTCTACTTCTGTAACAAGATATAAGCTTATAAATGCCAACAGATTAATAAAAAAGTTTTTTTCCCCATATTGTAAACACATATAGTAGAAACTTAATTCATTTTATGCATGAAAATACAACTGATTTGAAAAGTCCCATGTCTTCTGAATGCAGCAATACTAAAATGTATAGTTTTATGGAGATTTCTGACTTGTATAGGTCAAAAACACCCAGCAATACACTTCCAACGTTCCAAAGTACTGCTCTAGAAATCAGCAAACTTCAGTTTTCAAGGACAAAAATTCCACTAAAAGTAGGTTTACCCTAGCAACCCATAAATTTTTGCAAAGAACAGATTCTGATGAATCCTAAATAAGTAAACTTTCTACTCCAAACTACTCAGTCAAATGCTTTCCTAAAGTTACAGGGTAATCACCTCAAAGCTTTCATTTTGCAGCATTGTATCATGTATGTACACTTCTAAAAGTTTTGTGACCGTGTGTAAGTGTGTATATACTGTAACTGTATATAAGTGTGCAGAATAAAAAAAAGAAAAAGGAATCTTTACTAAAATGTGTGTAAAAGAGTGTATTCATGTATGTAAATAAAGGCCACTTACCATACCTAGAGCAGGAGGGATTATGTCATCAATGGAGGGGGAGTTTTGAGCAGCAGGAAGTGCGTGGGCTGCGCTGGAGGAACACGGAAGTCAGCAGAACAGCAGGAGTGCAATCCGATCACATCTGCTGCTTTGAGGTCAGCCCAGTGACAATTGTGTTGAAGGACTGCCATGACAGCCTACCAGCCTCCTTGCCCAGGGGGCTGTCACTGCTGCCCATTCTTTGCAGAGGCAGATGAAGCTGCCATTGCAAAGAAAAATGCTCATCTGCATAAGAACTTACTTAGTACATTCTTGCCAGATAGAGCCCCTGCCTGCCAGCACATACACCGTACGTGCTTGGCAGCCAAAGGGTTAAATCACACCCACTTATTATTAGTGGGTGCAAATTAGATGCATATAACATTTGCACTGCTTCAACACCTCTGGTAAATGCAGCAGGCCTTGGGTTTATGTAGGGGGATGTACCTCCTTAGAGGTTACCAAGAAGTCCCATGATGATGTAAAATCCCAAGGTCACAGTATATTATTATAATTTACTCAGGGTCGGACTGGGCCAGTGGGACACTGGGGAAAAACACAGTGGGCCCTGGCCCTTGTGGATCCCACTGACCCAGACCAGCTCAGTTCTGGAACTGCTGGGCACTGCACCTTTACCGCGGCTTCGTCTAGGGAAGGATGTGTGTGTGTGTGTGCGGCCCTTTAGAGAGCAGCGTTGGTGGGTCCAGGACCCCCAACCCTACCCTGAATCTGCTTTAGTTTATGTATACAGTAATTGTCCACACACTACCATCACCGTGAAAAAAAGATAATTCAGTGCCATTATGAGTTTTGCAAAAGAACGGTCTAAAAATGTACCTTTGTCATGATAATCACACACAGTTGCCCTTACGCATTACAATTCTGTGCTATTCAGGATGTTAATAGCAGATGTGGGACTGCCCTTTGCTGTTCCCTTATGTGACCATTGGTTTAACAATCTACCTGTCTAGCTCCTTCCTACAGGTCCTGGCAGTGACAGCTCAGTGGCCCTTGATTGAAATATGAATAGAAGAAGGAGGGTCTGAAAGGAAATGTATGTAATAAAGATATATTAAAGATATAGTAAATATACTTGATTGCCTAGCATTGCTAACCCTAGCAACGCACATAATTTAAAAACTATAGTAAAGATAAGAAAAAAACAAATGCAGATTGTCCTAGAATATTATTGTCTACATCATACTAATAGTTATTTCCATCAGGTACATCCCTTTTAACAATATAAAGAGTTATGAACTAGTGGCCAAGTGTTCACATGCCAGTTCACTGAGAATGCAATACACATTTTAGTTGAGAGACAAATGTTACCAGGGAACATAAAATGAACAACACCAGAGAAGGGGCCAATGTTTTCTTTTAGTTCTTGTAATGAGTAGACTGGAAAAGTATTTTGCTACTTTCCAGCAACGTTTTGAAGGAACATTTTTCCTAATTCTGGAATGCTGGCTCTTGCGCTGCATTTTTACTTTACTTTTAAGTCTAATATTTTCCACTGTTTATGCTAGTTGCTACCACTTATGTTCAATACCATGGGAAAAGACGGCTGGAAAACCTTGTCTAGCCGTGTTCATTGTGCTAAGTAACAACAGAAGGGCAGATACATTAAATCTGATCTGGGAAAATTGGGGGAATACCTGTTTCCATATGGTATGGAAAAGAAATCATGGCTGGGCTTAGTCTAAAAATTCACAGTCTGTACATTCCACTGAGAGACGGGCATTGGAATGGAATCTGTGAAAACAAAGATCTATGTAAAAAAAATAAAGCTTGCCAGGTCTGTGTATTTATTAGCTTTTGGAGGGGAGATAGTGTTTACTAGACCACAGGCCTGCAACACGAAATTCTGATTTACTAGGCATGCAGGGGTGCTTTCCCATCGTGGTCTATTTATTTCTAATATAGGCCCTATTGTGTGCTAAATATTCACGGTTTAAACTGCAGTATAACGGTTTTCTGCAGAACATAAAAGCGGTACTTAATCAATTGCATGCCTAAAATTAGACCTGCCACCATGGTCGAACTGATTTGCAAGAGTAACAGAGGATTTTATGGTTGACCTAATGGGCCCCAGCCAAGGGTTATTTCAATCCTTATTTAAACACAGACCTTTAGCACTATTAACAATCATTGTGAGGTGGGCCCTGAATGTGAGTTTCTCTAATGGGTCATAGGAGGCTCAGTATGGAACTGGTTGCTTCCTAAATGTTCCTACATTTTAATTTGACATCATAGTAAACAACTTGTGTGGCATAGACTAATAGTAAGCAAGAGATTTACAATGTGCTCAGTTAAGCCAGGTACTAATTTAAACAGCATTAATATTTGGTAAGCAGAATTATATTCTCCACATTTTGTCTGTACAAAGACTCATCATGTATGAGGCTTAGTACACACTGTGGGGTTATTGGGTGACCTGTACATTTCACAGTTGCCAATGCAGACAGACAATAATTTTTTATAGTGAGAACCACTTTAGGCTTAGGTAGCATCCATGAGGTGTGCTTCAATTTAGACTAAAGATAGATGAGTTTATTCCACCCATTGTAACAACATGCGTACCGAAAATCGGATATTGGAGTTTGGGCTGTTTTTTATCATTTAAAAAATTTGATAAATTCAGATTTTAGTAAATAACCCTCCCAGTGTGCATTGACATTATTCGGAAATGTGCAGCAAGCTCCAATTCCCCCTGTTCAGCCTGCTCTGATACATGCAATTGCATGCATTGATGCAAGGGAACCTTGGAATTATTATGTGAAGTGAATTAGACATTATTAAAACTGCATGCAGATTTAAAAATTCCAGCATAATTGTGGATGTATGCTAAGCTACGGCATGTAGCTTGGTGTACAGTCACAATTACCCTGGAATTCTGGGGAAAAAAGCATCAATGTGGATATAGAACATTGCGATTGGTGTCTAAATTTCTCACACCGCATTCTTAAATAAGCCCTTTAATCTTTGAATGTCTAACTGAAACAGTCTGACGAAATCCAGTAAATCAGCAATCCATATTGTCTGCCAACAAATAAGCCAGACTAAATATGACATCAGCAAATAAGGTTATAAACAAAGGATTCTCAATTATTTCTTTTCTGTTTGCTCCTCTAAAACTAAAGGGCTAATGACATTAATCAGAGACTATTTAGCCTGCCAGTAATAACCCATAAAGACTGTACTTAAGGAAGGTTCAGCGGACTAACAACAATCTTAACATTATACCTTATACCATATGCAAGTTATTCCCTGAATCACAATCAAGCTCAATTTCTGGCAGGCAGCTTAAAAATCCTAGCACAGCACATAGTTGCACTGTTAATTTGCTTCTATACCACAATGTGGGCACCAGATGGCGTTTAATGTTAAATTTGGCTCAAGATTTGCCAAGGTCATAAAAGACTGGCAGCTGCATGACCTTTGAGAGTAACTCATTCTACACAAAGGGACTACACCTTTTTCCTCATCCTCCCCTTGTGTAGTTCAGATTATTTTCATTACAGTATTATGCACGCCACTGATTTCATAATATAGTAAGTAACTCTCTATAATTGGATCCCACAACTCAAACTCCAACACAAAACTTTGTGAAAGAATCAACTACCCCAACTCTCATCCTGACAGACAGGAAACCATATTTACGACTCATAAAATATAAAAAGTGATTAAGAAAAGGCCAGACAGTGCACACATTACACTATTCACTTCTATGGGAAAAGGGTGGGGTTCTGAGTGACAAACGATTCTCTGCATTATTTGGGATAGTTTGCTCTGTCGGGAATGTGAGACTGGAGCTGTGTGTGCATTTCAACTGTGTATAGATTCCATTGTTTACATCTGTGCATGCTTGCCTCTGCAAACAAAGTAAATATATCAATAGTTAAACATAGTCTTCACTTCACTTCCTAACCCCTTTCTGTGCTTATATTTTGCTGCTTCCATCACATAACCTTGTACCGTTAAAAATGCGTGGCCCAGTCTGCAATGGGAGCAACTAACTGTAAACTTAAAATACCTTTTAATAAATGGTGTCAAAGATGAACCATATGACTTAGATATATTTGACTACTTTTCACTGGATGACATTTATCTACGCAACCTAGTAACTTTTCAACTTATCGTGAGGGTCTATCAGTATTTTTTTTTTACAGAATCTATAGTTTCAGCCAAATCCATTCTAACAAAGTGGCCAATGTAATATTAAGGGGGTTATTTGTCAAAGGTTGAATTTGTGAGGTTTGTGAGGTTTTTTTCTACCTTGAATAAACTCACAGCTCCAATGTTTTCTGATCAATGAAAAATCCCAAATGTAAAAAAACTCGATTGAATGCAATCCGGGGGGAAACTTGAATACCTCAAAGTGATTGAGTTATAGGCTAAAAAAACTTGAACTGATCGAACTTTTGAGTGAAAACCACATAGAAAAACCCGAAATCTTCAAGGCAAAAAACATCTTCAAATGGTTCAAGGGACCTCTGTCATTCTACATGACCCCCTAAATGTGCCACATCATTAAAATGCCTCCCTGATGGTCTCAAAAGTGTTAAAGGGGTGGTTCAACTTTACGTTAACTTTTAGGGCTCTTACTCACTTGCGTTCTGACCTGCGCTCCCCTGCGTTCAGTTTTTTGGCGTTCAGCCGCAGGGGAGCGCAGGAATAGACGCATGTCATTATTTCAAATGGGGCTGTACTCACTCAGGCGCGTGTAGGCGCCGAACGCAGGAAAAATGCAGCATGTTGCGTCTCAACCTGCGTTCGGCGCCTACACGCGCCTGAGTGAGTACAGCCCCATTTGAAATAATGACATGCGTCTATTCCTGCGCTCCCTTGCGGCTGAACGCCAAAAAACGGAACGCAGGGGAGCGCAGGTCAGAACGCCAGTGAGTAAGAGCCCTTACTGTGTTATAGACTGGATAATTCTGAGCAACTTTTCAATTGGCCTTCATTTTTTCTTTTTTATAGCAGCTTTCAAATGGGGGTCACTGACTAGGTAAAGCTACAAACGTATTGTTCCTGTTCCTCTTTTTTTTTTATCAACTTTTCTATTCAGACCCTATTCATATTCTAGTCTATTTTTCAAATCAATGTATGGTTGCTATGTTAATTTGGACCCTAGCAACCAAATTACTGAAATTGCAAATTGGAGAGTTGTAGAATAAAATGCTAAATAACTTGAAAACCACCAATTGCATTTTGTCTCAATATCACTCTCTACATCACACTAAAAGTTAATTTAAAGATGAACAACCCCTTTAATAACCTCACAGATACCTAAGTTTGAATTTTGAGAAATCTGCCCATAGTATTATGATTTATGATGAAACCACAGAGAATGGAACATGTGAAATTACCTGTAGGACACATGACATGACTCTTTTTAATGACTATATCCATAATGATCTTGCAAAACAAATAAGCTTATTTGTGTGCAGGATGTCAGCACCAGCTGTACCTTCAGAAAGGGCACTGGCACCTGATTGACAACACAGTAACTGCCCAAAGTATAAAAGCAGATTCTTTAATGGGAAATTAAATTTGGGAATTTTTCATTCAACAAATAAAATATGGGAAATTGCATTCAGCTGACAATCATTATGGATTTTCTTACAGCTCCTTTTTTTAATTCAACAAAATGCCTGTGGTTGAAATGGAATCCAGTGCTTTCCTGAAGTTTGACACAAGCCTGTTGTGTTACTTATTCTTTCTCATGCTAAAAACTGTACATCACCAAAAACGTATTTTTCAAGGCCTTATTGTAAATATGCTAAACGAATTAAAAGCAAAGTTGCCTTTCAGTGAAGTCCTTCCTTTTACAAAATGAGTGTTTTGGTTTAAAATGTGGATTGGTTTAAAAATGTGTTGATTTTTAAATTGATTGAAAAGTTATTTTCTTTATGTGCAACATATATTGAGCATTTAGCTAGACTTTGTTCACTATAAAGTCAATACAAGAAAAAAATTTTGGCTTCCATAAACTTCACCCCTTGTCATTATGTTTGCACTTACCTGATATTTCTGTTCAGCTGTGATGCAGAGTAAGGCAGCGTATTGAGTAACACCGTTTCAAATATTTCTGCACATGCCCCATTCCTTCCTCACTAACTTGAATAGCATGAATCATATGCAGCAGAGTTTGAAGCCACGCTTCCAGATCCCTCCTGGTTTTATGCTGTGTTCAGTAATGCTGCTGAATCGGATTAGTTTGAATACAGATATAATGTCGAAATGAATGTTTTTTTTTTAATTGAGTCAGCAATCCAAACATGCTTTTTCTTAGGACTATTTTTGCGACAGGTGCATTCCACCTCATTTTAACCTTTACAAGAAATCAGTCGTAAGCACCTTTCTGAGCAGGAACATCCATAACTTGGCTGTCATTACAGTAGCGAAACACCAATCCACTGTTTATAGGGAGACTTTCTCTCCTTAGTAGATGCACCCTCCTAGTATGTAAAACAGAGTTATATACTGTCATTGAATATAGCTGAACATGTTGATTTCATGCATCACATACTTTCCCTAAAAAAAACTTTTCCTATAAATGCACATGCCCAGCAATCAAATTATATTACTTGTTGACTTGTAATATTAGAATATTTTAGGGGTACATTAGTCTCTATTTTTTTTTTTACCTCTCTGAGATTGTTCTTTTAGTATAATAACACCTTATTTTGGGTGTTAACTTAATTTAGCAAGTTATATAGTACTTTACATTAGTTTATAACAAACAGGGGTCTCACAATAATTTAACAAACATAGGTTACAGCTTTTTGCCGCCCCTTGTAACTGGCCACTCACTGTCGTCTGAGGCAAGGGTCTCACCTTGCCTCATGGCAGGAGCGGCCCTGTAAATATGTGTATATGTACTGTATGTATCTCTTATATAGCACATCTTGAATATACTGTACACTGTTAAAATTTTAAAGGGCAGATGTGGGAAAACAGCAATGAATACAATTGAAAAAAGATAAGATGCAGAAGTAAATAGCTTTCTTCCTGACAGAGTTTACAATCTAAGACTGAATCTAAGTATCAATAATAATCATAAAGGTTACGCCATTAGCATTTTTTCTAAACATCATGTCTATATTAATCTCTGCTTCCTAATCCCAGTACAACCCCCATTACCGTACAATAAAAGTTCAGGCTTGGAGCTAAATTTGAGACAGCTGGCAGCTACCCGCCCACACTGTCTGCACCTACACCTACATTTTTGTCTACAGGCAAGATTGTATTCAAACTAAGACACTTTACGAACCAAAAAACCTGAGAGATGTAGTGCAACAACAGCTGCAGAATCTTCGTGCACTTCTTTTGCCCTATTCTATATGCTCTATAAAATCCAGTCTCTGTAAAAACAGGATATCTTAATGGACGCTTAATGACTTGCTATGGTAAACAAATTCCTCTGAAACCGAAAAGTACTTAATGACCTGTTATATAATGTAACAATGCACACTGGCCCGGGAAGAGTTAATGCAATATTTATTTTGGCTGCAAATGAAAGTTGAATATTTTATTATAGGAAATAGTGTTGAACATTCCTTTAAAGCAACTCAGTGTACCTATTTTACTGGAACATGTAAATACAGATGGTTATTTGAAGGGCACACCTACTTCATTCCTTTACATTTGAAGTTAGCCGATTTAGAAATGTAAACTTTTATTTGAGCAAGCCCCTCAGGTTAAAGATTACGGTAAAACCGCTCAAAAGAATTCCATCGTAGCCACTAACATTTATACAGCGGTAATGGCTGTGAATAGTAAGCCTGTGCAGCCTATGAATATGGATGAAACGCATCACTTGCAGCTGGACTATAGCACACAATTTACAAACACACAGCTATTAAAGTATAAACACCCTGGTTTTGTTGGTAAATTCAGGACTTGGAACATTATGGGTAACTGCTAAAACCTATTTCCTTTAAAGAAAATTGTAGCTTTTCCTGCTTTTCCCTTAACGCATTCCTGAGTTTATAAACGAACAACATGATTTGCAAGGAAAAGTAAATTATTCAGCACATTATTGATAGTGGCTTCGGTTCAGAAACAGCTTGTTTTTCCAATGCATGCTTCCATTTGGTTACAAACCGAGAAAGGTTTGGGGAACAGTAGTAACTTTGTTCTGGTAATACTGATAAAAAAAAAAAAAAAAAGAAATCGAAAGTATGGAGCATGGTTTTTGAAAACATGTTTACGCTTATGGTAGCTGAAATGAAAGCATTTCAGGCAAGGGGTATATAAGAGGCCTGCCATTGAACTGCATTAAACCACACCGAGCCATTGAACACAGGTCAGTTACAAGAAGCTCATCCACATTGGTAACAGTGTTTTTCAGGGCAGTGGCGTATATACAGTACCTGTAGGGACCCATTGGGTTAATGTGCCCCTATGGCTTTCGATCCCTACACTTTCTGACCTCTAGATGCTGGGCAGAAGCCCATGTAGCTAGTTGTAATTTACATATACAAGTTATTGGCCAAGAGGTGCTGTGACCACTTCCTGTCACACCTTGGTATAGTGAGTGAGAAAGGATGGATCTTCCTCTTTGGCTTCTGGTTGCTGATTCAGCTAGAGAGTAAGACAGTGAGGGAAGAGAAAAAGAGCAGTTTTGTGCCCCAACAAGGAGGTGTATCATGCAGTAGCTTCCCAGGATACAAGATTTGCCTACAGTTAAGGGACCACAGTGGATAGGGTGTTAGGCTTTAGGTTCTCCTCCCTGACCACTCCGCTGGGTGAGATCCAGACCACATGTGAGGTATTTCTGCCTGGAGATATGCTGCACTGCATTGACTACATCCTCAGGGAATGCACCTGCATCTGCCTCCGATATACTGTCTGAGCTGTGTGTATTATATATTCTGCAAATGCCTCTTTACGGATGTAAGTAACCTGTGGATCATTTGTCTCTGACAAATAAAAGTTTGTTCTGTTTAATTTGTAAGAATCTCCTGGCGCCCATTTCTTTATTGGTTAAAGCACAGTAGTCTGTGGGAGTTGTATTTGCACTACACTACACCTTCAATACCTCCCTTTTGCGAAGGCCCTGCCTTAAAGGAGAAACAAACCCATACCCCTACCCCCTACCCTTTGTCAGAGCCGGGCCAACCCGGCCAGGTGCCCTAGGCAACCTGGCCGGCTACGGCGCCGGCTGAGTGCGCGCTCGATAGCGCATGCGCAAAACTGTGCTTCCGCTCGCATGCGCGAAACTGTGTTCCACCGCGCATGCATGAAGCTGCGTTCCAGCGCAGAAACACATTTACTCAATGAATAGAAGCGACTGTCGGGTAGAGACGGGACCGGACATGGGGTAGGCGAATGAGCAGGTACGTGCCTGGCTGGCGCGCCTCCAGCTTTGCGCCCTAGGCACGTGCCTACTCTGCCTACCCCTAGTTCCGGCCCTGCCCTTTGTAGGTTCCCTACTCCCCCCCAGCCTAGGAAATCTCTGTGACTTTCGGCGCATGCGCAGTTATTCGGGACCGGAAAATTACTCCAACTGCACATGCGCCGAAAACGAAGTCCTGCTTCTGAAGAAAGATGGTGGCAACGAGGGGTAAGTAAAAAGTTAGGGGCATTTGCCCGGGTACCATCTAGGAGGGAGGAGGGAGGGGGGTCTACAAAGGGTAGGGGGGTATGGATTTTTTATGTTACGGGTTTGTTTCTCCTTTAAGTGTTAGAGTCCAGTGTAACCCATGCTCTAATTTACTAGCTGGATGTTAACCCCGTTGGCCTGAATAGTCCAAAAATAGGTTACATACCTATATACCATTCTAGGGGGCCCAGACTGCAGGGTCCTCCCACCCCAGCCCTTCTCATACCATTAAAGGATAATCAACCCTAAAATCCCTCCCCCCTCCCCTGTGTTGCCCCCCCTTCCTCCCGACCTACCCCCCCCCCCGGGCAAATGCCCCTAACTTGTTACTGACCCCTCCGTGCAGTTCCTCTCTTGTTGAGTTTATGGCAGCCATGTTGAAAGCGCGAGTGGGCCGGGGGGGGGGGCTTGGAGGGGGTCACATGGGTCGTAACTGTTGCTTTTGAATCTGAGCTGAATGCTAAGGATCAATTGCAAACTCACTGAACAATTATGTCCATGTGGCCCCCTTAAAGTCGCTGACTAACTCAGTTAGACAGCTGAAAAGCAGGAAGTAGTGTTCTGTTTTGTTCTGTTCGACATCCGGCCACTCCAGCCTTTATAGATTACATTTTTGGCTAACTAACTATATTGAAACCATTTTTTTTATTTTGCACAGGCTAGCTATTTACCCAGTTTTTATTTTTATACTGATTTGTTCCTTTAATGTGTGAAACAGCCCTTATGAGTGGTGCAGATGGGTTGTTATTCTGTAGAGGTTAAACAAGTAGCCACCTCAATACCCCACAAAAATAAATAATTAAGTACCATTTCCATGATATAATACTGCCCAGTCTCTCTGCATAAAACAAATCTTTTAAAACTCCTTAGTATTCTTGTAGTGCTACTTACTGTACATTGTGAGCATTGCTCAGTGTTTGGGGCAGTCACCTTAGGATTTCGGCGTGCAACACTTTGGTATGAAACTTCTCTTTTACATGCATGTGCCTGAAGATACTGCTTCCAAGCAACTACACAGAAGCAGCTAAACTTGGCATTTTAGTCAGACAGTCATCAAGCAGATGCCAGATGTGCCAGATAACTTTCACAATGCAATGCTGAGGAGAGTAGGAGGGTGACTAATGGGGCTGATGTCTAGAAAGGAATGGGGTCGTTTAAAGAATGAGTACCATTGCTAGAAAAGAAGAACAAGCATGTACTTATACTGCCTATGGGTGATTGGACATTGTCAGTAGGGTTGCCACTTTTTTTGTCGAAAATGGGCAGGGTGTGGGCCGTGAAGTCGGGGTATAGGGCGGGTGATTTGGGGGAGGTGAGACTGATGACGTGGTGATCAGCGATTTGCAATACTTTCATGCATTTTTTGCTGTGGGTTGACATCTCAGATGTACTCTGGTTGGATACATGTTTTACTCATGGACATTGCTATTTGGGGGTTCAAGGATTTTCAATGCATTACGAGATTTGGTACTACCCTAGGGCTGTAAATTATTTCTACACTCTTCACCTGCACTCTAAAGACACTGTAAATGGATATAAGAAGTAGTATACAGCGCATGGACATATATTATGTTAATAAGCATGCACCAAGAATTTTGCTCACTGTAAACCTTTTGATGGATTTCGTTTTAATGCAGATAAATAACATAAAATAAAATGCCCTTATCCATTCTGCTTTAAGACAGATATTTTTTATATTATTGGCTGCACAAAACTTGCCTTACAATATATGCCTAAATAAATCATTTCTGCTCTTCTACTTACAGTATATGCCAAAATGTATATTTTCATGTTCTGCTTAGTGGGACGGAAAGGTACAGAGCAGAATATGGCATTAATTATGCTACACATTTTTGAAGAAGTTGAAAAGGAAAAAAAAAGACTGCACCACACCTCAGTCTTTGCAAGGTCATCAAATAATTTTTTTGCTGCACAAATAAAACATGATCCCTTCAATCATTACTGTAATTGTCAAGGGTAAGCTTTGCCCTGTATAGCATTACAAGTTAATCTTCAATGGCCAGGAGAGGAATTCTCAAGCTACAAGTGTTTGATTAATAGAATACAAATGTTCAGAGAATATGTTACTGGAAATAAGGCTTAGATAGTAGTTTAGCCCAGCCGATAATCATAAGGTAAGTATTTTAAAGCAGCCATGGTAAACATGCTGTAGCTAACACTCATCAATCAATTACTGAGGGCATTACTAGATTTTATTGCCAAATACAGGATAGGGTGATACACAGCAAATATTCTAGAATACACCCAGTCTAGCTGCCAATGCACAGATCCAATTATGACCCATCGAGGCCCCGGCTAGGAGACAGGCCCTGGCTAGTGATTTGCGGGTCGGGCTTTCCCCAACCCGTCCTCCCACCACCCAAGCCCGACTTCCGGGTCTCTTTTATAGACCTGCGCCACCCCGCCCCACCGATAACATCACAAAATGGGCGGGGCAAGAGACACTCATCTTTAAAAACTCAACCCAGAAGTCAGAGGCCGGCATTTGGAAGGTCCTGGGCGAGGAGAGCGACCCAGAAAGGATTGTGCGAGGTTGGGCCAAAACCGCCTGTTCCGCGAGTATCAGGTCGGCCCGCACATCACTTGCCCTGCCATTTTAAGTACACAGAGGTCCAAACAGCCCCCAACAATAAATAAAAAAAGTGAATGTCTGTGAAATCCAATGGCATCCCCTCTGGCATTTGCCAATCCGGGCCTGGACCCATCAACACTCATGGGAATCCACTTGAAGTAGAAAACAACAACAGCTATATGACCTGTTATCCAGAAGGTTCGGGACCTTGTTTCTTTTTCTGGATAACAGATCTTTCCATAATTTGGATTGTCACAACTTAAGTCTACTTGAAAATCATGTAAACATTTAGGGGCCCATTTACTTAGTTCGAGTGAAGGAGTAGAATAAAAATAAACTTTGAATTTCGAAATGTTTCGAAACGACCATCGAATTGGCTACTTCGACTACGACTTCAAAAATAACTATTCATACTAAAAATCGTTTGACTATTCGACCATTCGATAATCGAAGTACTGTCTCTTTAAAAAAAACTTCGACCCCCTACTTCGCCACCTAAAACCTACCGAGGTGCAATGTTAGGTCCCCATAGGCTTTATAACAATTTTTAGGTTGAAGAAAAACTGTTTGATCGATGGATTAAAATCCTTCGAATCGAACGATTCGAAAGATTTAATCGTTCGATCGAACGATTTTTCGTTCGATCAAACTATTTGCGGTAAATCCTTCGACTTTGATATTAGAAGTCGAAGGATTTACATTCGACAGTTAATTAACCCTCGATATTCGACCCTAAGTAAATCTGCCCCTTAATAAACCCATAAGGATGGTTTTGCTTCCAATAAGGATTCGTTATACTGTATCTTAGTTTGGACGTACTGTTTTATTAATACACAGAAAAAGGAAATTTCTACTAATTTGGAATATTTAAATAAAATTGAGTCTATAGGAGATAGCCTTTCTGTAATTCAGAAGTTAACGGGATAACAGATCCCATACCTGTACAATAATAAGGTATGACACTGTTTAAAAAAAACTCATCCATGAATTCCCAAGTGATAAAGCTTTTTCTCACATAATTGAATCTGACCTGTCTGAAAAAAAAAGCACTTGCAACACTTGTGACTGTGTACAACTATTGTGTTCCTGAACTCATGCACCATAGAGAGCAATGGGGCATAGAAGATTGATATGTGTGTGTGATGTCACATGACTGGCGTCTCTGATGTGTGGTTCAGAGAGTATATGAATGCTCTGTGGTCAGGCCTGTGTGCTGAACTTAAACCAGGGACAGAATTCCTGCAGTTTATCATGCTTCCCAATTTCCAATGTAAGTTTTCATGTGGGCAGATATATGACTTTAGGAAATGGGTGGGAATAAGAGGATTTATGGGCTGGAGTAGAGATCACTTGTTTGATGGCAGTGGAGGTAGCATCTGTAGTGCTGGGATTGTATTAGATCTCAGTAAAACACATTCATTGACAATAGGTTATTTGTGCTTCATGCTAAATGACTAACTGTATCAGTTAATATAAGTGGCTGTTTTAGATTATGTGCATGTGTATAAGGTTAACTTGCTTTCTTTAAAAAATCATACATTCATAAAGAATACATAATAAAGGTTATACTTTCTCCTCTTCTCCATAGAATGAAGGGTAAAATATCCCTGCATGAAAGTTAATAGTGGACTTTTGTGTACCTGGCTCATTTGTACATTATATGTGGCCCTTTCTGGAACCATGAGTGTTCAGTCTTTTGAATATTGGGGCTAGTCCACACGGGGAGATAGCGACGCGTTTGCGGTCGCGGCGACAAAGCGCCGCGACAGTCGCCGCGACCGGCGCAGGCGACAGTTTTGTATGGGCGCCTATGTAAAAACGCCTGTGCTAACCACACGAGGCGATGCGCTTTTCAACAGTCGCCTGAAAATGCCTCGCCTTTGTCGCCGCGACCGCAAACGCGTCGCTATCTCCCCGTGTGGACTAGCCCTTATAATCTGTATATATTTACTTGCACCAGTAAACACAGGGTTAACAAATCACCCAGTTGTGAGCACTCATGTCTGGACCAAGCAGGTAACCAAGTTGACTTTTGGATGTTGTCAGGACAGGGTCCTCAATGCATTTGTGCTAATGGTAAACTATATAGGGGGAAATTCACAAAAATAGAGCCCATTTTTGGAGTAAAAGTGGTGGTGAACTGGAGTCAAATACTTATTCCATATTCACAAACAGAAATCTGCCTAAATTCTGACTCAATTGGCACTTTTCATTTTTTAAAGAAAGAAAGACAATTTGACATTTTAAACAAAATGTAGTTTAAAATGACATTTTGAACAACATTTTCTCCTGACATTTTAAAATGGAGTAAAGCTCAGTATAACTCTTCCCCATGTGTCAAATCATTTGCGCTGCTTTGGTTAACTCTTCATTTCCCACCTATTGTAGGTGTCCCATTGGGAAATTATTATCATATTATTAGGGATTAGATTTTACAGTCAGGGCAATATTTTGGCTGCCGCTGGTACAGTTGGATGCTACTGGCACAAGTACAGATTTGGGGCTCAGGGCAGGTGCTGGCACAGGTACAGATAGGGATCAATCACAGTTACATAGGGGCAATACATGTAAATGCTGGCACAGGTACATTGGCAATACAGTCTAGCAGTAGACCTTCTTAATATTCTCTCACAGGGTTTGTGTTAAAAGTAAGTATTGGTGTTAAGTGAACTCATTATTTGCACTTTGTTTTACTTTGTTTACTTGAAATTGTTTAACAGGGTACAATTATCCTACTGAAAAATAAAGTGTTTTGGTTTTTCTGACATTTTTAGTGTACCTCATTTTTGTTTAACATTACATATTTATATAAAAGGTTTAATGTCCCCTTTTACTACTAAAAGAGATGCCCCATCCCCCACAAAGTGATGTAATAATATAGTGCCAGTACAATGTCCTCAAACCTCAGGTTAGAAAAAAAGCATTGTTGCACAGATGACTATCCCCCACAAAGCAATATAATAGTTTAGTGCCATTATGATGTAATCATGCCACAGGCTATACATGCTATACTATTGCAGATATGCCCATCCCCACACAATGAGGTAATCATTTAGTACCATTGTGATGTCATCACACCACAGGCTATAAATGCTATACTGTTGCAGAGATGCCCATCCCCCGCACAATGATGTCATAGTTAAGTACCATTGTGATGTCATCACACCACAGGCTATAAATACTACATCGCGGCAGGGAGCTTTAGTCTGTGAGTTGCGTTCGCAGTGAGCAGACTGTTTTTACAAGCTACTATATTAGAATTTCCAAACAATACAACATGATTTTTACTTTTACCTTTTTTATTATTTCTATAACAATGCTGCAATACAAATATTCCGGAGAATTTACAACTTTTTCCAATCAAGGCCAAAATTACAATGAAATCAAGCAAGATGTGCAATCTATCTCTACTCATTATGAGCACTTGGCCAATAAGGAGCAGTCCATAGAAAGCCAAAAAACAAATGATTTGGATGCGTTGAGACAGACTTTGCTGCTGATGGAGACTATGTTGGATACTATAAGTGAATATGAACGTGATTTCAAGGAACTGAACTCATTTGTGAAAAACATTCAAGGGGAAATGGAGAATTTAAACAAAGAAGTGACTGAGCTCAAGGAACAACTTGTCACACTTCAGAACAACAAACCTTGTGACAAATCAACAATAGCAATGGTTTTGGAAGTTATTGCAAGTATCATCTCCAAAATCAAATTGAATATATTTTCCTTACCATTGCTTCAGTTACAACCGACCTTTAATTTATTTTAATATGTAAGCCAACTGATGACACCAAATGGATAATAGAATTTAAGCAGAAATATCCAGTTCTCTTGTAGAACATGCAGTTTTGATGGAAAATCTACAGACTGCAGACACTTTCTTCAGTGTGATACAAAGCATATTGAAAGGAACTATCCTGTATATTTAAATTCTTGTTTTTAATTTGTTAATAAATCTTTTGGAGTAAACTGTATTCATTGTTGTTTTTATTCAGTGTACTTGCCTCCTATGCAAATTTTGCTCAATGCACTCAATACAAACACTCCGATCAAGTTGCAGCCTGGGCTCTCTGTCTGAAAGATGTGCAAGTTAGGGGGTGGTTGGGGAGATACCTACATGCATCTACTAGTAAAGCAGAATGTGTTCACAATAAGTGCCTGCCTTATATGAAGACAAAAGCATTATGCCTTAATTATGCATTAAACCTGACATCCATGGTAAACTGCACGTCCCTGTGGTTGCCACTAAAAGTTCCTTCTGTATTCACACATGCCAGTGACAACGGTTATCAAAATGCCCTGCTTGCCAATTACTGATGAAGGTTCACATGTACATGCCACAATAAGAATCGTAGAACTTGTACTGCCTAGAAATGTAGTAAATAATTACATGGCCTACTAGCGATAAGCAGAAGGTTCATGTCTAAGGCTCAATGCAGTGGGGGCGCTGGGCATATATCTTTTCTGCGTGCCTCCCTTGTTTCAGCCCTTCTGGGACCCCACTGTGGTCCACCCATGCCCGGCACTGCTGAATCTTCTCAGAGTTCCAAGGATCAGCTAACTAGTCAGTCACATCCTTGAGGAGAGGGTGGCATGGCCACCATGTTGTTTAATGAGTTATATAAATAGGGCTGCAAGATGAGACAATATGATGTTAACACATCATATATTTTACTCCCACACACATTAACTCTAGCCTGGCTACTGTAGCCTGAAAAAGTCTCAACTGAAAAAAATAAGTTTAAACACAAGTTGTAACATAACATAACGAATTACAAAAACGTATGAGCATTACACGTATATGTAGCTTGCCATGTGCATTAAAGGTGAAAACAACTGAAATATGTGGAAATCATAATCCCGTTGCAAACCCATTTTTTTAATAGCAAAACTAGAGCTCTTAATCCATAAAGCATGTTTGTCATCTCCAATTTCTGGCACACATCATAGCTGCTATGTGATGAAAAGAGTTTAAGGCCTCCCTGAACAAAAATAAGCTCCATGTATATATAAACATTGCACGCAAACTACCTCAGCTCTTTGTGATGAAAATCCGATGACTCTATGTATATTGTGAGCAGACTACTGCTAACTGTAAAAGATCTTAGGTTTAACCACAACATGGGATAAAGCAGCAACCTCTATTTTACACAATGCACTGTTAAATTAGGTATATACAGGTACCTGTATACAGGTAATTATTACATAGTGTAGGTTTGTGTTGATATAAATCATATAATTTATGATGAAAAAAAAGTAAAGAAGTGAAGAGGAATGATTAGGGGAATAAAGAGCAAGTGTATATAAAAATATTTAATTTAAAAGACCTAATACTGATTCTTTGCTGCAATTTAATTTAGACCTTATAGTGCATTATGGAGAACTATAATTGAACATGTACCCAAGCTATAATGATTACATACATTTTACACAAATATGGATTTTTCTTATATAGGTATGAGTCCTGTTATCCAGAATGCTTGGGACCTGGGGTCTTCTGCATAATGGATCTTTCCATAATTTACATCTTCCTACCTTAAGTCTAAAAGAAAATCCTTTAAATGTTAGATAAACTCAATAGGCTGGCTTTGCTTCCAATAAGGATTAATTATATCTTAGTTGGGATCAAGTACAAGGTTCTGTTTTATTATTACAGAGAAAAAGGAAATCATTTTTTAAAATTTGGGATATTTGGATACAATGGAGTCTATAGCAGGCAAACAAGGGAAAGTTGTGCTCACCACTAATTTTTAAAACCATTAGGTGGGGGTGCAATGAGGCTATGACCACAAAATACTTATAGACAAATACAAGAGGTCCTCTGCACTCAACCCATTATCAATATATTTAAGACAGAGACATTTAGTGCATACTGCTACTGAAAAATGCCTTACCCTTTAAACAAAACAGGGATTGTTTGTCCATATATTCCAATATAATACACAAAAGCCATGAATATCTTGTAAATTATATCCTTATAAACGGTGAGTAGTGATGTCATCAGTTATAAACGGTGAGTAGTGATGTAATTTCTGTCACATGACTCACTAAAATTTGTGTATTATAATTAATAAAGTACCCCCAGTTGTAAAATATGAGGATATTATAAGTTACCTCGGAGTTCCATGACCTGTATAAAAACACTCGGCCTTCGGCCTCGCGTTTTTATATGGTCATGAAACTCCTCGGTAACTTATAATATCCTTATATTTTACAAGAGGGGGTACTTTATTCACTATATATTTAAGCTGGGCAACTGTTGTCTCTGTCTTAAATATATTGATAATGGATTAAGTGCAGAGGACCTCTTGTATTTGTCTATAGCAGGCAGCCATTCTGTAATTTGGAGCTTTCTGGATAACGGGTTTCCGGATAATGGATGTTATACCTGTACCAATAAAAATCGGTTGCACTTTTTTTAGGTTGGAATGTGGCAAGTTGCACTCTGTGCAATTGCAAGCAATGCATTCTTGCACATGCATGGTGTATAGGTGCAGATGGCATTATCAGAATAGGGATGGCATAAGTCCCAGCATGTCAGTGAATGTAGCATTAATAACGGTATTAGCATGTTATTTGCTTGGAACCCCTCTGTTGACACAACCTGCTGCTGTAAACTTGAAATTACTATCATGTTCATGGATTCCTGGCATAAACAGGCACACAGAATGCTGGGCAGCTGCATTGCTCAAATAAAGTACAAATCAGTACTTTTTACCTATACTACATACATGTTTGTGCTCTGTGGTTATAAAAGATGACTCTTGTGTATGAATCAAACTGTGTGTATCAATGGATGGATTATGCTGTGCATTTATTTGGTACAACACGGGGCCCCTGCATCATTGTGTGCCTGTTGTTGCAAGTATAAAGAGACTAGTTTCTGAGCTAACAGGCAAAGATTGTTATACGTGCAAGTGCAGTTACATAAAAGCAGTATTTTACTCTACAGCGCATGCACTATGGCCAAAGCACAAGCACTGACAACTGCAAGGTAAGTAAATGCCAGTGCACCAACTCCCCTACATGGGAGAGCAACAGTTTTGAAAATTCAGACTTGAAGACAACTTTAGTACATATGGTCTGCTAGCATGGAGTGACGAGTGCCTACACATAAAGATAAAGATTCTTTTGATAAAATAAAGATTCTTTGATATAAGGTCTGCTGAAGGATCCCCACAGTTTCTTCAGAGACCTAGTTTTACTGCAGGCCTTCCTTCCTGCACAGATGACAGGGATGTGGACTCCTCCCCCTCCCTGCACATAAGTATGAAGCAGACAAATACTGCTCTAACACTTTGAGTAGCAATGTAGAAATGTATCTCCAACAGGAAGTTGAAGTTAATGGTATGGTGATCAGCCAATCGCTAATCGCCATATCATAACGCTCCTCCCCTGATGCATCACGACTTGCCCATATTGTCATAACCAAGCTTTGCTTATAATGGAGGAAGTTACAGGTCCATGGTTATCCTTGTGTGAATAAGTGTGCTGACAATGTGGTGGTGGCAGGGGGACAATGAGGAACATATGGTGGGGGAATTAGAGCCCGGACTAGGCGTCGATGACAAAGTATGTGCCTTGTAGTTATGTGGGTTCAGGCCACACTCTTCTTGCCACCCTTGCCAACTGCAATCTAACTATGCCTCGATTCCAGCAAGGTTTATTTATAGAGGCACTATTGCCCTGCCCCCTTCGTGATGTCAGAGATGGGGTGGGTTGGCGTGGGTATATAAATAGAAGTGGACCCATGGATTTTTGAATGGTGGGCCATGTGCACATCACTAGTGCCGTGACCCATACCACCTTTGCACCACCTAGGAATGTGCCTACCCCTAGATTTGGCTCCAAATGCATGCTAATGACTCAGTACACAGAGTATGTCTGTATTTAACAGCTCATTTATTACTAGGAAGAAAGTGAGCAAAGTGCAAAGAAAGCCTCAATCCAAACGCAGTTCATGCCCCCTACTAATCCTCTAATTTCTCTAATTTACGCACAAGATGCAGGTCATGATGGCAGAAGATTAGGGCTGGCCTGCGCCTGCCGACTTATTGATCTGCAAAACACAGCCAGACACAAGTGCTTCCTGGATGTACATCTAAAATGGACTACAATAAAGCAATCTGTTTTTTATTGGCACACTTTTAACTATTTCAATTCCAAGAAAGCAGGACATATATGCTGCCAGAAAAAGGGTCAAAAAAATCTCCCTGATTGCCCCACTTCTATCATCATGCACCACACAAGTACCCTATTTCAGCCCTCCTTTGGAAGTCCTCCTTCTACTACTTTCATCTGCAATAACACTCTCATGACTTATGCAGCTGCCCACTGCCCTCATCTTTTTTTTGTTTCTGCTTGTCTCCTCTTTCTCAAAGATCTTAAGATATTTGGGGAAGGGACTTTATTGAAATATATGTTCATGTTTATTGACATTTCTACCGCTTACGTATTACATTATTCTTGTTAGTTTAATTTATATTAACAGTACCCCAATTTGTGTTTATGCCTTGTAAAGCATTGTATTCACTTGTGGTGGTATATAAATACACGTTCAGACCATCTATGTATAAATACATAGATGGTCTGAACGATCTCTGTGATCCATTACATAATTCTGTGCATGTGTTGGTGCTACATAAAATGAAATGGTGTTGAAAAAATATATTAGGGTGCATTAAAAATGCAGGACACAGACTGCAAAGTGCAAAAAAAAGTGCAATAGGCTATTTTCCTGTTGTTCTCAATAAATAAATAAAAAATATACAACATGAACTGATTTCCCCTGTCAAGTGAACTGACTGTAACATAGCTTGTGCAAGAGAGAATAAAAATAACTACTCCATTCAAACCAAGGGATTTTTGGTTTCACAGTAACATGTACTTAATGTGATTGCAGGGATCATTTCTAATCTGGGGCATGAGAAACTGATTAACTGATTTATGCCAAGCACATTTCTTTCTTCCTTTGTTTTTGGCAACCTACAATAAATCTTGTGAACATCTTTATTTAAATGCTGCTCATGTACAGTAACTGTCTGTGAATTAAGTAGGCAGCATGACCACAGTGTCTCTTTCTACATAAACTCCAGACGCTAGTGTGTCCGGGGCATTGCTTTGGTTTGCACCTAGCACCGGATATTTCAAAATGTTAAGAGTACAACCAGCTGCCACTCCTTAACATTCTCATAAATACAGCACTGCTAGGTTAGTCATTAGTATGTGAATATGATATGTATATAGCAATTATGCATCTAACAACTTCCCTGTATTCATGTTATTTATAGTTCAGTATAAACTTTAGATAAAGAGTTCTTTGGTTAATTTTATACGCTATCATTGTTACCCTTTTTCAGATGAGGGCCACACACACAGACATAATCACAGAATCCCATTGGGCTGAGGCAGTTTTAAAGTGAATTACCAAAATTATGATGCTAATTGGAGCATTTGTTCTATAACAATTTACCAGCACTCATGTTATTTACATGTATGATGTAGCCAATCACATCTTTATTAATAACTTAGATAGCATGTCAAATGGCTGGTAAAAAAGTATTACATACATTCACATAATTGAACACTAGAGGGAGATGATAACCTATATTTACAAATGTGCAACTGATAACTTACTGTGCTCATTAAGTTCACATACCTATTTACTTCCACAGCTAGAAAACTAAATCATTTTAACTCAATCTTGCATGGTTACACAATTTTTTTAACAGTGACGAAACAACTGGGTGTAATGTTACAAAATCATTTGAAAAAATGGGTCTTTACAACCTCTCCACAACTAGAGAGACTACACCGATTGATTTTATTCAGATGTAATTTTGCAAACACTGAAGCACATCAACTTGCATTTATTAAAAAGGTCTCTGAATTTTAAGTGATCTGGTGACCTTAACTGAGGGGGATGGTCAATTCATCTATATTATAAAAGTATTGGTAATGAGTGCATTTCTGTGCTAGGATTGAAATGGGAAAGAAAGTACACTATTGTCCAGAAAACAGTGAAAATATGGTATTTTTTTATGTTGCATGATAATTTCGCTACAAAGGAGCCTGGTCCAGAACTAGTGGTAGGCAGAGTAGGCACATGCCTAGGGCGCAAAACTTGGGGGCGCCGGGCACTTAACTTTCACTGCTGCCTACCCCAGTCCATTCTGCAGAGTCCTGCTGTTGTCTGCAGAGTCCTGCACTTGTTTGTGCACATTCACACACGCGAACATGAGGGAAGGGTGCAGCATACATGAAGGGGAGTGACGCGGACTGTCAGCGTGAATGCTTATGTACATGCGCAAGGTGGAGATGGGCAACAAAGCCGGCTGGGTTGCCTGGGACGACTGACCGGCCTAAAACTTGTTGTGTGTCAAAATTATTTGGATGCCCATTAACTTTTATTCATTTGACAAAATAGTCGCGTGTATAAAAAATTGTCGCTCATGTCAAAATTATTTTGATGCACATTTACTTCAATGTGTTTCGCAAATGTTTTTGCCGTTTCATGAATTTTGGTACAGATTAGACTATGATTACTACTGCTTTTCTCTCCCAGCACTTCTGCAGGCCTTCCTTCCTGTCAGCTCACAGGGGTGGGGACTCTACCCTCATACAGATATAGCACAGAGGGCAGGGCAGGTATTTACTACTATAGAAGATAATGTATAACATTGAAGGTAGAGTCAAATCTGAAAATTGTTTTAGGGGTAACACCTCCCAACTGTCCCTTTTTCGGAGGGACAGTCCCTCTTTTAACAGCTCAACCCGCAGTCCCTCATTTGTACTGGAAAGTCCCTCTTTTCTATGCACTGAACAGCCAGAAAAAGAAAAAAAGTTTCTCACTTAATTGGCTTTTAGCAGAGAGCCCAGAACAGCTAACAGGTGCAAATAAGATACTTTGTAACAATTTTGAGACACAAAAACACAATTTAGATAAGGAGAAATATTTTCAAACTTTCATAACCTGCCAAATTTTGTAAAACAAACATGGTAATTGGGTGGTGTGGCCACAGAAAGGGGTGTGGTCAAAAAATTGCTGCTGAAAATTTTTTTTGGCCCTCTTTTTACTTCCAAAATGTTGGGAGGTATGGTAACATAATAACAAATGTAAAGTTTTCTCTAGTTTTAGTAAACTGTACCAGCAGTTAGCATTTCTGTGCTGTTTGAAAGATATCTAACTGGTTGTTCTGAGTTACTAGAGATGGTGTCAATGTCCGTATTTTAATACAATAACCCATTAAAGAGTGAAACAGAACTCATCACAGTTTGCCAAAAGGAAATTTCACTGGGACCTGTTATCTAGAATACTCTGAACCTAGGGTTTTCCGGATAAGAGATCCATAATTTGGATCACCATACCTTAAGTCGTTTTTGCCTCCGATAAGGATTGTATCTTAGTTAGTTAGGATCAAATAAAAGGTACTGTTTTATTATTAAAGATAAAAGGGAAATCATTATTAAAAATGTGAATTATTTATTTAAAATAGAGTCTATGGGGCAAATTCACTAAAGCGCCAGCGTGATGTCATTTCGTTACTTCGCCAATTTACTAACGGGTGCTGCCGTAAATTCGCTAGCGAAGTGGACCTACTCTAACGCTACTTCGCACCCTTATGCCAGACGAAGATGCCCTATGGCGAAGGGACGTAACTATGCTAATTCACTAACTTGTGCATTTTACTGAATGTTACCTCTTGCGCCAGACTTGTCTTCGCCACCTCAGACCAGGCGAAGTGCAATAGAGTAGATAGGGATTGCTTGAAAAAAAGTTGAAATTTTTTCTAAGTCCCAAAAACCGCTGGCGTCTTTTCCTTTTTTAAGGGTGATAGGCTAAAAAAGATCTTAATTTTTTTTGGGGGTACCCTCCTTCCCCCCTACATTTCCTAACATATGGCACCTAAACTAGACAGTGGGCACATGTATAGGGCAAAATAACAATTTTATTTTCTGAAGTTTTCCCAGGCTTGTGTAGTGTAATGTATTTGCTGCTACATATACTTCCATTGTACTTGAATATGGTGCCGTATGCAAATTAGGCATCACTAGCGTAACTTCACTTTGCTTGACGAATTAACGCTAGCGCAACTTCGCTACCTTTCACCTCCCTGAGCGCAACTTCGGATTTTAGTGAATTAGCAGAGCCGGGGCGAAGTGTGGTGAAGCCTGCGCTAGCGCAAGTCCGCAGGTTAGTGAATTTGCCCCTATGGGAGATGGCCTTCCTGTAATTCGGCGCATTCTGGATAACGGATTCCTGGATAACGGTTTCCTGGATAACTGATCCTATACCTGTTTAGGGGCATAGGGAAGAACAGTAAGGGCTAGATTTAGAAATTAGAGCTCACCAGACTTATTTTCTATTTATTCCTAAGGGATCTCTAGAAGCATATTTATCTAACTCTAGCGTTCACCCATTGATAAATATGCTTCTAAATCTCCAATACCAATGAATAGAGTGGGGTTGGTTTTTTGTGGTGAGCTCAAATTTCTAAATCTGCCCCTAAGTGTTCTCCTAGCACCCATCAAGTCCAAACTTGATGGGTGCCAAATGCCAGATTTTGAAAAGCGATTTATGTATCTAAAAAATGCATTTTCACTGTTCCAAAGGCCAATGGCAGAAACTTTTACATGATTCCAGTCATTGTTTGGCCTTGTGCATGGTTACAATCAGGCTTATGTGTGGCTATTCATTCATAAAAAAAATCTTTGCTCTCACTCCCTTAGCAAATTTCTAAAATATAATGTCTCACTGCAGCAAAGCAAGCAAATAATGGTGAGAAAAAATTATTAATTATACAAAATCACAGAAAATCTGTTAATGTATTGACTTTACATTAATAAAATAAACAAAACATGTTATTAAATCAACATTAGTTAGTCAGTCATAACTATGCACAGTGCTGTTCAATGATGCTTTTCATATATTTATGTTATGACAGCATCACTTCTCGAAACACACATTCATGATATTTAGCATGCTGTATTATGTTACAAGTTTGTTCCATTAGCAATACCCTAAAAATGACTAAATTACAGTATTTGTGCCATTACACTTTCCCATCATTTAATCTAATTATTAGTTTATGTTGTGGCAAAATAGTTATAAATCTACCGTATTCAAGAAAATATACTATCACAAGCCCAGCTGTTACCACAATATTAAAATGGAACGGATAGAACTAACCATCAAGAGTTTCTCTATATCCTATCTGGCTAGTGCCAAATGGTTACATAAAAACCATGTCATCGCCTTTGTGGTTTAGTGGCTCATGTATTCATATTAGCTTTCATACCATAGTTATGAGTTATGATATAGTTTATTTCTACTATAAACAGAATAGATTGGGTTGATGGTACTATGCCCTGAAACCAGTAAATTGGCTTCATTGACATTGGCTTCTTCAGATTATATGTTATCATTATATCTGTGAATATATTTAACACCACAATTAAACAATGCTGTTCCTTACCATGCCAAAAATGTCATATCACTGTATATCTACAATATATCTAATATTAAGCATTAGCACATCAAAAATGAAATATCATCAGGTAGATTTAGTGTAAGCAAATGTCAGGCTGTGTGGCTGTTTCTCTTCCAACTTCATAACATTGTTTGCTTTTTCCCTTCCTACATGCATTTTTTCACTATTAGTGAAGAAGATTCTTCAGTGATGCACTAGGGCTACACACTGAGCCACTGTGCTGTCCAGGGGATATATTTTTTAACACTTTTTGAGTTTTTACATTTACAGGAACAATAGTATAGAAAGAGAAGAGGTAGAGGAAGAGGATAGAAATAGAGGAGACTTGGCACAACACATGGTGAGTATGTAATCTTTGACCTTAACTTATCCAGTCGAAGGGTATGAAAGTATTACATGAAATTAGAAGTGTTAGGGCAGGGTGCATTTTTCCCACAAAGTTCCATCTGGGGAAGTTCAAGTTGTTCCTGACTTAATGGTGAATGGAGGTTGTAAACCCCTTTTCATAGAGCTGGAAGAATTTATATTTTAATTCTGGAAGCAACAGCTTCCTTCCCTGCAAACAGTTAGCTTTCAGTAAAGGTATTGACAGCATGGACAGGCATAAATAAAGTGGCTGGTTTAGTTGGTAAGTGTAGCAGAAACTTTCATTATGGAGTTTAGCTGGAGCAGCTGCTAGTGGACGGTCAGATATAAAGAGTTGGCATAGTCTAGATGTAATGTGTTGAGAGCAAGTACAAGAGTTTTGGTGGAATCTTAGTGAGGTATTCTGGATTTCTGTGATATTCCATAGATAAGTGCTGTGGGACTTGATGAGAGAGAGAGAGCTGAATGACTCTCCTCTACCAACAGAGGATTTAAAATAAAAATCACATTTTTGATTAAGTCACATTCATATATAACTTTAATAACATGATAATGGTCCTTTACAGAGTTTATATACACAAAAAACATATCTATAGGGCTTAAATATAGAAAAAAAAATTATTCCACGCAGTGACCTATATGTATTAAATGATCTTTGTTAGAAGTTAAAGAAGAACCATTATGACCAACATCAAAAAGACCACAGGGCTGATTAATTTAGATAGTAATTTGCACCATTGCACCTACAGCAACAACCAGATATTTTCTTTTGCTAGATTGTTTTAAAGCTCCATCCTATAGTATCTGCCAAAAACAAACTAAGACTGCAACCACTACATTTTCCACATGAAAAGTACAGTATGTTTCCTGGAAGTGGAACATTTTTGCTTCTTAATAAAGGACTAAATCCAAGGGCGTTAAACTTGGCTCTGTAGTATAAGCAGTAAGATTGAACTGAACAATGTTGTACTATATATTGGGATTTTGTGTGTTGATGTTCCATTTGTTCAGCAGTTTAACATACCAAACAATTTTTCTATGGAATTCTATGGAGTCATAACAGAAAAATGAATCTATGAAACATAATCTACTAAAGAGCATACGCCCAACAGAGGTACAAATATATGAGGTTAATAATATCCCAAATGTTAAGATATAAACCGAAGCAATGACACATTTGATTTAACAACCAAAACCATTAAACAAAAAAAAAGAATAATTTACTGAATGCACGACTTAGAAAAGCAGGGCTCTTTAGACTGTTTCTAAACTGGTGAGATCACTAGTGAATATATGTTCTTCAGCCACAGAAATTTTTACACCATGTAAACATAAATGTATTAGCAGATAAATTATGAGTGTTATATGCCTGTGGATCTGTTAAGTGCTATAACCAACAAAACATGCAAAAGACCACTAAGGTGTGCCACAGTTGATGCAGTGTAGGAAGAAATGGAGTCCATAAATGTTCTGCAAGGTTACAAGGTGTATGAGAAGTGCAGTTTTTTGTTTTATTTGACAACATAAATAACAGACAATGTAATAAAGCGGGAGAAGCCATTAGGTTTTATTTAGGCTTTAATTAACTTACTTGCTTTAATTGTATCTACGTTAAACGAGTGTAGTCTAAACTGTGTACAGTATGCTGATGTTTTGCCTAAACCAAATATACAGTTTGAATACCAGTAGAGAGTTAGACTGCCATTTACAATTATAAATATGAAGACCATACAAAATGTATGTGAATGAAGCTAAAAGTTCTTTAAAATGTATATGTTTCCACTTACAAATTCAGAAATAAATTCAGATTTTTTTTTCATTGTTGGAACACCACTTAAAGGGGTTGTTCACTTTTCAGCTGTTTTAGTGTTTTTGCACATTTCACCTTGCTCTGTGACTTACACGTTGAGGTGCGGATACTTCCACTTACTGTATAGGATAAAATGTTAAAAGTTGCACCTCACTGTATGTACCACTACCTGCTTTTCGCAGCTCTGCATAAAGATTTGGCAGTAGGCAGATGGCATGTGTGTCCCCTAAAGCAGTCCCTATCTTGCAATTTAGTATCCCTTAGTTATCCAGCAATTGTGACCTAGCCAAGACATGGCAGATGTAAAACGCTTTGAAAACTCCTGCATGTCCCCAGAGCTTCTGAAAAAATTAGGATGCAGGTGACTGCCCCTAAAGTCTTTTTGCTCTATGCCCAGCCTTTTGTGACCATCCTACACATTTGGGTATTTTGGTAAATACAAATTTTGTATGTGACATTGCATACTTTGCAAAGATAACAAATTGGTTCTCTGCACATATTACCCTAACTGGCCCTCATGTTGAGGCCTCCCAGCCATTGCTCTGTGCAAGCCTAGGGAAGGTAAGAAGGGAAATACAGTCCTAGACTAATATTTTGTAGCTAATCTTGGCATTTGGATGTAATTTAAAACCATCACTTCAAAAATCAGCAAGTTGAGCAACTCTAATACTGTTGCAGCTCATTCCAGATGCACCCTAACACCCTCTTTTCTCTTAAACTCTATAGTAAAAATATTGTGCAGCTAGCCTTGTCAATCACTTTTATAAAAGATTTAAGAGACTTACTGCATAATGAAATATAATCTAATCCATGAATAATAAATAAACAATTATATAGATCAACCAAACACTACTTAAAACTTTTCCACTTCAGAATCCAAATATACAGAGATTAAAAAATATAATATTATGGGTGTGGTGTACCCATTTCTAGTTTCAAGAATATTGATTTAGCTTCAAAGCAATCGGGGCTAATCTTTATTTAAAACATATGGGCTTATTTTCCTTTCTTTAACAATCATGAACATGTGATAATATGAGAATTCTTGAAAAAGGACAAGGACATACTCACTGTATTAAATTTTACTCATGAATCTAAGTCACTTTCATTTTGGAACAATCAAGGAATTCATTCACCAGCTTATATTTATCACTCATTTGAAGTATTTAATACTTTGGCAATTGCAGTAATCCTAATAACCCCCACTTCAGCCACCTATATTGTGGCGGTGTTCGGTGTGAGTTGGAGGTCCTGGGCACCCCCATCCACAACAGAGGCACCAGGGATACAATATTAAAAAATTAAGCAGCTGTGATCTAGTCATCTAGCATACCCAGCAATAGAATAAATGGTGCATCGTATGTGAGCGACAATCTGTAAGTTATGTTCAAAATTATTAAAATTATCACAAATGGTTGCAAACTAAACTCCAGAATCTAATGGTAGACCCAAAAGAGCTTAGCTCAGTCATCTGCACTATTATTTGTAATCTATTTTTCTAATTCTCTTGCGTGGAATGATGACAGAAAATGAATTTAACTTTATAATTAGTTCATGCTAATATTTATTTTAAAAAAGATACTTTATGGTTTGTTGCAAGATCAATTATGTTTCATAGCATTATACTGTATGTAGCACTTAAAGGGGTAGTTCACCTTTATGTTAACTTTTGGTATGTTATAGAATGGCTAATTCTAAGAAATGTTCATTCTTTATTTTTTTTTTATAGTTTTTACATTATTTGCCTTCTTCTTCTGACTCTTTCCAGCTTTCAAATGGGGGTCACTGACCCCATCTAAAAACAAATGCTCTGTAAGACTACAAAATGTATTGTCATTGCTACTTTTTATTACTCATCTTTCTATTCAGGCCTCTTCTATTCATATTCCGGTCTCTTATTCAAATCAATGCATGGTTGCTAGGGTTATTAGAAGCCTAGCAAACCGATTGCTGAAATTGCAAACTGGAGAGCAGCTGAATAAAAAGCTAAATAACTCAAAAACCACAAATAATAAAAGATCAAAACCAATTGTAAATTGTCTCAGAATATCACTCTCAACATCATACTAAAAGTTAACTCAAAGGTGAACAACCCCTTTAATAATGGCAGTCAAACAAATACATAATGCTTCCTGTCACTTCCTTGTTCTGTAGAGAAGATGACGAGCTGAAAAAACTAGTTATGTGTCCACTGATGAACCCTCTAAAATAAGCTGCTCAAAAGGCTCGCCCTGTTTATAAAGGGAAGGGGGCAGGAAGTTAAGCGAAAAAACAACAACTTTTAAATGCCAAAAATAATGCATTTTTAACATAGGTCCAAAATAGAGAATGATAAGGTAATTGCAGTAAGGAGTATTTTTTAAATATGTATAAAGTAAAAAAAGCAATAAACAGGTTGATGAGAGCAGAAAAAAAACAGGGATTTTGAACTATTTTTTTGTCTGAGGAACCAGCAAATGTACCATATACTAATAATATAACTATTGGTGGCTGGTTGTCTCAAGGGATGATCAAGACCAGAGACTAGAACATGTGAAATTTAACCATTTGCCATTTTGGAGAAGGCCTTAGCAATTGTCATGATTCAAGTCAATTGTGGTCAGAATTGTACCATTCTCTAGTTCAAGCAGCATCCTTTATACTGTAATAAGTAAAAGGTTTGAAAGATACCCATATTAACCCCTATAAATATCATAACTACTGTATATTGTATGTTTGTCTCTAACATTTACTGTGTGCCTTGTACTTTGTACTGTTGTCAACATGTTTGTGCCCAAGTTCATAACAGAGCAAGTGGAATATTTCCCACTACACACAATTTTTTGCATATTATTGTCAGTTTATTGCACTTGCTGGGTTTGGAGACAAACTCTGAAAAATGTTTTTAAAACGCCTGTTTACGGTATCAGGTGTGTGTGTACTTTTTTTCCCAGTCACTATATTTGGTCAAGAACCAGAATTCTAGCCAATAAAGCCACATATGCCTAAGAATACCAATAAGAACATTCTGTTGCTTTTACAGGAAGAATAGGAGAACCACTAACTAATTTTGTCGCGACTAGAGTGAATGCATTTGTGGAACATACAGTACTGAGGTAAACAATGAATGCTTTATTATACAGTATAATGCATCTGCAAGTATTTTATTTTGCAAGAGAAATAGCAACAGATCATTGAGGGTATTTAATGGGCAACATTTTACTGACCATTGCTTTAATGAACTAAAAAAGGAACAGAACACAAATGGCATCAATTCTGTTAAGGATTTAAACAATGTGTGCCCAAACAAATGTAACTCATTATGCTTTACGTGGGCCTAGGTACTCAGGCAATTTGCAAATGGAGCAGATTTCTATCAGAAGCAATTCCTACATTGTTTCTTCAAATCAACATAGTAAACTCAAGACTCAGGGGGGCAGATTCATTAAGGGTCGAATTTCGAAGTTAAAAATACTTCGAAATTCGACCCTCGAATTGAAATCCTTCGACTTCGATTTAGCGCTAATCCTGCGATCGATCGATCGAAGGATTTTTCGTTCGATCGAACGATTAAATCCTTCGAATCGAACGATTCGAACGATTTTAATCCAACGATCGAAGGAAAATCCTTCGATCAAAAAAAGGTTAGCAAACCTATGGGGACCTTCCCCATAGGCTAACATTGACTTCGGTAGGTTTTATCTGCCGAAGTAGGGGGTCAAAGTTTTTTTTAAAGGGAAAGTACTTCGACTATCGAATGGTCGAATAGTCGAACGGTTTTTACTTCGATTCGTTCGATTTCGTTCGAATTCGAACGAATTTAACCAATTCGATGGTCGAAGTACCCAAAAAATACTTCGAAATTCGAATTTTTTTCATTCGAATCCTTCACTCGAAGTTAGTGAATATGCCCCTAAATGATTTTGTTAAATTGCACTAGGATAGAACATTTTTGCATGGTCCCTAGCCTTCTCAAAAAGACTCCATAGACTTTTTATAATTTTAATATAATCCAGACCTCATTGGTGTGGTACTGTATGAGGTGACAACAGGAGATTAACTGACTATGGCAGATGCTAGCAGGGACTATTATTATTGATATTGTTAATTATTATTGGGTGTTTACATTGAACATACAGATGACATGCAAAAAACAATAAAAAATAATAATTGCTTTGCTAAAAAATATTGCTCGCCTGTAACATTCCTATTGATTTTGTAGTGATGTGAACTTTTTTGTTTTTTATTTTCCATACACAACATATCCATTTTGTTATGCCTTTAAGCTGCTTATAGTAGCAGTCATCCTTTTTTTATTACTAGAGATAAAATACAAACAGACTTTGTACAAACTTCATAAAATCTGAACCAGAGGCTACTTTACAAGCAGATTTTCCAAGCATGTCGGATAAATACAGTTAACATTATAAACAACGTTTGGATTCTGTTCACTAAAATCTCATGCACCTGTTTTGGGCATTGTTTTCTAAATGCCATGTCAAAAGGAATAATGAGTTACTGGAAAACAGGTGCATTGGAAAACATATGAATAGGGTCTTTTGTTTAGAATAAAACAAGCCCAGAAGAATTCTAGTGACCTATTACAAGGGGAGTAATTTTTTTTCTCAAAGGAATTTCCTTATTATTGTGTAAATCAACTATTTAAGTAAAATACCATGTTCTTACTTGTTTTGTGCACATTATTTTCTATTACTAGCAGTTTGAAATGTACAGCATTATGGACTAGCTGGTCCTATAACTAGTCAAATATACAGTATGGCGATGAACTGTCGCACAAGTTCTCTTTGTACATACCAACTGGGATCTGATGTGATCCAAAGGGACTACAGCATAAAAACAATAATAAGGGCTGCCAGCCATATAACAGCAGGAATGGCCTTAACAACATATGAACAATAGTGTAACAGAGTTTTACACAAAGATGTAAATAAATTGTAAAAAAAATAATTGTGGATACTATAATTGTAAAATTATAGCTAATTGTAAAAATATATCATCATTACCAGTTAAAACATAATATATCTATGACTACATTTGTATATAGTCCATTCTGTTTTTAAATATCTAGCATCCAGTTGAGGGTCAAGGGTGCTGTGATTTATTATTACTGCACTGCCAGAGTCCCTATTATCTAACCCAGGCCCTTGAGTCTATGCAACTACTGCAAATACATAATCTTCTTAAAATTGTCTAATCCTATATGTTCAGTACACTAAACTACTGTATATTCCTTGTATTGGGTAGTCTTTCAGGTGGCACATCCCCACAGTTACTCTTTTGTAGCTGTACTTTACATCAAATTGCAACTGTGAGATAATATAAATCATAGAAGAAACAGATGCAAAACTGGTACGCCAGTCTAGAAGTATGTGTGATGATATGGTGGGCAGAATCCCAGTGAGTAGGTAGTGGGTAGAAAGTCAAGAAGTAGGAATACAGTCTCAGAATTGTTACAGTAGCCCTATGCTTTACTGATTAATAAAACAAAATTGTATAGTTTAATTAGCCTGTATAAACATTGATGCCTTAAATCTCTGCTTTTAAAGTGGACCTGTCACCCAGACACAAAAATCTGTATAATAAACATGAAATCCAATTTCTATTTTTTATTTAAACATTCATAGCTGTTGTAAGCTCATTTAGGGTTAGGCCACACTGGGCGTTTTGGGGAGATTTCTCCAACACCAATCTCCCCAAACGCCTTCCCTCACTCTGCGCCGGCTAAAATGAAAAAACGCCGGCGCTAATCACAAGCGGCAGTTCGGTGAGTCCGGTTCGGGTGACTTCGAAAAACGAACCCGCTCATGTGATTAGAGCCAGCGTTTTTTTATTTTAGCCGGCGCAGAGTGAGGGAAGGCGTTTGGGGAGATTGGTCGCCGCAAAGACGAGGCGATTAGTCGCCAGACGACCAAATCTCCCCAAAACGCCCAGTGTGGCCTTACACTTTTCACAAATTTCAGCTGTCAATCAAATATTGTCTGCCCCTCCTCTATGCCTTAGGCATAGAGGCGGGGTAGACAATTACTTTCACTTTCCATTCAGCACTTCCTAGATGCCACTGCTCTCCCCACATTCCCCCGTTCTCTTCACCCTATAATTGTGTAGCCAGGGCATGGGGATGGACATCGGGTCCCCCATTCTGGTGCACAAACAAGATTCTGAGATGATCCAAGGCTTGCCTTAAAGGAACAGTAACGTCAAAAAATAAAAGTGTTTTAAAGTAATGAAAATATAATGCAGTGTTGCCCTGCACTGGTAAAACTGCTGTGTTTGCTTAAGAAACACTACTATTGTTTATATAAAAAAGCTGCTGTATAGCAAAAGGGGCAGCCATTCAAAGAAGAAAAGGCTCAGGTTACACAACAGATAGCAAATAAACTCTGTCTGTGTAATGGTGTTATCTGTTATCCATTAGTTAACCTGTGCCATATAGCCGTTTTTCAATTTCCGCCATTGCTCCACAGCAGCTTGTTTATATGAACTATAGTAGTGTTTCTGAAGCAAGTAGATCAGTTTTACCAGTGCAGGGCAACAAACACTACATGATATTTTCATTACTTTACAACACTTTTTGGTGTAAAGTTTTTTGGTGTTACTGTTCCTTTAATAACTCTGTCCACAAAATTGCTCCTACCCGCTTGCTATAATTATGAATTCCCAGACTGGAGGAAACATGATTCAAATAATTTATATAGTGTAATTAAAGTTAATTTTGCTTGACTAATGTGATAAAATAGGATTTTCTGGGTGACGAGTCCCCTTTAAGGCAGAACTGGCCCATCCGTATCCCCACTTTTCATGAAAGGCCAAAAATTACTATAAAACCTTGACAGGGTGATAGTGGGCTCTCTTAACTCGCTTCAACCTCTTCTCTGAGGATTAAAGAAAAAAAAAAGGTCCTAAAAATAAAAAAAACTCCTGGCTTTTGGGCCCCATCCTGATGAGAAAAGTCAAATGACCTTGAACAAACTTGCCTGGCAAAATGTGATTTTATATCTCAAAATACAGCATCATTCTAAGGTCTAGACTTAATACTTATGCAGTGTTTTTTTAGAAAGATTATCTGAACTAATTCCATGTCAAAAAGTCTTTATATTAAATAAGCACTTGTTAAAGCCAGACTGCTGCAATTATTCTGTTGTTAGCAATTACAGTCATTAGCCTCATCCCACCTCTGAAGTAAACGCAGTTATCCTCCATCTGTCTTTTTTGATTTCTTCAACCACTAATTTGTTGCATGCACTTTATTGAAAGGACAATTGCCCGTTTTTGCAATAAACACAATGCATCTATGACGTATTTGTGTTTTGATCTCTGTAACCAATTCAATATGACTTGAGTATGCTCCAACCTTCACATCTGTGCAGTAAGTATATGATGCCACTAACTGTATCTATATAGGAATAATACTGAAACTTATAAGCTTCTCTTAGAAGGAAAGGAATTATTTACCTGGTACTTTTCTCAGTAGGAAACTTAAGGTTATCAACAATCAAGTATCACTAAGTATTCTGAATAACAGGACATTTTGTGACTAATCCAGGTCACAAGAATTTGCCACAGGGAATCGAAATTGCCACAGGGGATCTCTAAATTAAGCTGAAGCATCAGAGCCAGATTCTCTGACCTCTAGCCTAGTTTCTTTTGCTCCTGGGATACAGTTTCGTCTAGTATCTGTACTACCCAGCCCAAAATCTCTCTATCACATAAATATTATCTTGTTTGGTTTAAGCCGTTATGTTAAGCATAGAGGCTTACTTGGAATGGGATCAATTAATTCACAAACCCCCTTTATGGATATAAATAGAATTCATTTGCATGTCCTCAACATTTGAGGTGGTTTATGTGTCCCTTTTTAAGCAAAAAACTAGACTGGCAAGCGTACCAACAGTAAATTCCTGACTCTAATTATTGCACAAAGTAATGGTAGGCAGCATACACACTGTTGGTTTTCAAATATGCAGTGTTAGCAATACCTGGGCCAGGCTAGTCATTAAAGCCTAGGATTTAAGTTGCTCGTGGCCTAGATTGCAACATTCAAGTGTATGTAATTTACTGTACCACAAGTAAATCTATACTAAATTATGTGCAGTTATGTTTTGGTGGAAACCTTAGATGTGTTTCCATTGAAGAAGTTTCAAATACTTGTCACAAAAGGCTTTCTAAAACTTAACATTTCCACTGATTTATGAAATGTTCAGTAGATTTCATTGCTTCAATAAATTAGTATTAGTGATGAAAGTTCTCTGCAAACATCTATTCCATAATAGTGAATGTGGCAACTCCTTAAAAACTAAATAACTTAACATAGTGATAATTTGTTTTATTTTAAATGATGCCTCTCTATCACAAACAAATACAAATGATCTGTATTTATACAGAAATTAAACATTGTATTCATCAACTGTGGCTTTTCTTCAACAAGGGTGTCTTAATTTTAAAAATGTATTCCTTGAATTTGTTGCCAGTGGAAACTAGAGAAATGTTGAGAGGTGTCATATCCACTATTAAACCCCCAGTATTTAATTCAACAGTTGACAAAGGCCTATTGAGTTGGTATAAGCTTGAAAAGAGAAAAAAGTCCCTTTTTCTCAGGGGTAATGCTATAGCAACATAGAATGAATTTAGGGTCAAAGAACAAGCTGTCTCCAAGCTTTGTTTGTATATTCTGGTGTGAATTTGAAAGTGCAGTAATACATTTACCAAAATAACCAACATTTGAGTTATTTTACATCTTTACAGGCTTGTCTTCAAGTATTGTTAAGTTAACATAACAAAAGAGCTGACATTTGTATTTTTGAAGTGGCAGGCAGTAAGATGACTACTTTATTTTAAGGCCTCCTTTTGTACTTTCACACTACAGCTTGAATGAATTTATTCTGGATTGTTCAAATACAATGATTTGTTAAGGATCAAATAAAGGCATTCCAGGTTTATTTGCTAAAAGAGAGTATTCCGTTCAGTGTTTGAATTTGTCAATTGGATGTAATTTATGGTCTTGAAACATGGTTGACTTTCAAGAATAACACTTGAACACATCATTTGCTGAGAAAAGATGATATCCATTAAATAAATAAATAAATTCATAATTCATGAAACAAAAACATTGTTCTCAAGGTTTTTTTTTTATTTTAACTGAAAGAGTTGGGAAACTAGGTCAGTTGAAAGGGGAGTCACAGTCAATTAGAATCAATGGCCTAATGAAAAACAAAATGCTTACAGTGTCTGTTCAACAGGCCCAAATAAGAGAACGCTAAAGACTTCAGTGAATGAACTGAACACTGTGTGGCTTGGGAACTAGACGTCAATTGGAGTGGTAAGCAATACACTTCACTCACTAATATAAATCATTAATAAGGCACAAAAGACATTTTGCGGCACTGCTTTTAAAAATACAATCTAACTTGAAATTACTGTTATGCAAACAGTCAAATAGTTTTTGTCATATGATCTGCTGTGATTACTTAATTTTTTTCATTTGCATTTCATAGGTTAATAAATAAAAGGTAACATCAAAGTAAAGTAATGTCAAGATGGGCCGTGCTGTTTGTGAGGACTGAATGGCTAGTTTGGACTTGGGTTGACCTCTAAGCAAATCCACTTGATATGATCAGTATCTGACATTCCTTGTGTCTATATATCATTTTCAGATATTTATTTTACAAATAGAAAAGGTGCTTATTTTTTATAATGTCCCAAGTGCAATACTTACTTTACACAATCATTAATACTGAAACTTTAAATATGTGTAAAAACAGGATAGTAAACATGTTGTCCTTATACCTTCCAAAGCTACACACTGAGTTTTATTAATAGAAATAGGAAAGGGTAATATACACAGATGTAAATTTCTGGGTAAATAGTATTTCTTAAATACAATATCTTTAAGTAAAGGTTTGCGAGACATTAAAAACCCTCAAAACAATGACACCACTGAGCAACTCAAAAACAAAAACTATACCTTGATAAATCTCTAAGCTGTAATTTTTCTACCCTTTCCCAGAGATCTTTATAACCTTTCTCCCCCACAGAGTTAGATCAGTAGTCCACTGCTACAATAGAAGCAGGTTCATTTAAAATAATTACAGTTATGGGACCTGTTATGCAAAATGCTTGGAACCTAGGGTTTTCCATTTAAGGGGTCTTTCTGTAATTTAAATCTCCATACCTCAAGTCTACTAAAAAATTATGGAAACATTAATTAAACCCAATAGAATTGTTTTACCTCCAATAAGGATTAATTATATATTAACTGGAATCAAGTACAAGGTACTGTTTTATTACTACAGAGAAAAAGGAAAAAAATATTAAACATTTGAATTAATTTATTATAATGTAGTCCATGGGAGATGGCCTTGGGTTTGTGGACTTGATAGAATATATATATATTATTTTTGTTTTTCGAATTAGGTTTATTAAGACATTAGCAAACATTGTTTTTCAGAATAAATGTACATAATTACTTTGCTTTCCTCCATTTCTGACCTAAGAACTGGAACTCATGTAGTAAAAAAAAACAAAAATGACATACGAAACTTGAGCTAACTATATCGGTATCAGAATGGCCATACTGAAAAGGTAATTGTGAATACGGCTTTACAGGCAAAGCGACTGCTCTGCTGGAGAATGTTATAATAGCAGGGAATTACTTTTGAAAAGTCATGTCCTGTAATAGTGTTTAGGGTTAAAATAAAAAAATAAGGTAAATTGATAGAGCAATTATCTTTTTTACAGAACTTACCTATTTTTAGAGGCAAAGTGCATGAACTTCTCATATGAAATATATATATATACCAGAGTACACTGAATTTAAGGTATTTGAAATCCAAATCATCCATTTGATGTGTATATTTGTGTGTAATTTAGATGTTATATGATATAGTTTCATGAAGAATGAGGCAGTTCAGACCAGCATGAATAATTTTAAAATTGCAGTACAGAAAATATGTTTTGTCCCACAGGATATACTGGAAGGCATGGATAAGGAGTAAGAAGTATTTGTAAATATTTTTACTGGGAATCCTGAGGTATTAATAGAAAATGCTCCAAAGTTCAAATATTTTTTTTCACTTAAAGAATGTTTTTGTACTTCAGGTGAGTTTAACTTAAAAGTAATGCTCCACATACTGTATGTGGAAGCCAACATTTATAAATGTTGAAATAGAAGAATGAATTGCCTACAGAAAAAAAACAAGATATACAGTGCAACCACGCAAAGCATTGTTGATATCTTGCAAAATGCTTTTAAAATTGAACTGGCATACATTAAAATACATTTGTTTTGTAGTGGTTAAATATGTGAGGTGTTTTATTAACTATATATTTGAAATGTATTATTTTTGTAACATTTGTAAACATTGGCATGCTTCTTTTTCAACATTTGTAAATACTAGCTACTAGCTAGAGCAGTGTAAGAAATAATATTTTGTTTTTATTTTTTAAAGAATGGATGTAGTTTGTCACGGTCGGCTCCCCAGAATCCAGAACCAATGCTAAGCACCCTGTTCTCGGCTCTTGCTTCCGCCTTTAACAGCCGCCTTTCACCTCGGGAGGAGCCCTCGTCTAATCGGATGCCGCCAGGTCTTATTAAGAGAGGTGCGAAGTGAAGGGTTCTGGATGAGCACGACGGTAAAGCAAAGTCTCTGGGCAGAAGGTCGCAGTACAAGGCGTAGACAAAAAGGCGTAGTCAAACAGGTTAGGTTGAGGCAGGCAGATTACAAGCGGAGTCAGACAGGCAAGGGTCAGACCAGGAGATCAATCAGAGGGTATATGGATACAGAAGAGTCGGTTACCAGGCAGGGTCAGGATTCCAGAAGTCAGGATAGTCTTAGAACAGGCAGGGGTCACAACAGGTAATCAGATATCAGGAAACAGAACCTAAATAGCACAGAAGCACCAAGAACTCACTAGGAGAAAACCTATAACGGGCAAAGAATTACACATTGGAATTCCCTTTTATAGTGTTTGAATTTTGCGCCAATGCACGCTGACGTGAAGACTGCACCTTTAAATCTAGGGAACCGGCGCTTGAGAAGAGGAAGACCAGCATGGTGGGCGTCCCCGCCGGCCCACTAGACCACCAGGGTGAGTAGTCCTTACATAGCTATTATGCATGACTGGCTGTTGTTGCTATTATTTTGCATACACACTTAAAAATGTGATGTGTATTTTTCTGTTACTGAATTAATCCATGTTTTTGTGCTGCACTGTTTTGAAAATACATAGTTAAAGTAGTTCACACTCAGATCTCAACCTTATTAGGAAACTGTAGTTGATAATTAAGAAAACCATAAAACAAGGTTTATTGCCAAGTTTCTTCACATTAAAGGAAATAAATGAGAAAAAAAAAGAAAATATAGACTTTTTTTACATGTGGAACATACCTAGATTGCAGGAAAACTAAGGTGTGCTCCTATGTGTCCACAGTCACATTCATAAGTTAATGATTAAAGATCAAATATGTTCTAAAAATTAGAATGTATTTATATTATAAATTACTTTAGTTCATTAAGAGAAATATCCACATTGGAGAGGAGGGATAATGATCAGAGACATTTTATTGCCAATAGATTAGCTGCAATAGTGCAAGCTAGAATACTATATTTATTCTGTAGAATGTTTTACCATACCTGAGTAAAAAGTTCTACAAGCTCTCTGTTTGTTTAATATAGCAGCTGCAGTATTAGTTTTGTGTGACATCACTTCCTGCCTGAGTCTCTCCCTGCTCACTTATAGCTCTGGGCTCAGATTACAGCATGCTCATGCCCGAGGCAAGGAGGTTTAAGCTGAAGGCAGGAAGTCTGATACAGAAGACCATGTGTACACAATAGAAGGAAAGAAATGCAGTGTTTCTTTTGACAGAGGACTCAGAGCAGCACTACTTTGAGTTTACTGGTATATTTATGTGGACCTTTCTGATAAGGCTTACTTAGTTTTAAGCAATAGCAGATAGACAGGAGCCGAAAACCACGGATAGTGTTAAGATAAAAAAAGCATCTTTATTTCCAAGCATCTTTAAAAACACAAACAGGCATCCTCTTGGAGCTCTTTAGCTAAACCATATCGTGTCTAGTCACCTGACGCGTTTCAGAGGTGGAGTCTAGTCCTAGCTCTCTGCCTTATATAGTGAGTACAATTAAAACAACATACCCTTTAAAAATTACTTATTACACTTTAGGTTTATTATCAGGCTGTCAATTTACTATATAATCATGGGGACATTAATCAAATTAGTACAATTATCGGAATCCAAATTGGGGACTATTTTTATCCATATATATATTTTTTTAAATTAATTCAATTTAGTTTAAAGAAAACATGAAACCTCCCAATCACTATTTAACCCCTGTGGGAGGCGTGTCTTCAATGTAATTTCCACTTTTTAGTGATTATGTTCCCTTTTACTGGTAAATTAAAGGACATTAACAATGATGAAATTAGGCCATTTGTGCCTGTTTTAGACTTTTCCAGGTGGTTGACATTTATATTACATACTTTGGAACAGACAAAATGGATAGGGGGATACATCAAACTGTATTAAATCATGCAAATAATTAACTGTACAAAAATATGAAGATTGTCTGCAAAGGATGTACAAAAAGTAGCGGTGGAAAGAACATTCCCAAAGTGTTGTATCATCATAACTAACTGAGTCAACAACGTTTGTTGCTTAGTGTACAACTAAGTGGAAAAGTAATTGATCAATTCTTCACAGCTTTTAGGATTAAAGGGGTTGTTCACCTTCAGGTTATCTTTTAGTATTTTACAGAATGGCCTATTCTTAGCAAGTTTTCAATTGGTCTTCATTTTTTTATTTATTTTATAGTTTTTTAATTATTTCCTTCCTCTTCTGGCTCTTTCCAACTTTCAAATGTGGGTCACTGACCCCAGCAGCCAAAAAAAGATTGTTCTCTGAAGCTATTATTGTATTGATTTGGTTACTTTTTATTCCCTATCTTTCTATTTAGTCCCTCCTCTATTCATATTCATATTCCCATTTCTCTTTCAAAGCACTACCTAGTTGCTAGTTTAAATTGGACCCTAGCAACCAGATAGCTGCTGAAATTCCAAACTGGAAAATTCAAGAACTAAAAAACTAAATAATTATTGCAAATAAAAAAATGACCACACACTGCAAATTGTCTCAGAATAGCACTCTATTCAGAATCTACTCTAGTACTCTATCATACTAAAAGTTAATTTACGTTCGTTCATATGATCAACATTTAAAACACACAGCTCAATTATGATCACAAATTGTAAAAAGTAAAATAAATACACACTATATACTTACATCTTTTTGTTGTGTCTTTCTTGTGTATTAAGTGCAAGTTACAAAGTATGTGGCGCAACAATGAAAAGAGGCCAAAGAAATGACACCTGCCTTAAAGGAGAAAGAAACCCTGTAGAAAAAAAACCCACCCCACGTAGACCCCCCTCCCTCCTCCCCCCAGGCTAACTGCCCCCCCCACCAGGGAAATGCCCCATACTTCACGGCATCCATCTTCCGGGTCCTCTGTAAGCTGACCAAGAGATCAGAAATCTCCATCAATTTTGGCACATGCTCAGTTGTTGAAAACCAGCAAATTGCTCCAACTGCACATGCGCCAACATAACGATCTCCCAGTCAGCTCACAGAGGATCCGGAAGATGGATGCAGTGAAGTCCGCTGCCAGAATCTGCGAAGAGGGATAAGGGGAGGAGGGAGGGGGGTCTACGTGGAATATGGGGTACAGGGTTTTTTTTACAGGGTTTCCTTCTCTTTTACGCAAAACTGATTGGCACCTACTTAATGATACACTAATACTGCTGAAAAAATCTCCATGCCATTGTGCTACAGTGATACAATTTAAATGTAGTGATTCACCAAGCAAATGTACTTTAAACTTTAGTTGGTAAATTGCATACAAGTTTGGGTACCTGCAATAAGAATTATGGTATAGCCGCATTGTGTGTAAAATACACTGAAGATTGTGTGTGAATTTGTCATCTTTCACTGCTTTGTAAATAAGCCTTCATATTTTTATGGGAGTAATTGCTTAATTTGCTGTCCTTTCAGTATTTATGTGAAAGACACAACTAAACAAAAGTCTTAGGTTGAATATAGTGCAGAGTTTCCCAATCCAGACCATAACGTTTTAACAAGCCAGGTATTAATGCCATTAGTTCTAGGAATTGCAAATAAAAGGTAGTAATTACTTAAAGAAAATTACATCACTGAACATCGCAGGTGTGTTACACATACAGTATATGATATAAACAGCCCATATGTAACATGCTTTTTTATATAAATAAATCCTTTTCATGAAACATTGGCATTTCAAAGCTCTGAGCATGAACATAGCATGCCAAGGGCTCACAAACCTGAGCCCTTGGCATGCCATGTTACATCAACCAATAAATAGAGCTGTTTCTTTATATCCACATTTCTTATTGTTACAGTTAGAACCAGGGTCATCTGTGATCAATAAATTACAAAAAAATTGCAAAAAAAAATATTATAAATGATGCGTTAATTTTTGTTGAGAATGAAATATTCTGTTTTTAGTACTACTGCATGCCTGCTTGTACCCAATAATGTTTTTACTAGTTGTGATTTAATCACTATGATTGCATTATATAGGGAGATCATAGAGACCCAAACTAAATAGCATGGGATCCCAACTATCAGCAGTGTACTTGCTGTAATCATTAAACATCCTCACCTCCAGGGCCTCCGCATGAGGTCTTCCTCATGCCATTCCTGGGTGCTCCCTATATTGTCTAATTTACTGCGTTCTGACCTTCCTGCCTGATCTTGACTATTCTGATTTAATTCTGCATATTGGACTTACGGTAGTCTGTTTTTCAGTGCCTAGCTCACTTCTTTTCTGACTTCAACTACAAAAGGCCAAGAGACCCTGACACCAATCCATAGTTTAATAATCCTTGGCGTATACAATGCCTTGAATAAATAGTGTGACTATTATATCATCCATAATTCATACAATGCCGCATCATGAAGGTATCACAACCATACTTCATTGTAGGTACAGTGTTTTTTTATGCTTCTTGGCAAGCTCCATGTCCTGGGTAGCCAGCATGCCTTCCAACCTTCCATTGAACCGGTCAACTGGCTGTGAGCACCTGCATATCTATCTACTCCTGTACCGACGCGCCTGTGTATCTGGACAAGTGCGCGTTCTGATGTGCTGACATAACCGTTGCCATTTAATTCAAACAAAAATAGCTGGTTCTGTAAGATTTTTTTTACCCACGCTGGCTCTCGATCCTCAGACTTTAGCCCAAATTTGTACTATTGTTTTCCTGGTTACTGACTCTATGCATTCTTTTTTTACCACCCTCTTATATGACACCTTCTTTACAAGCTTACATCATGCTTTTGTTATGGCTGACTAATACCTAAAGTGAATTATTGTGGGGGAGCATCAGGCTGTTGGCTACTCTTTATCAGCACGAACAGGGCATCTTGTTATTAGAAGTAAGTACAGTACTGATTGCGACTAATACTAAAAAAACGGAAGCTTGTGCCAGTTCATCTTTCAGCATATAAATAATGAAACATAGGAGAATGATGCCAAACATAGGGCCAAGATAACACTGTAGTGGCTTAAGTACAATAATGCTGAATTCCTTGCAGTGGCCCAGTCAAAGCCCTGATCTATCTAATTGAAAAAATTTCCAAGCCATAATGAAAATCCACCCATGGCCATAGTCCTCCATTTAACACCCTGAGATCTGTGTGTTCAGTTAGTTGAAGAATAATGAATGAACAATTTACAGAAAATCTATAAGTTATCCTGTCACGGTATCAAAGATTGGATTCAGTACAACATTGCAGCCAGAGACACACCATTATTCTCATTCTAGATATTATAACGATAGGCACCCTAAATCCAGAACCGGTGCTAGGCTCCCTGGTCTCGGCTCTTGCTTCTTACTTTAACAGCTGCCTTTCACTTCGGGAGGAGCCCTCAGCTAATTGGATGCTGATAGGTCTTAATAAGAGATGAGCCAAACAAGGGTTCTGGACGAGCAAAGGGGCACGTCGTTATATAGTCTTTGGATGGACGGCACAGTTCTAGGCATAGAGAAATCATAGTCAGGCAGGCCAGGGTCGGTGCAGGCAGAATACAAGACAGGCAGTGGTCGGTTCAGGTGGAGTTCACGCAAGGTCAATCAGGCTGGCGTCGGTACAGGCAGCATTCAAGGATAGTCAGGCAGGCAAGGGTCAAAACCGGTAGAATCACAATAGTCAGGCAGGCAAGGGTCAGGATAATCAGAGTTCAGGATAGGTAGGCAGGCAAGAGTCAATATTGGCAGAGTTCAGAGTAATCAGACAGGCAGGGATCAAAAACCAGGAAATAAAACATGAGAAATCTCACCCAGGAAACTAGCAAGTAGAACCTACTGCACCTTTAAATATTCAAAATTCATGCCAAGCCGATGATGTCATGCTGCTCGCGATGTGTCAAAACCCAGAAGTGCGTGCCATAGAGCAACCAGCAGCGAAGGGGAAAGGATCAGCGTGGGGGGGGGCGTCCCTGCCGCCCCGATAGTCCACCAAAGTCCTCACAGATATGCTTATTGGCGATTCAGCATTTTGATAATGTTGAACAGGGGAGAATTTACATGGACAACAACTTGGTTACTTTTTTCCCTTCAGAAGCCAAATTTTAAAGCAATCACCAGATGTGACCTTAAAAGTAAAAAGAAGCTGTAGATGAAAGAGTTGTATGTCCCTTTTCATAACATTTCATTCCATGGATCCTGAAATATTTGACAGAGGGTCTGCTAGGTTAGATTTCAGAAAATATATTAGGAATGGTTCTTCTGTAGTTTAACTATTCCAAATGTAATATTACATAGGATGTTCAGTTACTAGTTATTTACATAACCACATTCAAGAGAGAACTGGATTTGCCACAGAAGACACAACTTCATAAAATTTACAACAAGCCAGGCCAAAATAAACAGGTCCTTCTTTAATTTGCCATATGCAGTGATGGAATAACATTCCCCATCAATCTGCAAGAAGAAAACTGTTCTCACAGAGTCCCTTTCATTAAACCACGGCTACTTTTCTGGTCCATTATCATTTAGTTCAAAGTACTGTGTACATTCTAAATCACATCATAATCAAATGACCCCATCTATTTAATGTTCTTTACATTTGATTCCTGAAATGAGTGCTCTTTAGCTGAGGGCCACACCTACATATTCAGACATCTAAGTTAGATCAAGGTGAATTAGGCTTTTATATGATCTATGGAGTGAGCTCTGCTCATGCTGCCAACTGCAGAGAGGTCCAATTCCAAAGTGACCAGAAAGTGTAAGCCTGATGAATGCTTCCTACATGTTAGGCATACTTAAGGCTTTCCAAACAACATTCTTGTGCAGATTAGAGACCAAACTTGCAAGCCAGTCAGGCCAATTAAAATAGTCCCTGAAATATTTGAAAGTGTTTTAACTGGCAGAATTGTACAATCCCATGAAAAAAGATTCTTCATCACCCCCCCCCTAAAAAAAATTTTATTTTGTTATTTATATAGGATATACAATAAAACCCCCATTTTAAGTATTTCAGGGGACCAGATATAATGGTGTAAAGTCATGAAATGCATTAATATATTGGTGGGACCACAAAAAATTGTGTAAATGAGGGAAAACAAAATGAGTGTTTGTAAAATTGAGGGACAGTACACCTTATTTCCAAGTAAGTTAATGTTCACTTTATTTTTTTATAAATGTTTAGTAAAAAAAGTACTGGCATAGGTTATCTATATACAGTATATTAATGCAAGCATGAACCATTTACCCCTGGTTTAACATTTGTGCATAGTGCTTCCTTCCATGTCATTGCCAAATTCCAATCAGTTTCTTTATACAGGTGTGGGACCTATTATCCAGAATGTTTGGAACCTGGGGCTTTCCGGTTAACGGCTCTTTCTGTAATTTGGATCTTCATACCCTAAGTCTACTAGAAAATCATGTAAACATTAAATAAACCGAATAGGCTTATTAAGGAATAATTACATCTTAGTTTGGATCAAGTACAAGGTACTGTTTTATTATTACAGAGAAAAAGGAAATCCTTTTTAAAAATTTAGATTATTTCATTATAATGGAGTGTATGGGAGATGGTCATTACGTAATTCTGAACTTTCGGGATAACGGGTTTCCGGATAACGGATCCCATACCTGTACCATCCTCTAGCAAAGTTTGCTACAGATCTAACCACTTCTACCAACCAATCAGTTGGTAGCATTTGCCTGACATGGGCGTCCACAGAAAAGTTTTCAGTGTGGGGCAAGTAGCTAAAAGCATCACAAGCAAAATGTATACACATATTTTCATGCCAAAGACACAAATCTAGGAATATAATTGTTAATACACTTGAAAGAGAGAAGTATTGGCCAGCTAACATTTTAAATAGCCTGATGGTGAAAAAAAATGAGTCATAACTCTGAGCCAATGTGGCCATCTTTATCCACTTTACAAGCAAATCATGCTTTGGGCACACACATATTAGCAGATGAATCAGTGCAATGGTCAGTAACCGTAGTTTTTCTTACTTACACACTTGCATTGACTCACACAGTCTTAGACTAGTGACAAACAAATGATCTGCTTGAACCCACCCACTTGCCTCTTCATTGACAGACAGAGCAGATTTTGGATTGAAAACATGCATTTGTGCTGAAACCCATTCTGTGTATTTTTACCCAGGCTGAAACAGTGCCCTCTCATTGCAGAGACATAAGTAAGTGGGTTGAAGCCAATAAACATCGCGTGTGGCACTAGCATGAGATAGACACATGTGAAAGAAAAAACCTGCATTATTCAGAGAAGACATCTTTGATCCTTTACACACTAGGGGTGTAACTACAGAGGAAGCAGACCCTGTGGCTGCAGGGGGCCCAAGCGGTATAGGGACCCCATGAGGCCCTAATTCATATATAATTTCAATAAATATTGGTAAAAGAAGTCAAGCTCTTGATATTTTGGGGGCCTGAAAAAATAATTTGCTGTGGGGCCCAGTAATATCTAATTACGCCACTGGTGCTGAGAGCTCCAGAAGTGGTGCAGGCACAGGCAGAGGGTGATGTTTTGATTTGGGAAGGTTAATTACAGCTATAAACGCAATTACTTGTTTCATAGTCAAATGGCACTTGATGCAAGCACATACAGTGCAGTGCAAATCTGATACCTAATGCCCCAGAATAGTTTCAGTGCCAATGTCATGTAAAATGTCTCCATGTGATAATAGGGCCAGCTCTGTGTATAATAGACCTAAATACACAATGGCAGTTGTAAAGCTGATAGCTCAGATCACATGGGAGAATAAATATTGTGAGGGTTCTGCCAGCAGTGTACATGGGCTTTACTCAAGCAGGTGCACAAACACACTCATACACACACATATATAGGCTCATGAAGGCACCGCAACAAAAGCAGATGTAACAGGCACAGTTGCACAAGTAGAGAAATTGTGACAATACTCGGCAAACACACACAATAATACACAATTCATTAAGCAGCAGCACGAAGAGATCTGGGTCAGGTCCAAACACACAAATGCAGAATCAGATATACAGGTATAGGATCCCTTATCCGGAAACCCGATATCCAGAAAGCTCCGAATTACGGAATAGCTGTCTTCCATAGACTCCATTGTATCCAAATAATCCAAATTTTTTAAAATGATTTCATTTTTCTCTGTAATAATAAAACAGTAGCTTGTACTTGATTCCAACTAAGATATAATTAATCCTTATTGGAAGCAAAACCAGCCTATTGGGTTTATTTAATGTTTAAATTAATTTCTAGTAGACTTAAGGCATGGAGACCTAAATTACGGAAAGATCCGTTATCTGGAAAACCCCAGGTCCCCAGCATTCTGGATAACAGGTCGCGTACCTGTACTAAGTAAAACACTCACATGTACATGGCAGACAAGCACATACACAAGCCATTAGAAGATTAGGACAAATCTAGAGCTTCCAGTGACAATGAACTTTAGTGTTATTACCTTATTCCAAGCCTGCTGCTGCCTGCACAAACTAGTCTTAACTGCCTAAGTCTAAGTCCCGGTACAGCTGCAAAGGGATTGGCTAGGATGCAGAGTGAATCCTTGCAGTCTATCCAACTGTGTACAGCTGCTCAGTGATTGGCTTTACTGCTGGGTCAATCCCTCTAGCCTAACCAATCGGTGTTCATTTCTACTGGAACTTAGACACTGAGATTGTATCTACAGGCAGTAGATTCAGTTTAGGCCAGAGACTCCAAGGGGGGGGGGCAAGTGCCCATGTTGCCTGATTACCGTATATACTCGAGTATAAGCCGAGTTTTTCAGCACCAAAAATGTGCTGAAAAACTGTACCTCGGCTTATACTCGGGTCAGTACGCAAAACCGAAAGGCTGCGCTTCAGGAGAACAAATGGTGTGTGAATGGAGCTGTGACGTGACATACAGGGGCAGCAGTAATTACCGTAGGCATGGTACACAGCTCCTAACACAATATGGAGGCTTTAAATGAGACGGAAAGGCTGGAGACACTTGGGGGTGCCAAACGTTAGGCACCCCCAAGTGATTGTAGCGATTTACTATAGGAGTGAGCAGCACGGAGAAAGTTACCGGTACTTCCGTCTTCACGCAGCTGCGCATGCGCATTAGAACGAAAAGCCGAACTTTAACTGTAAAGTCGGCTTTTTTGTTCAAATGCGCATGCGCCAGTACAGGGAAATGCGCAGCTGCGCGAAGACAGAAGTACTGTAGCTTTCTCCGTGGTGCTCACTCCTATAGGTCCTGGGGTTTTGGTAAGTCGCTACAATCACTTGGGGGTGCCTAACGTTTGGCACCCCCAAGTGTCTCCAGCCTTTCCTTCTCATTTAAAGCCTCCATTTTGTGTTAGGAGCTGTGTACCATGCCTACGGTAATGACTGCTGCCCCTGTATGTCGCTATAATCACTTGGGGATGCTTAGTAAGTCGCTACAATCACTTGGGGATGCCTAACGTTTGGCACCCCCAAGTGTTTCCAGCCTCTCTTTCTCCTTGAAAGCCTCCATTTTTTGTTAGGAGCCATGTACCATGCCTAATTACTGCTGCCCCTGTATGGCACACACTATCTCTTCACTGATGGATATACATAGCTAGACTGAGGCACCATAAATATGTGTTATGTGTGTGTACAAGAGACTTCCACCCATTCTCCATTGCTGACAAACTGCCTTGGCTTAGACTTGTGAAATGTACCAGTTTTCTTTAACCCACTCACCCTCGGCTTATACTCGAGTCAATACATTTTCCCAGTTTTCGTAGGTAAAATTAGGTACCTCGGCTTATACTTGGGTCGGCTTATACTCGAGTATATACGGTATATGTTTTTAAGCAAACATAATAACAGTTGCTATGGTTTACAACACCTGGACAAATGGTGTGTATTTTATTATATAGGGGAAAGCCTCTATGTGGGAATATTCATTGGCCCTTTAACACAAAGTTTTGTTTTAATTTCATAAAAGATAAAGATAAGGCCATGGCAGCCCCTGACAGTGTATTCATACGAGGCATGTACGCACAAGAGGCAGGCAAGGGTGGCGCATAGCCCCCCATGCCTAATACTCATTTTGTTACTTAGACAGGCAATGTAATAGCAGAGGCAGTAAGGAATAGGATGACGTGGTTGCTAACACTATGCTTCTTTATCCAGTCCAAGGTGCAGCGCATAGCCAGACCCCAGACAGAAGTACTTTTATACTTCTGAATGCTATTGACTTCTGACTGGGGTCTTGGTAATAAATTCATATTTATGAGGCACGGGAATCCCTTTGTTTTAGACAAAAAGAGAATAGTTGTGCCATCCTATGACAATTCAATATAAAATCCCTAACAAGTGCTTTATTTTATCTGATTCTTATAGCTAGGTGTTTTGTGTTCACTAATCCAGAGATAGTAGCATTACTATGCCAATTTGGCTTTTTGGCCCTGTTGCTTACTGGAGTCAAGATATAGTGCATTAGTAGATTCTCTCCTAGGTTACCTGAGCTTTATTAATGAACATTTTCAGCATGGCTTTATTGTATTTGTATATGTCTGGTAGACCAACCAGGTCATATTACATAAACATGTGATAGAAATAAGTCGATTGAGCTCTTGGGTGGGCTGGTAGTCAAACACATTCTTTAGAGGACTTCATTCTTTTCTGATACAGGGTTGATTTGTCACAGAAATGAAAAGTCTCTCATTCTCCAACCACCAGTATACAACCACAGAATAGATAGACTCTAAAACCGTACACTAAGGGGCCCATTTACTAAGGGTCAAAGTGAATTTTCGAATTTCGAAGTAATTTTTGGGTACTTCCACCATCGAATAGGCCAAAATTAGGTTTGAATTGAAAAAACTTCACAAATTCGACCAATAGAAGTACTGTCTCTTTAAAATACTTCGACTTCGACACTCCCGAATTGCTGTTTAGCCTATGGGGGACCTCCTAGAACCTCTCTCAGTCTTTGGCTAAGTTTTTAGAAGTCAAAGTTTTTTTGTACGATCCTTCGAATTGTCCGAACGATTTTTACTTCGCTTGAAAACGGCCGTTTTATACTACAACTATTGAAGTATGAATTTTGACTTTAACTTCGAAATTCGACCCTTAGTAAATGTGCCCCTAAAAGGTGAAGCATGGTGAGATAATGAAAGCTTGTTCCACCCAGTGCAGACGTGCCATTTGTCTCCTCTAAATGACCAGCGTCTACCATATACATTACATCTGTTTTACCCTCAGACAAAAGATAATCGTATAGCGGAAGCTGAGATCATAAAAAAATACAGTTGTCAACGGCAACATCTTATATTGCCAGAGGCATATAATGAACTGTGTTGCAATGCATTACATAGCACATACAGTATGCAATTTGTAAGGAGGAATACCAAATAAACTTAAGAGGATATCTGCCCACCATCTTGCACAATTCTACATGATGCTGAACATCACCTACTCAGTCTCATTTGTCAGCTTTGAGATCAAATAGTATAGCTCAATTACATTAGCACTAGCATCAAAATGGAATGTTTTGATATGTGTCTGGAAACTGTGATGTTCAGTAAAGCAGAGTAGTGTTTTAAATACTTTCTTTTTTAAAGGGCAACTTTTTTGCTTGACTGAAGAAATGACTTGATTTCCTTCCTCTTGAAGACTGCATTCCAGTCAGGCTATATGACTATATCTTTAGATAGGCTTATAACAGTGAATTAGTCGTGACCAGACAGGCACAATTGCACACAAGCAGCAGTTCAGTTAGGGGCTTTTATGGCCGCTAATAAATCAACCTGTTTTTAAACTTAAATAGCACAAACCATATCCATTGCATTGTGATGCTGTGCAGTGCCGTCATTCTTGCAATATTTTAGCAGTATAGGTATGGGAACTGTAATCCAGCCTGCTTGGGAAATGGGGTTTTCTGGATAACAGGTCTTTCCATAATTTGGATCTCCATACTATGTCTTCTAAAAAAAAACATTAAAACATTTAACAAACCCAACTGGCCTCCAACCAAGATCTTTGGATCTAGTACAAGGTTCTGTTTTATAACTTACTTCAGAGCTTTCTGAATAACAGGTTTCCAGATAATGGATCCTATACCAGTGTATACCTAGACAGTGTAGCCATCACATTGTTCAGCTTCTTTGTATAGGCCCAGTATAAAAAGTGGATTTTGTATGGTGGCCTATTTGTAAAATCCATTTGATAAGTGTACTGCTGATGGAAGGTCAGGATTGTGTGTTTTTTCTAAATACAATTTAAGTTTTACCAATATGGCTGCATTATTTCATGGCAGGTTTTCTGGGGTGGTGCCTAAGCATCCATTTGGAGACTACCATTTTTACTTTAAAGGCATTTTTATGAAGAAAGATAACACAAAAGCATATGTGCAGTGCAAGCTAACTTTTAACATATTACGGTAATACAGATATATGTGTTCCTTATACATACTGTGTATATACAGAAAGCCATTAAGATACTATTTCATATTTGGAAACTAAATTATTATTAATAGCATGATTTCAGACCTTCCCAATGAACAAGGTGTAGTCTGCAAAGGAAGGAAACATTTATTTGACTCTATTTTACTCTATTGAAACTGATTATGTAAAAAATGACATGTGTTCACTTAGACGTGGACATCTCCCATGCTATCTAAGTGGCTTTCCCTGCCAGAATAATCATCCCTGGATTTCTTAACTGCATGATTAGAGCAACATTAGAGAGGAATGAGGAATGCCTTTTTATAAATCACCTGGAAAATATGTTTGAAATATGAAAGCCAGGCATGTAAAAAAATAGTCTGTGAAAGACAGCTGGTTTCCAATCAACCTACAAACATTTTTTGGATAGCCTGCCAAATTAATCAACCTGAGATTTTACTGTAAAACATCCCATGCAATTATGAAATCCAGCAACGGAAAAAAAAAGACATTCTTCAGCACTAAGATCTGTTCATATCCTCTAGGCACAAGTATAAATAAACCTTCATGTTTTTCAAGTAAAGTATCTGATTATGGAGACCAAGAAAATATAGCTTTAGGGTTACTGTTAAATATTTATCTACATGTAATTTTTACATTTTTTGCCTCGCTTAATAAGATGCTTATTTTTGTCTCTTTCTCTTTCCTACAAATGATGTCTTATACTGACATTTGCCAATTTGTTCTATATTATTCACTGTTTAATATACTAAAAATATGCACACCATTTCCAGAGAATAACACAATGTGCTTTACTGGACTTTCCTTTTAGTTGGGTGAAGTTAAGCAGGCATTAATGCTTTTTTTTGGCACTCTGATCCTCATGGGATACCAGCAATGTGAAAGCTCAACTCACCTTCTAAAATAAGGCTCTGGATACAGTAATTCTTTATTTAAAACACTTTTTTGCAGACTTGCAGTGCATGAGAGAAGTAGAAGAGAGTTGTGTTTTTAATTGCAAAACAAACAAACCATTAGGAAGTCAAAATGGAGACATTAATATGAGGCACCATCTATGATATTAGCAGCAGATCCTTAAAGGGGAAGTCAACCCAAAAATCTAACTTTGCCCGATAAAAGAAAACATAATTCTAAACAAATTTCCAATATACATTTATTAAAAATGTTCAGTTTAAAGTTATTTGCTTAAGTCTTAGTTCCCCAGCAAAGACAGGGCTGTTAAAGGGGTGGTTCACCTTTAAAGGAAAACTATACCCCCCAAACAATGTAGGTCTCTATAAAAAGATATTGCATAAAACAGTTCATATGTAAAATCCTGCTTCATGTAAATAAACCATTTTCATAATAATATACATTTCTAGTAGTATGTGCCATTGGGTAATCATAAATAGAAAATTGCCATTTTAAAAAATAAGGGCCGCCCCCTGGGATCGTAGGATTCACTGTACTCACAAACAAACCAACAAACCATACATGTTAGGTCACATGAGCCAATTAACAGACAGAGTTGTGTCTTTTGCTTCCACACTTCTTTCTGTTACAGTTAGAGTTGAAGTATTTCTGGTCAGGTGATCTCTGAGGCAGCACAGAGACCATCACGAAATGGTGGCTCAAGACAAGAGATGTAAAAGGGCAATATTTACTTAAATATATATTCCAGTTTGGTAAGATTCTTTAATATGCCACTTAATATGATATGAACTATCTGTTGCTTAAGTGTTCATTTTGGGGGTATAGTTTTCCTTTAAGTTAACTTTTAATATGTTATTGGATGGCCAATTCGAAACAACTTTTCAATTGGTCTTCATTATTTATTTTTTTTATAGTTTTTGAATTATTTGTCTTTTTCCTCTGACACTTTTGAGCTTTCAAATGTGGGTCACTGACCCCATCTAAAAAACAAAGGCTCTGTTAGGCTACACAGTTATTTTTATTACTCATCTTTCTATTCAGGCCCTCATCTATTCATATTCCCATCTCTTATTGAAATCAGTGCATGGTTGCTAGGGTAATCTGAACCCTAGCAACCAGATTGCAAACTTGAAAGCTGCCGATTAAAGCGCTTAGCTCAAAAAATACAAATAATACAAAATCTCAGAATATAACTTTCTACATCATACTAAAAGTTAACTCAGAGGTGAACAATCCCTTTAATCAGCTGCCTTGTCTTACATTGTATCGTAACAATTTAAGCCTCAGGGCAGAGAATAGAAAGGGACAGACAAACATTGCTTTTGATAGCAATAGATATACACATAACTTAAAAACCATATCATTTTTTTAATAAATGTATGTTTCAAAGTTATTTACAATTATGTTTTCTTTTATTAGGCAAATTTCTATTTTTTGGGTTGGCATTCCCTTTAACATTGGATCATCAGATTTTACATTGCCTATTTGCATTAAAAAATTACAATTTTCAATAACTTTCAACAATTCCACAGGATCCCCAAGGAAATACATGCTGACTTTGTGCCTCTCTCAGTAACTACATACACACATATATACTACACAAACATTTACAGTATACACACCCACACACACGTATATGCATGCATGCATTCATATACACCTGTACACACTTATATACACTAAGGAACCTATTTATCATGCTGTGAGTGGAGTGAAGCATTACTGGTGATGTTCCCAGAGCAACCAATCAGCAATTAGATTTACAGAATAGCAATTCGATTTACAGAATTAGATTAAAGAATATCATTTCTCAGGAGGTTATTTCACAGCCATATCACATGATTCAAGTGAAAATATTGTTCCTTAAGTGGGTGGGCTCTTGACCTTTGTTCTTTAATGTAGGAAAATGATTAATCTCTGTTTATTGTGTGAATAATGAAAATAATGTTATAATAATGTTATAATGACTCCTCTCTGAAACTCTTTAATCATAAAGATTTATGAAGTCCACAAGTGTCTTCAACAGCAGAACCAAACCCAACTTTGATAGCTTTTCCTTTAATAGCCTAAACTTTTTCATATCCTTTACCAGATTTGTTGCACATCTCTGCCAGCTCATAAATATCCTTTCTAACTGCACTGCCCTAGTTTGCACACTTAAAATGTAGTATCATCTCAAAGAAGATTGTTGTAAGATCACTATTGTCAGGCAACCAATTTCATTAGCATTGAAGGAATGCCACCTAGACTAATAGGGTAAAGAAATCAAATAAGTTTATTTGCAAATTTATTATCATTCCCTAAATGCTCGCCTACATTCAAGCTGGAGAAACATTTGGTGCAAACAAGATGCAAAAGATCATGTCTCCTAGTAAGTTCATTAACTAAGGGTACGATTACATGGATGTTTTCAGCGCGATCCGATGCGCTGCAACAAAACGCCTGTGACAAGTCGCATGCGACAGAAATAGGTAAGAGATAGAAATGTCGGATAAAGTCGCATAGTTAATCCGACGTGACTCGACTGTCGGATGCAGATGCTGCATGCTGCATCTGACAGTCGCGTCGCATCGGATCAACGATGTGACTTCATCCAACATTTCTATCTCTTACCTTATTTCTGTCGCATGCATTTTGTTGCAGCGGGTAGGATCACATGTAGTAATACCTTAAGACGAACAGTTGACTTGCTATTGAATAGGATTACATGTAGTAATACCTTAAGACAAACAGTTGACTTGCTATTGAATTGTTATTTTAACTCAGTAGTTTTGTAATGTTTACAATTTACAATCATATACTGTAAATTGTAATGTTGTCTGTTACTGAATTGTGAATTAAAAACCTGTGCCTACATATCACATATTGTCACATATTTTATTCATGATTAGTGGTGTTGATAAAGGGTTTTTGCCAAATGTCATGTAGTAACACGCAGGATAATAGAGTCATAAATAAACTCACACTGTCTCTCACAGCATTAGGTGACTGGGGAGTGGCTCAGTAATAAGACTAAATGGTGGGTCGTTCCTAGTCTTTTTCCACCTGACCAGCCACATGCTGAAAGACAGAAAACTCTTTGGTTTTAGCAGTCCAGATTAGAGATACAATTACATACAGGTATGGCATCCATTATCTGGAAACTCGTTATGCACAAATTTTCAAATTATGGAATGTCCATCTCCCATAGACTCCATTTTATTAAATAATTAAAATTTTTAAAAATGATTTCCTTTTTCTCTGGAATAATAATACAGTACCTTGTATTTGATCCAAACTAAGATATAATTAATCTTTATTGGAAGCAAATCCAGCCTATTGGGTTAATTTAATGTTTACATGATTTGCTAGCAGACAAAGTATGAAGATCCAAATTATGGAAAGATCCATTATCCAGAAATCCCTAGGTCCCGATCATTCTGTATAACATGTCCCATACCTGTATCTTCTTTACATTTTTGAGTCCCCTATAACCACAATCTGTATAGGCCCAGAGCTGGCCTCATTGCCACCATTCCTAGAGAGGCTGGAATGCTGACTGAAAAAGTATTCATTAACTGGGGTTTCTTTTATTGGAATTAAAGTTTTATTTATTTTTTTAACAAAAATGGTAGAGATTGATATTGAAACAATATCTTTAGTAATAAAACTTGTATAGGAATCTAGATAAGCATACAAAGAGGTGCTACTGTAGATCGAGGTGAGACCATCGTATCCCTGAAAGAAAGTAATATTATAAAAACATTTACATGCTCAGTGGTGTAAAAGTCCTCAAGGATAAGCTAACTATATTTTCAAATGAGACAGAACCACACCAGGGTCTCTGGAAAGTGTTGTAGTAGGAGCTAAAATAAGTAGCTAAGATTTAGCCATCACAATGACTTCCTCCATTTTCACAGTGCACTCTGGGGCACGACGAGGCTATCAGGTTTACTTGGAACAGATTTCCATTTCACCAGCATCATAATTAGTGTCAGAATTGCAAATTATACATGGTAGAATTCTGCACCATATTATTTGCTGGATATGGATTCACTCTGCCTTTTATCTTCAAGTCTCTGATTGGTTACTGCCTGGTAACCAGGGTAACCAGTCAGTGTAAACCAAGATAGCTGAAAAGCAGGAAGTAGTGTTCAGACTAACATGTTATACATCAAATCACTCCAGCCTTTATACATTACATTTTTGGCTAACTAACTATATTAGAAACATTTTTTATTTTGCACAGCCTATCTATTTACCCAGTTTTTATTTTTACACTGAACAATTCCTTTAAGCCCGAAGTGAAAGATAAGATTTGGAAAGGGGAGTTTATAGAGTTGTACTCGTTACTTCCTAAGGAAGATTTTATAGATGTAGATGAAGAAAAAGATAAGGAGAAAGCAAAAAAGCGTGGGGAGAAGGAAAAGAAGCGATATAGAAAAATCCCGAAAACGTTTGGGACTTGGCTGAGGGCCTTTTGCATATATGCTGGGGTACTGGGGGAAAAACAACCCCAATTGTGCTCATCCCTCTTTTGCAATGTGGATGAGATTTGGTCGGCAAGCAGAGACTTTGGGGGATATGCATGGTGGAGGTACGATGAGCACTTTCGCCAACGGAAGGCTGCGCACCCAACCATGCGTTGGGATTATAAGGACATAAATTTATGGTTAAAGATGATGGGCCCGCAAAAGGGCCTGCCCTTTCAGGGGGGCGCCAGCGGGCTCAGCCAGCCCTGCTCGCTGGCAAGCACGAAAGAAGGGAAGCCGGTATGTTTTCAATTTAATGAGTGCCGGTGGAGGAACACGTGCAGATTTCGGCACGAATGTTCCGGTTGTGGTGGGGGGCACCCCTTCGCCAGATGTTTTAAAAAAGGCAAACCAAGCAACAAACCTGCAGAAGGGAAGGGGGAGCACTCCCGTGAATCTAAAGGGGATGGAGCGATTGCTAAGTAGTTACAGCTGTCAGGGGGATGCCGTCTTGTTAAGAGAAGGCTTCACGCAGGGATTTTGGATCCCTTTTCAGGAGACACCTGGGTTGGATTGTGGGAAAAACTTACGGTCCGTTTCCGATCATCCGAAAGTGGTGAGGGAAAAACTTGATAAAGAGGTGTCGTTGGGATGGATGGCAGGCCCCTTTGAGACATTGCCCATTCATAACTTGCGGGTATCACCACTGAGTGTGGTCCCAAAAAAGGAACGCGGCAAGTTCCGCCTAATTCACCACTTGTCTCACCCAAAAGGGGGGTCGGTCAATAACGGCATTTGCCAGATCAGCAAGGAAAAGGGGTGCTAGTTCCTTTGGAGGCGATTGGGGGGTGCCCAGTTCAACTACCACACCAATTTTTATTGAGTCGAGGGGATTCCCCGGGCCCTTTTCTTCGGCATGCAAATGGCACCCCGCTAACCCGATATCAATTCTTTTTTATACTGCATAAAACCTTGGGGGAGTTAGGACTTAATCCTATGAAATTTGGAACTCACTCTTTTCGTATAGGGATGGCCACAGAGGCGGCTCAGCTAGGCCTGTCGAACAGTTCCATCAGGCATATCGGCAGGAAGGAGACTGCAAGTTTTAAGTCTTATGTGCGTCTGAATAAGCTGTGATTCTGTTTAATCCCCCGCCCCTATCCCCATTTCTTTCTTCTTGTGGTTTCGTTTCAGGTTCATCCAGAGTGTTAATTTGGATCATGGCATGGGTGATTCATACATCGCCAGGGCGAACCAGAGGCTGAAAAATCGCCGTCCAGGACCACTATTAGGACTCCTCTCGGAGCAAGTAGTGATACAATGGATGGGGATTGGTGGCATGCACTGGGAACAGGTATTGCTCAAATTTTCAGGGCATCGCTACACCACCGGATATATTGGTGGTACATTGTGTAGGAACGATCTGGGCCGAGTATCCCAGAGGGAGCTGATAAGAGTCATGCAATGTGATTTGGAGCGGATCCAAATAGTTTTCTCTGAAATGGTGGGCAGGGTTCAGTGGAGGTTTGCACACAGTTGGGAAGCTATTGAGCAAAGTCGCAAAGTAGTTAACAAACAGACAGCTAGTGCCATTCGGAAGATGGGTGGTTTTGTAGTTCGACATGAATGCATACCTGTTGGGGAACCAGTGTATTACTTAAAAGATTGTGTTCACTTGAGTGATGTGGCTTTGGACATCTTTATAGTGGGGCTCCAGGATGGAATTGAGAGGGCGTTCAGCGAGTGTGTGGTGGAGCCTGGCCAGCTCAAGGGGTCAAGCGGCCCGTGCCGTGGGAATGCTTGCCAGTGTGGGGTAATGGGGCTGTAGTACCCTATCTGTGGTGGGTTAATGCCTCTCCGGGTAAGGGCCCCCGGGTGGTAAGTTAAGTGAGGCCATCTGCTACTACTTGCCCATCCAAGGGCAGCGCCCTGGTGGCCGGCATGGCATTGGCTCGGTCACTCAGTGGAGTAACCTGAGAGTCAAGCATTCCTGTGAGTTACTGTTATATTACAGTTATGTATGGTTATTTACATTTATTAATCTTTAATAAAGCTGCGGCTGGGCTTCAAGTGTCTTTATTGTGTATGATGAGTAGTATGTGAATGGGGAAGATCAGTGGAACAAGGTAAGACAGTAGCCTTAACACTGCCCGGGTCATAGGGCTTCCTGGACAAGCCAAAGTGGAGGGAGGGAAGCTTTGACCGGGCTAGGCAGGCTATAGGCAAAAAAGGGGGTTAGGATTGGTGGTGAGGAATTAAGGAGGGTTTACCAGCAGGGTGTATCCAGTTGGAACTGGTTGGCAGCCATCCTTCTGGAGCAGCGAGGTGAAGCAGCATCCCACCCTCCAGCCCCCTTTTTTGACTATTGAAGTATATTATCAAGTTAACTTGCTAACTATTTAGCGAGAGGAATGGTGGGCGGGGGAATGCTTGCCAGAGTGGGGTAATGGGGCTGTAGTACCCTATCTGTGGTGGGTTAATGCCTCTCCGGGTAAGGGCCCCGGGTTGTAAGTTAAGTGAGGTCATTTGCTACTACTTGCCCATCCAAGGGCAGCGCCTTGGTGGCCGGCATGGCATTGGCTCAGTCACTCAGTGGAGTAACCTGTGAGGCAAGCATTCCTGTGAGTTACTGTTACAGTTACAGTTCTGTATGGTTATTTACATTTATTAATGTTTAATAAAGCTGCGGCCTTTAAATTCCATCCTGGGCTTCAAGTGTCTTTATTGTGTATGATGAGTCGTATGTGAATGGGGAAGATCAGTGGAACAAGGTAAGACGGTGGCCTTAACACTGCCCGGGTCATATGAAATAGAAGTTTTTCAAATAGGAAGGTAGTCTCTTTTATTGCAGTAATATTGCGTACTGCCCTAGTGATCTCCCCCACCCAAGTATAAGAAGAGAAAACTGGTATTATTTCTAATACATATGTTACCTACAGCAAATCATTGGTTGTAAAAGCTGTCAATTCAGTATCACATGAACAGGTTTAAATTAGGTACCTTACACCATTGGCTCTCCCCATCTATACCTCCGCTTACTCTGGTTAAACAAAAACTCCATCATATCTTCCACATGGACTGGCTAGAAACTATTATGAATAAAGAGGAATGCATAGAAAAAAAAATTTCAACTTGGGAGACATATATCTCCTCACTCCCAACACATACTCGACATTTAACGATTTATACATTTCGTCATACCACATAGTTCGATACAGAGTTGCTGCTCAACAATAATGCACTACAAGACACATGTCATTATATGCAGAGTCTTCATAGCCCGCAGGGACAGAGTCATCGATCACCCCCCAGGAGTCACCAAATCAATAGATTGTTATCTTCATGTATATAAGCAATATGGCTTGCAGTTTGGATATGTTTTTCTCCACACCTTACAGCTATTATTCAATGGAAATGGTGAAGTGAAGTGATTTCCTTTGTACGATACCTAATAATGTTAACCTTTGCGGTTTATGGCAACTCTTTTCTCTTCTTTCCCTTCCTTTGCTCCTCCAAATCTCCAACAGATTATTTGTTTATTTTATTTTATTTGTGTTTGTTTGTTCTATGAAAATAAATAAAAACATTTGTTAAAAAAAAAAAAAAATAGGTACCTTAGACATTGCAAGTGCCAGAATCTGACCTGGACTCTACAGTTGTTGTCATTGTGCAGACTCCATTATCACAACCATAATTCTTCCTGGCATCACAGGCCTTGGGAAGTTTTATGATATTTGAGTATATGCAGGAGAACCTTGTAGGGCAACCACACTTTTGCTTCTCATTTTTTTTCCAAGTCTAAAAAATCATTGTGGGTAGAAATGCTGTATTTTTTATAGTGAATTATTATTGATATTTGATTATTGAACCAGCACAGAGTTTTCACCACCTTCTAACAGTTATAATCTGTGTATTCAAAGTTTTCCATAGCAGCTTGAAAATGTGTGGTCTTGTTAAGTCATCTTTTGTCTGTCAGTGACACTGCACATGCTTAGTATGCCCTGGGCAGCTTTTGATAAGTTTAAGGGTCAATGTTACAAGGATTAAAGCACTCCCAATTCACAATGATAAAACATTCTTTATTTCACATGAAGGGGCACATTTACTATTGGTCGAATATTGAGGGTTAATTAACCCTCGATATTCGACCCTCGAAGTTAAATCCTTCGACTTCGGATATCGAAGTCAAAGGATTTAGCGCAATTCGTTAGATCAAATGATCGAAGGAATAATCATTTGATCGAACAATTAAATCCTTCTAATCGAACGATTTTCCTTTGATCATAAATTGGTTAGAAAGCCTATGGGGACCTTCCCCATAGGCTAACATTGGTGCTCGGTAGGTTTTAGTTGGCGAAGTAGATGGTCGAAGTTTTTTTAAAGAGACAGTACTTCGACTATCGAATGGTCCAATAGTCTAACGATTTTTAGTTCGAGTCGAAGTCGTAGTCGAAGGTCGAAGTAGCCAAAAAAAAATCTTCGAAGTATTTTTTATTCTAATCCTTCACTTGAGCTAAGTAAATGTGCCCCGAAATATGTGTAACAGCAATGTTCCAGACCATGCAGGTCCTTTTTCAAGCTGAAACACCCACAACTTAATTTTTTTACCCATATATATAACATCACCTACTATTGGTCATTACAAAGTCATACATTATACATAAATCGTATTTAAAAGTTTATCACACACGATTACCACCAATGATCAATGCACATCCCTAATTTATAATAAGGAAGGCCTACTTGATACTGTTGTTCCACATGCACTTTAAAGATCTTTTGTGACCACTAAAGTATAATGAAAACAAAGATTCAAATGACATAAAAGAAAATAACCAAAGCCATACATTTATCAATTGGCCTAATTCATATTTTTTATTCAGTCCCTTAGACATTAAGGTCCCCAATCTTCTTATCCACCCTGCTTCACATTTCAGCAAGTTTTTAAAACTATCTTCCCCTCTCCTGTGTTTGGGAATCTGTTGTAGCACCTGACACCTTAACTGGCCTATAGTATGGCTTACATTCACAAAGTGGCAAGTAATCAGAATTTAACACATCATTCCTCCTTATAATAGATTTGTGTACCCCTATTCTAATTTTTAGTTGCACAGTCAACAGTCCTACATATATAAGCCCACACAAGTGCATTTGATAGCATATACAACGGGATCTATTTACCATGCTATGTTAAAAGTAGAGTGAGACTGTATGGTATGCTAAAAGCCAGAACAAACCCCAAAGTCCCAGTCTCGGCTCAAACTTCACCTCTAACAAGCGCCTTTCACTTCGGGAGGAGCCCTCTGCTACTCGGGTGCAGCCATGTCTCATCGTGAGAGGACCAAGGGGGGTGTTCTGGGCAGACAAAGGAATAGTAACATATACTTACCCCTTGGTGCAGATTCTTCCAGCAAGATTCCACACGTTCATCTTCTGCGTCCTCGGTAACCTGACATGGAGATCGGCAATTTCTGTATAATTCCGCGCATGCACAGTTGCGCAAACAGGCAAACTACTCGAACTGGGCATGCGCAGAAATACCGATCTCTCAGTCAGCTTACAGAGGACGCAGAAGATGGACGCATGGAACTTCACTGGAAGAATCTGGGCCGAGGGGTAAGTATGGAGTATCTCCCCGGGGGGGGGTAGTTATCCTGGGTGGAGGAGGGAGAGAAGTCTACCTGGGGTGGGGGGTAGGGTTTTTTTTCCCCACAGGTTGATTTCTCCTTTAAATCACACTCAGGAACTATTTTAAATAGACCTATGTTGGACAATGAGTCAGTGCAGAGTAGGGGGTTTTATAGCCTGACTAATGGCTTGCACAGATCTGGCCACAGGTGAAACAAGCCATGCCTACTTGAAATTACAAACAATACAAATAGGAGTGAACCAGGGCCTTAGCTGTCTGCTCACATAGAGCAAGAGTAATGTAAACAGCACAGAAACACCAGGTCACTGGTTTAACTTCAGGCAGGATGTTATAGAAATATTACCAGTGATGTTGCTCATAGAAACCAATTAGAACATTGCTTTTGTTTTCTATATGAAATTCAATTGCTGATTGGTTACTATGACTTAATGCTAATGTCAGATGTAGTATTAGACGCTGCTAAATAAATTAACCCTTGCAACTACCTCATGCACCTCCCACTGATTTCAATGGGAACCGTGCAGAAGTGCAGGTGGAAGTGCTTTTCCAACCCAAAATGCTCAGGATGAGTTTACAGTTGTTCCTCTTAATTCTGCTCATCCATAATAAAAAGGTAATCTTTTTTTTGTTAGGTGCCCTATTTTAAAAGGAAGGAGCTTTTTTATTACAATTTATAAATTGAAAATTTGCTGTAGACTAAAAATTGGTTGGTTTGTTTGCATGGGTTCTGATCGAAGATTGACGCATCTTGCCTTAGGTAGGTTAGCAAGGTATTGTTTACCTTTGAACTAACTTTTAATATAATATATATAGTTATAATCTGAGACAATATGAATTGGTTTTTATTTAGCTTTTTATGCAGCAGCTTTCCAATTTGCAATATCACCTGGTTGTTATGGCCCAAATTACCCTAGCAACCATTCACTGATTTGAATGAGAGACTGGATTATGAATAAGAGAGAATCTGAATAGAAATATGAGTAATAAAAAGTGGTAATAACAATAAAGCTGTAGCCTTATAGAGCATCTGTTTATCAGACAGGGTCAGTGACCCCATTTGAAAGCTGGAAAGAATCTGGTAATGCTTTTAAGAGTGGCTTGGATGATTTCTTGGACAGGCTATTGTGATACTAAAATCTATAGTTAGTATAGATATGGGTATATATAATTTATGTATGGATGCTGGGTTGCATTTGGAGGGGTTGAACTTGATGGTCTTTTTTCAACCTGATGTAACCATGTAACTATATGCAGAAGGCAGCAAATCATTCAAAAACTATACAAAAGAAAAAATGGAGTCCAATTGAAAAGTTGCTTAGAATTAGCTAAGAGTTACCCTTACCCTTTAAATGAGTTTTAGTTACTTTTATACTGCAGAGGCAGAAGGCACTGACACCCCAGGCATATTATATGCAGTAAGATGCAGTGTATACAACAAAACTAGCATGTTATATACAATGAAAAACTGTGAATACTGGCACACCAGACACTGTATATTCAGTAAATGTAAGCAGGCAATGCCGGATTTCTAAACTCTGCTCCTCGAGGCCAGCTGCCTCTTGCGCCCCTCCCCGATATACGTGTACTGTGCACGTGCAGTTTTACAGTTTCTCTGCTCCCATCGCTGCTTTTCTAAATAGTCACTGACTATGGCATCTTACAGCAGCCTCTCTGGCATTTGCCAGAATCCACAGATTGTAAGTCTGGGTCTGACTTTAAGGTAGTGGATATTGACACTTTCAGTGGGTACTGACACATCAGGCATTTAGGCAGGCCCCTCATACTGTAAAATTGGCACAGAAACACAACACTGATTTTTCCCTCAATATATACATATATACCGTATATATACACACACATATATATACATATATATATTTATATATATATATATATATATATTTTTTTTTTAAACAAAGCTCTACACTTTCCCTATTACAAAGAAAACATGTATTGTCTATTGGCCCCCCAACCACTTTTGCTCCCCTTGCCCTTCCCTCCTACATTTTCTACTTCCATTTTTCTTACTCTTTATTCCTATCCCCACTGACACTACATTTTCTTCTATCTTTTATATATTGTCATGTTTTCAGTAATTTTTTACCCCCCCCCACTGACTGTTTCCACTATTTAATTCTTGTACCCACTGCAGAGTGTAAATGCCTCATTCTATTTTGGGTAACAGAAGCGAACCCCTATTCTGCACACTGCTCTTGCACCCACATGTCACCTTCTGCTCTGATCTATAATCCTGCTTTTCTATTTATGTCACCTTTAGCCCTGTGTTAACCCTTCCTGCTTAATGGGGCAAATTCACTAAGCGTCGAAGCGACGAACGCTAGCGTTAATTCGCTAGCGTTTGGCATTTTCGTTACTGCGCAAATTCACTAACGAACGCTGGCGTCGTTTCGCTAGTGTTACTTCGCATCCTTACGCCAGTCGAATTTTCGCTAGCGACGTAACTACGCAAATTCACTAACTTGCGCAGTGTACTGAACGCTACCTTTTACGCTAGACTTCCTTCGCCACCGCAGACCTGGCGAAGCGCAATAGAGTAGAAAGGGATTGTTTCAAAAAAAGTCAAAATTTTTTCTAAGTCCCAAAAAACGCTGGCGTGTTTTCTACATTATGGGTGATAGGCTGAAAAAGATCGAAAAATTTTTTGGGGCTCCCCTCCTTCCCCCCTACATTTCCTGACTCATGGCAACTTACCTAGACAGTGGGCACATGTGTAGGGCAAAATAAAATTTTTATTTGATGATTTGAAGGTTTTCTTGGCATTTGTAGTGCTGATACGTATTCCTCCATTGAAATTTGAGTTTCGCACCGTATGCAAATTGGCCTTCGGTAGCGTAACTTCGCTTTACATAGCGAATCAACGATAGCGCAACTTCGCAACCTTACGCTACCCCTGAGCGCAACTTCAGATTTTAGTGAATTTGCGGAGCGCTGGTGAAACTACGCCTGGCGAAGTGTGGCGCAACTTCGCATCTTAGTGAATTTGCCACAATGTGTTTGCCAGACATGCAGTCTCATGAGGACTCCAAATGAACCAGTGCAAAAAAAAAAAAAACACATATAAACCCAAGCTCCTTTTTCACAAAAATGGTTAATTCCCTCCAGCCCCATACCTTGCTCTTCATTCAAGTGCTCAAGGTACAGAGCAGTCGGAGGCGCAGGCCACATTGGGGCCTTGTCCTTACTGCCTGCTTTAAAGTAGGCAGTAAGTACAGGAGTGGGGTGCACCACCTGAAGCTGCTCTTTGCATGAAACACCAGATTTTTTGATGTAATTTCAATAAATGGGGTTAAAATGTCACCCTGGAAATTATAGATCTGTAACTTTGACATCTGTGGTGGGCAAGTTATTTGAAGGTTTGTTAAGATGATCATGTTAAAGAATGGTATTATAAATAATGATCAGCGTGGCTTTATGAAGGATAGCTCATGTCAGATGGATTTGATTGCTATTTATGTTGAAGTCAATAAGAAGTTGGACAGTGGGGTTGCAGTAGATGTGCCAAAACATTTGATACAGTTCCCCATAAACTACTTCTTTCTAAACTTAGGTATGTTGGTCTTAGTTATGTTGTTTGTACATGGATAGGAACTGGCTAAATGTGTATAGAGGAAACTAGGGTTCTTAGTGGGCTCCCACAGGGCTCTGTATTGGAATGTTCCTGTGTAGGGATGGGCTAAAATGACCCGTTTCATTTTGCCAAAAATTCACCACCGGCGAAATGTCACAAATAGCAATTTTTTAAAACGCGACTACATTTTTTGGACGTGCATCTTTTTTTTTTGTCGCATGACGCCATACAAGTCTATGGGCGTCATTTACACGGCGAAACAAGGCGAAAAAATTCGCCCATCCCTATTCCTGTGTATTTGGTTTATTTTTATTTGTGTATTAAATGTTTTATTTGTGTATTCTTATGTATTGGGTTAACTTTTTTATTTGTTTTTTTAAATGATGTCTTAGTGGGTATCAATCATGACACAAAAGTAGGCAGATGACACAAAACTATGCAGAGCAAAACAATCCAACCAGGATGGTTGACAAATTGGGTAGCTAAGTGGCAGCTAAGAGATTTAAGGGCCCATTTATTAAACCTTGATTTTTTTTTCTGGTTGAGGTTTTAAGGGGGTTACAAATCCAAATCTGAAAATATGCCAGCTCAAACCTGTCGAGGTCATGTAGAAGTCAATGGCAGATGGCCCTGAAGTTCTTTTGTGACAATATGATCTGCACTGGATAATCAAAAAGTCAGCATTTTCATCTGATAATCCAAAAAAGTTGCGTTTTCGCAAAGAAAATTCTATAAAATCATGTTTTCGGAGCATCAATCTTACGATATGAATTGATTCTTGATTTTGTCATGACATTTTGCAGCTCCAATTTTTCGAGAAAAATGATTGCTAAATGGAGTTCAATTCGTGGAAGGGAGTTAGGTTGACTTTGTTTTCAGAAAAAAATTAGATAAATTCAAGTTTTAGTAAATCAGCCCCTAATATTGCCCCTAATCAGTACCTATGTTGTAAAAATATGCAGAGCACTTTTACCCATATTGGGAATGTGTTAGGTAAATCCATTATGGACAAAGACCATGGGTCCTTATAAATAATAAACTTGGCTGTATCAAGCAATGCGAGCAACTGCAAGGGAAAGGAAACCACAAGGTTTTGAGCTTTTTTGAGGGATATAGATTCACGTAACAATAAACTTTGTTGAATGACCAGGAGCTAATAATTTTATAAATATATATAAATATCTTTGTGGATAGATATTCTAAAAATTTTGGACACTGCACCCAGGCATTTCTGTACTTAGAGTGCTGACTCCTTCACAGTCTACTATATATATATATATATATATATATATATATCTCCATTAGAAGCCGGCACTCTCGACAAAGATTGCTCGTTTGCATGGGTGCAAGATCAACCAATAATCTTCATCCACTCCAAAAGAGATAAGCACTCTCGGGTCTTAAAAAGTTATAAAAAATATTTTATTCATAGGGCAGCTAAAGACTAACGTTTCGGTCTACCCTAAGGCCTTTCTCAAAGTGCCAAAACGCACTATAGACATGTCTTAAAACCACAACCTGGTGGGAACAACAGCTGTAGCGTTATCACGTGATCGACATCATTAACAAGCCATAATTAGTATAATACTAAACATACAACCATTCATGTAATTAGAATAAACTCACTCCTAATCTCACATACAATTATTAAAAACAAAGTACATTGTAATTGTCACAGTCGGCACCCAACACCAGAACAAATGGCAAGCACCCTGGTCTCGGCTCATGTTTCACCTGTAGTGTGACCGCCTTTGGCCTCGGGAGGAGCCCTCAGCTACTTGGATGCCACCAGGACTTAAACGAGAGGTGCAAGGCTAGAGGTTCTGGATAGGGAGAGGGGCGACTGTTAGTGAGAGTCTTTGGGCAGAAGGTCGTAGTACAAGGCGTTAGGCAATAGAGTAGTCAGATTAGGCTGGGTCAAGGCAGGCAGAGAATAAGCGTAGTCAGGCAGGCAAGGGTCAAACCGTGATATCAATCAGAAAGGATTTAGCAGGAGAGGTAGTCGGTATTCAGGCAAGGGTCAGGATCGAAAGTTCACAATAGTCAAAAAGCCAGGCAGAGGTCACAACAGGAATAGAAAACAGGTTCAGACAGATTTAGCTTAAAGCTCAGAAGCACCAGGAACAAATCCTATAATGGGCAAGGATTCTACACATAGGTGTCCCTTTTAAACATTGAATTTTGCGCCAATTGCGTGCTGACGTTACAACGCCATTGCGCATGCGCCTTTAATTAGAAGAGACGCGTGCGCGCCTTAGAAAAGATTACTTGAGGAGGAAAACTGCGTGGCGGGCGTCCCCGCCGTCCCCCTACTAGACCACCAGGGTGAGACGCCTTTATTACAGTAACACAGTACTATTAGAAGCAATCCTGTAACTCTTTCTTGTAACGTTTTATTAGCGGAAATAAATTCCAATTACTAAGGGGCACATTTACTAAGCTCGAGTGAAGGATTCAAAGTAAAAAAACTTCGAATAGGCTACTTCGACCTTCGACTACGACTCGAACGATTCGAACTAAAAAATCGTTCGACTATTCGACCATTCGATAGTCGAAGTACTGTCTCTTTAAAAAAAACTTAGACTACCTACTTCGCCACTTAAAACCTACCGAGCACCAATGTTAGCCTATGGGGAGCTTCCCCATAAGCTTTCTAAGCAATTTCTGATCGACGGAAAATCGTTCGATCGATGGTTTAAAATCGAATGATTTTTCCTTCGATTGTTCAATCAAAGTATTTGCGGTAAATCCTTCGACTTCGGTATTCGAAGTCGAAGGATTTTACTTCGATGGTCGAATAACGAGGATTAATTAACCCTTGATATTCGACCCATAGTAAATGTGCCCCCAAATGTTGTTAATCCTACCTATGTCTCTCATATAAACTTATGTTACAATATTACATAAAAGAAACAAGATCAGTTGCTAATGTTACTAGTGTGTAAAGCATTGAGTCCGTTTCTAGAGTTTAACGCATTGATATATTATCCACTTTTTAAATCGGACTGCTCAATCTTATGTTATGTATCTTCTCCTTCAGTTATATTACACTACTCCCCCTATCAAACACTTACCCTTTAATTATACCCATCTCTACACTGAACCACACAAAAAAATGGATGTCGCTTTCTTTAAAATTAATAGACCAAATGTGAGTTCAGCAAATGATGAAGTACAAGAAGTTGGAAAAAATATCAAATAGTTGGTATCCTTAAAGTTCTAATGAGTAGTAGGCTCTGTTAACAAGCTATAAAAACAAAATACAGACAATTATATAGACATTTCCTGTTACAATGTGTGTGGTAGCATCGTCTGTGCTTCTGCATTTTGCCCATCTGTTTTGAGAAACTATTTATTTTTAAAGGGGCTATTTTTACCTGCTGCACATTGGGAGATACCATATACACTTTGTATACATTTTGCAGCTTCTTCCGGTAAGTTTGACTATTTTTTGTGAGTTTTAAGGTGGATTTAGCTATTGACTTAACACATACTGACACGGTTCAAAGACGTTTGTGGAAAGGCCATGCATTTTCATGTGTGAGAAACTCAGTTGCTATTCTGGGATAGACCTTGTCAGACGAATAAAATATCTTCTTTCTTAAGGTCTAAACTGCAGATGGATCATATGTAGAGAGACAACACCAGATGCTGTCTAGGTCTTCTTACATCATAGATGATCCAACATAAATTATTGTCTCTGTACCCTGCACCAAACTGAGATATTTCCAAAACATACTTTTGTATTCCTAGATTTTATGGTTTTTACACTTGTTAAATTAAGAAAAAATAGTGAATTAAGTAATTATACGAAAAAATTCTGTACGCTAAACAGTACAATTCAGAGAAGAGAGTGTTCTACAAACTTTTATAAATCACCCCCTTAAATTAGCAAAATGGTTAATGCAATTATTTTAAATAGATTCTATAAATAAATTATTCTAACATATAACTATAATTGTTTTGTAGTAGCACAGCTTAATTTACTTACCTGTTAAATAGTATCTGCAATAAGCAGAGATGGTTTAGAGATAAAACACAACATGAAACAGAAAAAAAAAATCACCAAAAAACATATGAAAACTCCACACGTTAAAATACTTTGGGAATTGTTCCCAACCTCGAAATGGTATATTGATCTTAATCATATAGGTTTGCATGGTTGAAAATTTTGAGGTCAGTTTGCATTTACAAAATAGGAAACTTGTCTTGCAAAATGTCATACATTATTGGGGGTTATTTACTAAAACTCACATTTTTCTCATAATTTGAATAAAGCAAACTTGACCAAACTCCCATCCACCATTGTACCTTATTTATTAATAAAATATCTTGAAAAGTTTTGGAAAAGTCTCGATAAAATCGAGCGAAAACTCGAATCGTATGAATTTTTCTGATTTGACTACCAAATTGCAAAATTATTTCAATTTATCGCCTGAAAACCCCACATTTTTTCGATTATCCTATGAAACCTAGTGCAGAACTCAATATCTTCAAATTGGAAAAGGGGCCTCACCCATTGACTTATACATGACCTCTACATGTTTGAGACGGAGGGTTTTTGGATTCAGACTTTTTTGCAGCTTTGTGGTATAATAAATGTCGAAAATTTGAGTTTGTTTTCCCTTTTAAAATTCAAGATTTTGCCATAATACCTCAAACAGAAAATTTTTCATCGATACATCAATGGGAGATGCCCGTTTTCTAGTTTGAAGATATTGTGGTCTGTGCTGGGTTTCGTATGATAATCTGAAAAATTTGGGGGTTTCAGGCAACAACCTAAATCCAAAAGGTCTCAAATCTGAAAAATTTGTACAATTCCAGTTTTTGTTTGATTTTATCAAGACTTTTCCCAAACCGAATTTTTCAAGTTATTTCATTAATAAATAAGGTAAAACCTTGGATGGGAGTTTGGTTAAGTCTATTTTATTCATAGTATGAAAAAAAATAATTTTAGTAAATAACCCCTGAAATGTACAGTGCATTATAGAAATAGTACAAACAAATACAGACTAACAATGACACAAACACAGTTTATGAGACAGTCTAGAAAGGATAATTGTGGAATATTAACATATCCAATTGGTCAAACAAGAGTTGCTTTTTAGGTATGTGAAATAAGTCTATTATTTCATGTAAGTATTGATCCTGATATTTTTCTAGAATTAAAAATGTAATTTGGTGGATGAGAATTTGCAGGTAGACTAACAGGGACTACCTTTAAGTTCTAACTTTACTTGCAGCTGTGGGACTTGACTATTTTTAGAATTGCATTGGACTAAAACTAAACTAATGTCACTTCTCGGCATGAATTCTGTATCATTTGTCAAACACATCTGGCACTCAAGTGTGTTCACTACAAAGGTTCTTTTAGTAGCACTAATTCTTTGAATTCCTGGCCTTCCAGTTCTGATCCTTTTTGCACCCTGCCGTGTCATATAATTTATTTGCAGCTTCATAAAGGTATGTTGAAGCACACTAGAAAATGGATTGAGCAGTTGAGCCAGGCTTAAAGTATTGAGGGAAATGAGGAAAAAAAATACAAGAATTTAGATTGAACTATATTAAACAAATTACTTGTACATGCCAGGACTGCATCAAAGAGAATACCCTAGATTTGTATGAAGTCCTTTTGAATCAAAAGCTTCAATATATTATTAAAGGAAAACTATACCCCTAAATTGCAAACCGCATGAAAACACTGTTTCATATAAATAAACCATTTCATAAAAAATTAGTTCTCTAATAGTATGTGTCATTGTATAATCACAAATTGAAAGTGCCATTTTAAGCACTAAGCTCCACCCTCTGGCTCTTATGAGACACACACAAAACAAATGTGTTTTTTAGTCATGTACTTCTTCTTGTTACAATAAGAGCTGCATATTTTCTGGCCACGTGATCTCAGAAGAACAACACAGAAAATCACAAAATGGCAATATTTGCTGATATGTATTATAATATAAATTATCTGTATGGATTCATTTTTTAGAATGCATTCTGTAGGTATAACTTTCTTTAAAAAGCTTGTTGAGTTCTGCATTAGCGCTCTGATTTATCAGTTAGTGTAAAGTTAATGTGTCTGTTCATTTTTTTTCCAATTCTCTATCTCCATATGGAGTATGGAAATATTAAACTGAAATGCGCAATCATCCAACTTGGGATCCCCTTAGTCAGCATGATAACAAATACACACAGTTATCAATGTAAATCCAAAGCTTTATAAGGCAAACAATATCAACCACTGTCATTTATCCAGAATAAAATTTCAGTACTAAAATATACCGCATGTTTCTATAAAAAAAACAGCAATAATTACTGCATTATTGCAATTAAATTCATTACCACTCTAAATATTTGCAGGTCTTAAGATGGCAGTTGTCTGTTCCTACGTGAAATACAATAAATTAAATGTAGTATTAAAGAAATGAAAGGATTTAATAATTCAAATAAGCCCCTGCCCCAGTGTACCTTGCAATTTAATGTCCCTATCACATACTAGGGTAATTTTTTATCAGAAGCTAACTGGCCATATGTTTTTAGAGAAAAGACACAAGACACAACCCCCTTGCTGATAGTTCCCAGTTCTCGGTTCATTATTCCCTTGGATTGAAGTGCTAATAATTTATGAGTTGGCAAGTACTGAAGGTGATTTTTTCTTTAAAGGTCAATCTGACCATGTAAACATCAAGTATTGCAATGTGCAAAGAAACCTACGGGTAAGTAAAATGCAAAGTGTCGATACAATGCCAACCAAATGCCTACACCATTGAAACGACTCTTTGAAGAAGGTCTTACGTTAAGTCTCCACATTGCGTCAGGGATACATGTGCTGTTTTAGTTGGTTGAGTGGGAGCTATAACTTCCTTTGCATATCCAACTTTATGAGCTATCAGCATGGTGTAAAACTGTTTTACAACAGCCTAAAATAGTAGCTCCTGAAATGGAACACTAGTTAGAATGAAAAAGCGTAATTGGTCCTCAAGGAATACTATAGGGGTCATTTGTGACCTCCAAGACAGAGTGCAAAAACATGCACAATACTCTCCCTTTATTGCACTTTGCCCTTTCCTCTTGTAGATTTGATGTAAGTCTCTGCGCTTCGTTTTGGAGCACAGAGACTTACAAGCTACCCCCTTGAATATAGCAATATCTGCCATGTATGTATGTGCATGTACCAAGCAATATAAACCAAACAAAAGGTAGCATTTACTTGTCAGCCAACATCTGATTGGATAGCAGATTTTGGTTTCTTGGACCTCCCACCACATGCCTTATTGTCCTACATTTGAGAAATTGAAGCCACATTTTGTATCAAGTTCAATAGTGAGTGAGTATATATGTCTTTCTACTATAATATAATAATTTCTTGCTTCTTTTTTCATATTTTTCTTAATTTCTCGTAAATGAACACACTTCCTGCGCCAAGTTGCTATAAACCTATGTTAGCCAATTGAGAAAGAGGGGGAAAAAGGGTGTAATTATGGATGCAAGGCAGCCATCAGGGTGTAAAAGATGCTATGGTATGGAGTCCCATTATTTTTAAGACCCTTAAAATGAACATTTAAAGGGCTACTTTCATGGAAAAACATGTTTTTTTTTCAAAACGCATCAGTTAATAGTGCTGCTCCACCAGAATTCTGCATTAAATTACGTTTAATATCTATATTTAATTTTGAAATCTGACATGGGGCTAAACATATTGTCACTTTCCCAGCTGCCCCGAGTCATGTGACTTGTGCTCTGATAAACTTCAGTCACTCTTTACTGCTGCACTGCAAGTTGGAGTAATATCACCCCCCGCCCTTCCCTCCCCAGCAGCAGAACAATGTGAAGTTAACCAGATAACAGCTCCCTAAAACAAGATAACAGCTGCCTATTAGATCTAAGAACAGCACTCAATAGTAAAAAGCCAAGTCCCACTGAGACACATTCAGTTATATTGTGTTGGAGAAACAACAGCCTGCCAGAAAGCAGTTACATCATAAAGTGCTGGCTCTTTCTGAAATCACATGACCAGGCAAAATTACCTGAGATGGCTGCCTAAACACCAATATTATACAACAAAAATACACTTGCTGGTTCAGGAATGAAATTTTACATGGTAGAGTTAATTATTTGCAGTGTAATTTAGAAATAAAAACGACACCAAAAAAAAAACACTACAGAATCCCTATAATTATTTTGTAGGTATGAAACTTTTTAGACTGGTACAGTTTTGTGGTACAATTTGCATTTTTGAATATTCACTAAAATTTGGAAATCTAGAATTTTCCCAGGTGTTTTGTGTTGCTGAAAACAATAATCTTGTGCTGTTTTTAACAATCCAATAAAAGCCTAAAAAACATGGCTTCCTTATTCAGATTATGATTGACTCGTTACATTGGGTGCAACATCTGTTTCTCACTGTAGGCAGTATTCTTTGATATATCAGACTGGTTTATTTGCTTTTTTTGTTAGGTTGTTAGAACTTTCCATATGTTTATAGTACTTAATAGAGCAGAGAATAGCAATGTCATGACTAATTCAGATAAAACTGCTCACAAGATATATCTGTCAGAAGCTTAAAGGCTTGTGTTGACATGTTTCATGCATTTAGACATGTGAAAAAAAAATCTCCAATAGAAATTGTATAATCTTAGGTGAATTGTCATCTTGTTAGAACTACAGAAAACTTGATTCCTTTGTAATATTATTTTGAGAAAAGTGATTAATGTGGATGAAAATTGAGACACAATGAGCGGTTTCCTTACCTATTATAAGATGTGACAATGATTGATCGATGTAGGCTCCAGATTAAAACAACATGCTTATACTTCTCTGTATTCAGAAAAGAATTGCATTGACTTAAAGTTAAGCCAATGCAAGTTAAAGCAATGTACAGTTCTAAAAATTCACTGAAGTGTTTCATGCTCCTCTGACTGTTTTTGTTCTTTTGTTTACAAAGTTGCTTCTCATGAATATAAAGCATGAATACATCACAATAAATGTGCCCTGATTTTCTTAAAAGTAACCTAAAATAATCTTTGGTCAGCGGTGATCTGCTTGCAAGAGGCAGGTCACTAAATGACCATGAAGAAAGGAGGCCTTCCTACATCTGATACGGAACTAATGTTTTACAGTGAGTTCTGGTAAAGTCACTGTTGCCTTTCATCAGAAATTTCAGGTGTACTTTTAGTGTGGTTTATGGTGTCCTTCACTGGGTTGATTGCATAAACATTCAGTCTGCTTGTCCCATGAAAAAGGGATGACAGTCCCTGGAAGAGAGCATGGCATAGGTGGCTGATGGTACTGCAACAGATCTATTTTCAAGTTCTAGGCTATGATTGGTAGCCTTATTGTTGGCAAAGAATGCCTGTCTGATCTGGGAATTGGATGGGTAGGTGGTTCACATGGTTGAAAATCTATGATTTTGTTGTTATATATTCTTACTAGAACTGTTATTCTTCCCTGTGGCCTAAAACAGGGAGGGTAACTGAGGTGCTTTGAGCTATAACTTGAGCACCTACTGTTTTTTCTTTTTTATTTATTAAAAATAAATACTGGCAGCTAGCAAGTGAATATGTTCATCTCAAGACCAAGGTGTACTTCTTGAGCAGGGGAGTTAGAACTTCTCAAGGAGGCACTTGCTGCTAAAGAGCCAGATATGGTGCTTCTGTTGCAATATAAGGATTACTTTATGACTTTACTATAAATGGTTTTAAATATAGTTTTTTGTGTAGTTAACATTGAGTATTTTATTGGGTTCACAACACAAGCATTCAGTCCACCTTTTTGCTGAGCAAAAAGATTATCATATTTAGTCTGTGTCCAGTACAAAATACATAACTTCATGCATAGGGCTGCTGTATGCTTTTTCATGTACTGCAGCCATTTATTCCACTACTCATCTTGTCCAATTTGTAAAGTGCATACTGACAGCCCGCAGTACAGATCCTTTGAAGCCAACTTCTGATTCTGTCATATGTATTACTGGGGTGTTGCTATACAGGAGTCTGGTCCAGGAAGGTATGCTAGTGATATCAGAAGGCCATTAAATTACGCCACTGTCTATGAGAAATGGAAAAGCAGCTCATTGCATTAAAATGCGCAAAGCACACAAAAGTTTCACTTTACAGTTAGGAATTTATGGTTCAGCCACCGAGTGCCTTAAGGTCTGTAGCTAAAAGAAACTATTAAAAAATATATGGAATTGCTCCCTTTGCTTCAAGCAAAATAATTTAATTATTCTTGTGACATGGCTATTATGAAATGCACTTTAATCAAATACTTTGCAGGGGTGTAGTCAGGTAGAATATATGCCATGCAACACAGGGTTTGAATACAGCCAGGGCCCTATTTCTATGTTCTCCTTGTATCTCTGTATGATTCCTCCAGATACTCCAGTTTCCTCCTGTGCTCAAAAACATACAGGCAGGTTAAATGGCTCCGGATGAAATTAATCTTAGAAAATATGATAGGAGTAGGGACTGATGTGAACAATGTACTGTATAATTTCTAAAGGATGCTACAGAATATGTTAGTTCTATATATTCTATATAATAATAAAACAAAAAGGTGGTCTAATATATTGTGTGCCCAGAGTATATATAACTTGACTCCTGTGATATAGCCACTAAAAAAATAGACTTTAATGCTAAAACTCAAAAGATACACTATTCTTCTAGGAAAATACGATAATGTCTATTTCGATCTTTATAATTTATAATACACTAATCCTAATTTTTTGTCTGTTCTATTCACCTTGCATCCCCTAGTTTATGTAAGGATAAACTGCACAAATTTAGAACTGATGTCAACTACTGCTCATTAAGATAAAATAAATGCAAACGTAAAGTGACCCAGCAATTTATGAGTTTCTGAGTATTTCATTCCAGGGCTGTTTAACATTCTTTCCAAATGGGATAGGCAGCAGACAATATGTTTAAAAAACCCAGGAGATACTTTGCTAATGATGTCATTCAGATTACAAAATTTTAATTTTTTAGCTCTTATTTAATATACACATTTTCTACATTATAAATTAGGTATAACTATTTAAACCGACATTTAAATAAATATTTTACCGCACAGTTTCTTTCTAGCACCTGGAGTGTCCTTTATTGCTACTTACGTCATATAGGCATGTGGCTATTTGTGGAGATCAGGACAATGTCATGCGATGCGAAAAGCTTTTACAGCAAAAGTAATAAGAATTCCTGGCAGTCATTCCATTTCCTGGCCTAATCAGAATTAACTCACTGGCAAGAGAAAAACAAGTTTACTGCTACGGTAGAAAGCAATACATATACTCATGTACACATTATTAGTAAATTATTCTTAGCCCTTCAGAAAGATGCAGCAGTATAAAGCTGCTGAACTGAAGTATAGATAATATTTCAGCTTGTGAAGAGGTGCCAAAAACTGTCATTGCTGCTACGCATTCACTTGAATGGGTAACATGTAACAGTGCTTTTAATGGAGTTCTTAAGCAAAAGATAATCTACTGAGCAGTTTTGGACTGAAATGACCGCTACCAGTGCTGTCACATATTTCCTATTCAAGTAAATATAAGCTGAAAGTAGCATTATAACATAACTTTCATTATATTTAGCTTTCTTCTGCTACTGCAAGAGATCTAGTACACATTTTCTACAGGAGTCCTGTGCCTCCACTATATGGCAGCCACACATAAGCAGGTACACTATAAAATGGCGTGACTCTACCCAGGGTCAGAACAGACTGGGCTGTTATACCCATCCCTGTGAACTTCTTTGATCCACAATCACACACAGGGATACAATTGAAACGTGTATTTGCAGAACACTGTAACTGTAAATAACATGCAGAATATGGATCTCTTTACAGTCTCTTTTTGATGGATGCTGTTTGTAGTCACACAAATGACATGTAAGTTCTTACAGTGTATACCTCTATTTACAACTTAAAGGATGAGTGTTCACATCACCCCAGATTGAAACAGCTTCCTTTTTTCTGAGGACCCAATCTAGCTGACTAAGTTATGCCCAGGGGACCAAAGGACCTAAAAGTTGGCAAAACGTTTACCTTCCTACATATGTATAAAAAGCAACAGAGGACAGAATTAGTGTGACCTTATTGTCACTGAATCTGCTGAATCACTTCTGTCCCCTTCTCCTTTTCCTTCCTAAAACTGAAAATAAATAAAAACTGAAATTGGAAATAAGAAGGTTCTCTTAAAGCTTGTCCTTCCAAATTATAACTTTCACATTTAAAATAAAGTTTGCAGCAGCAGTGAATTTCTCTTTAAATCATCGTCCAACTGGATAAGATTCATATGACTCTCCAAAGAGTTTTTTTGAGCTACAATGTGGCCATAGGCACCCTATACCTCATTGCATTACAGTTTTATATAATCCGACAGTACATCAAATAATTGCCTCACTAAATAAAGAATATCGGACAATACTACTCTGCAAGAATGTATAATCTACAGCTGTATTTGGCAGTTGCATTTTTGCTGTGAAATATTAGAATCAGTTTGCATAGAAGGCCCTTAAAGTCACACTTCTGTTGGGCCTTGAACACCTCTGATTGTACACCATGTGTTCCTCTCTCAAGGGCCAAAACTATCTAAACAGTTAAATAGGAGAATAAAAAGAGAATAATGTCTGTCATAATGATTTGGTTGCACTTGCTGTCACACTGAAGGGTTATTTACTAATATTACAAGCCCATTTTAAGAAATAATGTACACTTGTGCCTTCTGATCATGCTGAGGAGAAATCTTTATTCATATTATTATGCAAGGAATTTAGTGAATTTTCCTTAGGCTATGTGACTCATCAGTTTGCAGACAAAACAAGGAAATGATATCATCCTTTATATATCCAGCCAAATCCTAAGGTGCCAGTAGAGATAAAGAAATCATTGCTCTCATGCCATCTCTTAAAAAACAAATACAGCACCTAAAGCATTGTACGTTATAACGCTACAAATGCTACAAAAAAGACAACTTAACACCAATTAGGTTTTTTGTGCGAGATACAGTGCCAGGATTTGAAAAAAAGAATAGTTTTTTAGGAAAGGCTTGAGACGATACTTTAGTTGAATCCATTGAAAAGTGCATTTAATTACACATTCAATAGAATACTTCTAAAAGACAATGTAATAAAAGACTGTTAAGCAGACAATACATTTCTCTACATACAGTAGGCTGCTTATAATTAGTATGAAGTTTAAGAGACAGTTATATGACCTGAATCAATATTGTAAGTTACAGTTTAACACTATGTATGATAAACAGGGGAAAATATCATCAGTACTGGATAGTCCGTTATATGAGGATCTCATTAGTCAACAGGAGAAGGCATTTTTGTTTGTACCAGTTGTACTGTTGTTGTACAGGTATGGGATCTGTTATCTGGAAACCCGTTATTCAGAAAGCTCTGAATTACAGAAAGGTCATCTCCCATAGACTATTTTATCCAAATAATTCAAACTGTCAAAAACCATTTTCTCTGTAATAACAAAACAGCACATTGTACTTTATCCAAACTAAGAAATGATTAATTCTTATTGGAAGCAAAACCAGCCTATTGGGTTTATTTAATGTTTACATAATTTTCTAGTAGACTCGTTATGAAGATCTAGATTAAGGAAATATCCTTTATCTGGAAAACCCTAGGACCCAAGCATTCTGGATAACAGGTCCCATACCTGTACAGTTATTTTATGTGATTACTTCACAAAGATCTTGTACATCTGCTGGGCCTTGCAATTGTTTAATAATCATTGCTTGCTGATTTTAGTACATTTTATGATAACTTCCTATGTGTATTTACACATCCTGCTCCGAGAACCCTGAAACTACTGCCATCTTCAAGTTGGTTGTAGTTGTTCACCTGCATCAATATGTGCACTTGCAGGAGATTTGCTGAGCATAACTACATGGAAGTGCAAGGAGAATATTTGAATGCAAGTACCAGTAATGGTGGGATTGTAGCTGCAGGAATAAACAGAACTTTACTCTGACCATCATCAATGTCTTCTCTATATTTTGTCATCTGCTGGGCAAAAAGGCCATCCAGCCTTTCAGTGGGGTTCTGCTTTTATCATCTTTAGCTGTTGTTACTGAGCATGTTACACAGATGATGAGAAAAAAAAGACAAGGCACTGATTATATTATACGTTTCTTTTTTTGCTCAGTTCATGTGTTGGAACTCTGAGGGGTGTGGCCACTGGGACTGGCAACATTTGGCTACACTTACACTTTGATTCAAATCAATTTGAACTTCAATCAAAATTTGCAATGGAAAATCACTTACTTTTAAATACCCAAACATGAAAATTCTTTGACTAATCAAAGGCCGAACTGAAACAAAGAGCACTAGTTGAATTAACCACTTAAAGGAGAACTAAACCCTAAAAATTTGTATGGGTAAATATGCCATATTTTATATAATGCACTTATTGCACCAGCCTAAAGTTTAAGCTTATCAGTAGCAGCAATGATCCAGGCTTTCAAACTTGTTACTGGAGATCACCATGTTGGAAAGTGTCTGCGACGCTCACATGCTCAGTGGGCTCTGAGCAGCTGTTGAGAAGCTAAGCTTAGGGGGTTGTCACAAATTATCAAGCAGAAAATGAGGTTGGCCTGTAATATAAGCTGATGCTACAGGGCTGATTATTAAATTCTGATGCTAGTTGCACTGGTTTCTGTGCTGCCTGTAGTAATTATCTTTATTAATTACTAAGCATTGTATTGTGACATTTTTATTATATATATTCAGTATATTGTGCATTGTAAGTGACAGTGAATCAGCAGAAAAGAAGATGGGGAGCTACAGAAGAATCTTTGGAGGCACAGATCTTTCCTGCTAAAGGGCCGTGGTTGCTTTGGGCTGGTACAGTAGCCCAAACATTATGTACAACATTTCTAGCCTACTTCTATAGTTAAGCTTTAGTTCTCCTTTAAGAAATTGAGGTTCTTTAAAGGAGATCTAAACCCAAAAACATGGTTTGGTGTAAACATACTCAGAGTGGTGTTCTAGGCACTTTTGTAATTTACTTTAAATTATTTTTAGTGGTTTCTGAGATTAGCACAATTTTAGACAGTTTCATGCAGTTAGACAGGTTTTCAGCTCAACAGCTTTTTGATAGCCCAGAGTGGCAGTGACTCTGTCTATGCACTTCAGTTATTCAATTAACCCTTGGGTTGTGGATTCATAGTAGAGCCAAAAGCCTGGAGTCTATCAATGCAACATCTCAGAAAATGCTAACAATTAAAAATAAGTGTAAACAGTAACCTGAGAAACTTTACTTCAGTTATTTTTTTGGGTTTAAATCCCCTTTAAGAAAATAAATCTGAGACTGCGGCTACAAACATAGTGGAAACATTGGCCAATACAACCAAGATCTTTTGGTAGTCACGAAGACGAAGGGAAGGAAACCCCCCCCCAAACCCAAATGGAGGGAACCCCCCTCTCCCCAAACCCAAAATGTTGATCTGTGTGGTTACACTGGCATAATAAATGCTCCCTGATTGAAAGCTTTCAGTGGGTGCAATTTCTATCTTCTGTACTAAAAGTATTCTGGAATATACATCTAGGGGACCCTGCACCATGGTGTATTTAAAGGGTATGTGTAGCTGTGAATCCTTTTGGTGTTATTAGGCAAATATCAGCCTTTTTGGTTAAAACCTCCAATCTGTGCCCAGGTTTTTTTTAAAATGCATAAATAAAGTTTTAGTGTTATATTGAGAAGGCTACAAAGATCTCATGTGCACAACTGTTGCATTTTTACAAACATACCATTTTGAAAGGTTATGTTGGAAAGAATGTCCATCAAAAAAAATGAAAACTATTTCAGAAAATATTTTATATAAAGTTGTATTGTGCACCCAAAATGTTGTCGATTTGCTCCCATTTCTCTGTAGGATGCAAAGGCAGCCGTAAATTGCTAGCACATGGGTGCAAGACAGACATTATGGCTTTAAATAAATGCATGTTTAGGAACCATGGTACAAAGTTAGAGCCAATGGAAACAAACAAAAACTAAAAAACTAAATTGAGGTAGAATGATAACATACAAAGTCAAATCAAGCTGTATTCTCCAGTGAAAACCCATGTCAATCTTAAAAATTTCAACTTAGAACAACAGAAAACCTTATGTGTTATTCAAACATAGTTTAGCAAACTAGTGTGGTATGCAAACATTATTTCAGCGTCTTTGGGAAGAAACGTTGACTGTATACCCATCAATGTCTTTAATATTTTTCCAACCTTTTTCAGGTGACAGCCATTTTGCTCTCTGACAAGAGTGCCATGATAATGTTTTTCTTTCTCTCACTCTCTGTTAATAATGAAAGATAGGTTTGACTAGTTAAATCGTGCTTTAAATATACTTGCTAGTTTATTATGGGACAATGCCAAAGTTACATTTTGGGAGGTTGATATTATATCCAATCTACAGCAGGAATGTATAGCTTACAAGAAGCCATACCTGCCAAGTTTCCTATTTTCTCAGTGAAATGTTACAGTAAGTCAAAGCTCCAACATAAATGTTGGATAAATGTTTAAGTATGGGTTTCTAAATCCTGACATCTTCTACACCCTATATTTAATGGACTTCTTTTTCTTGTTTTTGTCTCGCACATGAAACCATTGCATCGCAATGAACCATTTTTTTTTTTCATTGATTTACTGTAATATTGTTTTCCCCAGATTTAATTGAATATTAGTAGAGTTTATCCCAAACCATGAAATAGCATGCAATAAATGTAATGACTTGCTCTCACAAAGGTTCAGCCAACAAATGTGCAGCATTTGTTTCTTGAGAACTGGTAGAATCATTTGCATTTTTCCTTTACATAGTTACATAGTTAAATCGGGTTGATTAAAGAAAAAGTCCATTAAGTTCCACCCCTCCAAATGAAAACCCAGCATCCATCCATACACCCCTTCATACTTTCACATAAATTATATGTACTCATATCTATACTAACTACAGTATAGAGTTTAATGTCACAATCGCCTTTGATATTATGTCTGTCCAAGAAATCATCCAAGCCATTCTTAAAGGCATTGAATCAGCCATCACAACATCACCTGGCAGTGCAGTCCACAACCTCACTGTCCTCACTGTGAAGAACCCCCTATGTTGCTTCAAATGAAAGTTCTTTTCTTCTAGTCTAAAGGGGTGGCCTCTGGTGCAGTGATCCTCTTTATGGGTAAAAAGGTCCTCTGCTATTTGTCTATAATGTCCTCTAATGTACTTGTAAAGTGTAATCATGTCCCCTTGCAAGCACCTTTTTTCCAGAGAAAACAACCCCAACCTTGACAGTCTGCCCTCATAATTTAAGTCTTCCATCCCTCTAACCAGTTTAGTTGCACGTCTCTGCACTCTCTCCAGCTCATTTATATCCCTCTTAAGGACTGGAGTCCAAAACTGCACTGCATACTCCAGATGAGGACTTACCAGTGACCTATAAAGAGGCATAATTATGTTTTCATTCCTTGAGTTAATGCACTTTTTATGCAAGCCAGAACGTTATTTGCTTTAGTAGCCACAGAATGACACTGCCCAGAATTAGACAATTTGTTATCTACAAAAAAACCCTAGATCCTTCTCATTTATGGAAACTCCCAATACACTGCAGAGTGATTTGTCTAAGTTGGTAAACTGGGCAGCAAACTGGAAAATGGCAGCATAATGCATGGAACCTATAGTTCTGCACAATTTAGTATCATCTGTAAAAATATAAACAGTACTTTCAATTCCCACCTCCAGGTCATTAATAAACAAGTTGAAAAGCAAGGGACCTAGTACAGAGCCCTGCGGTACTCCACTAACAACACTGAACCAATTAAAAAATGTTCCATTTACCACCACTCTTTGTAGTCTATCTTTTAGCCAATACTCTATCCAGGTACAAATACTATGTTTCCAGGCAAACATTTTACTAATTTAACCAGTAACCTTCTGTGTGGCACTGTATCAAATACTTTAGCAAAGTCTAAGTAAATCACATCCACTGCCATCGCAGAATTGAGGTCCCTGCTTACCTTCTCAGAAAAAGAAATTCAGTTAGTCTGGCAAGATCTATTATGCATAAAACCATGCTGGCACACACTCATAATATTGCATTAATGGATCATAATGTTCATATACTTTCTATTGTAGATATCCAATAAGGAAAAAAAGCTTATATTTGGTGTGTCACTCAAGCAGCATGTATATTTTCCCACCTGCACTGGTGGGAAAGTTTTTCTGGGAGATTAGTCACCGGTGGTCGTTCAGATTTATCACGAGTGACTAATCTCCCTATTGGCCATTACCCTTAAAGGGGTGGTTCAAATGTGGGTTACTGACCTCATCTAAAAAAACAAATGCTCTGTAAGGCTACAAATGTATTGTTATTGCTACTATTTCCGGTACATAGTGCTCCGGGCCCTCTGCAAAAAATCACACAGCGCATCCTGTTTGCATCCTGGTCAAACAGGATGCAAACATGGCTGCTAACATTTGCAACAAAACATAGGACCGGATTTACATAGCAGGCGCCCCTAGGCCCACTGACATTCGTCGCCCCTGTCCCCTCCCCTTAACAGGGATTGGTGCACTGGAAATTTAAAAAATGATTGTATCTCCAGCACATCCCCAGTGTTTTTGAACCAATGTGGGTGTGATTAGGCAGCATGCTGCCCCTAAAATCCTGCCAACCTAGACCCAGGCCTTGGTGGCCTTTCCACAAATCTGACAAAACATATTACATTCCCCCACAGATGCTGGAAATTATACCAACTGGATTTAGAAAATATTCAGTGCAATCGTGTCTCATTAACTAGTTATTGCTGCAGAAATTTGCACTTCCCATGTTGTGGTGCTATAATAAATGAGATCTTGTTTGTTTTATATGTTTTTAAAAGCACATTTCCCACTACAAAAAAAATACTTTACATGCCTTACTAGTCTTTAAGCCACAAACTTAACATACTGAACTTTAATAATATAAATTCTATTTCAAGAGTTCAGATTATCTAACGGACTCCTGCATCAAGCTTATTAAAATAAAGAGCAAAAGGTCTTCATATAAAACATTAAATAAGAGTGTTTGTCTGAAAGGCAAGCCAAGGGCATCATCTGACACGTGAAAAAAATCTTAAATCAAAGAGTTTCCAAAAAATGGCATACATTCTTGCATGCTTTGTAAGCAGGGGGTTTAATCACCGGTGCAAATTAAACCACAATCATGCTTTCACTTCAGTTTCTGCACATTTTGAACACTTCAAAGTCACCATTAGAGGACTTTCTTACCCAGAATGCATTTCCTTATGGTAAAGGCCAATAAGGGTATGCTTTCTTGAGCTCTTTTTTTCCATTTTAGTCTTTGAAACACATGTAGCCTTTGAGGTTAAAAATACAGAAAAAAAATCTGCCAGGAATAGCTCAGCATGGATCCCCTCAAAGTGATTTCACATGTGTTACCAGAACCTTCTTGTTTTACTTATATTTAACCTAACTAAATGCAAAAACGATTTAATCATATCAAACAACATATACAATTAATATACTTTCACTTAATATGACTTAATTGAAAAAAATAAATAAAACTAATTAAAAAACATTCTTCTCTCTTTTTTGCAACATTTATATTGTGCAAATATTTCTGCCTCTAAAGCCAAAATTTAAATAAACCCCTTGCAAAATTCACGCAGGCCTCTGTGCTCCATTTTGGAGCTCAAATATGTGCAGCTAATCCTTTGAATAGAACAGTGTCTGTGTTCATCACCATTAGTGTGGAAGATGGTCCCCCCTCCTGTCACTTACCTGTCCCCTAACTTGCTTGTAATTCAGATGCACAAGTTAGGGAGTGTCAGAGGCCTCAGACCCCAAAAGGCCTTGTCCTTACTGCATGTCCTACTAAGTTATTTGAGGTGCTTACCTTTGAATCCTATTAGTAATAGTGGTGGAGACATGGAAGCATGATTTAACCATGCAGATAACTCTGGACCAAGCTCTGTAGATTCTGCGTAATTTCTTGGATAATTTGCAAAAAATAATTTCTTGGAGTCTGTATAAGATAAAAAGGAGAAAGATATGCTTCAGTATTCTTTTGAGGACCTCCTCTCCTACTTTGACACTCTGCTTTTATCAGCATTACTTCTGCTCCCTGGCTAGGACCTCTGTCAATTGGATTACTCTAAACACATCACCCAGAGGTGCCAATGGGGAGCTGGAGTATTGAGAAATTGCAAGTGGACTGACAGAAATGAGGAAGAAGTACTTATGGGCCTTTTGCTCTGAAAAATAATACAGTATTTAGGAAAATGGGAATCTTAATTTCTTGTAAATTATACTACAGGAGATAATGCACCAGAATTGCATAGAGATTCATGGCTAAATTGGTGTTTTTAAGAGATAAACCACAAGAAAAGTTTTTCTAAATCATGCCCATTATATTCAGAGATGAAATACAGCATATATATAGGGTAAAACACAGGACAGACACAAATTGGAAAAGCTTAGATTGTATCTACTCTGCATTATCACACCATTAGAAATATAATTTAGTACATATTTCAGAAATGTATGTCTATCTTAAATTGGCTGCACTTTCTTAAACATACAATAAGCAATAGGAATACAGTCAAATCTCAAATAAAATATGGCATAGAATATAGAGTGCCCCTTTAAACAAAGAACATGATTATAACATGCTGCACATAAAACCTTCACTATTGCAGATCTAGTATAGTTAAATCTAAAACAACTGGACTTGCTCAGTAATTATTGAAGATGTTTCACTACTCATCCGAGCAGCTTCTTCAGTTCAACTGACTGGTGTGGGAAGTTATCGTCATATAAACTCTTCCACTAATCCAATTACAATGGCACATTGTAACTCTTCAAAGAGGTGACTTCTGAGATTTACAGAGGTGTTGATTCTGTGTACTTACTGTGATAGGATCATCCAATGTGTCATGCAACTCCTAGAAACAGGTGTTACTTGTGAGAGTTGCATGAATTGATGTGTGAAGTGCTCTGAATCTGCCGGTGTACAGATGTACCTATATTAGATTTACCATGACCTGGATGAATGAAAATCTTCATAGTCAGACTTCACTATTGCAGCAAATACTGCCTTGCGTCTTCTTTGTTTCTAAATTGGATTTAGTTCTGCTTTTGTAAAGAACATCAGTGTCCATGTGTTTGAAAAGGAGTTAAGAATTATATCAGATGCCCCAGCATAGAAATAAGCTTCAGTTAAAAACTTTTAACATTTTAATTATAAATAACATTTAAAATGTGTGTGTAAATGTGATGGACAACTACCATTAAAATTATACCAGCAAAATTTTAAAAATTTATCTATAGAACTAAAATCTTTGCGTTGCTTCTTTTTCTTTTAAACTTCATTATTTTCCAGTCAACAGCAGCCTTATTTCATAACCCGGATTAAAAAGAAGTGCCTTGGGAAGTCAGGCCGCTGTGCACAGAAAAAAATGTGCAATGGCTTTTATTGCTCCATAAAAAGCTTTTAGTGCCTAAAAGTTCAGGCACCATTAGCCCCAAAAATAGCGTTTTGTTTTTATAGGAAAAGTAAAGGTTTAATCACTAGGTGGTGCCAAATGTTAGACACCTCCAGTGATTACAATCACTTATAATCACTTTTAACCTGGCTAATGCTTTCTAAGCAAGTAACTAGCCCAGGGTACTTATCTGCAAGCACCATGGAGCATTCCTGCTTCTTCGTTCTTTGCACAGGTGCAAAGAAAATAAATAATTCGGCCCAGGGAAATTAAAGAAAGAAATAACGAAGGATGGAAGGAAGGAAGGAATACCCCTGGGTATTAGGTAAGTAATTATGTTTATTGGGGGGCTGCCTAAAATGTGACACCCCAGCGATTAACCCTTTCCTTAAACCCTTAATAAAAACAAACCCTACCCCCTACCCTACATAAACCCCCCTTCGAGACCAGTCTCATTCCAACGGTCTCGGAAATTTTCGTGAGTTTCAGCGCATGCACAGTTGTCGTGATACAGGAAATTGCTCCAACTGCGCATGCGCCATTACGCCGGACTCATTCCGAAGATTACTGAAGAGAAGAAGATGGCTGCCGTGAACTCCGCTGGACAGAATCTGCACAGAGGGGTAAGTAAAGAGTTAGGGGCATTTGCCCGGGGTAGCAACTAGGCTGGGGGGGGGGGGGTAGGGTTTTTTTATTATGGGGTTGTAAATGTGATATCTCTTTTACTCTTCGAGCTTTTGTAAGATTTTTCTCAGAAGAATATATGTGGATTTTGAAGATATTTAAAATTATAGGAGCCCAACCAGGCTCCCTGAATGCATTTGCTCATAATGGTCACTTGGTCTGCACTTTCAACACTTTTGCATCATTAACATGTCAAGAATATCCTTATAAACAGTACTTATGATGTAGTGTGTGTCGCATGAGTCTCTGAATAAAAGAAGTCAACCTTTGGTCTTGTGGTTTCATATGGGCATGGAACATTTCATAACAGGGGATACATTTTTCCATATTTCTTAAAATCACTTTGCTTTGGTTTTATACCCAGGTTGTGGATATATAAAGACTGTTTGAAAACAACCTAATAATAAAATCTTCAATCACCAGTGCAGACAACAAACACTTTGTAAATACACACATATGCAAGTGCAATGATTACTGTTCCTGATTTTGCACACAGAATGGCAGTTGTAAATTTAGCCACAAACAAAATTGAAATTGTTCTCCAAGGTCCCAAATTGAGTTTTGCTTTTATGTACTTTATGTGCTTCCTTAACTTAAATTTCTTTCTACTTTTAACTTGAACTTTAAAAACACTTTTAATTTTTTTCCATATACAAGAACAAGCTTGATCTTTTTTTCCTTGCTAATGCACATCTCTGGGGGAGAGTTTTGCTCTACTGATTATTGTTCTGCAACTTGATATTTAGCCTTCTATTTTCACAAAGTTAACTGGAAATTACGTGATATTAATTAATGAGACCTTCTTTTAGTTCTCTGTTTCAGCTACAGTATTAATTAAACTAATAAAACAATATACTTAAAAACTTTGCTAATGTATTGCAGGGTCATCCATTGGCTTCAGCTGCCAGTGGGTCTTCCCTTCCCCCTCTTTTTATAGAAAAAATACATTGATTGAGGAAGACTTGCAAGCTTTGTAGAGACAGAGAAGTTCTGTCTGGGGTACTCTTAGGGACAGAGATTTAATCTCATCACATAAAATCTCACTCACTTCACTATTCATTCCTATGGGATTATTAGAATTGTATTTATCAATGGAGGTCACCTTTTGATAAATATACTTTTTAAATATCCCATATGAATGAACAGAAAGTGAGTGAGTTTTATTGTGGTGAGTTCTATAATAATGTAGCACACCAGTAGGTGGGCCTGAGAAAAGTGATTAAAAAGGAGTGTGACTTGCTAACAGTGTATCGAGCACCTGTAATCTGTGGGCAACTCCCAGCAGTGTGTGTGTGTGTGTGTGTACCTTACCCCTTACCCTCCTGAATCCTGTAGGTTGCCTAAGGTACAGCTCAGCGAGGAGAAAAGGGACAGTCCAGAGAGTTGCTTTAAACAGTAACTTGTTTCTTGAACAATTGGCAGTATATCTTGTTCACAGCATTCTGGCAGCATAGAATCCTCAGGTACATTTAAAGTAAAACCTTCAGACATTGAAGTATTGCAAGTAGATCCTAGCTAGGGTTAGTATAGCCTGTCTTGGTGTTTTTCCCAGGGGATCCCACAGGGTATCTTGCTCCTTGGCACTTTCCCTGCTCCTGAGCTTATCCACTTGTGTCCCTGTCTGGCAGCTTCATCACTGGGGCAGGGACTGATGAATGATGAACAATCTCTTTAAGCTCTGTGGTACTACATATACACAGAATAGAATCTGTTGGTAGTGCTCGTTTCTGCCTGCATTGTGTGGTGTTTTTGATCTATTGAACTAACTACTTTTATTGCCCTAGGATACCTTATTATGCAACATATGCTTACTCACAATGCATCCTCTTACCCAGCATCCCAGCGCAGTTGCATAGCTGCCTGCCAAAACTTTCAAATGATGCGTTAACCCATTGCACCACTTTTGTTAATGAGTCATAAGTAGGGTTCCACCTTGTTGTTTGCCCAACTCCAGGCAATGGGCAGGGCGGTGACATTGGGGGTGGAGAAGGTGAAGCCGGGAGGGGACTGGGTGACGTAGGAGGTGAGGTGGGTGCATAGGGGTGGGGATGATGACATCAGGGGCGGGACTGATGATGTGGTGATCACCATGCCATCAACTTGCCATCAACTTCAATGTCCTGTCTGAATTTCCTAATTTGGGAATCACGACAGGCAGGTTTTCACCCATACAGCCCTTCCAAAAACAAGCTGTCCGGGTGAATACCGGACAGGTGGCAACCCTAGGCACAAATTAAACTAGTGTGTGTGTGTATTCTGATTTGTGGTTTGTGCAGGTGCAACCAGGTACAACCAGCAACAGGCCCAGAGCACAATTATAGAGGCGCACATATAGATGCTAGCATATTTGTGGATGCCTACATGGTGCCATTCTGCCCTCACTTAAGCATCTAGAAATGTGTCTGATTTTTGTAAATATCTCCAATAATCTATTGGGGGAATTTAATAAAAGTCGGTAACGGAAAAACTATTCGCAATGCGAAAAGTTATGCCTTTGCGCGAACAAATTTTGCTTTGCGTGAATTTAATATAGCTTTTGCGAACCCGGAAACTGTTTAGCGACCACTTCCGAAAGTGAAAGTTTGCGCCAATGCAAATTTTATAGTTTGCGCCAATGTGCAGTAAATGTAATAAAACTTCTTACTGAAAAAGTCATTATGTTTGCTCCAAAAGATTAAGACACCTTCAATCACTTCTTAAGAGTGCGGAATTAAAATTCACAATTATCTTTAATGTATAAATTTTGTATTATGTATACATAATGTCAAATGGAATGAAATTTACAAACAGGTTGATGGCACTCACTGTAGTGAGCATCTTTGATAAGTATAATATATGTTTGTTAAGTTAACATAATATTATCATAGCTTTTCAATGGCCAAAATAACAAAAAACAGTTGTTCTGCAAAAGGTGTTTGAACAAGGGAACATTACACGAATTTAATGTGGTGCCAACAGTCGATGTTGGCATAAATTACCATTTCCAGTTAGAAGGGAGACAACAATGGACCTTTAAAAGCTGGTAGGTAACCTAAAGCCCTATAGTTGTAATGTCTCCAAGCTGTCTGTCTTCTGGAATACCAAAGGACTTGTTTTCCTTTGACCCAGTGCTTTGAACTTAGTAGCCAGCAAGAGAAAGGATGTGTTTGATATCAATGACATTTAGGCGTTAGCTCCTTTGATAAAAGCTGCCCAGGCATTTGGCTTATTTTTCTATTATTTTTCATTGAAGCTTTTCTATTTCAGCTATCAAAGGAAAAGTACCGAGTGGAATGATAGCTTGTTGACACCTTTGTTAGTTGTCTCTAAAAACATGCAGCAAGTTTTGGGAGGATTTGCAATAGGAAAAAAGTTATATGTAATAAAAGGATTGGCATTAAAGGTTTACAAATATAAGACCAGTTTTCAGTTTTGTAATAACCTAATCTTGCTGTTCAAAGCCATTTCTGGTGTTTCATTGTGTTCTTTATTCTGTAGGATAGAATATCATCTTAGAAACAGAGGAACATTAAAAGAATGGTGAGTCAGATGGGATGACTGGGGAGGGGATTCAGATGAGAAATGTTTCAGGTTTTGGTGCACTATTGTTGGTACCCTTGCATGCACCTGTTCTCCTGAGATGACTTTAAATTCCTTGACTTTGCACTTCTATGTATTTAAGAACTAGGGCTATTTTAAAGATACAGGCAGGTTCCATATTACCAGCTATAAAGAACTGTCACTAGTCTGTAGCTGTAGCTAGTGCTGAAACCAATACTATATTTATACACAACTTTTATACACAACTTGTTAAATTGCTCAAAGCTATTCTGTTTCCATGGTCTATGGAACTAGGGAATATTATGGGGGCAAGGTGCAAAAATATCTTACACCTTAGCCCATTATCATTAATGAGCCTCATGCCCACAAAAGCTAATGATCATGATATAAAATGTATAGATCATCAGGAAAGCTGTTGAAGGTGCAGACATGCAATTTATCTTATAAAGGAAAGGAATAATTACACTAGAAGGAAACACTAGTTTGGTTTGTTTTCTCTGACTGAATGGCATTGAACTGCTCAAAGCAATGGAAAACATTCAGACATAAATGACACAGGTATCAGCTTTGATAAATGTCCACATTTTTTAACAATGCTCCTCAATTTAACAAAAGTTTTGTTAAACTGGAAAATTGGCCAAACTGCCTCAATTTTGCTCAACCTGAATTCTGTGCAAAATCCAAACTTCTAGATTTAGAGGGGCTTATTAATACCCAGTTATAATATTGTAAGCCCCTAGTTTTGATTTCCACCTCCCTGCATATACTGGGGGGTTATTTCAGACTCCAGACAATTAAATTTATATAGTCCCTACCAACCTCAAATTCAGAAAAGGGGAGTAGCTGATTATTTCATATGTTCACCCCGGTAATTCATCGCTAATTTTGAACCCCCAATTATTTTTGGTTGCTCTCCAGCAAAATGATGTTACTTCATCTGTACCAAGAAGAGTGCTTTAAATGTCTGGAGGTAGGTAATCCATATTTGAAATGAATTTGTAAGTGTTTGAAGAAAAGGGGAAAACTCTTGTAACCAAGGCCAGAATTATTTGTAGGCAGAGTAGGCACGTGGCTAGGACGCAAAGCTGGGGGACGCCAGGCACATACCTTCTCTGCCCAGGTTGCCTAGGGTGCATGGCCAGCCTGGCCCGGCTCTGCTTTAACAAATGTATTCTTTGTGTTGTTTAACATCTTGGTGTTGTTCCATTACTGAACTGCATAGGCAGAGTTCAAATAGATGTAGAAATCTATATCTAAACACTAATAAAGCATAACAGACATACCATAAAAACATAAACATTTAATCATACCTAGTTAAATATTTTAGCTTGCTGAAATATTATACATTTTAAGAAATAATCAAGTTAGCCTTCAGTATCTCACTCTCCACAACCTTTCACTCTTTATGCTCTCTACATGCTGAGGTCTGGCTCAGATTTTGATTGAACGGGATGTCTAATACATCTTTTAGAGGGGCTCCCTTTCTTAGCAGAATGACTCAAATAACCAATTCCAGCACAAAAGGTAACACAATAACAGACTCTGGCAACACCCTGCACGCAGAGAAACAGGATTTCAATCATAGCCAGTTATTTTTAGAGTGAACACCTAGGTTAAGGGTGCAACTCCCTAAAGAATGTATTAGACCTAACTGTCAAGCAAAAACTGACTCCACCTTCTGCATGAAGCGATACAGGCTGCTCAGAGTGGCAGAGTAACAAATAACTTGATTATTTGATAAATAGTACAACATTTTTAATTGGTTATATTTAGAAAGTGTCTTATTTCAGCAAGATGAAGCTTATATTAAATTTTGATTTACACGATAGATCCCCTTCAAGTTTTTTTCATAATGTCAGTGTGGTTTATTGCATGAATTATCAGTTAAGTCATATATTATTACCAGCCAGGTTTAAATCAAATATTACAATTCCAACACTCTTTACTGGCATCAACTCCAAATTTTGCTTTGATATCTTCAAGCTTATGCTTCTAATAAACACCATGACTTACAGGAAATAAAAGACTTTGGCAACTGGGTAAAAGGCTGCTGTAAATGCCCTCAGAATGTAGTTCTGGCATTTTTAAGCATAATGTGTTCTCATAATCCCCATGTTGACAGGAAGTAAAGAGGAAACATTTTTGGCACTCTGTCAGAATGATACCTTCTAAAAGAGGCCTTATGGGAAAACAGCTGCTGTGGAGCCTCATTATATCACGCATTGCATGCCAGTATGCTTAATGATTGCATAGTAACTCGTGGAGTATGCATTTCATTTGAACTATTTCATGTGTTATAGATGTTAAGGATCTACTAACTGACTCATTTTGTACAATGGATGTTTGTACTTCATTTACAATGATTCATTACATGTCATTTAACACACTGTGTTTTTTTACCTGACCTGACAGAAAAAAACTGACAATTAGAAAATCACTATACAATATTTGTATAGGCACTCACCATTACATGGCATATATTCGTATAGATCATCCATTTAAATGCATTCATTCTCATTTGCTGATATTTAGATTTCTTAATTGTTTAGAGCACATACAGGTCATTGGGATTTTCACACTTGTACTGTATTATCTCAGACTTGTTTATGAAACTAATAAACATGTTGAAAAGAGCACATACAGAAGTTTAATAGCCTGTTGAGACAAACAATGTAAGATGTCTGATATGGCATAAAGCAGGGCTGTCCAACTGGCGGCCCCCTGCTTGCCCTACGCTACCTGTGGGATGTAAGCCTGTTAGGGGTTTGTTCTTAGGGTTTGTTAGCATTTGGAAATTGTTGTTAAGGGCCCCTTAGGTGTTTAATCATGTGTTGCAGGGTTGCTGTATTATCCACAGGGGAGGATGAGGCATATGGATTTAAGGGTATGTGTTTAACATAAAATCTATTTCTAACATATAAGTGATGAGGGATTTCCCTGCAGTGAGCACCAACTATTTGGTTTTTTGGTGTGCTACCACCGTTAATGTGGATATGATCTTAAAAGTGCTTGTGGTAATATGGGTGTGGTTCACAGTTGGTTTGGTTTAAAAGGGGCCAACACTGACTTCCATTATCAGCCTTTCACCACATAATAGTAAAGTAAAATTTTGGCTCTCGGTACCACAGAAGTTGGACAGCACTGGCATAAAGTATAGACCTGTATTGACCAAAATTGGCCTACACTGTGTATTGCCAACCTGCCAGTGGTGGCAGGTCTGCCCATATGTATGCAGGTTAATTTTATATCCCAAAATGTTATCATTATTATAATTATACGCAGCCATCTTCCGGGTCCACATGTCTTCTTCTGGCGCTTCGGCAATTTCCGTCCATTTTGGCGCATGCGCAGTTATTGCAAACTGGTAAATTGCTTCGCCGGTCTCAGTCTCAGCTTAGCGATGACCTGGAAGATGGCTGTGTTGAACTGCGATCCCTGAATCTGTGCCGAGGGGTAAGTAAAAAGTAAGGGGCATTTCCCTGTAGAAGGGGGGGGCAGCTAGGCTGGGAGGGAGGGGGTCTACGTAGGGTAGGGGGGTAGGGTTTTTTGTGATATGAAATAAATTCTCAAAACCTCCTTTAAGGAGGCCCCCAACACACTACCATTTAGTGTATAATTTACATTCACGTAACTGCTTTCAAGGTGCATAACCTCACACCTATCAACATTGAACCTCATTTGCCAGTTTGCTGCCAAGTCTCCAATTTAGTCAGATCTCTCCGAAAAGATGCAACATCCTGCATGGAATTTACAGTTTTGCACAATTTAGTATCATCAGAAAAAAATAGAAACTGTACATACAATGCCAATCTGAAGGTACTGTAATTAACAAATGAAAAAGCAAAGAAGGAAGGACAGAACCCTTTGGTACTCCGCTAAAAGCAAAACTTTATAATCTATGCTTCAGCAGTTCTTTGTCCGAGTACAGTTATTAGATTCCAGACCACTATAACTTACTTAAATATGTAAGCATATTTGTGTAAATTAATCAAATGCTTTAATAAAACTCTTAAGTAGATCACATCCACTGCCACCCCAGTGTCTAGGTTTCTGCTCAACTCCTTAAAGAAGGAAAATCAATTTGTCTGTCAAGATCTATTGCACATAAAACCATGCTGGCACCAATTTATAGGATTGTGATTTTCATTGTATTCAAGTACCTTATCCCTTAATTTCCCCTTTAAAAGTTTTCCAGTAACCTACAGTGCTAAGCACACTGCAAACTGTTAAAAATGAGACAGTGCAGTTTATTTGTAAGTAACCTTAGCAGGAAGTGTGAATGTTTATAGATAAGTCAGACTAATTATGTGACTTCCTATTTCAAGTTAAAAACAGTTGGGTCACATTTTTCTGTGTTTCTTCTGGATTATTAAAACATTTGATTTGGCCTGGAATTAAAGAGAATGCTTCACACATATTTTTAACCAACCCCAACCAAGACAGGCTTTGAATTTTAACATGTCTTACAGGAAGCCATTAAATTATGGAATTTTTGCAGAAAGAGTCCAAAGATCACACATTTTAATGCTGCTGGTCCACCTAAGGGGGAGAAGGGTGCAACAAATTAATTTACAGAGTTCTGCTACTGCTTTTCACTTTTTTGAGGTGCTGCCAGGAGAATATTTTTTTAAACATTTGGAGAAAAAAACACACATATATATATATATATATATATATATATATATATATATATATATATATAGGAAACATATTTTCCCTTTTTTATTTTTGTTTACCCAGCTGTTACGGTCACCACAATTTAGGAACCTTCAACAAAGTTACATCCAGAGGCATGCCAGAGTGTTTGTGGAAGAGGAAACAGGGGAGTTATTTATTTTTCATTCTGATGTGAAGGGGTTTCACTGTTCTTTATCATTCAACATAGAATCAAGAAAAGGTAAGGTGAAGGGCACTAGTCAAGCTGTATAGAAATAGCTTCAGATGAGTAAAAATACTTAATTTGAAGCTCCTTTTCTTTGGCTTCCTTTTATGACTGAGCCAGTTTTTATGTAACAGCTGATAATTGGTTTGAGCTTATAGATGTGATAGGTCATGTGCATTTCACAGAAAGAAGACTTTGTACTCTAACAGTGGAAAATACTATTTTAACTATACTTTACTAAACTGAATGGTTCTGTGTGAAATACAAGTTGTTAAAGGGCAAGAATTGCCTTAAACCACAGATGAGTAAACTATTCACAGTTTCATTCAACAACCAACTTACATAAAAATGTTGTGGTTTAGGATTTAGTAAAAAAGGAACATCCACTTTTGAAAGTCACCATGTGGAAGCAATGAAAGAGTCAAGCCTTGATGAAAGGACCACCATTAGAAGGAAAGAGGACATAGAAATGTATCTACAACTGAGCAATGACAATTCAGAGAAGCTTGACTGGAGCAGGCAGATATATAGGATTTAAATGTAGGGTGACTTCCACTGACCCCCAATGAATTAAAATAATACATTTCATTGACTCCCAATTAACTGACTGACTGACTTTTTTGCACACTAATTATTTGAATTATTTATATGAACTACTTATATAGTAACATCAACTGTTTATATTGTAATATGGTTTTTATATTGGTTTATATGTAAATTATAATAGTAATCTAACCTATATACCTATCTATAGCAAGCAGCCTGTAATAACAGGTGAAATGTTTGCTCCACTTCCAGTAACCCACAGCAATTTGTTAGTAGGCAGAATTTCCAGTCATATGAAAAAAGATTGGGAACCCCTCTTAATTCTTTGTAGTTTTGTTTATCATTGGCTGAGCTTTCAAAGTAGCAACTTCCTTTTAATATATAACATGCCTTATGGAAACAGTAGGATTTCAGCAATGTGATATAAAGTTTATTGGATGAACAGAAAATATGCAATATGAATTATAACAAAATTAGACAGGTGCATAAATTTGGGCACCCCAACAGAGATATTACATCAATACTTAGTTGAGCCTCTTTTTGCAATGTAACAGCCTCTAGACTCCTCCTATAGCCTTTGATGAGTGTTTGGATTCTGGATTGCGGTATTTTTGACCATTTGACCATACAAAATCTCTCCTGTTCAGTTAAATTTGATGGCAGCCGAGCATGGACAGCCTGCTTCAAATCATCCCATTCCAGAATATTTTGCTTCTCCCTCTGCATAAATGCCTTTGTAGATTTCCAAGTGTGATCAGGGTAATTGTCTTGTTGGAATATCCAACCCCTGTGTAACTTAAACTTTTTGACTGATGCTTGAACATTATCCTAAAGAATTTGTTGATATTGGGTTGAATTCATCCGACCCTCAACTTTAACAAGGGCCCCAGTCTCTGAACTAGCCACACAGCCCCACAGCATGATGGAACCTCCACCAAAGTTGACAGTAGGTAGCAGGTGTTATTCTTGGAATGCAGTGTTCTTCTTCAGCCATGCAAAGTGCTTTTTGTTATGAACAAATAACTAAAATTTTGACTCATCAGTTCAAAGCACTTCCATCAGTCCAAAGCACTTCTGTTCCAAAATGACTGTGGCTTGTCTAAATGAGCTTTTGCATACAACGAGTAACTCTGTTTGTGGCGTGAGTGCAGAAAGGGCTTCTTTCTCATCACCCTGCCATACAGATGTTCTTTGTTAAAATTGTAGAACAATGTACAGATACACAATCTGCATCAAGATGTTTTTGCAGGTCTTTGGAGGTGATCTTTGGGTTGTCTGTAACCATTCTCACAATCCTCTGCATATTCCACTCCTGTATTTTTCTTGGCCTGCCAGACCTGGGTTTTACAGCAACTGTGCCTGTGGTCTTCCATTTCCTGATTACATTCCTAATAGTTGAAACTGACAGTTTAAACCTCTGAGATAGCTTTTTGTAGCCTTCCCCTAAAACATGATACTGAACAATCTTTGTTTTTAGATCCTTTGAGAGTTGCTTTGAGGATCCCATGCTGTCACTCTTCAGAGGAGAGTAAAACAGATCAGAACTTGCAATTGGCCCACCTTAAATACCTTTTCTCAAGATTGGACACAACTGCCTATGAAGTTCAAGGCTTAACAAGATAATCCAACCAATTTGGTGTTGCCAGTAATCATTATCGAGCAGTTACACGCATTCAAATTAGCAAAATTACAAGGGTACCCAAATTTCTGCACAGCCAGTTTTTTACATTTGATTTAATCGCACACAACTGAATACTGCTTCACTAAAATTCTTTGTTCAGAAAACACCCCAGTACTCAGATGTTCCTGGGAAATGAAAGACATACTGTACCACTGTTATCTTTTTTGTTGAAAGTGGAGTAAATTATTATACAGGCTGAGAGGAGTTCCCAAACTTTTTCATATGACTGTACCAGTCTACTATTTGAAATATCTGATTGGTTGCTATAGGTAACTAGAACTGTATAGTTTACAACCCCCATTTGGTCTGTAATAATCCAATACAATGTTAAGCTGTACACCAGTGGCGTAACTACCAGGGGTGCAGGAGGTGCGATGGCACCGGGGTCAGCACCCTCTTGGGGCCCACCGGACCCACGATAATGGATATCGTGGGTGGTTGGGCAGGGGGAGATTTTACAGCGTACGCGATTCATAGGGGGGAGGGCCCGACAGGGGGGCCCAGGTGCTCATCCTATACCAGGGCCTGCCGGTGAGTAGTTACGCCACTGCTGTACACTCTTGCTCACAAACAAATTTTGAGACCAGTGCACATGACAAATTGTGGTAGGCATAAAGAAATTTTTTGTGAAAACACCAAATTCTGTATACATTCTGACCTGACACACCATTTTTACAAATATGCCCAATTTAAAATGCGTGCACAAAAGATTTTTTTGCACACATAGCCAGGAAAGAATTAGAGGGAACACTACTGGTAAAGTGGCAGGCAAGAGAAGTGTTATTGTGATAACATGGAAGACTGTACCCATCACTGAAAAATAGAGCTTGATTTTTCTGCAGCAACTACAGCTTAACTCAGCACCAACCCTATCCTTTCCTCACTAGTAATCTAAGTACATGAAAAATTGTGAATTGCAAAAGTATAGACTTAGCACAATGTCTATTTTAAAAATGATAGGTTCTTTAACAATTAATGCAAAACAGAACATACACTAGGGGCAACTGCAAGGATAAATTTGGTCATTGGCATGTGATGTGATATAATGAATTCACATAACTACAATTAATGGCTACCAGTAATACATGTATTGAAATTTGGCGGAAGAGTTAATTGATGGGTTAATGAACATTAAATGCAGATTCATTTTATTTTTTTTATCTATGAGGAATAAACTGACCTTTCCTTAGAATAGAGTGGTGAAGAATGTTTTTTTTATGCAACTAAACCCTTTTCCCAGTAAAAAGAATAATTACATTTGCATTAAAAAGATTGCTTCATCTGTAGCTTTTATGCATCAACTAAAACAAGAAAGGGGTTCTATACTAAGCCATTCAGAAGTTATACCTGAAATGTTGGCTTACAGATAAAAATATTAAAATTAAAAACGCAGATATATTTAATAGAATATATTTCCTCTTTAATACAAACTGTTTGGTCCAAGTAATTGAGAAAAATGTTAATATTTTTGTTTTTTTAAAGAAACCAAACAAGTAGCCTATACTGTAGCACTTTCCAAATTATCATTAAAAACCATTTCAATATGTATTCGTAATGTGCACCTAAGTTTGAAATATTTTGGTGCAAGTAATTTTTAAATTACAAAGACTGATATTTTTTCACCTCCATCATATAATAAAAGATGTATGATTGTAATCATAGTATAATTAAATATGTCAACATTGTCTTGAGCAAAGAACCCAATCTGCTAAAGAAATCAGAGGTGCCGTCACTCAGTAATCAGAGGAGACAGATGACTCACAAGTCTCTTCTGTATATAAAAGGCATCAGTGTTTTGTCAAGGCTTCATAATGCTTCATGGGAATTGGGTCCCCAAATACCATTACATTTATTTGAGCTTTTGAAAACAGAGCCAAGTTGGATAAATTACTTCTACAGCACTCATCACCGTGTATGGTATATCCATTTTTGTTGCTAAGAATATCTAAAAACAGGCCATTAATTTTAAGCTTGTCTCTTTTAGAACATTGACTTATGTGCATGGGGCCACAGAATAGTCTTAAATATCAGACAGCAACACAAAATATTTATACTGTAGTACATATGATGTGGGTGGTCATATTGATGGCCCATTACAAATCCGTATGCTATGTATGATGTCATAAAAACATCCACAGTTTTCCACTATGCTTAACAAGCATTGTGTTGATCTTAATATGATTTTATGGTAGTGTTTGGCTGGTTTTCCTTTGAAGCAGAATCAGGGTGTATATAATAGTGAAGAATACAAAAATATTTTTGTTTCAAATTGCAGAAAAAACAACTAAATCTAGAGAGTTTTTGGGCAAGGATTATGCTGTAATAATGGCTGTCAGTACTTTAGCACCCACCTACATTATGTCCATGGCCAATTAAACAACCCTTTGAAAAAGAATTTGTCACACTTAACACTTAACACATAACATCATCATATAATGGTGTATAGAATTTCTGTTTCTCTAAGTTGTGCTGATTTTAGTCAAGAACAGACTACATGGCTCTGTTCCCATGAGTGTTTGTAGATAGGCTTGCCATGTGATGCATTTATATCTGTTCCATCAAACAGCAACATGACTGTAACTAATCACGTGCTTCCTTCTTGCAACAAGAAAGGGTTGTCATTATACAGTGTGTGTGTATATATATATATATATAATATATATATATATATATATATAAAGCAAAAGGTATAAAACAAATAATAAAGGTCCCAGTCAGGAGCCAAAAAAAAACATATGTAGTGTATAAATTTTAATATATATATCTCGCCCTCGACGACCAGAACCGCAAATGCGCCATGGGACCCGAAGATGGACGCGCCATAGGTAAGGGAAGGCGTCAATCTCACGGCGTGTCTTACAGTACCCCCCTTCAGGAGTACCCTTCATAACTTGTCAGGAAATTTTTTGTGAAAAGCTCTGACCAAACAAGGATCATGAGTATCGGAGGCTTTTACCCAAGATCTCTCCTCAGGCCCAAACCCCTTCCAGTGTACCAAATACTAAACATTGCCTCTAAATCTTCGAGAATCCAGAATCTCTTCGACCTCAAACTCTTGATGATCACCGAGAAAAATGGGAGCAGGAGGAGGTTGATCACAGGAAAAAATGTTTTTCACCAGAGGTTTGATCAAAGATACATGGAAAGAGTTTGAAATGTTCATAGTAGAAAGATCCAACCTGACTGATTAATGATCTCCTTAATCTTGAAAGGGCCAATGGAACAAGGTCCAAACTTGGGAGATGGTAAAAGAAGTTCGATATGTTGGGTCGAAATGGGTGTCCATTTAATTGTCGCCTGTGTCAAAATTGTTGCCGGCGTAAAAAAAACGTTGGATTTTCTCGCCAATTTCACGAATTTATTTGCCGGCGGCAAAACATGGAAATTCGCCGTGAATTTGCACCTGCCAAATAAATTTGATCATCACTAGCCACCAACAGTATCTTGACACAAACTCGTGCCTCTTCTTAACCCCAGGATGACCAGAAATCTTGAATGGGCCCACTTAAGAACTTGAGGAACCATTTGTTGAGGAATAAAAATCTTCCCAGCCAGACATTCGGGAGTAGAATCCAGAGAGGAACATTCGGACAAGAGAAGTAGGAGCCACTACAAACTTAGGGGGAATAATAGGCCAGGGTAGGGAGGGGTCAGCTTCCTTTTCCATGAGACATCTGGATAGGGCATCTGCCTTCATATTCTTGGAACCTGGTCGATAAGAGATTAGGAAATTAAATCTGGAAAAGAAAAGGGCCCACCGAGATTGACGAGGATTGAGCCTTCTGGCAGAAGAAATATATTCTAGATTCTTGTGATCTGTCAGAATGGTATTAGGTTGATTAGCACCCTCCAACAAGTGACGCCATTCCTCTAGAGCGAGTTTTACTGCCAATAATTTGCGGATGCCCATGTCATAATTTCTTTCTGCAGGGGAAAGTCTGTGAGAAAAGTAAGTACAAGGGTGAAGAGTTCCTTGGAAGTCCAGTCTCTGGGAGAGAACGGCACCTACGCCCACCTCTGAGACATCAACCTCTAAAATACATGGACAAGCAGGATCAGGACGAATGAGTAGAGGAGCCGAACTGAACAATTGTTTGAGCCTACAAAAAGCCTTTTGTGCTTGAGTCCATGAAGCCTTTTATGGTTTTTTCGTGAGTGATGTAATGGGAGCTACGGTCTGAGAGAAGTTCTTTATGAACTTGGGATAAAAATTGTCGAATCCTAAAAATCGTTGTATGGCTTTCAAGCCAGTAGGAATTGGCCAGTTAAAAACAGCAAAGACCATGACTGGGTCCATCTCAAAACCTGAGGGAGAAATAATATACCCCAAAAAATAAATACTGGTCTTGTGGAATTCACACTTCTCAAGTTTGGCATAGAGACAATTTTCTCTTAATCTGGCCAAAACCTGTTTTCCTTGGGCAACATGATCATGAAGTGAAGAAGAGTAAATCAGAATATCATCCACATATACAATGACGCAAGACTACAAAAGATCACAAAGAACATTGTTGATAAAATCTTGAAACATCGAGGGGTCCTTGCATAGGCCAAAGTGCATGACCAAATATTCATAATGGCATCCTGGGTATTGAAAAGCTGTTTTCCATTCATCCCCCTGGCGGATACGTATCAAATTGAAGGCTCCCCGTAAGTCTAGTTTGGTAAAGACTTTGGCTCCCCTTAACCTATCAAAAAGTTTCGGAATAAGTGGAAGGGGGTACTGGTTCTTAATCGTTGTCTTATTCAACGCACAATAGTCAATACAAGGCCTGAGACTGCCATCTTTTTTCTCCACAAAAAAGAATCCGGCTCCAGCAGGTGAAGTAGAATTCCTGATGAAGCCTTTGGATAAATTTTCCAAAATATGTTCCTTCATGGCTAGTGTTTCAGGCACAGATAGAGGGTATGTTCTTCCCCTAGAAGAAATAGGGCCAGGACAATCTGACAATTGTAAAGCCCGATGTGGAGGTAGAATCTCAGCATTTTTCTTTTCAAAGACATCAGTGAAACCTTTGTACACATCTGGGAGAAAACTAGCAGTTGAGAGCAACGAAGTAGCAGAGACTGGAGTAATGGAGGTAAAAATACAATTTGAGCGGCAGAATGACCAATCAAATGAGGGATTATGTAGCTGGAGCCAGGGGGACTACAAAATAAAGGGAGTTTCAGCACACTGAATGATCAGAAAGGAAATCTCCTCTTCATGAAGACTGCCAATTTGGATGAGAACTGGGGAGGTAGTTGAAGGCAGGACTCCAGGGGGCAAATTCACTAAGATTCGTAGTTGCGCCAGCATCTGCTTCGCCGCACTTCGCCAGGCGAATTTTCGCCAGTGCTAAGCAAATTCACTAAAATGCAAAGTTGCGCTCAGGGGAAACGAAAGGTTGCGAAGTTGCACTAGGGTTAATTCGCCAGGCAAAGCGAAGTTACGCTAGCGATGCTTAATTTGCATACGGTGCCAAATTGAATTTACAATGGAAGTATACGTAGCAGTACTACACAAGCCTGGGAAACCTTCAAAACATCAAATACATTTTTTATTTTGCCCTACACATGTGCCCACTGTATAGTTAAGGTGCCATGAGTTAGGAAATGTAGGGGGGAAAGAGGGTAGCCCCCAAAAAAAATTCGATCTTTTTCAGCCAATCATCCATAAAAAAAAGAAAAAACGCCAGCGTTTTTTGGGACTTTGAAAAAATTTCAACTTTTTTTGAAGCAATCCCTATCTACTCTATTGCACTTCGCCTGGTCTGAGTTGGCGAAGGAAGTCTAGTGTAAAAGGTAGTGTTCAGAAAAATGCACGCGTCAGTGAATTTGCGTAGTTACGTCCATTGCGCGAATTCGCCAGGCGTAAAGGTGCGAAGTAACACTAGCGAATTTACGCCAGTGTCCACTAGCGAATCGGCGAATTAACGGAAATGCGCTATGCTAGCGTTAGGCGCTTCGTCCTTTAATGAATTTGCCCCCATGAGAGATTGGCCGGCCATCCACAGCACTAGCAGAAAGCAGGACCTATAGCGGCTCTGGACTTAAACCACAGGATTTTGGAAAAGATTTGTCGATAAAATTTCCTGAAGCTCTTGAATCAATAAAAGCTTGTTCCAGACAAGGTTGAGAGGGAAACAGGGAGAAACAGAGACAATTGGGAGTGCACAAATCTTAGCCTACAGAAGACTCCCCCCTCACACCTAGGCTGGGGCATTTCCCTGATGCTGAGGTCTAGTTGGACAAGACCTAATGAGATGAACACAGAGGCCACAGTACATACAAAGTCCTTCAGTTCTCCTATGTGTTCTTTCTACGGCTGTTAAGCACGTAGCTCCAATCTGCATAGGTTCGTCACGAACCGGTTGTGTCACAGCAAAGGTAAATTCAGATATAACAAATATAGAAGCAGAAGATTTGCGGGTACGGAACTTAAGAGAGGACTTCTCCCTCATTCTGGAATCTATCTTGACAATGAAGATGACAAACTCTTCAAAAGAAGTAGGAAGTGAGTAACCAGCTCATCCTTTAGATCCTCATGAAGCTGCAATAAGCTCCTCGTTGTTCCAAGACACTTCTGCAGCCAAAGTCCGTATTGGATCCTTGATTGATTTTCATGAGCTGATCAGAGGCATTCAGTTTCTGACCCAGAACATCATAAATTTGGAAAAACGTGGAAAGGAAGGCCATGGAGCCATGAACCAGAGGTTCGTCTCTATCCAGTAACGAAGAAGCCCAAAGCAAGGGCCTTCCACTGTAGAAGGGCAATAGAATAAGCAACTTTAGATCTCTCAGTCGGCAAAATGGTCTGGTGCCAAATGAAACTGGATCTTGCATTGAGTCAAAAGACCTTGACAAGCATCTGAATCACCCCCATAATGAGTCAGGAATCTTGGGGACCTTAGGTGTTGCAGGCTGAAAAGAGTGAGCACCAGTCCCAGAAATTTGAAGTGCCTCTAAATGAGACGTAATGTGCTATAAATGTGCTATATAATATAATGTGCTACATTATGTGCTATAGAGCTAGATGAGCCTGTTGAGCCCTAGGCTGTCCAGGTGTTTCATCATTATGTCGAAGTACCCCTCCATAACCGAGCGAGCAGCAGCAGCCTGGGATGGTAATGTACTCATCTGATAGGAACCTTAGAAGCCGTGGGTACACTCAGATGCACAGGGCACCCCGTCTGTTCACCGACGCCCATTTGGAGCCCCGGGCTTTCTGCTGCGGAACCTACAAGGAGTACTGCATAAATAGTAAGTCCAAAACGAGGTACCGGCAAGGATTAGTCAAAACGTAGTCGGAAATCAGTTGAAAGGGTTAAGGCAGGCAGCAGAAATCGGAGTCAAAAATCAGGCAGGAGTAAAAAAAACAGGAATTCAAAGCTTAGGCAGGATCTGTAAACAGAAGCCATCTTTGGCACTGTTATCAGGAAGAGCAGGGCGTAAAAAAGAGATCTGGTGTCAATTTTCAAATTTTGCGCCGCATGATAATGTCATGACGCTCCGCGACAAAACACGAGCGTTATGACGTGCACGGTCATTGGACGCCAGGGACCACGCTCCGGACGTGCATTTGCCGCGGGACTCAAAGATGGACAGGCCGGGAGGTAAGGGAAGGCACCAATCTCCCGGCGCGTCTTACAATTTACTTATCTCATTCCTATATTGTGTGCTATTGACATTAAAGGAAAATATGATATGAATTTATACATGAATTTTACTGTCTCTTTTTATTTGTTCAGTTCTGTTTTTAATACATTCAGCCAGTGGTAATAAAAAAGAAATGTGCTCAAGAATGTTCTCGTTATTTATTCTTCTGTCCTACCTGCTTTTTTGCCACCCCTCGATATATGTTTTTATGTAAGTGCCTATGCCCTGTGTATGTAGTAAAACTTATTGCAATGAAATTTTAAGAGCCATTTTAACTGGATAAAATCTAAAGCATAATAATGACTTATTGCAAAATGACATATCATACAACCTAATAAGAGTTTATTTTTCTGTGAACTTTCTTTTAAATCCCTTTCTACTATTGCGTGACTCTGTATTTTGATAACTTTACATTGTTCCTTTATCTAATCTTACCTAGGAGATATATGCCTACAAATCAGCCTCTAAAATTATTTGGTAATCCAATGTGATATTGATTGACAGTGTTTAATCTTTCACAGTAATAGCTTGATTCTCTAGGAATTATATGGTTCTTTACAGTTTAATATATACTGACACCTTGCGGAAAATACATTAGGAGTATTAGGAGATATCTTAGAACTGTTAACATGAGAAGCCAAAGCAGTGCACAGTAACAACTATACAGTAACAATACCCAAAACCAAGGTAGATTTATTAATTATGAAACCATTAAAGTGCAAATAATTGTTTCACAATGATGTTTCTACATTTTCATAGCTAGTCATTAGCATTATATTTATAAAATACACAAAAGCCATGAATATCTTGTAAATTATATCCTTATAAACGGTAAATTCTGACCTCATCAGTTATAAACCGTGACTTCTGATGTCATTTCTGTCACGACTCACTGAAACGTGTATATAATAATAAATAAAGTACCCCCAGTTGCAAAATATGAGGATATTAGAAGTTACCTCGGAGTTCCATGACCTTCGGCCTCATGTTTTTATATGGTCATGAAACTCCTCGGTAACATAATATCCTTATATTTTACAAGAGGGGGTACTTTATTCACTATATATAAAATAATAGTTTTTAAAATAAGATGACTATCTATTTGTATTGATAAAATGGATCAGTGTATATACTGTAGTGCTTCAACAATAGGCATAAAGCAATATGGCCTCCTTATTCCATGATATGCCACTGCATATATTCCTCTATGTAATGACAAAAAGTGGCTAGAACTTTTTGTTCTACCCCTGCATTATGCTTTGTTTTAAAATGTAAAAGTTTGCAGACCATTCAGTCCTACTCCTCACAGAACAGCTTCATTGGCTAACTGATGAAAGCAATTTCAACAGTGTAGCCCACATTTCATTACAACCAGGGCCTTGAATTGCCAGCACGTTGCAAATAAAACGTTGCCCAATTTTTTCAAGGATGCCTTAACAGTTTTTGGATGTAGCTAAATACAGGATCTACTACAAAGTCTGGACAGGAGATGTATGCATATGTATGCACACAGGTGTCCTGATGCATTATAGAGTGGAATCTAAGTCTATTTTCTTGGATCCCAGAACTGGAAAATGTCCACTATCTTAACTACAATGACAAATAACATAGTTAAGGAAATTAAAAGAAATAATCTGTAATAGGGCACTTAACAATGAATGTTTTTGAATATTAATACTATGGGCTGCATGATAGTGCACTGCTTAACCTTGATGTCTTGCAGTAGTTGGTTTGAGAGTTTTAATTCTCGTTAAATAAGTCCTGATGAAACTCATGCTTGTGTTTTGTGTGAATGTTATAGGGGAAAATGTCATGTATCAAAATCATATAAATAATAAAAATTCTCATGATTTGACATGTGAAATCCAGTTGTTAAGAAGTTGTATGACGTACACTGTAAACTATGTCGTATGTGGTGCAGTTTTGGGCTCCGGTCCTTGAGACGGATATAAATGAGCTGCACAGTGTGCAGAGACGTGCAACTAAACTGGTTAGAGGGATGGAAGACTTAAATTATGAGGGTAGACTGTCAAGGTTGAGGTTGTTTTCTCTGGAAAAAAAATGCTTGAGAGAGGACATGATTATACTTTATAAGAATATTACAGGGCATTACAGACAAATAGTAGGGAACCTTTTTACCCATAAAGATGATCAGCGCACCAGAGGCCACCCCTTCAGACTAGAGGAAAATAATAATAGCAGCGTAGGTTGATCTTCACAGTGAGGCTGTGGAATGCACTGCTGGATGATGTTGTGATGGCCGATTCTGTTAATTGTGTGGATGATTTCTTGGACAAGCATAATATCCACGGCTATTGTGATACTAAAATCTATAGTTAGTGTATGAGTATATATATATTTTGTCAGTGTATGAAGGGGTCAGTGTGTGTATGTATGGATGGTCTTTTTTGAACCTGATCTAACTATGTAACTATGTTACTTTTCTTCCTTCCATTGGTCGATGGGGCTGCCAAATACTTTCTAGGTTTACAAAAGCTATTGCATTTGCGCAATGGAAAAGCCTTGCACATAACTAATCATTTTTTGCTTTACAAACATATTTTCCATTAACATTACATTTTCTTTTAGACTGATATGAAGATTCATATGAAGACTGATATGAATGGATGAACTATTACCAAGTTTGGGCTAGTATGTTGACACTATATAAAGAAAGCATAATAACACATGCATCTGAATCTAAACGCCACTAAATTAGAAAGGTACCCAATATAGAAAATAAAAACTTGCAATTTAAAAGTGTTGCATGAGCAGCTATTTGACAATTGCAATAATCAAATTTCAGTCAGCAGTCAACAAATTTAGTTTATATAAAATCTTTGATACAAGACTACACTGATATGAAGTTGTAAAATAGGCCTCAAGTAGATTTATTAATGTCAGTTCCATCTTATCTTCTCATCTCTGAGCTGTCCAGGCTGACATGGGCATGTCTTCTGAGCAAAGACAATATTTCTTGTTTAAAAGTGGTTCAATAATTCATGGGCACATTTTATGAGTATCACTTTCATTTAATCTTTGTCTGTGAAGCATTTAACTTCTGTAGTGTTAAAGTAAAAACATAACTTGGTCATGTTGAAAGAACACATCTCTTCAAATGTTGTGACAGGCTGTCTACTTTTGCAAAGCTCCCACTCCTTTTCTAATTAATTCATGTTTATCTGCGTCATAGAGGCCAAAGAATTTTAGTTCATGCTTTGTCTTGAAAAAGCACTGACATTTTCCAAATATAAATTTTTCCCATTTACATTCCATATTGTATCTATCTAATAATGATCTGAAATTTAAGCTATAAAATCAAGCATGCATGTTACTAAACATTTACAAATAGCAGATGACCTTGAGACATCTATGCTTCTCACTGGGACTAGTATAATGTTTAAATTGTGCTAATGTGGTATTGGACAGTGTTTATTTCATACTTGTGGGATATCTTTCAAGATAATGTTACATTACCAAGTACAAAATTCCTTTAATTGTAAATTCTTGTAAACACTATGTAAATCATAATACAGGCTATCTATATTTTTAAACACAACAAAGGGGTATTTAAAGGACAAACAAAGTGTAAATCACCAGAGGGTGGCAAGTAATTGTAATCACTTAATACCCCAGGCTGGTGCTCCTGTTAGCAGAAGTTTGAAGAATAGGATCGCTCCGTGGTGCTTGCTAAGAAGAACACAGGCTTGGTGCCTGTCACAGGACGTCACGCAAGTCGAGCCAAATTCAAAATAAGAGGACGCCCAGGACACCGGTTCAATGCCTGATGATGGGTCTTAATTCCAGTGAGTACCTGGGTGCATTATTATTAGATAGACTGATTCCTGGACTTTGGTTCCTGCTTTGATCCTGACTTCGATCCGTTGCTGCCTGCCTATTTGAACTCTTGCCTGGACTTTTACTACGATTGTGCCTGATCCCTATCTGTACTGCGAACTTGGATTTTACCCTTAAAGCTTCCTCCTTGGTCCAGACTACTCCTGCTGGGAGCCGATAGGCCCCCTGACAGTGCCATTTTCTGCTAACAGGAGCACCAATCCAGATTATCAGGTAAGTGATTATAATCACTGGGGGTGCCTAACATTTGTTAACCCCCAGATTTTTACACTTTCCTTCTCCTTTAACTTTTTCTTCGCATATTAAAAATAGCGAGAAATTAATTTATGATAATTCCATTATTGCATTTCATTACCTTTTTAATAACTCTGGAACCTTATCTCCCCAGTTACAGATGCACACAAATTATTAAAGGAAAACTATACCCCCAAAATGAATACTTAAGCAACAGATAGTTTATATCAAATTGAATGACATATTAAAGAATCTTACCAAACTGGAATATATATTTACATAAATATTGCCCTTTTACATCTCTTGCCTTGAACCACCATTTCATGACTCTATCTGTGCTGCCTCAGAGATCACCTGACCAGAAATACTACAACACTAACTGTAACAGGAAGAAGTGAGGAAGCAAAAGGCAGAACTCTGTCTGTTAATTGGCTCATGTGACCTTACATGTGGTTTGTATGTGTGCACAGTGAATCTTACGATCTCAGGGGGCGGCCCTTATTTTTTAAAATGGCAATTTTCTATTTATGATTACCCAATGGCACATACTACTAAAAAAGTATATTATTATGATAATGGTTCATTTACATGAAGCAGGGTTTTACACATGAGCTGTTTTACTCAGTATCTTTTAATAGAGACCTACATTGTTTGGGGGGTATAGTTTTCCTTTAAGCAGCACTTTTTTTTAAATGGGTTGTTCGCCTTCCCCTGAACATCTCCTGTCAGTAAAAATATTTTAAAATCATCTTTATTTTTTTTTTAAATAAACCGTTTTTAAGATAGAGGCCACTTAAGTTTCACATGAAGGACGCTTACAGTTTTTTTCTGTTCTCCCTCAGGCAGGGGATTACTGACTCCCTTGGTTGTATGACGTGCACAGGAGGAAGTTGAGGAATGAAAAAACAGAAAATATTTTTACTGACAGAGGCTGTTAAACCTTAAAAATTAATATGGCTAAAAATGACATATTTTATATACTGAACTTATTGCACCAGCCTAAAAAAGCTTCTCAATAGCATAAATAATCCAGGACTTCAAACTTGTCACAGGGGGGTCACCATCTTGGAAAGTGTTTGCGACACTCACATGCTCAGTGGGCTCTGAGAAGCTGTTGAGAAGCTAAGTTTAGGGGTTGTTGCAAATAATTTTGCAGAAAATTAGGTTGGCCTATAATATAAGATGATGCTAAAAGGCTGATTAATTAATTCTAATGCTAGTTGCACTGGTTTCCATGTAGTAATTATCTGTATTAATTACTAATCAACCTTATATTGTGACATTTATATTCTACTGTATAGAATATACTGTATACTATATACTATACATTGTATATTGTTAGTTGCTCCATAAGCTCAGTAAGTGACAGCAGCACAGAGCATGTGCACTGAATCAGCAGAAAAGAAGATGGGGAGCTACTGGGGCATCTTTGGAGACACAGATCTTTACTGCTAAAGGGCTGTGGTTGCTTTGGGCTGGTACAGAAGCACAAAGCATATGTACGTTTTTTACTTACTACATTGAAGCATTTTTTCATGTTATACCAAAATACCTTGGCAGCTCTTATTACCGCAAGAATACACATTACAGGTAAATTTAATGAATATGCCACCATTATACCATATTATAAATTGTTAACATGCTGCAAAAAACTTAAAAATAATAACTGCATTCTTAGCTAACAATAGCTGGCATGGAGCATACTGCAAAATTTTTTAGTGTAATTATTTCCTGTGGTATGTGTTTTGACATTCTCTTTTCACAATATTATGGTATGTGCTAAGTATGAGGATGGGCTGACAGCTCCTGATAAGCTTTAACAAGCACTTTAACTTGGTTTTTTATATGACAGACAAAAACATGAAATGAGACTTGTCAGTTTGTCACAGTATAGCATAGAGGTAGTTTACTATAACAAGGGCAAAATGCAATTTTTGAGGATTCGAGCATAACTGTAGCCGGGGGAAACCTCATGCAACTTGGCTTGTGCTTTAACGCGAATAGGACGCAAATGCACTCATCGGTATTAACCTTGCACTGTTGGGGATTACCATTTTAGTTACTGTTATTATCAATTATAGTAATAGCTAATTTTTTATCAGTTCTGTCCAAATAGTACCACTGAATACCTCAAAAGTTAAACATGTTAAAATGATTTAATAAAGGCCAACGGTAGAGCTATAATAAGTAAAGTTCTAGGGTAACCCAAAATGGCTACTAATTAAGTCATTTTTCCAGTGTTTTCAGAGTAAGATTAAGGTGCTGGGGATTAAATGTTCATGTTAGATAGATGTACAAAGATTGATTTTAAAATTGTAATTTATACTGTACTCCATTACAAAAGCAAACTGAATAATAAAACTCCCTGCAGAGCTGAGCTTGAAGGTCTTATGATGTCCAAGGTTATGCACAACCAAAATAATTAAAGGGGTTGTTCACCTTTAAATTAACTTTTTGCATGATGTAGAGAGTGATATTCTATGACAATATGCAATTGGTTTTCATTTTCTATTATTTGTGGTTTTAGCTTTTTATTTAGCAGCTCTCAGCAATCTGGTTGATAGGGTCCATATTGCCCTAGCAACCATGCACTGATTTAAATGAGAGATTGGAATATGAATAGGAGAAGGCCTGAATAGAAAGATGAGTAATAAAAAAGTAGCAATAACAATACATTTGTAGCCTTACAGAGCATTTGTTTTTGAAAGCTGTAAAGATTCAGAAGAAGGCAAATTAAACAACTATAAATAAATAATGACGTTGTAAAGTTGCTTAGAAATAGCCATTCTATAACATGCTACAAGTTGATTTGTGAATGACCCCTTTAAATCATACATAGTTCAATTTAGTCCAGGTTATTTACAGGCTCTTTAAATAAAAGGACACAATTAATGTGAAACATGGGTTTAGAGGAGAGATGAACCTCTGAAAAACTCAATTTAGTAGCTTCCATACTTCTGCTACAGCAATTAGATTATTGTAATAAGTGTGATAACCCGAAAAATGAAAAAATCCCATCGATCCACTCAGCGTGAACAAAGGTGGATCCGGGTGCACATGCCCCAAAGCTTCAGCTAAGGGGAGTAATCACGTATCCATGTTGAAAAAAGGCTGGCACAAACCAGATCACAGTCAAAAATGTTATTGGTGAAAATGAAATCTTATTGTGTTGTAAACGCCTGCCGCATTGTTCTGGCCACTCCACTGCTAGGCCGCAGGCGCCGGTTCCTTAGGGCGCGCGCGGCACACTTCTGCAATATTTAAAGGCACGCTGGCGTAATGACACTAGCGCAATGCTGTGAAATTTGAACTGTATAAATAGCTAATTTGGGCTTCCAGTCTTTGCCCGTTATAGGGTTTAATCCTGTGGTGTTTGAGCTTGAGCTATCTTTATTCTGATCCTGTTTGATTCCTGTTATGACCCCTGCCTGGCTATTCGACCATTCTGATTTCTGAAACCTGACCTTGCCTGTTACCGACTCTGATACTGCTTAACCCTTTGATTGACTTCCTGGTTTTGACCCTTGCCTGCCTGACTACGCTTGCTCTCTGCCTGCCTCGACCCGGCCTGATCTGACTACGATTCTGTCTAACGCCTTGTACCACGACCTTCTGCCAAAAGACTTTGCATACCGTCGTGCCCCTTTGCCTATTCAGAACCCTTTGCCTTGCACCTATCGTAATAAGACCTGGCGGCATCTGAGTAGCTGAGGGCTCCTCCTGAAGCCAAAGGCGGCTGCTACAGGCAGAAGCACGAGCCAAGACCAGGGTGCTTGGCATCGGTTCTGAATTTAGGGTGGCAACCGTTACACCCATGAGGAGCATGAAACATGCCAGGCTTTGTTTAAAACACAATAAGATGTCATTTTCAACAATGAAATTGTTTTAAAGCAGCAATTTTTGACTGTGATCCAGATTGTGCCAGCCTTTTTTCAACATGAATATGTATTGATAAGTGTGGCCTAGAAAATGTATGATTTTCTGCTCTTAAGGCAGAGATCACCAACCTGTGGCTCATGAGCAACATGACACTCGTAAACCCCTTGGATGTTGCTCTCATTGGCCTCAAATCAGGTGCTTATTTTTGAATTCCAGGCTTTGAAGCAAGTTTTAGTTGCATAAAAATGACATTTATTGCCAAATAGAACCTTCTGTAGGCTGGCAGTCCACATAGGGGCTACCAAATATCCAATCACAGCCCTTTTTTTTGGTATCCTCAGGAACTTTTTTCATGCTTGTGTTGTTCCCCAACTCTTTTTATATTTCAACATGGCTAACGGTACAAAAAGGTTGGGGAACCCTGCCTTAGAGCATGAGAGCATGCGAGCAGCTACAAAACCACGACTATTGCTACTTGTTTAAGTGTGCTACTGGTATATATGAACTATACATAACATTTGATTATACACAGACTGCCAAAATATCTCTTAACTTTCTTTTTTATTCACACTGCCAATAGACCATGAATAGGTAAACATAGGTAAATATTCTCATATTTTTGCTAGCACGAACTTTGTCGTGTGATGAAATCAGTATTAAACGAAGTTAAAGTAACTGACAACTATATAAATAAACATGAGTAAGTCTACATTCCTGGTTTTTAAGAGAACATTTAAGCTTTTATTGACAGCTGCTACTGAAAAGTTATAATTTAACTTTAAAAAAAAAAAAAAAAATATATATATATATATATATATATATATATATATAGCATCCAAAAGTTCAGGTCCACCATCTAAAGCCTATGTTTATTTCATACATTATACATGTTTTAACTGAAGATATGTTTTTAGTAAGAATAAGCCTTAAAAGTTTATTAGAATTTACAGATAGCAAAAGGCATGCTATTAATTTTTCAGTATTCACCATGTCCACCATTTGCATAAACAGACACCTGCAGACAGCATATAAAGAAAACATTTAGGGTGTTATTTATCAAAAGTCGAGTTTCTGAGAGCTTTGTGCACTTTTTTTGTTGAATGAACTCACAACGTAATGTAAAAAACTTGAATCAGTGTAGTCGGGGTGAAAAACTTGAATACTCGAACTGATCGATTTTTCAGCGCTAAAAATACCTCAAATCGCTTGAATTGACAGAGTTTTCAAGGGAACCCCACTGAAAAAACTCGAACATTATGAAGGCTATTCCATTGACTTTTACATGACATTGCCAGGTTTTAGATGGTTTCAAGCTATTTCCAGGGTTGTGGTATAATAATTCTTCAAAATAAAAAAAAAATGCCTAGCCCATAAAAAAAAAAAAATCGATTTTTGACTAAAAAATACGCTTGAAAACTAACATTTTTTGCAGAAAAGAAAACTCGACCTTTGATAACCCACTTAAAGTTCAGTTCACTTTTATGAGAAACTGTGATATTGTGTGGCCACTGTGGTCTAAATGCACTGTCAAAAAGACTACTAGGATCTCAGGCATAAACACTGCTTGACTTTGGGAGAAAAAAGTTGAGGGAAGGTATGTGTGCCGATCAATGGTAGCTATAAACATTAACTTTCCAAACAGTGTCGGACTGGCCCGGCGGGACACCGGGAAAAAACCCGGTGGGCCCCGACCCTCGTGGGCCCCCGCCGGGCCAGACCCCTTCTACATATAAAAATTATGGGGGAAAAAAGTTTTCGGCGATGCCCATGCGCACCGCCGCCTGCGCATGCGCACCGAGAAGCGCCGCTCGCGCATGCGCATGGCGGCGTTTGAGCGGTGCAAATGCACAGTCGTGCCGAACTCTGTGCGGCGCAGTAGGGGGGCGGGGGGCCCTGGACCAGCAGTCCCGGTGGGCCCCGGGCCCCCCAGTCCGACGCTGTTTCCAAATAACACCCATTATTATAATAAGCCTCACCCACCAACCCTATTTGGTTTCACGCAATTTAAAGCAAAGACGTTTGCTTTTTCTTTTCTCTCCTGTTCTGTATAATTATTTCTGATGCCTCCAACTTTTTCATCTATATAACACTTCTCCATGCCTTCTCTACTTCTATCTGCCCTTTTAACTTGTGCTTTTTAACCTCTCCGTTTTATATGTATGCAGAAGTGGGCAAAAGAAAGCTCTGGTATTACAATAAAAAAAATTCCTGGATTCAAAACTTTTGAATCCTCCCTGAGGGAGAAAATAAAGAAATAAAGAAGCGGAGGGATGTCATGCCTACACATCCCTCTCCAATTCTAGCACTGGGCATAAAGCATGACATGACTATTATGAAGAGTTCATATTAGAATTTGATTTAGCTTCCATGTGCAAGTACAAAATAACTTCTTCAAAATATGAATAAATACATTTTAAAATACTAATGGATAGGCAACATATTGGCATACTACTGGCAGTGCAGGATGGAGGTGCTGTTTTTCATCTCTGTGTATGCATATACTAGTGTCATACAGTTAAACAAAAGAAATAAACAAAAATAACATAGTTTACCGCAAATGAAGTGTAAGACAAAAAGTGATGATATAAAAACAACTGCCAGCAACAACCAGGGCGAAACCAAGGACATCTTTGGACTGATGTAAGGAGCTCAGGAGTAAAACGCATGTCTATATGAAACAAAGTTAATACATTAATTTAGATTTGTTTGAGCTCAACTATAAATTAATGTACAACTCAACATTCTCCACCCACAAGTTTTAAACTTCAGAGGTTAGGGTAGGGTAGGAACAGAAGAACTAGTAGTGCAGAGAGAGGGAGGGAGCTATTTTCTTCATTTTTGATAAATAAATCAAGAAAATTGGTTTGCGTGCCAATAATGATTAGTGGCAACACATGTACACAGCACTACAGATACTGTCCATCATTCACATCAGCCCTTGCACTAGTGACACTTAAAAACTACGTTCCCTATCACATTCGTACAGGCTGATTTTATCGGAAGCCAATTAACTTTCCTGCATGTTTTTGAAATGTGGTAGGAAATCCATGCAGACACAGGGACAACATACAGACTCCTGTCAGGACAGCCATCAGGAATCAGGCCGTATGACAAATATTCTGGGTTCTGTCCAGGGTACCCCTACAAGTTAAAAAAAAACATAAGTGGCCAGGCCCCCCCTACAAATTAAAAACAAATTGGTTGTAACGGCCCCCCATAAAAGTAAAAAAAAAAACATTATTGGTGGCCTGGCCATCCTTAAAAGTAAAAAAAAAGCATTCATTGTCAGGTGCCCCAGGAAAGATTTTTTTTAAAAGATATTGGTGGTCAGGGGCCTCATTGAAGATGAAATAAAAACATTGGTGTCATGGCCCCATAGAAGATTTGAAAAACATTGGTGACCAGGATTTAAATTAAAAAATATTGGAGTCAATAGAACTTACATTAAGGGGCAGATTTATCAAAGGACGAGGTGAAATTTCGATTCAAAAAATTTGAATTTCAAGCTATTTTTTTGTGTACTTCGACTAGGGGAATAGTCCAAATTCGATAAGAATTTGAAAGAAATTCGAAAATTCGAATATCTAAATTCATCATGTACTGTCGCTTTACAAATCCGACTTCGACCATTCGCCATCTAAAACCTGCCAAATTGCTGTTTTAGCCTATGGGGGACCTAGGCTATTTGGAGTCAATTGGTGGACTTTGAAAAATCTAAGTCTTTTTGGGGGAAAAACTTCTATTCAAATTCGATCGAATGCGCTATTACTTCGATTTGTACGATTCGAATTTGGCTGAATATGGACCTATTCGATCGAAAACGGATTTATTCAGCCAAAAAAAACTTCAACTTAATTTCGGTTGGTCTTTTTGAATTTGAATTTCAAAGTTTTTCAATTTCGAAATTCGACCCTTGATAAATATGCTTTGGCAGTTTCTTAGGTTTTTTTGGCGGCTTTCACTCAAGGGGGGTCCCGGCTATTTTTAAAAGTACAAAACAGCTCTCCCACCCTTTAGGCCCAGGCCTACTGTGCCAACCTGATGTGAACAAGCCAGATTCAAACTCAGGACCCCAGCACTGCAAGGCAGAAATGCTACCCATTGAACCATTGTGAAACTATCCTTTACCTAGAAATCCAAAAGCGCTGAAGAAAACACACTTAAGATCATATACTATGGGCAATTTTGAATATGGGTAGCAACCCATAGGTACCAGTTAGTGATAAGCTTTGTTTATAAAGCCTCCATAAGCCCAATGAAAGCAAAAATAAAAACACACAAACAAATAGGTTGTTGTAGTTACTGTATTATTGCCAGTGTGTCCATTGTAAATAAGACCCACTCTGTATTATTCATAATCTCCCTCAACTTTAAAGTAAAGTATTGGGTTTGTTCTTGTCTCTAAATAAAATCCTTTCTGATACGTGTATATTGTGGATATCCAATCAATCACCAATACTGAATCTACCTGCCTTCTGTTCAATATATCTTATTGCTCATAATACAGTATAATACAATTCAGAATTCTATTAACAAAAGAGAAGGTGCCACATGTAGAACTCACCAAATTGACTCTGTGGTCCAAGTGCACCAGCCACAGACCCTTGGCTTGGGGAGCGGTAAACCATAAGCAATAAAAACAATGGAGGCCTTCAGGCACTCTAGGAAATCCACAGGGCCACAAATACGAAGTAAAAAAAACACGATTGAGATTAAATTAAAAAGTAAGCATTTCCAATAGCCTTTTGCGTTTCATGCCCTGTGCAATTCTGCACACACTTGTGGCGCTTGTGCAATTCTGCACACAAACAAAAACAAATTTGTTGTTCAGCTTAAAATTTGCTTTAGAAAATCGGCCCTAATCAAAAAGAACTAGAAGCACAAACAAGGCAAGCCTACATTTAAAGGACAAGGAAAGGTAAACTAAAGAATTAGGCTAGAAATGTTGTACACTATGTTTTGGGCTTCTGTTTTAGGCTTCAACACACAGATACAAAGTATGTGGTACTGGCTTTTTAATTTGGGAAATAGAAAATAAACTCTACATATATAGGTGTATTTTCCTATCCATTTACAAACACTTGTAAATATATCATATAACCTTAAAGATACTTTATAAACTAACAGCTCAAAAACATGTTAATGGTTGGGGAAACAAAAAATTAGGAATTTGGTACATATGAACGCATGGGAGTGGAATAATGAGATTACATGCCATGCTTTGGATACCAAGAGGCTTCCGTGAGGGGCTGCTCAGTGAATACGCTACTCTATTCTTTCAATGCTGCAAAGTAACCAAATGAAACAGCAAAGCAACTGAACAAAATCAACCTGTCACATAAACCACTTGTTTATTCAGGTGCCTGCAGCTAAACACTTGTAGAACAGGCACATAACTGCTTCTCTATGTGCAATGAAAAAAAAAACAGCAAATGTAAAAGATCTAACTTAACTTTACATTTTTTTTCAACAAAAAATCTGTCCAGCCCTAGTGTAGAAAAGTTGGGCCCCTTCCTCAAATTTAGTACTGCAGTGCAAATAGGAATGTCAGCATTTAATTGCCATCATGCCTCATCTCATTTGTCCCGGGTGCCCCTTTACAGAAACTAGAAAAGGTTTTTTTTTTAGCTAAATACACTTCAACAGTGACTGGATTCCATTCTTGCGCAGATCTATAAATAGAAGCCATCAAGCATTAAAAAAGTGTTTTCTCTTGGTATTATTTTTCACTGTTTTTAAGTCTTAAAAACTACAGATTTTTTGCCTCGAGGGGTCCTAGCTTGTTAACGAAGAGACTGTTTCTTTTTGAGGCTGTGGAGTGGCATGCCATTCCTGCTTACCTTGGCAACCACAGCGATTCCGCACTGTTCCCATGAATGTGAGCCTTTAACAGCACTAAGCAATTGCCCACAGGTATAAACATTCTTCATGAAAAGATCCAGGAGGGGAATGCAAACTGCAGTGATAAAATCGAGAGCCACAAAAACATACAGTCCCATACATCAAATGGGGTTATGTAAATTTTGATTTTAAAGAACAATTCTGTAATGGAATTGATCCTCAGTCTGATTCAGATTTCCTGTATAACTTTCTTGCAATGCGTCTAGTTTTAGACAGATTGTACTGTAAATACTTCCCCAAGTAACAGGTCCGTTTGCTGCAGTAAATTAGTCTTAACAAAAAACACATGGAATAGGAATACAGTATATGTTGTTTATTCACTTTCACTGTCTTTCACCAGTGTTTATAACACATTCATCAAGTACTGCTCTATAATGATACTGTATATATATCTCCTTCCAAAGATAATATTCTCTGTGCAAAATAAAAAGTGTTTCTAATATAATAGTTATCCAAAAATGTAATGTATAAAGGCTGGAGTGACTGGGTGTGTAACATAATAGCCAGAACGCTACTTCCTGCTTTGCAGCTCTCTTGGTTTACACTTACTGGTTACCCTGGTTACAAAGCAGTAACCCAAGTGACTTGAGGGGGGGGCACATGGGCCATAACTGTCTGCTTTTGAATCTGACATGCATGCTAAGGATCAATTGCAAACTCACTGAACAGTTATGTCCCATGTTGCCCCCCTTAAAGTCACTGACTAACTCAGAGTTAGAGAGTTTAAAAGTTGGAAGTTGTGTTCTGGCTATTATGATAGACATCCAGTAACTCCAGTCTTTATACATTACATTTATAGCTAACTAACTATATTAGAAACATTTTTTATTTTGCACAGCCTATCTATTTACACCGTTTTTATTTTTACACTGAACTGTTCCTTTAAGCATTGCTGGAATGCCACTGATCTACCAAAATAGAAATAAGCAAACATGCAAAGCGTTCGCGAACAACTATGTCTACTAATGTCACATCTATTAAAGGCTTCTTTTAGTGGAAATGACCATAATGCAGAGATTATAGTAAAGATTATAGCTTGCCAACCACATCAAGGTACCCCACACCATACACTCATATTTGGGTTTGTGTGTACTGACTTATGTCCTTCCCCTGCTTCCATAAAGTTTTATACTAGAGAGATTTCTAAGTTACTATTTACAATTTAAAGTCTGAGACATCAATAGAGCGTGTTGGGGAGAAGAGAGTGTACACTAATATGACAGGTAAACAGATCCAAAAGATGGTCAAACCTTTTGACATTTATGGCTCCGAGGATTGAGATTAAGGTTTGGTGCATCTACACCAGACTCTAAGAACATGATGTTACCCAATGGACACAAATAATCACATCCTGCATCAAAAAATAAATAAAAAAGAGGGCGGAGCTAACCAGCCCACAAGATGGACGCGAAGTAACCACGCTCCGATGAACCAAGGCTAATCCTCAGCAACTGAAACAGGTGCATTAGCAGGGCCGTTCCTGCCACGAGGCAAGGTGAACGGCCAGTTACAAGGGCAGCAAAAAGCCACCTCCTGTAACTTTAAGAGCCGAATTTCAGGCTGACGCACATAATGAGCTTACTGACACATGCTCCAAGGTGCAATCGGAACTTGACACTCTCAGAGACAAGGTGAGCGACTTGAAAGACTGGGCCCGTGGCATACCTGAGTCGATCCCACCAGCAGAGTTAGAGGCCTACCTACTGGAACTACTACAAATCAGAATAACTCACAGTGGACCGCATCCATCGATTACCCAAACCGAAGTCTGCTCCTGAAAAAGCCCCTAGAGATGTCATCCTGCGACTACTGTTCTTCAAAACCAAGGAACAGCTGCTATCATCGGCACACAAGAAGGAGGGCTGGCCACCTAAATTTTAGCACTTAGAAATATACACTGACCTCTCTAGAGCCACTCTCCTGAAACGCAAAGTTTATCACGAGGTCACAGCGACGCTCCGTCAGCACAGCATCCAATACCGCTGGGGCTACCGGTAAAACTGATTGTTTTACTAAACGGTAATCCTGTCACCCTAGCCACTCCGGAGGAGGCCAAAATGGCTTTGGGCAAATGGAACATCAAGCTGACACATCCAGAACGAAGACGCCAGCTGCATACCTCCCGACCTTCATCACCCAACAAAGTAGCCAAGATGTGGCAGATGTGGCCCAGAAGGCTAAAAGGTGACTATGGAGACCTGTCTCACTATTATTATCTCCTTGTTCCTGTTATTTTAAATCCTTGAAGTTGACCCCACATTAATCAGGATCATTATATTTTGTTCTCTCCCCTTGTGATATAATGGGAGAGTTACTTTCCTTGGGGAGAATCCTCGGTGTCTCCAGGATCGGATTCACCCCACCTTTGCTACCCCCCGGGACTCCTACGATTTTTAGCCAGGAGTCAAATTTTGTGGTCCCTCACTAGTAAACCACAACCCAGTTAGTCATGCATTCTGGTGCACATTGTTGTTTATTGTTTTGCCTGTTTATTGTTGATCAGCCATCATGCCAATTTAATGCTTGTATTTCCATGCTAGAGGGTTTCACGGTGGGAGAAGCGATTGCCTTAAACCTCACAATGGTACGATTTTACTCTCTTAATGCGAGGGGATTAAACTCCCCCCACAAACGCAACCAGGCACTTCATGACACATTCAAGGCCCGAGCTGATATTCTCTTTTATCAGGAAACCCATTTCTGCAGAACCAACCCGACCGAGGTTTCACAACAAACATTACCCATCTGGCTTTGATGCCTATTCCCCGAATAAAACTAGGGGAGTCTCAATTTTCATAGCGTCTAAGGTGCCACTGCAGGTGTCCAAGGTGAACGCTGACCCCCAGGGAAGATATTTACTGTTGCTATGTAAACTGGGAACTACAGATTTACCCTGATCAATATCTATGTCCATAACGACAACTAAGATCAATACCTAACCAAAACACTACCAAAATTACTAAATTACAAACAGGGAAGGTGTATCATGGCCGGAGACTTCAATGAAGTCCTGGACCCCGCATTAGATGTCCGCAGATTGAACCCAACTGCCAGTGCTACCCCGCCCAACACCCCAGCACAGAAGTTCAGAGACTTACTCTATCTCCTTGCTTTGACGGATGTCTGGAGAGCTAAAAATCAAAGAGAAAGGGACTACACTTACTTCTCTCCAAGGCACAATACCCACACTAGAATAGACCTATTCCTCGCAGACCCACAAACCACGTCTCAAATCTCTAAGATGTGGATCGGCCTCCATACATGGTCAGACCATGCCCCTGTGTGTATAGAACTATGGCCCACCTACCATACACAAAGCAAAGGGAGATAGAGAATCAATGAGTCAATCCTATCAAACTTGGAACACAAAAAACTCCTAGATGAAAAAATTAAGGAATATTTCATAGACAATAAGCAGCCAACCACGGACCCACAAATTCTGTGGCTAGCCCATAAGGTGGTCACAAGGGGGGAACTGATCTCCCTAGCCAAAAAGTCTAAACTGTTAACGGCCAACCAGAGCCATCAATTAGAACTTAAGCTCTCCAAACTAGAAAAAGAAAACTTGCTTAAACCCACCCCTAAAAGGCAACGAGACATAGCAGAAACTAGGACCAAACTTAACAAACTCTCCTAAGCTAAAACGCAGTATAGACTCAAACTCTTAAAACAATTTTACTACACGATGGGGAATAAAGCCAATAAACTTTTAGTCTCCCAAATCAAGCAACAACAAGCCAAATCCAGAATAGCCTACCTCTCAACCCCCACATCTAAGCTGACAGACCCCAAACACATGGCAGTCAACTTCGCCAACCATTACGCTAAACTTTATAATTTAAATAAAGATCCCACGGAGTTCCAACCCACAAAGGCCCTAATACACCATTGTTTACAAGAGCTACGGCTCCCTCATCCCACCCCTCAGCAGTTAGAAAACTTGAACAAAGACATCACACAGGAAGAGGTGGAACGCTTAATAACAAATCTTAAACATAACAAATCACCAGGAGAAGATGGATTTACTAATGTATATTATCAGCAGTTTAAACACATATTGATCCCTCACCTAACCTCGCTATATAATAATATTAAAGATACAGGAGTGATTAAACCAGAATTTTTTGGTCACCCAGATTGTCACGATCCCGAGACCGGATAAACCATCTGACCTGTGCCAAAACTACCGCCCGATCGCACTGCTAAACACAGACCTGAAAATCTACTCTAAAATATTAGCCGATAGACTGAATAAGTTACTTCCCACTTTGATTAACAATGACCAGGTTGGATTTATCTTAGGTAGGCAGGGACCCGATAGCATGCGGAGATTCCACAGTTTACTACACATAATTAAGCAAACTAGACAACCCACCGTACTTTTGTCACTAGACGATGAGAAGGCGTTCGACAGGGTTAACTGGCTGTACATGACTAAAACACTCCAGCAATTTGCCCTTGGCCCCACTTTTATAAAAGCAATTCAGCCTTTGTACTCTTTCCCAACTGCCAAGGTGAGTGTCTCTGGGACCCCTGTCGGACCCCATCACTAACGGGAACCGCCAAGGCTGCCCGCTCTCCCCCCTCATCTTCGCCTTGATGGTAGAACCGCTGGCCAAGAAGATCAGGGCCGACATAGATATGGGAGGTCTAGCAACAAAGGCAGGGATACAGAAAATATGGCTCTTTGCAGATGACATCTTGCTCACCTTAACCAATCCTACTATATCCATCCCGAATCTCCTGAAGAGACTCCTAGAATTCCAAAAAATCTCCTGGTATAAGATAAACACTGCTAAAACACAAGCTCTCCCCATTAACTTGTCACAAGCTTTCCTAGCAGCCCTTAATTCTGCATTTCAGTTTGATTGGAGAGAGAAATTCTTAGTCTATCTAGGGGTTGAACTACCTAAACACTCTGAGAATATTTTTAAATAAAATTAACAACCCTTGCTACATAAAATGACCCAGGACTGTAATAGATGGAGAAGAGAATATATATCTTGGCTAGACCGAATTGTAGCCGTTAAAATTAACTTTCTGCCTCAGATACTGTACTCATTTAGGATCCTCCAGATCTCGCTGCTGCCCTTCTATTGTAAGACTTTACAGAGGACACTTAAGCATTTTATTTGGTATACCCAGGGTGGCCTGGGTATACCAAATATAAAGTTCTACCATACTGCATCGATAATGGAATCCGCAGTGCACATGCACACCCCTCTGGGGCAAAAAAATTGGATAGACCTGGAAGCAGGGTACGCTGACCTCCGATCACTGGAGCAGTACTTCTGGCTGGATAAAGATCACAGAGCCCCCTCACCAGCTTGCTATCTACCACCAGGTTTACGCTACAAACATGGCATAAACTCGCTTTGAAACTTTGGCTCGTTCCCTTCACCATTGTTTCCACTGCTGGCGTTACCCAAAATCATTCCCCATATCCTAATTACAACTTGGTGCCAAAGGGGGATACGTGTAGTAGCAGATATATACTCACTCAACTCCCTTGCAACGTTTGATAGCCTGGCTGAGAAATATGACCTTGGGCCGGGTGACCAATATGCCTACCTACAAATCACCCACTGGCTTTGCTACGCTGCTAATGACTATACCACTATTAGGACTAAAACATTTATGGAATACCTCTTCAAACAGGGCTGGAATGGGAAAAAGCGTATTTCAAACTGTTACAAACAGCTCCTAGCCCAGGACCCTAATGATAAACTCTCATATATGAGCAAGTGGGAACAAGATCTCCAAAATACCTTTACCCCACAACAATGGCAAAGCATTTTAGCAGCACCGCTGGGAGTGACAAAATGCATGAACCATAACGAGGTGCACATCAAACTCATCTACAGGTGGCACTTATCACCAGTACGTATGTCTCAAATCATACCACACTATTTGGAGATTTTTATTTTAGAGTTGTTGGAGAGGCTGTGGGGCCCAAGGCTCGCTCTTACACATGGGTGGGAATGCAGAATCATGACCCCGCTCTGGCAACAAGTCTTTGATCTCATAGCCTAACTACTGGGTCACAAATTCCTATGGCCCCTGAGGTGGCATTACTACAACTCTACCCAGTGAAACTCCCCAAACCCACAAGACAACAGCTTTTTCACATCCTTAATGCTACGACCACCCTGATCGCAAAACACTGTAAATCTTCCACGTCACCGTCCTTGCAGGAATGCAAAAATCGCATTGACATTAGATGCTCCATGGAAAGGGCGGTGGCAGAGAAAGATGGCTCCTTAGACACCTACCTTAAGATCTGGGAAAAATGGGCTACTTACAAAATAATTCAAAATACCGCTACATAATGTTTTATGATTTTAGTCAGTGTTCAGGTGTGATGGCTGATCTGTTTCTTTTTGTTTTTTATTTTTAGTTGCAAGCACTATATCTTGAAAATACTCTAAATGATAAAGTTTTTAACCAGCAACTGTCCACACTGTGTGGTGGAGATTGTATCGTTCATTTTTGCGTACTGTATCGCACTACTTGACCGTAACTTTTCACTTGAATATTGAACAAATAAAACTGAAAAAAAACTTTAAAAAAAAAAAGAAAAAAAATATGGTAAATAGCCAAAATATTAAGAGGATGGAACAAAGAATTTCACAATAGTTTGAACTGTGACGTTAATGGGCATATCAAAGTACCAACTTTTGTAGTGGGGTCATTGAGCATCTAGTTGGTCACCAATATACAACCATTGTATACAATCTTGGGTCCAAACAGCTGTTTAAAGTGGGTCTCTATGACCCCTTACTAATGGAAAACTAATAAAAAATAATTTCTTAAATGACTTTGAACCATTTTTGGGTCATGGTTCTACATCACAGGCCTGTATTAGGTCTGCTATGCAGAACATTCCTGTGTTTTATTTTTCCCTTGTAGTGATTTAGAACATGCACTGTAAAATAAGGCCTGCCATCCCTTAGAGGACTGACTTTAATTTTACTTTAGGGGGAAATTTTATAAACATTCATATCAAAGTAACTGAAACTTGGAGCGTTCTGCAGTCCATAGCAATTATTTTTATTGAACACTGTTTCTATACATTCCTAGTTTTCTCCACATCTTTGGTTTCTCACACCCTTTTTTATATGTTAGCATTTATCCATAGCTATGACTAGTCATCATTTTTAAAAGGCAGCACCCTTTGAATATTTCCTGGTCACATGCAGGTGCCAATTACAAACTATGTATTACTGGGTCACCTTCAACATGCAAGGTCACTTTGGTTTCATTACTCTTTTTCTGGCATTGTTAAGTAATAGAGGGGGAGAGAGAGATAGAGAGCGAGAGAGAGCGAGAGAGAGAGAGAGAGAGAGAGAGAGAGAGAGATTTCCTTCACACAACTTATTAATAAAATAGAAAAAGCAATGATCAACACTCTACTTTAAACACAGTAAACCAGTTTACAGCACCGAAAATAAATTTACTAGAATAGAAAACTTAAAAATAGTGGAAAGTCTATTACGTTTTAATAAAGGAAGTCTTTTGGAATTTGTTTTTACACTGCCAGGTTTTTTAAGCCTGAATTCAAACAACGGAGAAAACAATTTAGCTGCAATAAGTTAATGGGGAAGCTATTCCTTTGCATGGTTTTTGTTAAGGAAAATGAGAATGTTAGTATTTCAGCAGAAAGAATATGGGGGTTATTTACAATGTCCCCAAACAGTGTGGGGGAAAAATGGCAGAAATCTGCCATTTAATTACACTTTGCCCACATCAGAATTTTTCTCCAGCGCTTGGTACAGAGAACAGCAGACCCATGGGCACAAGTCCTTCCTATATGAGCACTAAGGGGTGCACTCTTGTGCCACTTGTTCTTGCATTTGTGCCCAGGGGTTAAGTAATTGACCCCTTGTGTCTTTTGTTTATTTGATCAAAGGGGATGCCTATGTCAGACACAGCTGTCACTTATTAAAACACCACCACAATCCTTTCTTATATATTTCAGTCATGTTTATAACATATATATTTTATAGTTTTGCATAGTTTACTAATGGTACTGTAAACCACACAGATCCAACAATCAGGTGTGCTGTTGAGAGCCTTCCATCAGCTGCAACAATGATATGCAAATGCTATAAGATCATCCTGCAGGGTCAAAAGCAGCATGGTGTTAGAAGGCTGCAGGAGAAACATATCATCATTGCTCCAAGACCAGCACCCATTTTTATAGACAGGGGGGTGCTGCAACCAGAGGGAAGTTTGTCAATTCTTTCTGCAAGAATAACTGTTAAAAGTACAATAGACATGTGACACAAATATCCAAAAGAGGGCACAAATATCCAAAAGAGGGGGTTGATTATGCACATTCCCAGATCTTGAAGATCTCTTCCCTAAACAAGCTATAGCCTAGAAGTTACCAATATGTCAGTAACCAAAGCAGGGAGGTGCCAGCCTATGAAAAATATGATGGGAGGTAAATAGTTAGGATCTCCATATGGGTTTCCATTGACATAGTATGGTGGCTTGATAATTAAATTATCACAACTCTGTCAGAACAAATGTTGGACATTCAAGTAGATTGAACTTGAAACGCTTGATATATGCTTTATCGAAGGCTAAAAGATCTTATTTACCTGAGATTAGAAGTTGAGATAAATTGGGTAGGGTGATCTGCTTTTGAGTTTCCCTACTTGAAAGTACAACATTTGTTCAAGGCACTCTTAGCTCATCAACTAAACACAGATATAGGAAAACAATGGTGTATAGATCATTCAATCAACGACATTATGGAAACGTGACCAAAATATCTTCCATGCACCTTTGTGTTCTGTATGTGAGTGACTTGTGTGCCCTATTCTTTTGGTGCAACTAAACTGCAGCCATTGATGCAGGGTGCTGAGGGAACCCTAGAAATATCATCTGGTCTGGAGCACATTTTGCTAAATGTACCTTTAATGATAGTGGTTTAACATGCAACTTACTATAGGAAGTTGCGGGGACCACACTTACAAACGAAAATGTGCCCCTATGTCCTCTTTATGCCTACTTTGTATTTTGGGTATATGCTTGGAGGCAAAATGTTCTTATATGTATATTTGTGCTTTAAAGGGCTTGTTTGCCTTACAAACACTGTTTTCAGTTGAATTGTTTTAAGATTTTTTATAATATTGTTTAGAAATAAAGATTTTTTTTCAGTTGCTTTCCATCTTTTATTTTTTACAGTTTTTCCCAAATTTAAGTTTAATATTCCTGTCTCTGGGGTTTCAGTCTGGCACCTCAGTAATTCATGTGCAAATTCTGAACTGTTACAATTTGCTACATTCGTTGATACATTATCTTATTAGCTATTGTATCAATTCAAATCAAACAGCTGCATTTAATACATTTTTTTAAAGGGATTCTGCTCAGTGTCACGGTTGGCACCCTAAATTCAGAACCAATGCTAAACACCCTGTTCTCGGCTCTTGCTTCCGCCTTTAACAGCCGCCTTTCACCTCGAGAGGAGCCCTTGGCTAATCGGATGCCGCCAGGTCTTATTAAGAGAGGTGCAAAGCGAGGGGTTCTGAACAAGCAAAGGGGCACAACGGTAATGCAAAGTCTTTTGGGCAGAAGATCGTTGTACAAGGTGTAGACAGAAAGCGAATTCAGATCAGGCCGGGTCGGGGCAGGCAGAGTACAAACGGAGTCAGACAGGCAAGGGTCAAACCAGGAGATCAATCAGAAGGGATACGGAATACGCGAAGTTGGTTACCAGGCAAGGGTTAGGATAAAGAAGTCAGAATCATGCAAAAACAGGCAGGGGTAACAACAGGAATCAGAATCACAAGATACACAAGCTTAGAACAGCACAGAGGCATCAGGAACTCACAATGAGAAAACCTATAACGGGCAATATGAAAATACAAACTGTGCCCATAAATACATTCAAAGTTTGCGCCATGGCGCGCCGGCGTCATGACGCCAGCCCGGATGCGCCGATAAACCAGGAAGAGACGCGCTGCGTGCATCCTAAGAAGATTTGGAGGACACATTACAGCGTGGCGGGCATCCCCGCTGAGGGGACTGCAGGCGTCCCTGTAGGCCCCCTCCCACTAGACCACCAGGGTGAGTTATTACATTGAGCCAAAAATAAGAAATGTATCAACTCATGTATTAATTTAAAAAACAGTTACAAACTCGACAATCAGCTGCTTTAGGAACAACAGAAAAAGGTGGAAAATGAAACTTTACACTTCATAATTAGAAAAATGGTCACTAATAGAAGATAACTGGAAAGTTTTTATATCTGGTAAACTATCTAAAAAATATGGACTGAAAAACATGCTTGAAAGTGAAAAACTCCTTTAAGAGATATGGGACATCTCAAAGCAGCCCCGATTCTAATTAATGCGCCGCCTGAGGCGGTTCATTCAATGCCGCCTCCCCTTGCCGGCAAGAACACTATTGCGAAGAGCGCAATTGCGCTATCTTGCAATAGTAAAGCCGAATATAAAAACCGGAAATTCGGCTCTTAAAGGTACCAGGAGCGGCTTTGCCGCCCCTGGATACCTGTCCGGCGTTGCCGCCTGAGGCGAGTTTCTCAACTCGCCTCATTGGCGGCGCGTCCCTGTCTCAAAAACACAAATTAATGCGCCGCCTGAGGCGGTTCATTCAATGCCGCCTCCCCTTGCCGGCAAGAACACTATTGCGAAGAGCGCAATTGCGCTCTCTCGCAATAGTAAAGCCGAATATAAAAACCGGAAATTCGGCTCTTAAAGGTACCAGGAGTGGCTTTGCCGCCCCTGGATACCTGTCCGGCATTGCCGCCTGAGGCGAGTTTCTCAACTCACCTCATTGGCGGCGCGCCCCTGTCTCAAAAACACAAACAGTTTTATAACAAAAAAATCTACCATGGAACAATATCAGAAAGATAGAATGTGAAAGACTTTTCTATAGAGCAGAAAACTTGAGTAGGATCTCCTTATGGTGGAGTAATACTTTACATAATCTTAGCCATGCACGGTTCCCTGGGGCCCTCAGAATTACAAAGTTTCCTGATTTTACTTCTAAGGATAAAAAGTTGTTGTCTGATGTTTGAAATTAATGTAGATACAGCAGATTATTAAAAGGAAGTAAAGCACTTTATAATTAATTAAATCACTTTGTTTATTTTCAAAAAAAGCACGATTGCTTTACTCCTTCCTTAAACAGTGTCTAATGCAGAACCCTAGCATTGCATTGTATATTAACCAAAGTAGGATGCAGAATTACACTTTGGTGCCCTTGATTGTAAAGAACATATAATTTCCAAATGTCAAAGGTTTTACTGTCCTTAGAGTTCAGATAATTCTGACTGGATTAATTTATTACTTGAACTATCAATCACCAGTGTTGTTAGGGGAGTACCACAGGGATCTTTCTTGGTCCTTTCCTTTTTAACTTTATTAATAACCTGGAGGTGGACACTGAGGGGCAGATTTATCAAGGGTCAAATAGTAAATTAAAATTAGAATTTTCGTGTATCAAAATTCACACATTCAAATTGTATTCCCCCCGATTGACATGCAAATTTGAATGTGAGATTTAGCACACCTCAACCATGTAAACAGTCCTAATTCAAATATTCGCCAATTTAAATCTGCCAAGTTCATGTACAAGTCAATGGCAGAGGTCCACTGAGCCATTTGGAGATGTTAATAGCCTTTCTGACAATCGAGAAAAACATGATTTGTAGAAATCAAATACGAATCAAAAACGATTCGAATTTTCAGGTCAGCCCCATTTGATTGAATATTAAATATCCTCCCAGTCGAATTGTGAGTATATTCGAATTGAAAAAATTCACATGAACTCTGAATTTGATCTTTGATAAATGAGCCCCCCCCCCAAAGTATTGTTTCTATTTTTGCTGATAATGCTAAATTGTGAAAAACCATGCAAGATGCTGCCACTTTGCAGAGCAATTTGACTAAATTAGAAACTGGGACGCAATCTGGAAAATTTTTGGCAGAAATAATATAAATGTGATCTATACACTAAGGGGCTGATTCACTATGGGTCGAATATCGAGGGTTAATTAACCCTCGATATTCGACTAGGAATTGAAATCCTTCGACTTCGAATATCGAAGTCGAAGGATTTACGCAAATGCTACGATCGTTTGATCGAAGGATAATTTCTTCGAATCGAACGATTCGAAGGATTTAAATCCAACGATCGAAGGAATATCCTTCGATCAAAAAAAGTTAGGCAAGCCTATGGGGACCTTCCCCATAGGCTAACATTGACTTCGGTAGCTTTTAGCTGCCGAAGTAGGGGGTCGAAGTTTTTTTTAAAGAGACAGTACTTCGACTATCGAATGGTCGAATAGTCGAACGATTTTTACTTCGAATCCTTCGATTCGTAGTCGTAGTTGAAGTAGCCCATTCGATGGTCGAAGTAGCCCAAAAAATACTTCGAAATTCGAAGTTTTTTTACTTCGAACCCTTCACTCGAATTTAGTGAATCGGCCCCTCAATGTAATGTTATTGGGGTATCCTAATTAAGAACAAGTTGTCTAATTCCAGGCAGTATTATTCCATGGCTGCTAAAGCAAATAAAGTATTGTGATGAAAAGGGGATTAACTCAAGGGATGAAAACATAAATTTGTCTCTTTATAGATCCTGGATAAAGCTTCATCTGGAGTATGCAGTGCAATTTTTGTCTCCAGTCCTTAAGAAGGCCATAAATGAGTTGGAGAGAGTGCAGAGATGTGCAACTAAAATGGTTGGAGGGATGGAAGATTTCTAGAGGGTAGACTATCAAGGATCGAGCCTGTATTCTTTTGAAAAAAAAGGTGCTTTCTTAGATTAGATGGAATTATAGACAAAAAAAGTGGGATCTTTTTAACCATAAAAAGGATCAATGAACCAGAGGCCACCCCTTTAGACTAGAGGAACTTTTGAAGCTGCGTAGGTGGATCTTCGCCGTGAGGGAAATGAGACAATGCAATGCTTTGCCAGCTGATGCTCAGATGGCAGGATCTATTGGTGCCTTTAAGAGTGAATCGGATGATTTCTTGGACAAGCATATTATCAAAACTAGGGGAGATTGTGGATGCACACCTAAGGCCAATTTCAAAAAGTTTAAAGTCCTGTCTAAATGATTCAAGTAAATATGCAAGTGCATGTAATTTTGAAACAGGGTTTTTTTGTTACAAAGTTATGATCATAATATTGATAAGCCACCATACCACGTCAATGTAAATGCTAGCAGGGTGAGACCCTTGCTTTAAATTTATTGTGGCATGCTGCACTAAATAAATTTAAAGCAAGGGTCTCACCCTGCTAGCATTACCTGTGTGCCAATGAACTTCTTTCCCTGTCCTTCCTAGTTTTATCAGTCAATGGATAGTTATACATTTCTAGAATTTAGCTTTATTTTTTGCATAACCATAAGTATTTTTTGACCCATGAGCAAGGATAAATCACTCAGGTTTGTGCTAGGATGCTGTTTTGCCTCCAGTCATCTTGTGCAGATTGCTCATGAGCCACTAACATTGAGGATACTATTCCATTATTCTAAACCCTAGTTTACCACAATTCTTGAGGGAAAACTGTTATTTCCTGTGCTCAGCCTCAAATGATCCTTCTTTTAATTTAATTCTCTATACATTTTCCCCTTCCCCTTTCAATAATGATCTCCCATTTTCTTCACTTCATTCTTATTGACCATCCCATGTCTGATTTTTTTATCCCTTAAACCCATCCCTATTTTCTCATGATTTAACCATTTTCTCACTCCCTTTTTCTTCTGCACTGCTACTCCACTTCTGATCATAATCTGCCATTTGCCCCTCTGCTATCATCCTTTTCGTGACTGATTTAAGCTATAAGCACAAAGACACAGCTCTTGAGCCTCCTGCACTCCCATTTAGGAAAGCACTAATTGCACCGTGTTATACATGTGTGACGTTTTTGCACCTATGATGTGTTTTGCTCATTGTAAATGAACCCAGTAAAATGGAAAATATACTGGAAGATCAGTTTTTAGACACCACATAATGCACATTTTCTAACTTACTAACCCTAGCTCATGATATCCACACTACTGTAATATCTGTTCCAATAGTCAGTGTGTCATTCAGTATAGGTATCAATGAGAGTTACCAAGCCTAGGAAGTAAGCATTAATTTATTAGAGAGCTCTACTAAATACCAACGATGTAAGCAAGTGCTTGTTTGGTTAGCCAAAAGCTACACACCTGCATTACACCCCAAGACAGGAATGTTTGAAGAGCTGGGTGTTGAAGGTTTAGAAAACATAAATAAGCAAATAAGTGGAAAAGCCTATATCTGGTACAAGAAGGGATAATGCTCCGTCACTGGAAATTTTCTCTCACATTGAGTTCATCAACAAGTTTCAAAATCCTTAGTGTTTGTGCTTCCAAAGTTCACTGTTTAGCATCTTTTGCCCAAAAGGAAGAAAGGAAACAAATAAAAGCAAATCCAGAAACCATATGAGTGGCTTTGCCTTTGGTGGGTAGATTGGCAACAGTTGAAACATCTTTTGAAGTTTATTTATTTGTGAAGGAAAAAGTGATTTTATTTGCCATTCGTATATGAAAGATGCACTCATTGCTCTCAGGTGGGGCTGATGTCATTCTGGCAAACATGAATGGAATAGATTATAGTAGTAAGCTGAAATGATGCAGCCATTTGCTGTTTCTCTCTAGAGGACTAAAGATCCCTTAGAAAGACATGCTATGCCCTATACTGTTCCATTGCAGGGGTAGAAGGGTATTCCAAAATGCTCAAAATGTAAGTTTTTCTCTCTATGTGCCAAAGATATATGATATATATATATATATATATATATATATATATATATATATATATATATATATATATATATATATATATAAAGTAGTGTAGAGGCCAGCACAACTCGTCAATGGGTCATCCTTGCCTGGGTGCAATAAGCTCAAAAGGTTAAGTAGTATAAGGAAAAGCTCGCACTCACAGGACTTATCACAATCAAAAAAGGTGTTTATTTGGATCAAAAAACAACTCTGTTGTCTCCGTTCGTGTGCGGAGAACTCACATATCGCCTGCAAAGCTGGCACCTCCTCTCCCCTGTACCGTTAGCGAATGGGAAGCCCTACCGAGCGTTCAGCCGGTATGGCTCCTCCTCCCACCACAGCACGTATCAGACAGGACATTGTGTATGTCATATTGTAGCGGATAACTTCGCTCCTTTGTTACTACCCTGGTAACCACGTAAGGCGCACAGGCCACCGATTGGCACCAATGCGCCTGAATGGTAAAACCACCACTTCAGGTACGGGTAAACATACGTGTGACAAAATACAGGTTTACTCACAGGGAGCTCGGAGGGTGATTCGCCTATTGCACTTAGGGTTAGCAGTGTGTATTATCGTCTATATGGTGATAACAGGTAGCGTGATGCGAAGCCCAGTGTTGGGCCGACCTTCATATGTAGCCAGCATAACCTCCACCGTGGGTCTAGAAAACAGGGCAAAAGGATGGATAAAACAAAAAATTAAAAACATTTCAAGAAATATCCTGATCACAAACATAATGAGCTATATCAAACAGTCCTCATATATCAGCCAGGGCAATGTAGTGGCATCGCTGTTATCACATATATGCAAGTCATATTGTAGTTATTCTGAGAGCCTAACATCATAGCAAGCTGATCTGTTGTGCCCCATTATTTAGATGAGTATACATTGTAGCGTTATTCACGCAGTGAAGTAGGTATAGGGATACATTGTCTTATAAGTACATCATTGTAACTCGAATACTAGATCCCCTCAACCTTGCTTATTTCGTTTTATTTCAAACCAAGTTAGTCAGTGTATCTGAACCTCAATAGAACTGGGCCATAGGGAGTGTTTCATTTAATCCTTTTGGTACCAGAGTGTCCAACTTGAAAATCCACATTGATTCCCTGCGAAGGAGTAGCAAATCTCTGTGCCCCCCTCTCCTTGGATTTGGAATATGATCAATGATCATATGTCTGAACTGTGGTAGTGTGTGGTTAAATTCCAGCCAATGTTTAGCAACAGGTTGATCTGCCCTCTCCGTTATTAACGCAGCTCTAATAGCACAACGGTGATTGTTCATCCGTTCACGGTATGTCGTAGAGGCTTTGCCTACATAGTGCAATCCACATGGACACCAGGCCATGTAGACCACATGGTCTGAAGTGCAGGTCATCCTATGTTCTATCTTAAATTTTCTCCCAGTTCTTGGATGTGTGAACGATGTTCCTTGCAGCATCCCACTGCACGTCAGGCAATTGGCACATTTGAAACAACCCATTTTCAACGGTCTATTCAACCAAGTCGCTCCTGTTAAAGGCTTGACTGTTATATCCTTAACCACCAAATGGTCACTAAGATTGCGCCCCCTCCTATATGCCAACATCGGTGTCTTCTTCCCAAAAAATGGTAAGCTGGTGTCGGTATTTACAATTTCCCATCTGTTCTCCAGAGCTTCCTTGATCCGTGGGCTATTAGTTGTCCAATCAGTTACGAACACCAATTCTGGAGACAAAGGCGTCTTAGATTTTTTGGGTGATAGAAGCTCACTCTGTGTTTTCCGTGTAGCACGTTGTCTTTGTTCGTTGATCAGCCCCAATGGATACTCTCTGGAAGCAAACTGGTCCGCAAGTGTAGAGAGCTGTAGTTCCGCCTGCAGGGGATCAGAATTGTTTCTAATCACTCGTAGAAACTGGGAATAAAGGACCCCTCGGGACATGTGTGGTGGGTGGTGTGATTGTGCCTGTATTAAACTGTTCCGATCTGTGGGTTTTTTGAACAAAGTAGTGCCCAGTTTCTCTCCCTGTTTGAAGATGGTAATGTCCAAAAAGTTCACTTGTTTCCTATCCAACTCGAGTGTCAATTTAATGGGGCTGTTAAATGCATTTAATGCCCGATGGAATTCCCTTAATTCCCCCTCTGTCCCTTTCCAGAGCAGGAGAAGATCGTCTATGTAGCGTTTATAGAAAATGATGTTACCTTTACTCATGGGTAGTAACCAAAGTGTCTCAAATTGTTCCATGAACAAATTTGCAAAAGATGGAGCTACATTTGAGCCCATCGCTGTCCCTGAGAGTTGTAGTAAATGTGTCCCCAAAGGCAAAATAGTTATGTGTCAGGATCAAATCTAAAAGTGACACTAAAAACTCAATGGGAGGAGAGCCTTTGTGTGCTTTTATGAGAGAGTCTCTACAAGCTGCCAAACCCCTATCATGTGGGATCACAGTATACAAACTGGCTACATCCATTGTTGCTAACAAACAGTCTGTAGGAATTGTCAAATCCATAAGCAGGGTAAGTAGATGCGAAGTGTCCCTAATGTATGAGTCCATGTCCTGAACTAGGGGTTGTAAAAAGTGATCTATATATTGAGCTATAGGTTGGAATATGGATCCGATGGCAGAAATGATAGGTCTCCCAGGCGGAGATATAAGGGACTTGTGTATCTTGGGTAAGGTATAGCTGAAGGGAACTTTAGGGTGATCAGTAGTTAAGAATTGGCTTATGGATGTATCAATCCATCCAGCCGTCAAAGCCATCTTAATGGACGCATCTAGTGTACCCTTGAACTTCATTGTGGGGTCCCCCCTCAATTTAACATAAGTGTTGGTGTCAGCAAGTTGTGTCTCAATTTCTTTGATATAGTAGTCCTTATCAAGTAGTACTATGGCACCCCCTTTGTCCGCCTGCCTTATTATCAACCTCTCATCTCCTTTCAAAGTCTTGAGGGCTTCCCTTTCAATATATGTTAAATTGGAGTAGTATTTATTCTCAGTTTGATGTAAAGCTAGGGAATCTTTTGTCAGGAGATGTGTAAATGTCGAGATCGCAGGAGCCATATTGGGGGGGTCAAAAGTACTCTTTTTTATAAAGTCACTGGAGTAGGTAGTAGTTTTGTCCTTATAAAAATCTTTTAATTTGAGTTGGCGTCTAAATCTATAGATATCTTTATATACATCAAAAGCATCTGACTGATTTGTGGGGACAAATTTCAAACCCCTGTTTAGTACACTCCTTTCCCCAGAGGTTAATATATGGCTAGACAAATTCACCACTATATCCTCCTCGTTCCCCGTCGGGGCGGTTTTTTTGTGAGTCTTTTTGCCTCCTCTCCTAGTGGGCCCTCCCCTCCTGGATTTGTGTTGGTGTGTGTCTGGGGGGCCTGTCCTAAAAAAGGGGATGCAGAGAGGGAAGTGGGGTGTGTGGGATTGGAGTTATTGGGGTCAGAGTCCGTGGAGTCTCCTGAACTATCCACAGTATTTAATGCTAATGGTTTATATCTGCGAGTTATTCTCCTTTTATACTCCGGGATACCCAACAGCCACCTATAGACTTTCTTCTGCCTATAGTCCTCTTTCACCGCTAGTAATTTCTTCTCCTTTAATGATACCAAGTCAGTTTTGTATCTATTCACATTAGATTCAATTTGCTTAATCCAATCAATTGATTTGTCCTGTGAGAGCTGTGGCAAGTGGTTGGACTCAAAGTCCTCTATTTCAGTCTGGGTATGTTTCAAATCTTTACCCACAAACTCTATCACCAATAGTAATAAATCAGAAGAACATTTATTCAAGATTTTACACCACTTGCTACAGAACTCAGCGTTGGACCTGCCAAGGGTCGGAGTATTTCTAATGCGAAAACCCCTAGGTATAAGCTTCTGTCTATGATAGTTGGACAGATATGTACCGTGTAATAACAAGTCAATTTCCCTTTTCTTTAAAGAAAGCAAGTTGTGATATAAGTCCCGAGGGGTCCTACCAGCGGCCGCAGAGGCCGGGAGATCTGCAAACAATATTCTTTCGACGTCCTCTGTTGTAAAGGTATATTCCCCAGTTGTATCTACTTCAGATTGTGATAATGCCTCATCCATAGCTGATATACGGAATGCCAAACTTGTGGATGAACTTGGTGCGCTTCACTCTTCGTTCAAATCAAAAAGATGTACTCTCTGTATGTCTCAAAAACGCGGTGCGACCAGTAAGCGAAGCCCCTCAATTAAGCAGGGTTTCCTCAATACAAAGTCCAAACTCTGGTGCACGCATAACAAATGCCTCTGCCTAGGTGCTGGTTATGATAAATCATAGATAAAGCAAAACAAACGCACTCACAGGACTTTTGAAGGTGCAAAATCAAAAATGGTATTTATTTCAACGTTTCGGCTATTCACTTAAGCCGTCATCAGGAAGTGAGAAAACACACAAACAAACACTGCCATTTAAAGATCCCCATTGGTGCCAAAAACTAGTGTATGACGTCACAGGTGGGTGTGTAAGATGACTCAGAAAACATATGCAGTGTCAAAACCCACAATGTTGTATTATTACATGTGTACATAATAAAACCGTGATATAGCAAAGTGTGAAGCATCATTAATAGTGTCTCCATCGTGTTGTTGCAAAAATGTGCCGTGATGCTCCACAACAACAATAAACAAATCATTATCACCAATGTGTCAAGAGTGCTCGAGTGAACAAACCCACCGGAGGATATGAGCGTTGTTCCGCATCTGTATCGCCCCTCACTGCAGCTTCCATCATCACATAAGCTACCTGTACAACCGGATCCGCTCAGAACTGCGCCCGTCATGCTTACTCAACAAAACAAAAAAAAACAAAATTTTCTCCCAGTTCTTGGATGTGTGAACGATGTTCCTTGCAGCATCCCACTGCACGTCAGGCAATTGGCACATTTGAAACAACCCATTTTCAACGGTCTATTCAACCAAGTCGCTCCTGTTAAAGGCTTGACTGTTATATCCTTAACCACCAAATGGTCACTAAGATTGCGCCCCCTCCTATATGCCAACATCGGTGTCTTCTTCCCAAAAAATGGTAAGCTGGTGTCGGTATTTACAATTTCCCATCTGTTCTCCAGAGCTTCCTTGATCCGTGGGCTATTAGTTGTCCAACCGGCTGAACGCTCGGTAGGGCTTCCCATTCGCTAACGGTACAGGGGAGAGGAGGTGCCAGCTTTGCAGGCGATATGTGAGTTCTCCGCACACGAACGGAGACAACAGATTGAGTAAGCATGACGGGCGCAGTTCTGAGCGGATCCGGTTGTACAGGTAGCTTATGTGATGATGGAAGCTGCAGTGAGGGGCGATACAGATGCGGAACAACGCGCATATCCTCCGGTGGGTTTGTTCACTCGAGCACTCTTGACACATTGGTGATAATGATTTGTTTATTGTTGTTGTGGAGCATCACGGCACATTTTTGCAACAACACGATGGGGACACTATTAATGATGCTTCGCACTTTGCTATATCACGGTTTTATTATGTACACATGTAATAATACAATATTGTGGGTTTTGACACTGCATATGTTTTCTGAGTCATCTTACACACCCACCTGTGACGTCATACACTAGTTTTTGGCGCCAATGGGGATCTTTAAATGGCAGTGTTTGTTTGTGTGTTTTCTCACTTCCTGATGACGGCTTAAGTGAATAGCCGAAACGTTGAAATAAATACCATTTTTGATTTTGCACCTTCAAAAGTCCTGTGAGTGCGTTTTTTTTGCTTTATCTATGATTTATCATAACCAGCACCTAGGCAGAGGCATTTGTTATGCGTGCACCAGAGTTTGGACTTTATATATATATATTTATATATATATATATATATATATATATATACACTATATTTACTAGAACAGAAATCAGAACATTAGCCCTGTGCATAACTGAAAAGAGTACACCAATCACCTACCACAATCTGTGTATAAACGTAACCCTGGGACTGCTTGGGAGATCATACTCTTTAGTGAGCAGGAGACTCCTTCCAGGACTGGTCTTCACCAACACACTTTTTGGGTCCCTGAACTTTTTGCTGTGGATTGAGAGAGAATCTCCAACAACATATTCCACTGCTGCTGTAAGTAAAAATACACACTGCTTTTGGAATATATTTATAGTAGCTATGAAGTTATTAAGTAAAGTCATGGGCATTTCTGCCATGAGGCAAGGTGATCATCTAGCCTTAGGTAATAGTTTCCCAGAAGTTACCTGGGCGGCAAAAATTCACTCCTGGTTACTTTAAGAGACCAATTTCTGGTTAATAAACTGGAAAATTCAGCTTTTATATCGCTAGTGATGCGGACCCCCGCTGGCAGATATATAAAGCATACTTTTGGGACTCACGTTTAAATATATTAATAAAACATATGGCTGGTCAATGTTTGGGTCCAATCTGTGTATTTCAAGACACCATAAACTGAACAAATACAGATAGATGATGAGAAAACTATCCCATGTACAGAGCATCAGACTTCAACATTTGCAAACCCTAAGCAAAACATCAACAAAACATTGTTTCATTTAAGAATTCTAGCTATACAGGGTATTGTAGATACTATATTTATACACATGGTACATAAACTTTTATTGCCCAACGGTGCAAGCTGCGGTTAATACACAGATAGTAAAATGTTTCACAGAGGAATCATTTCATTTGACAGTAATATACCTTTCTATTTATAATCTGGAAAAAAATGTTCTATGAACAAAAAAAAAATCAGTGGTAAAAACACCTTTTTATTAATGTCAGACACGGCATGAAGCGTTTCCACTGCTGTCATTTCATAAGGAAAATACAAGTTACCTCCATGGGCCAAATCTAAAAATAGAGGCTGCTCCACGTCTCATTCTTCGTAAGTTATAAAAAGCAAGAAAAACGGTAAATGGAACCTGAATGTTGTCAGTCTCTGGCGTCAGAATAAAATTGTATGCTACTGGTGACTGTTTGCAAACAGCTTCTAGCTGTTCTAGCTTCCTGGTGACAGTATTACCAGACAGTATTACCAGAACCGCAAATAACTGGGTGCATTAACACAACAAATGACCTCATCAATATTGATTTTTTACTTATCGCATGGATGATCTTATCTATCTGTGTCTATTCTGTACTTAGTTCTGAAAATGGACATTTTATTTCTTCAATAATTGTATTAACCCAGAGGAAAAGTGGTCAAAATAGACATGCTCATTTTTACTATGGAAAATTTGCAAACTTGTATCGTTTTCATATACAAAATCTATGATTTCTTAATATTTTTTGATACAAGCATTTACCTACAAAGCCGATCAATAACATCTCTACCTAGTTGCCTTCCTGATTAATTTAACAGATTAAAATTCATAGCAAATTCCTTGTCGTTGCCACAGTGAAATGAAATCAGGTCCACAGGACTGCATCCCATGCTTTAGCTGCTTACTTCACGTTGAAAAGAATTTCCCAGCGCGTGATTGGTTAATCCTGGTAACACAAAACCTCAATGGGGAGAGCTGTTATGCAGCCCTTACAAAGAAGGCTCTGTTGAATGTCTCTAAGTTCTGCATATAGATGCCTGACTAGTACTTGCTGTACTTTTTCATATTTGTCATTTGTTGACTCACCGAGAGGTCAATCCCTGGGCTTAATATTCACGACATTGCCTTAATTATAAATGCAATTAAAAAGAAACACATTTAAGAATTTGCTAAAAAATTAAACTTAAATTTAGCATAAATGAATGTGTTGTTCCACAGAGCTGCAGTTTTAAGCAAGATTGAAAAATTGTTGTACCAATAAGAAATATGGCAATAAGGTATGGCTATGCATCCCTATAGAATTCGTAGAGGACGGAGCACCAGTGGAAGCCAAATAGATACATTAAAACAGTTGAAGTTTATTTAACATGTTAAAATCTGAATACAGCGTGCCCAAAATACAATAGGGGCCATGCGCTCAATGTGTTTCGTAGCTTCACGCCACTGTCAACTGTTTTAACATATATATTTGGCTTCCACTGGTGCTCCGTCCTCTACGAATTCTACTTAAACTACAGGCCGTGGGGGATTGCGGCCCGCGTGCAGCACATTGGAATGCAGCCCAATCGGTAAGTGCTCCCACTATAACTTTCTTGTTCTATGCATCCCTATAGAATTATATGTTGACTATTCAGAACAGCACAGGAACTTCTGTGATGTGTGATTCAGTAATATGCAAGTTTCTATTGTAGAAGCACTTCCAGCCAGGGCACTATGTGCAATGAGCTTGTATGTTCTCCCTGTGCCTGCGAGTTTTCTCTGAGTATTCTGGTTTCCTCCCATTTGGCAAAAACACAGAGGCAGGTTAATTGGACTATACTGGCCATAGTGAGTGTGAATGTGATAGATACCTTAGATTGTAAGCTCTGCAGGCAGGCACTGGTGTGAATGATGTATAATCTTTGTAAACCACAGCATAATTGTGTTGGCACTATACAAATAACAGGAAATAAATAGATGGTAGGTTTTTCCTCTATTTGTCAATATGCCACCACCAGCTTTGAAGGAGAAGGCATGATGAACCAACCTGTAGTCAGAGAATTACAATATTCATGATAAAAAAGAAACAAACCCCTACATGCAAGGAAGGTCATAAGTCCAACTTGTTTTGCTGTTTGTAGTTAAAGCTACCTTCTGTTTAGTGTTTTGTGGATCTTATAAAGAGATGAAATTACACAAAAAGCATGGGCAGCAAAAACACTTTATTTTTTTCATGGGTTTTATATACGTATTTTGCAAATGCAAAATAAACCATAAAGAAACCATAAAGGGGTGTTTTTTTATTCTATTGAGAACTACAGCTATCAAATTAAAAATGATGTTCAGGGAATAAACAATCGGCTCAGAACCTTTGACATGAATTCACCTGCATGCTCTATTGGAAGAGGTATTCTACTTAATAATATGCTTTCTGTTTCCTGAATAATATTACAGTATGTCTTTTTGTACATTCATATAAAGTCTCCCATTTCATATCTGAGGAGCATACCAATTACTGCCATTTCTGGACTCTTCAATTAATGTAGAACCGCTGTGTTGAAACTTAAGATTCATGATTGACAATGTTTTATCCTATAGCCTGGTTTCTTATTATTCAAGAAGCCATCTGGTTTATGCATCATCTTTGCAAGAACACCATGTTCAGACCAAACAGAGCCTTTGAAGAGGCATGTTATTCTAGTTATGGGCACATCAAGAAATAATAGGTGCTGGCTATACTTAAACTTTGTAGCATCAAGTGATTGCACTTCCTCTACTAATGTTTCTAAAGTATGTGCAGAAAGTTTCAGTTTTCATAACTTAATAAGAGGAAACTAATTTAGTGAATACAAAGTCCTGCACATTTCACCTAAAGGTGATTCCCTCATGTTTTTATAAAAGAGTGCTTTTACTTTGGGAAAGGGAAATTTTCAAAAGCTTAAAGGGGTAGTTCACCTTTAAGTTAACTGTCAGTATGTTTTAGAATGGCAAATCCTAAGCAACTTTTCAATTGGGAAACTAGCGTAACGTGCGAGGAGGAGTGACACAAGTGTATATACAATAAAACTTGTTTTCACATTACTTTACTCTTACTTATCTCTGCTATGATGCACACTGGTGGCTACAAACTACTACATTTTGTTTGTTGGCCACATAGTTTAAGGAGATACTTTGTATCGATAGGACCACTTTTATATATTATCGTTACATGGTTTTGCAATAGGCCTTCTTTGCAGTTTTATTGTATTTTCACTGTGATTGTGTCATTCCTCCTCGAACGTCACGATAGGTTCCCACCATTATGTGTATTTAAGATGGTGGCTGTGTTTGTACTTTGAGAAAGGCTGAGGAGTCAGCCGAAATGTTAGTTGCTCATTTGCATAATAATAAAAAAATGTGACTTTTTCCTGTTAAGTCCTGTGAGTGCGACTTCTTACTACGACTAATACTACCAATTATGTGGTTGACACCCAGGCAGAATATACCAAATAATTGTGAGTGCTGGTAACCTGTCTTCTATATATATATATATATATTATATATACATACACACACAGTATTCAAATGTAACTGTGAGTTGGGTAAGAGATTACAACTGCTTTGTGTGCAGCAAATTTGTACATCTACACTTAACTAACCAAGAAAAAAATTTAATTCAATGAATTTAAAATGTTGTCTTATCCTTATACTTTTAGACCAACATAGTTGGTGAGAGTTGAAACCACTTTTTTCGGGCCTTTGTGAAAGATTCGGCCGAATAACAAACCAAATCCTAATTTGCATATGCAAATTAGGGGCGGGAATGGAAAAGGTGGGGAAAAATGTTTTTTACTTCCTTGTTTTGTGATTAAAAAGTCATGTGATTTCCCTTCCCACACCTAATTTACATATGCAAATTCGGATTCGGTTCGGCCATGCACAAGGATTCGGCCGAATCCTGCTGAGGCTGAATCCTGAACCGAATCCTGGATTCGGTGCATCCCTAATTATATCTTATGAACCTTTCAAAATGTTAACTGTGTCAGATAACAAAACTAAGTTGAAATTATTCAGCATACCTTAACACTGGTTTTAAATAAAAGCTGTATCTCAAAATGTCTGCCTCTAAATATTAGTAGAAGGAAACTTAATCAGCAAATTAGATTATCTACTAATAGATTATCTACTAGAAAAACTGGGGATCTTTGCAGCTAAGAGAGATGCTGGTTATTGTTAAAATCGTAAGGTTATGTATTTGGTGTATAAAAATATTCAAGCCACTTATACTCTTAATGGGACTAGGTTAGGCAAATCCTTCATGGAGAAAGGCCAAGGGGTACTTTGCTGTAGCAGGCAATGCCAGGAAGGGCCTGCAAGGTATTGTCCTGAAATTAAAGGATGTGTATGCATGGTAGGAGAGGGCAATGTTTCTCATAGTAAAACACCAGTAAGGCCCATCTAGAATATGAAGATAAAGGGTATGGAAGGTCTCAATTAAGATGAAAGGCCGGCCATGTTGGGATTGTTCATACTGTAGGAAAATTGCTGCAGGTTGATGTAGCGCACCCTTAGGTGTTGGCAGTAGTATATATGAGTCTGCTTTCCTTAATCCGGTGACACCCCAAGGACCCAGTAACCAGGCACACAAGATGGCAGTGCAACAGGCACAACCTAACAGCTGCAGCAGTAGTATGACAATTACTGGATGGGCTGCAAATGGCACAGCAGCCTAAATGAACAGCAAATTCCAATTTAGGTTTCTGCTGAACTGGGAAACTGGATTATGTCCATGGGTTTAACAACAACAAAAGATGGTGATGTGTCCCTTGGTAAGGGTATAAATGGTGCTCCCTCTGATGCAGTTGGACGTTTGCAGCAATGCTGTCAGCTCTCCTTGCACAATATGTCTCGTCCTCCAATGGATTATAATAATGTCTGTTTTATAACTCCCAAAGTTCCTTAAACTGACAACACAAGGGTTAATAACTTACACTTGAGAAGGAACTTTTCTTCTCTCGATACTGTAGCTTTCTCCTTATCAAGATGGCTGACTGTATCACAATGGGTGACAACAAAACTTCCTCCAGGGAACAGCAGTAAACAACTCCAAGCAGGCTGGACACTGCAGTGTTCTCCCCTTGCAGGTTAACAGCAGCATTTCTCTCTGGCTGGTCACTCAGCAGGCTGGAACACAAACTGTCTCTAGATCTCCCAGCACATCTCTCCATTTTCGCTGGTTCTTCCTTCTCCTGTTCCAGGTTGATTCCTCTTCCTGGCTGTGAGGGCAGGACACAGCTGTCTCCTTTATCATTGGCTGGAGAAAATCCCTTTCTTCCTGCTGATTGCAGCATTAACTAGTTCCTCTGTACTGCAGTGGAAGGCACATGGGATTACTTTACCCAGCAGTCTTACAGGTACAAACATTAAGTGTGCTACATTGATATAACTATGTATAAAAAAATAAAAATATTCGGGGACCATGCAATACCGGTTCTGATGCAACATAACCTTCTATGTTACTATTGTACTGAATAATGTAAATGAGATACCATATAAAACACAAAGTAATTTAAGGCAGTATGGGTAACTGAAAACAAGTATTTGGCATTCAAGTAGTGAAAGCATTAATTACTGTAACACTAAGATGTTATAGGATTTGAAATAAAAGTAGAAAGAATTTGTACTGGAATATTAAAAATACCCAAAATTAATCCATTAGTTAAGCAAATCCTAAAAAAGCTATGTTCCCATGGGACTTTTGCCAAATAAGGGGGTGCGACCTCATCTGTTACCATAAATTATGAGATGTAAAATTCATTAACCCCTTTGTAAGCTGAAAGTGGATTCTTTAAGATAAGGTTACAGAAATAAGTCTGCTCTCTTGGGAGGAGTCTTACATTTAGCTTCTTCTTTTCACTCCAACAAATACAGCCTTTGGTTAACTCAGGAAAAAGTCCAAAAACAATTGGATAAAGTTTAGGTAAATACAAAACCTGGCTCAGATGTCTTAAACTCAAAGCCCCTTAGATTGCTTAATTCAGAAAACTGCAGACCACTTTTGAAATTATTCAGGTTTCCTTAGGTGTAGAATCACAGCTCTAGTAAGATAAATGATTAAAAAAAGAATATATTTACACCTCCAATTATCCTTAGAGACCAGAAATATGGTGCTACAGCAAAAGGTCATGAATCCATTAATTTTTATTTTTTTTAAAAAAAGGAATTTTTTGGTCACCTACAGGCATTTACAGTATGTGCTTCATCTGATACTCCTAAACAGGCCGAACACCCACCCTAACACCAGACCCTGGAGCTCCTAAAAAATTGCTGCTGCTTTCTCTTTTCTGTAATTTATATCAGTATTTCAGTATCCATTATTTAGTTGCATGTCAAGGTGCTCCTCGCTGTTCAAGGCTTGGGAAAATGCTTTATATTTTTGTATAAGTTTTCCCCAAAGTGTAACTATATGATTTTTTACTAGGCTTATGTAAAGTTTGAAAATGCAAACACTGTGTCAGTAAAGCAAAGCAAAATTAAGCAAATGTACTGTATATAGCTCAGCTAATATTTATCAAGATACAGATTTGAACTGACTTTTCAGTTCTTTTAGTACCAAAAAATACAAGGTGTTATCATGGAGCAAAGCGTAGTATACCATAATATGAAATTAAATATTGAGAGATGTTGCTGTACAGATATTCAGTATAAGTTTCTTTAGAATTTTTATGGAATGTAAAGAATGTTTATATTTACCTTGACAAAGGGAAACAAGACCTATAATATGTACATGCACAAAACAAACACACAAAATGCAGCCCAACCATAAAATATACCAAGTCAAAGCAGAACCCCCAAATAATACTTTGTTTGGGAAGTGAACCTTATGGGAAAACAGAGCTCTCAGAACTGCAGATATTCCATTTAATCTTTACCTTAAAGGAGAAGGAAAGGCTAAAATTAAGTAAGCTTTACAAAAAGTAAACCCTCAGCAGTAATGCTGCTCTGAATCCTCTGTCAAAAGAAACACCACATTTCTTTCCTTCTATTGTATATACATGGACTTCTGTATCAGACTTCCTGTTTTCAGCTTAAACCTCCAGGGTACGGCCTTGAGCATGCTCAGTTTGCTCCTCTCCCCCTCCCTCTTCCCTGCTGTAATCTGAGCCCAGAACTATGAGCGAGCAGGGAGAGACTCAGGCAGGAAGTGATGTCACACCAAGCCAATATGGCAGTTTCTCAAGTATGGTAAAGCATTCTGCAGAATAAATATAGTGTTATAGCTTGCACTATTGTGGCTAATCTATTGGCAATAAACTGCTTGAGTACTTTTCCTTCTCCTTTAAAGCTATCATTATTTACTTCAAATCACTTCCATACTTACTACCCCCAGCACACTGTAGGGAGGCATTAACAGTCTGCTGACCCTGATCGTTTTATCATCTCAATGCCTAATGTAATAAGTGTAAATATAACAGCATGCATTGTTTTTTTAACTAGAATATATCAATTCATATATACAGTAGGTATGGTATTCCTAACCTGGAAATCCATTATCCAGAAAAATAGATAATTCAATATTAAATAGAAATTAATAAGACAAAAATAGATTTTAGCAGACTTAGTGATCTTAGGAAAATTGTATCGATCCTATACTGATCATGGAAGAGAAACGGGATTTTTTTGTAACATTTCTTTATCATAACAATATTTGTGCTGTCATCCTAGTTCATTTTTAGCAACAGTTCATATGGCACACTGAAATTCCAATGCGTACGTTTAAAGGGCACCTGTTTGCCAAATATAATTTTCCCAACCAAAGGTGCGGGCTAATACAACCCACACTCTGGTTGGGGGTAATCGTACTTTTTTAAAAATTGACCCCACCAGTGCTAGGACACTCTCACCAAGAGGGAGCGCCCTTTGTAAGCAGCCATGTCATGCAGACTGAATGCTCAAAATGAGAGTCTGATGTCATGTGCATGCACAGAATGAGTAAGTTGCGGCATTCACTCATTATGCGCATGTGTGTGCACTAACATCACCACTAGCACTTGGAGCTCCCTCCTGGTGTGAGTGTCCTAGCGCTGGTGCGGCCAATTTAAAAAAAAAAAACACTGTTATCCCCAACTAGATTGTGGGCTCTATTAGCCCGCACCTTTGGTGGGGAAACTATTTTCCGCTAACAGGTGTCCTTTAGGAACGCTTGCCACAACCATCATAATATTTTTCTTTTCAGTTCAAGTTACACTGAATACTAAAATCATGGTTTAAATATCATGTAAATGTGGACCAAAATTGAAAAGGCTCAAGAGAAGTGATACTTTTTGGAGGGTCATTTCTCCTCTGCCATGTGCTGATTTTGTATGTAGGGGCACCAAAGTTATCCAAACAAATGAGTAAATCACAAAATGCAAAACAATCTACAGATTACGTGGCCATAAGATTAGAATATCTAACCTGATAAAGCTATTTGGTTTCTTTACACCACTTGGCCCTCTTCTGTTAATTTGCAGCCTAGGTAAAATTAAACTCTGATGACATGAGATGGTGACATTTTAATTTAGATGTTTGACATTTTACAACACTTCATTTGAGTCATGTTAGCCAAACAGATTACATCAAAATCTTAATTTTGTTGCTACTTATTACCTCTATAGGAAAACTACTGTAAATGGTAGAAATGTCATCATCTATCACCAAGGTTTGTTTAGTTGTTTATTTCATAAAACAAACTTTTAAAGGTTCTTTAAACACCAAATCTATAACTAGTTTTCAATGTTATATATATATATATATATATATATATATATATATATATATATATATATGTGTGTGTGTGTATGTATATATATATATTATCCCCCCTCTTCACTTTGAGATATATTTGGCAATGCATTCCATGAGATCATAACCCATAACTGTGTATACATCTATTCATAGCTCCTTATTTGTGTAGAACCTATTTTGTATCTAAAGGATTTTTCAACTTGAATAGTTTATTTGACCCTGAAAGGACTGTTTAACAACACAGAAGTTTCACACATGTTCAGACAGATACAGTATTTTATCTGGAATGGCAACTTGGGAAAAAATTATTCAGTTCCGGTAAATATATGTTTAATGTTATCAGTAGGAACCCGCCAGCAGCATGGACAGATAGTAGAACTCAGATCATCCTACTTAGAGTTTCTTTACCAATTGTAATATATTGAAATATATATTGTATATGGGTATAATAAAAAAAAACATTTTACTATTAATACAAGTTCACTTAACTGGATACCTGTTATCTGGAAATATCTTAATTACGGGAATGACCATCTTCCAGAGTTTATATGACACAAATAATTTAAATTTAGAAAAAAAATCTTTTTCTCTACAATAATAAAACAGTATGTTGTGCTTGATCCAACTAATATTTTATTACAGTAGAACCCCCATTTAACGAGTTTCAGAGGACCAAAAAAAATGATCAGTGAAATGTGTTAAAGCAATTTATTCTTCAAGTACTCAAAGAATATAAAAAGTCAGTTTTCATTTGAAACACAATATTTACTTTGTTAATGACAAGGGTTAAGCATTACAGCATTAATGTTACACTATGGGGAGAGCCTGTGCAAGGCCTCTGACAGTAACATGCACAACTTAAAGCAATAAGGGATTTGTGCATGGCTGTATGAGGTGCAGATTCATTTGAATTGACTATTTCCACACAGAACCACGGCAAAGTATGCATCTGGTTAGTGTTTTAAACGTCTTAATTTCACTAATAAGTCACAGAGGAAAAAGTAATTCCTCTTATCAAACTTACTTTAGAAACCAGGGGTAACCAGACCAAGGGAAGTGGAAATTTTCGCTTCCAAAGTCTCCACCAGACTTCACATAACTACATCAGATGTTATTTTGTGATGAATATACATAAAATGCGCAATTACGTTTCGGCAAAAGTACCTTTGTCAGCGATGAATCATTGGCTTGAAAATTCTTAGCTTAGCTTCCATAACTTGCTTACGTCAATTTAAATACAGTGGTTATATAAAGGTCGTATATATATGTATTTATCAGTGATGGTGAAATTGCTGGTCACTTATTAAAAATGTCGAAGAAAGCAAAAGGAAGACAGAGATCCTCGATTGTCCTAGGTCATGAGCCCATTGTGGAGAAGAAACAGCAAGCACTCCGGATTCCACTCTTTGGTAAAAACGACTTTTATCTCAACAGATTAAAACCATCAAAACCTTTGACTATATATCCTTGTAACTAAAATGCGTCAGGTTTTAATCTGTTGAAATAAAAGTCATTTTCACCAAAGAGTGGAATACAGAGTGCTTGCTGTTTCTTCTCCACAATTTGCACAGACACCACCTGCTACGGGTTCGGGCGATGCACCCGGGCCACTCGACAAATTGGGTGAGTGCTCTTCCCATCTATTTTCCAGCCAAAAGGTGTTCCATACCTAAGCGGAGGAACTGGGGTTTATACACCCAGATCATAGTATTTACAGGGTGAGCGTTTTTGTGTTTTGAGACTCATAAATTGCAATTAAATATAATTAATTCAAGCAGCACCAGTAAAAAAGGCAACAGGACAGAGCCGCTTATGTTTATGGCTCATGGGTCATGAGCCCACCCTAAAACAAATATAGCATTAGCTCCAAATGGTTAAAAAAAAGGTAACCAGATATTTTTAACTTGTAAACATAATCCCACTTTAAATAATAACTTTTTATTTCTTTTTTGGAATAAACAGTATGATGTCACTGATATAATGTTGAGTTTGTAGCTTTACTGTATTAATTCACCAGTCAGAACCTAGAGAAATGTGCTGAAAAGGGTAATAAATTGAAATTTCTCTTTGATAAATTTGCCTGGCGAAACGCATCAAAAGTTCGCCAATGACAAAGTAATTCGCTAGCAAATCATGTTGTCGTTTTAGCAAAATTTGTCAGAAAAACACAATTCGCTGTTTAGTAAATGTGCCCCCAAATGTAAAAAAATCTGGTCAACATGGTTGGATTTAGGGTTCTAACAATGGTGTAACACTTTTTTCTGTACCATTTTTAATTAATAAATAGCGTGATAAAATGTACTCTCTTTAGCATATTTGTTGCTAATCCTTCATGAAGCTGGTCAACAGTGAGCTGGTCTATTTAAACTGACTGATGACTAAAGGCTATTGTGAGATTTAAGTCTGGTGTTTAGGTGATCACACCATTGGTGTTGTAATTGTATCTACTGTATGGTAGAAAATGAATACATTTACAAAATGATTGCTCTCCTATTATTCTCTACCATTTTCATTGATATCCATTGAAGCTAAGGGGCACATTTACTAAGGGTCGAATATCGAGGGTTAATAAACCTTTCGAAGTAAAATCCTACGAATTCAAATATCGAAGTCGAAGGATTTACCACAAATCTAAGGAAAAATCAGACGATTCGAAGGATTTTAATCGATCGATCGAAGGATTTTCCTTCGATCAAAAAAACCTTAGAAAAGTGATAGGGAAGGTCCCCATAGGCTAACATTGTACCTCGGTAGGTTTAAACTGCCGAAGTATGTAGTCAAATTTTTTTTTAAAGAGACAGTACTTCGACTGGTCCAATAGTCAAACGATTTTTACTTCGAATCAAAGTCGTAGTCGAAGGTCATAGTAGCCTATTTGATGGTCGAAGTACCCAAAAAAATACTTTGAAATTCAACGTTTTTTTACTTCGAATCCTTCACTCGAGCTTAGTAAATGTGCCCCTAAGTGTTACCTTAAGGAGACTTGCTTGTGTCATATCTTTTTTTATATACAATAAGGGTATATTTTATGTATATGCTGTGTGGTGTATTTAAGAATGTTACGTGATTTACATCTTATTCAAAAGAAAAGAAAAAGATAGTAAGAGCCCCCCTACTATCCCCCCTTACAATCTTTTTCTTTTCTTTTGAATAATTGGCAACAGTAATTCACGCCTCCTATCCTCCACAAGGTAACATTTAAACCTAAAGGACTGCCTTTCTTCCTTGTGATTTACATCTTAGCTAGTATCAGGACACAACAGAGACAAACTTCAAACACATCCTATTTAGCACACAGTTGCTATGTCCCCTCCACTTTGACCAAGAGTAGCTGAGAATCCTGTCTCCAACTGCCTTTTTCACCTTCCATTGTCCTGATTCTTTAATGGACTGCCTCAGCAATCCATGCATTAATGTAACGGTCGGCACCCAACACCAGAACAAACACCAGGCACCCTGGTCTCGGCTCGTGCTTCACCAGTAGTGTGATCGCCTTTGGGCCTCGGGAGGAGCCCTTGGCTTACTTGGATGCCACCTGGACTTAAACGAGAGGTGCAAGATGAGAGTTCTGGATAGGCAGAGGGGCATGACTGTAGAGCAAAGTCTTTGGACAGAAGGTCGTAGAACAAGGCGTTAGGCAAGAGAGTAGTCAGATCAGGCCGGGTCGAGGCAGGCAGAGAGTAAACGTAAAAAATAAATGGAAAGCCAATACTTTGTCTGCTACAAACGGGTGAATCCCAAACTTTATTCCATGGTGCTCACAACACTTCAATGTTCAAACGTTTCGGGACCGCATGGCCCTTCCTCAGTGACAATTAGCATAAGAGATTGTACAACTTTTATAGGCAAAACCAGTGTGAGAGTAAACGTAGTCAGGCAGGCAAGGGTCAAACCAGGAAGTCAATCAAAGGGGTTTAAGCAGAATCGAGGTCAGTAATCAGGCAAGGGTCAGGATTCAGAAGTCAGGATCGTCAAATAGCCAGGCAGGGGTCAAAACAGGAATCAGAATAACAAATTCGCACAAGGCTCAGAAAGCACCAGGAGCAATTCCTATAATGGGCAATGTGAAAAATCCAAACTGTGCCTTTAATACTTTTCAATTTCGCGCCACTGCGCGCTGATGTCACACACCAGCGCGCATGCGCACATAAATCAAGTAGGAACGTGCCGCGCACACCCTAACCATTCCCCTTTTGCGGCCCAGAGGAGCAGCGTGGCGGGCGTCCCCGCCGAGGGGGTTGCAGGCGGTATAGCCAGGTATAGTTGTTACATTACCCCCCCCCCTCGAGGGGGGGCCACAGGACCCCCAGGTCTCTCAGGAAATTTTGAATGAAATTGTTTTCTGAGACGATCAGCCCTAATGTCACCAACAGGAACCCAAGAGTTCTCCTCAGGGCCATAGCCCTTCCATCTGACAAGGTATTGTAACTTACCCCGCACTATGCGAGAATCGAGGAGCTCTTGGATAATGAATTCAGGCTGACCATCTACCAGTACTGGGGGAGGAAAAGATTGTTGGCGTACCTGTGTGGCGGGTTTCAGGAGGGAAACATGAAAAGAGTTAGAAATTTTGAAATTAGAAGGTAATTTTAGACGAACAGAGGAAGGATTGATTATGGCAATGATGGGATATGGACCAATGAACCTGGGACCAAATTTGGGAGAGGGAACCTTCAGTTTAATATTCTTTGTAGATAACCATACCAAGTCCCCCACCTTGTACTGAGGTGCCTCTCTACGGGATCTGTCAGTGCAGCTTTTTTCTGAGCTGAGGAAGCTGCGGACAGAGAGTTGTGGACCTGGGACCAAATCTTAGAAAATTGTTCTACAGAAACATTGGCAGAGGGTACAGAAGAAGTAGAGCTGTAAAAAGAAAAAGCTTTGGGATGCAATCCATTAACTATGAAAAAAGGAGATTCCCCAGAGGAAGAATGAGTTGTATTAATGTAGGCAAACTCTGCCCAGGGTAATAATTCAGCCCATGAGGACTGGTTATCAGACACATAACACCTCAAAAATTGTTCAGGGGACTGGTTTACCCTCTCCATTTGACCATTAGTTTGTGGGTGATAAGCAGTAGAAAATGACAACTCAATCCCCACCAAGGAGCAGAATGCCCTCCAAAATTTCGAAACAAATTATATACCTCTATCAGAGACAATATTAACAGGAAAACTATGTAACTTAAAAATATTGGAAATGAATAACTCGGCCAATGTCTTGGCAGAAGGGAGGTGTGGGAGGGAAATGAAGTGACTCATTTTGCTGAACCTATCCACCACCACCCAAATCACAGTTTTCCCCTGAGAAGGGGGCAAATCAACAATGAAATCCATTGAAAGATGGGACCAGGGTTTATCAGGAATGGGTAGTGGCCTCAATAAACCCTGAGACAAATTTCTAGAGGATTTAGACCTCTGACAGATAGGGCATGAATTAACAAAATCTTTTGCGTCTTTTTTAAAGGAAGGCCACCAAACGCTACGAGACAAAAGGGACACCGTTTTGGAGATGCCAGGGTGTCCTGCCATCTTGGAATTGTGGGCTTCACCCAATACTTGTTCCCTAAGATTCTCAGGAACAAATAACCTCCCGGGAGGAGTCTCTACAGGGGCACCAGACTGAGCAGAGGATAATAGTGTGGCAAGGTCTGATCCCAGAGCTGCCACAATTAATTCACTAGGGATGATGGGAATGCACTCACTAGACTCAGATGAATTGGATTCAAAACTGCTCGAGAGTGCATCTGCTTTAGTGTTCTTGGAACCTGGCCTGTAGGTAAGGGAAAAGTTAAACCTGGTGAAAAACAGGGCCCATCTGGCTTGCCTAGAATTCAACCGCTTGGCAGATTCAATATAAAGCAGATTTTTGTGGTCAGTGAACACAGTAATCAAATGTTTAGCCCCCTCCAACAGGTGTCGCCATTCCTCAAAGGCCCATTTGACAGCCAACAACTCTCTATTCCCAATGTCATAATTAGCCTCTGCAGGCGAAAATGTTTTAGAGAAGAAAGCACAAGGATGTACCTTGTTGGTTGTTGGATGCCTCTGAGAAAGGACTGCCCCATCTCCAATCTCTGAGGCATCAACTTCAACAATGAAAGGGAGAGTAGTGTCCGGGTGACGAAGAATGGGAGCAGATACAAATTCTTTTTTGATATACTCAAAGGCTTGAATGGCCTCTGGAGGCCACATGCTCGTATCTACACCTTTCTTGGTTAAGTTAGTAATACGTAGGGGCCACAATCAAAGTTTTTAATAAACTGACGATAATAATTAGCGAACCCCAAGAACCTCTGGGTTGCCCGCAAGGACAGAGGTTGGGCCCACTCCAGGACAGCTTTAACCTTTCCAGGATCCATTTCAAGACCGTTACTGGAAATGTTGAACCCCAAAAACTAAACAGAAAAAACCTCAAAGGTACACTTTTCAAGTTTAGCAAAGAGATTATTCCTCCTTAACCTTAACAATATCTCCCGAACATGCTTACGGTGATCAGACAAGTTAGAGGAAATAATTAGAATGTCATCTAAATAGACCACTACGAATAAACCCAGCAGGTCCCGGAAGATATCATTAACGAATTCCTGGAACACTGCAGGCGCGTTACAAAGGCCAAATGGCATAACAAGGTATTCGTAGTGGCCGTCACTGGTGTTAAGGCCGTCTTCCAATCATCCCCCTCCCTGATACGGATGAGGTTATAAGCGCCCCTAAAATCAAGTTTAGAATAGATCTTGGCATTTTTTATTTGATCAAACAATTCAGAAATCAAAGGAAGGGGGTAACGATTCTTTATGGTGATCTTATTAAGACCCCTGTAATCTATACAGGGGCGAAGCCCACCATGTTTTTTCCCTACAAAAAAGAATCCTGCACCGGCAGGGGAAGTAGACGGTCTAATAAACAGATGCCAGACCAAATGGAAGGATGAGGATCAGGGAGGCAGTGGATATGAGTATATGTATATATATATATATATATATTTGAGAATAAATATACATATTTACATAAATATACAGTATCCTTGGTCAACACAAGCAGCCACAGACAGAAATGCAGTGCTGACTCATCATAACACTGCATTTTTACCGACATCTGAGGAAATGACAGTGCAGTGTTCATTTACAATGTGTAACGTTTTTCGGTATTGCTATAAGTCAAAGATATGGCCAGCTATTTTGACATCACAAAAAAACGAAATGAGGGAAAATGGAAATGAACAATGTTGCAATAATCAGCTCTCCTCCAGCCAAGATGACACTTCTTCACTGGTCTGTTATTCAGCTGGCTTCTGCTATATTGTTTCACTGGTCAGAACCAGAAATGCAGTTATTAGCAAAGGACAGATACTTTCCATAGAAATTACATTTGCAAATAACTTTAGAAATCAATATAAATGTTTCATTGATGTACATTAGAAAGTTGTGTTAGAATTAAATCTTTCATTGTGCACCAATGATTTATTTTTAATTTTTTTTCAGCTGACAGCTGATAATAAACATATATAGGAAAATGAATGACTACTGATGAAAATATTTTTGTTTGGAAAAATTTTTAAGGGTCTTGGCGGTCTGTGACCAAAGATCCCTGCTTCTGCCCCAAAGAATACATTTCCTTCACACCTTATAAATCATATATATCAGGTAAGTATATGAGTTCTTCGCGGATTAATATCAATTAATCCAATAAGAACCTTGCATGACACAATATTAAAATTCTGACAGTTTCCTCCATTCTCCCTACAATCTGAAATTGCATCTTACAAGAATAAAAAGTATGTTTAGTCTAGAAAAATATGTTTTCTTTTGTAATATCAACCAGATTGTTCAGTAAAAGTCCGGTTTCAAGTACAGGTGGAATAACAATGTTATGCTGTGACAAATGATATGGCACTTCTTCCATTAGCTGAAGATACAGTATGAATATCTAATGGATGATGATGGTTTCTATTCTGGCAAAGCTCAATTAATGTTGTAAATTTATGGGAAAATGTACAATGTGATATTATTTTAGTATTTCTCTTTTTTCATCTTGTTTTAACTTGCTATTTTTTTACACTTGTACTGGAGTAATTAAATATCATATAGCAGCTATATTAGTGTAGGGATACAACCTACAAAGCCAGAATATTGTGATAATAAGTACAGTATAGGTGTAATGTATGGATGTTGTTTCCTACTTATTGGATATGATGGAAATTTCCAGTCTAGCACCACAGTATGTGCATGCAGGGCCACGTGACAGATTCATTCTATTAAAGGAAAAGGAAAGACATTTTTACTTGGGGGTGCCAAAAGTTGGGCTACTTGCCAGTCACCCCGGGCCGGTGCTACTATCAGCAGAAAATTGCGCTATTCCAGGGCTATTCCAGCGAGCACCATCGAGCGATCGTCTTCTGGCTTCTTCTTTCTTCAAATTTCCTGGGGCAAACACGTGCAGTAGAACTAAATAGTCGGCTTTTTTGTTAAAGTTCAGCCCTTCACTCTATCTGGTGCTTGCTGGAATAACTCCGGAGTTTCAGGTAAGTAAATACGATCACTTTTGGCACACCCAAGTATAACATGCCTTTACTTTTCCTTTAAAGAATAAATGCCAAGTGAGGAGAGAAGATGAGAATTCATAGCCTGGAATTGTTAAGGCCAAGCAAAAAAGTAAATATGCTTGCGATTTAAACCTTCGGCAATGACACGCTATGCTAGTGTATTTACGTGCTGTCAGATTTTTTAAAACCATGGTGCAGACCATGCCAAAAACGCTGCAAATATCCGCATGTGTGTCCGGGGTCTTAGGTTTCAAAGCAGAGGAGGGGATACAGGAATAAGATTAATGCTAGATTCTCAACATAAGGATACAGCAGAGAAGCCTAGTGAGGGAGCAGTACACTGCTCAACCAAGTATTATTAGGGAGGTCAGTATCCCGGTAATTATTAGACTAGAAAGTGATTTTCCCCTAGAAAAAATGTATTACTGAGATTCAAAACCTGAAGCAAAAATTCAACTCAAAGTATTATTATTTATTATTAACACATTTATAATTCCCCAAAATATTCCTTAGCTCTGTACAATAAATGGTGTATACACTGAACATACAGATTACATACACAAATCAACCAAAGACCAATACAAGAGGTAAAGTGGGACCTGCCCAAAAGAGACTGCAATCTAAAGAGTAAAATATTATCCTCATTTATTATAATTATTATTAACACATATTTATAGAGCGGCAACATATTCCACATCATTGTACAATTAATGAGTGTAGAGATTAAAGGGCATGTAAAGGCAAAAAATAAAATCCCATTTTTACTTTCTTTAATGAAAAAGAAACCTATCTCCAATATACTTTAATTAAAAAATGTGTACCATTTTTATAAGAAACCTGACTGTATGCAGTGAAATTCTGCTGTGGATAGGAATTGTCAGATGGTCCCTAACTGCTGAGCAGGGAAACAATCATCCTTATGAACAGCAGGGGGAGCCCCCACCTTACTTCCCCGCCATGCAGAACTCAAGCAGCTTAGTTTATGATGATCCCTAAGCAGCCCAGACCACACTGAGCATGTGCACAGTCTTAGTCTTGCAAAGATGTTTAACAAAGTTACAAGATGGTGACCCCCTGTAGCCAACTTTGAAAGCATAAATTATTTGTTTGATTAGGCTTGTTGTGCAGTGAAGTTCATGTTTATATTTAGTATACAAAACACAGCATTTCTAGCCTTATTCTATTTTAGGCTTTACATGCCCTTTAAACACAGTTTTATATACAAAAACAAACAATGTTTTGAAATGTTCTGTACATATATGTAATGGAAAGTGAAGAACTTACCCCACGGGACATCCAAGATGGCGACCTCCTGCTCCACCATGCGGCTCTTCCTGGTCGTAATATGACTGCGTCAGAAACGTGTCGCCCCAGGATTGGTCGCCGGCGACGGAATGGACGCCGGCGTCAGAATGTGCGTCGGCGTCAGGACGCCAACGGGAGGACGCCGGCGTCATGACGTCACTGCGTCAAGTTTTGGCGCCAACTTTGGACTATTTATTTCCAATTGCCCTTTCCCAATGTCCTTGCCCAATTATAGGTCTATCTTGTATAGTTCCTGGGTGTGATTCTTGATATTCTGCTTATTCGTGTACCGACTTCTTGCCTGTTTTCATCGATTCTGATCCTTGCTGCCTGTACTGACCATTTGCCTGATTACGACTATTCTTCTGATAAATCCTTTTGTACCGCGAACTTGGTGTTGTTGTCTCCTCCTTGGTCCACACTACAACAGAGCCTTCGGGCCCTGACAATATAAACTTTATAATCTACATTATCTCTAATAGGTATAAGGGGTTATTTACTTACCGCACCACAGTCAAGCAAATTTCCCCCATTCAGTTGTGCAAGAAATAACATTAAAGAGTTTATTCACCTTTAAATTAACTTTTAGTATGATGTACAGGCTAAAAGAGAGTATAATTCACTTGTGCATCTATATAGATTATTGGATTTCTGAAATATCGTTAGGGTGTTTCTAGCACTGTGCTTCACATATAGCAGAACTCAACATACACCACAGAGAAAATCAGTATGATTGCCTGGGACAGCTGTATATAGAGCTTGGTGTAATTAGTACTAGAAAAAGGACAGTTTATGAAGATCAAAAATATGGCCATGGATGTTCAGACTAAAGTGCAAGACGTAGGACTTTCTCATCTAGGACAACCTGTTGCACTCTACATAACACTGCCTTTCCCTCTTTATTTAAAACTTCAGTCCTAGTGAATATTTAAAGCAATCAAACAAGCAACCCATCCTACATACAGAAAAGTTTAGTCATAACTTCAAATATATGCTAATTTAGACGTAGCCTCCCTTTATTAACAGGAAATTGGATTCCTTCAGACAGATGTAAAACTGTTCTGTATTCTTGCCATTCATTTCATGTCATTTCTTCTGCTCTTAATCCAATTTAAGCATGTTATTTAGTTAAATCCTACTTTCAAATTATATCAACTAAAACATTGGGTATGGGATCCCTTATCCAGAAACCCATTATCCAGAAAGTACCGAATTATGGAAACGCCGTCTCCCATAGATTCTATTTTATCCAAAAATGTTAAAGATGATTCCCTTTTTCTATGTAATAATAAAACAGTACCTTGATCCAAACTAAGATATATCCTTATTGGAAGCAGAACCAGTATATCAGGTTTGTTTAATGTTTACATGATTTTCTAGCAGTAGTATGAAGTTCCAAATTACGGAAAGATCTGTTATCTGGAAAAACTCCAGGTCCTCATGCTGGAAAACAGGTCCCATACCTGTGGATTCACATTAGCACATTCCAGTACAAGCAATTGTTTTGTTAAGGGGCCAACCTTCTCCATATTTATATGTCATAATGGTGTCATCTTTGATGCAGCCTGGCTGTTGATGATGTCAAAGTGCCTGTAATGCAATCTGGATGACCTTTGTTTTGTGCCTTAAGGTTTTGTCATTTGGGACACCTTAATGCAGAGGAAAACAGCAATATATTTTCTGAATTCCTCGCTAAACTGCCTAAAAAGTTGTTCTTCATACTTTGCTAAGATGCATCAAGACACTTCAAAAAGCTGGTGCTTCGACACCTAGTGAAAAAATTATAAGTCTGCATCATGAGCAGAAAAATGCTTTGCCAGGATATGGTGGAACTACAGTAAACACCTGCAAATGAGAAATCTGTTTTGTAATGCTAATACAAATATGTATGAAGTACATTGTATTGATTAATTTTGGACAAGTTATCAATCAATAACCAATTTGAGTGTGTATCGCCATATCGTAAAACATTCTAAAAATTAAATACAAACAGTGGTAGCTTAGTTAAAGGGGTTGTTCACCTTCAAATTAACTTTTAGTATGATGTAAAAAAAAGTCCTCATTTTTTGAACTATTTGGCATTTTGCTCAGCTCTGCCGTGCAGAATTTCAGCAGCTATCAGATTGCTAAGGTCTAATTTAACCTAGCAACCAGACAGTTTGAAAAAAACTATTTTGAATGGTGCAAATACACATACTGGGTGCTTATATTGCAGCAGCCAGAGCGTCAGCCATGAAAATTTACAGTAGAAACACTTATTTACCCATATTGGATTCATCAGAATGTTTACTTTCTGAAAATATATGGTTTTCTGGGGTCTCTGTACTGTTAGGGGGGTCTAATGTCGCATAATACACACACCAGGTGCTTATATTGCAGCAGCCAGCGCGTCAGCCGTAAAAAAGTATATACACTATTGTCATTTGGGGGTCTCTGTGCGCCACATAGTTTGGTAAATCTATGCATATTGGGCATCAAAGTGTTCAGTAGACCCCTGTCGTTCATATTTAGGATGTTTTATGCTGATAAGTTACGAAATGTGGGGCATATAATGGGGTAAAATTCAAGCTATGTGAAGATTTTCAGAAATTTGATAAAAACCGTTATGTTCAGCATTGCTTTGCAGTTTGGCAGTTTGCAGTAGAAACACTTATTTACCCATATTGGATTCATCAGAATGTTTACTTTCTGAAAATATATGGTTTTCTGGGGTCTCTGTACTGTTAGGGGGGTCTAATGTCGCATATTACACACACCAGGTGCTTATATTGCAGCAGCCAGCGCGTCAGCCGTGAAAATGTATATACACTATTGTCATTTGGGGGTCTCTGTGCGCCACATAGTTTGGTATATCTATGCATATTGGGCATCAAAGTGTTCAGTAGACCCCTGGTGTTCATATTTAGGATGTTTTATGCTGATAAGTTACGAAATGTGGGGCATATAATGGGGTAAAATTCAAGCTTTGTGACAATTTTCAGAAATTTGATAAAAACCGTTACGTTCAGCATTGCTTTGCAGTTTGGCAGTTTGCAGTAGGAACACATATTTACCCATATTGGATTCGTCAGAATGTGTACTTTCTGAAAATATATGGTTTTTTGGGGTCTCTGTACTGTTAGGGGGGTCTAATGTCGCATATTACACACACCGGGTGCTTATATTGCAGCAGCCAGCGCGTCAGCTGTGAAAATGTATATACACTATTGTCATTTGGGGGTCTCTGTGCGCCACATAGTTTGGTATATCTATGCATATTGGGCATCAAAGTGTTTAGTAGACCCCTGGCGTTCATATTTAGGATGTTTTATGCTGATAAGTTACGAAATGTGGGGCATATAATGGGGTAAAATTCAAGCTTTGTGACGATTTTCAGAAATTTGATAAAAACCGTTACGTTCAGCATTGCTTAGCAGTTTGGCAGTTTGCAGTAGAAACACTTATTTACCCATATTGGATTCGTCAGAATGTGTACTTTCTGAAAATATATGGTTTTCTGGGGTCTCTGTACTGTTAGGTGGTCTAATGTTGCATAATACACACACCGGGTGGTTATATTGCAGCAGCCAGCGCGTCAGCCGTGAAAATGTCTATACATATTGTCATTTGGGGGTCTCTGTGCGCCACATAGTTTGGTATATCTATGCACATTGGGCATCAAACTGTTTAGTAGACCCCTATGTTTATATTTAGGATGCTTTATGCTGGTAATGATACATGGACAATACGATGCTGGAAAGTTGAAGCTTTGAGGCAATTTTCAGATATTTCACCAAAACCGACAATTGTGGGAAAGCCTTGCGACTCAGTAGTTTGGAGCAGAAAGGCATGGGTACCCATTTTAGATTCTGTAGAATGTGTACTTTCCAAAAATATATGGGTTTTGGGGGGTAAACATATATTTCTGTGTTTTTACCCCACAAAAATGCAGTCAATGTGTTGATTTTTCATTAGATGAAGTTACCCACAGGACTATTTGTATGCGCTAACTTCATTTTGAGGCATCTAAATGCCAGATACTTTGGTAAACCTATGAACAATGGCCACCAAACTGATTGGAGGAACCCTGGCAAACATATTTAGGGTGCTTTTTCTTGGTGCGTAACGATACATGGGTGATATGGTGCTGAGAAGTTGAAGCTTTGAGGCAATTTTCAGATATTTCACCAAAACCGACAATTGTGGGAAAGCCTTGCGACTCAGTAGTTTGGAGCAGAAAGGCATGGGTACCCATTTTAGATCCGGTAGAATGTGTACTTTCCAAAAATATATGGGTTTTGGGGGGTAAACATATATTTCTGTGTTTTTACCCCACAAAAATGCAGTCAATGTGTTGATTTTTCATTAGCTGAAGTTACCCACGGGACTGTTTGTATGCGCTAACTTCATTTTGGGGCCTCTAAATGCCAGATACTTTGGTAAACCTATGCACAGTGGGCACCAAACTGTTTGGAGGACCCCTGGCAATCACAATTTGTGTGCTTTTTTGTGATACGTAATGATACATGGGTGATATGGTGCTGGGAAGTTGAAGGTTTGAGGCAATTTTCAGCTATTTCACCAAAACCGACAATTTTGGGAAAGCCTTGCGACTCAGTAGTTTGGAGCAGAAAGGCATGGGTACCCATTTTAGATTCTGTAGAATGTGTACTTTCCAAAAATATATGGGTTTGGGGGGTAAACATATATTTCTGTGTTTTTACCCCACAAAAATGCAGTCAATGTGTTGATTTTTCATTAGCTGAAGTTACCCACGGGACTGTTTGTATGCGTTAACTTCATTTTGGGGCCTCTAAATGCCAGATACTTTGGTAAACCTATGCACAGTGGGCACCAAACTGTTTGTAGGACCCCTGGCAATCACAATTTGGGTGCTTTTTTGTGATACGTAATGATACATGGGTGATATGGTGCTGAGAAGTTGAAGCTTTGAGGCAATTTTCAGATATTTCACCAAAACCGACAATTTTGGGAAAGCCTTGCGACTCAGTAGTTTGGAGCAGAAAGGCATGGGTACCCATTTTAGATTCAGTAGAATGTGTACTTTCCAAAAATATATGGGTTTTGGGGGGTAAACATATATTTCTGTGTTTTTACCCCACAAAAATGCAGTCAATGTGTTGATTTTTCATTAGCTGAAGTTACCCACGGGACTGTTTGTATGCGCTAACTTCATTTTGGGGCCTCTAAATGCCAGATACTTTGGTAAACCTATGCATAGTGGGCACCAAACTGTTTGGAGGACCCCTGGCAATCACAATTTGGGTGCTTTTTTGTGATACATAATGATACATGGGTGATATGGTGCTGGGAAGTTGAAGGTTTGAGGCAATTTTCAGATATTTCACCAAAACCAACAATTTTGGGAAAGCCTTGCGACTCAGTAGTTTGGAGCAGAAAGGCATGGGTACCCATTTTAGATTCTGTAGAATGTGTACTTTCCAAAAATATATGGGTTTTGGGGGTAAACATATATTTCTGTGTTTTTACCCCACAAAAAATGCAGTCAATGTGTGTTGATTTCTCAGTAGCTGAAGTAAAGTCCTGAACAATTTGGATGTGCTAACTTCATATCGGTGTCTCTAAATGCCAGATACTTTGGTAAACCTATGCATTATGGGTATCAAACTGTTCAGTGGACCCCTGGCAATCATATTTCAGGTGCTTTTTCTTGGTACCTAATATAGTTTGGGATATGCGGAGCAGCAAAATAAAACCTTTGAAATGATTTTTCAGAATTTTGAATTTTATTTTGAAAAACTGCTATGTTCAGACAAGCTTTTATGTTTGGTAGTTGGGAGTAGACAGACATAGTTACCCATTTTGTAATCGGCAGAATGTGTACTTTTCAAAAATGTATGGTTTTCTGGGGTAAACCTATGGTTTCAGGATTTTTTGCCTTGGAATCTAAAGCATGCCGTTTTCTGCCTTAGTGCTTTCAAAATTCAGTAATATACTGCCGGGAGTTTTTGCTATACAGAAGTCCTAAATCTCCTTAAAACTATACATATCTGGTATTGGCACGTTCGAGAGACATATGGCTTTCCAAATCAGTTGGATTTTCATCTGTAAAATGAAATATTTCTCTGGTATAAATTGATATACGATGAAAAATGGTAATTTTTCATTTTTTTTTGGTATTTAACACTATAAATTTTTTTGCACAGGTGGAAATACATGAAAACTCAGGCAGATTTAGAAAGCTTAGTTTCTACCGAAAAAAACAATGTATAGTTTTCCTAGGTAAACTATAGGTTTCCCCTCAGAAAATGCCCCTAAAGTGAGAGAGCACAAAATGCTTAAAAACGGCTGGCATTTCGCATAACCAAAATGTGAAATTCTGCTGGCACTTAAAGGGTTAAGGTGAACCACGCCTCAAAAATTCAGTGAAAGGTATTTTTTTTTATTAATACAGGTATGTGCAGATAAAAGGAAATTATTTAACAAATGTAAGAATTTTCTTAATTAAAATGAACTATATGGGAGATGACCTTCCTATATTTTGGAGTTTTCTGGATAACAGGTTTCAGGATAATTTTTAAACTTCAACTTGATCTCTATTAAAAAGGGGCAATAATAGGAGAGGGTCGTTCTTCCCCTTTGCAAAGCACTGGTAAGGCCCCATCTAGAATATTCTATTTAGGTTTGGTCTCTAGTGCTCAAACGGGACATTACTGAATCAGAGAGAGTCCCGAGAATGGCAATTAGAGGGTTGTTTCACCATTGAGTTAACTTTTAGTATGTTATAGAATGGCCGGTTCTAAGCAACTTCCAACTGGTCTTCATTATTTATTTTTTTACAGTTTTTTTAAATATTTGCATTTTTCTTCTGACTCTTTCCAGCTTTCAAAAGGGGGGTCGCTGACCCCATCTAAAAAACAAATGCTCCTTGAAGCTACAAATTTTTTGTTATTGCTACTTTTAATTACACATTTTTCTATTCAGGTCCTCTTCTATTTCTATTCCAGTCTCTTATTCAAACCAATGTGTGGTTGCTATGATAATTTAGACAACCAGGTTGTTTGATTTCACTCTCTACATCATACTAAAAGTTAATTTAAAGGAGAAGGAAAATCTTCTTCCACTTGGGGGTGTCAAATGTTAGGCACCCCCAAGTGATTGTATATACTTACCTGAAACCCCGGGCCGGTGCTCCTATCAGCAGAAAACTGCACCGCCCATGTTTCTTCCAGCGAGCACTACAAAGCGATCCTCTTCTGGCTACTTCTCGCGACTGCGCATGCGCAGTAGAGTGAAAAGCCGAAAAGTCAGCTATTTCATTCTACTGCGCATGCGTCTGCCCTAGGAAATTTGATGAAAGAAGAAGCTGGAAGAGGATCGATCCGTGGTGCTCGCTGGAAGAATCCCAGGCCAGTGCAGTTTTCTGCAGATAGGAGCACCAGCCCGGGGTTTCAGGTAAGTACATACTATCACATGGGGATGCCTAACATTTGGCACCCCCAAGTGGAAGAAGACTTTCCTTCTCCTTTAAATGTGAACAACCGCTTTAAGCTTATAAAAGGTACAGAAAGTCTCATTTATAAAGAAAGACTGGCCAAGTTGGAGTTGTTCATGCTGGAGAAGAGGTGTTTATAGGGCGATATATAACTATGAATAAATAGATAAGGGGACCATATAATTAACTCTCTTTATTTAACAGTAGAGCTATCCAGCAGCCACGAGGGCATCCATTCCAACTAAAAGACTGGAAGTTCCATCTTAACAACTGAAAGTTTTTATACATCTAGATATACAAGTTTGAAGTTGGTGGACATGTGTTTTTTTTTACCAAAGTTACTTTATAAGTATGAAAACTCAATAGACGTCTATGGGGAATTTAAGGGTTGACTTAGGAGATACGTTTTTCTCATTGAACTGAATCTGGCCCTTTATGTGAAATCTGCGTCATTTTCCATTATTGTTGGTTTAACATAAGAGGCTTTGCAGTTCTTAGGGGTGTAATTAACATGTGCATTTTGTGCAGTCCTATGCATTCTCTAATCTTTTCCCTTCCCTGTTCACAAATGAGACTAACCAGGAACAATTCTAAACCTTAATGTTTGCAACATCTATAATTGCCCAATCCTTACTAGTTAGATTTGCTGAATACAACTGAATTTTAGGAATTCATGTTTGAAGATATTCAATCCTTGATTATATAATCATAATAACGCTAAATGCCTATATATGTATGACTGTAACATGTGAAATTATTCTACAAGTCTTGGGAAGAAACATAGAATAGCTCTTCCAACACAAACTTGTTTACTAGATTTGCAACAGTCTGGCTTTTTTTTCTATGTGCCAGTCTATTCCAAGCTCTTACTCCCTCTTGTGGCACTTCCATGCACCCAACAGAATATGTTTTCTATAATGAACGTTACTAACTCTTTTGCTACTAGGTCCCCCCCCCCCTTAGGAAAGACATTGTCTTCATTAGTGACAAGAGAAATTTTCACCAGGTTTTGCAGCAAAATGACTCCTATAGATTCCAATGTATTGTGCACTGAAAAAGTTTCACAAAATGGGAAAGATTTGCTCATCACTACCTTTCATTATTTACAATTGAGCATTATTACAGATAACATAAAAATAAATCCTTATTCAGGATTTGAGTTCTGTGAGTTCAAAATTGATGTTCCCACAGTGTTTTGAACATCCGACTCTTGTTTGATTATCTAATTGTATTTGCCATGGCCTGCAACAATATGGCACTTATAAGAAGTGAGGCCTTTATGCAACCCTAACTTACCTTCTTGGTTCTTCTGATGCAGCCCTTCTTCTCCAATTCTTCCTATACAAAGTGAATGCACAGTGTGCCTAAACTGAACACACAGAACCTGTGCACAGACTGAGCTCTCTATCCCAAGGGATTGCTCAGTTTTCCGAAGTCGCCCAAAGTTGCCTCACAAGGAAACTTCAGGTGACTAAGGAAAACTGAAGCGATCCGTATGCCATCTCTCCGGCAATTCACATCGATTATTGCTCGATGAGGCTACAATTCTATTGTTGTTGTACTTTTTATTATTTATCTTCCTTGTCATTCCCCATCCTATACTTATTTCAGTCTCTTATTGAAATCACTGCCTGGTTGCTATGAAATATAAGACTCTAGCAACCAGATAACTTGAAATACTAAACTGGAGAGCTGTTAAACAAAAGGCTTAATATCAGATAAACCATAAAAAATGAAAAATCATTGCAATTTGCCTCAGAATATCAGTGTCTACATCTTATTAAAAGTTAATTCAAAGGTGAATTACCCTTTTAAGATGGACCATGAGATATATTTGCTCTACCGAGGGAAATGGGCTGGCTAATATGCACAAGCAATGTATATGTTTTTTCCCACCATCAATATACTGTACATTAATGCTGATGGGAAACTTTTTCAGGAGATTAGTCACCGCAGCAGCTCTGCTCCAGCGACTAATCTCCTTAAAAGGTTTCTCTTTTTGCAGATTTACTACGGGCGACTAATCTCGTTTGCCATAGGCCTTATCCTTTACTGTCTAATTAAAAAAAACTGAGTAAGATACTCCTACTTATAAATAAGGCATTTTTCATGTTTTAAAAGTAAAATTATAAGTGAGAGACAGGCTAGTAGATTTGTGTTATGATACAAAGTCAGAATTCTGTAGGACAGGAGGGAATCCCCATGTTTGCAATATTGCTCACAGAAAGAAATGTGTTTTCGTACTTTTTTTTCTCATCTCCGTGTCAGAAACAGCTTGAATATTTCTCAACCAGCAGTAAAAATAATACACTCTTATGGTCGATTTGAAAGTTGTTACTTTTCTCAGACAGCTGTTGATAAATAGAAAGTTCAATCCCAGGATACCCAAAGCCTGGCATTATGAAACAAGTTCTCCTATTTGCGTCACCAGGTGCCACGTCATATTTGTATAAACCACATACCCCATTCCATGAGCCCATTCAGTCATGACGGCAATTAAATCATTGGGTGTAGCTGTCTGGGAAGCACAAAAGCTGGATAAATAACTGATTAGAGTTAATTTCCATTAAATGGTGAGCACTTGTGTACCATCTTGACTCACAAAGCAAATGGATTTATGCTGTTTTCTTAAGCTACGTATATTGTAGTTACCATAAATAGCATCTCTGGGAGTTAATATTGATATTGTTTCTACTGGTTTTAGGTTTTATAAGTCTGTTCTCACAGGCTAAAAGAAGCTTCCAGAGTATCCTGAAAACAGCAGTGTGTGTATAGAGCAGAAAACAAACAGGCCACACACAATCCAGACACATAAAACATGGTGCTGTGAGCAAGTAAACATCCGACAACAAAATGTGCTAAAGTACACCAACAGAATCCAGGAAAAGTTGTTTTTTATGAATATAGAAGGAAAAAACATTTTATGGGTAAAGTATGAAAAAAACCCAAACCCACTTCTAGTAAATAGTCCATGAGCAAACATTCCAAGGGTCGAATGGAATTGGTTTTGGATTGCTCCTCGTGAAACCAAATAGGCCTCTGTGGCTTATGAGTTTGAGTGAGTCAGGGACTGTCTACAAGACTCCATAATACAGTCAAAGCTGCCAGGATGTCTTACTGGCAATATATTTCTATAGCTATTATATCAACACCTAAATCTACGGCTGTTATGCTGCAAAGTGATATACTGTTACAGGAGATGAAGAGGTTCGTGAAGGTAGCTGCTATCTTCAGGCCTCTTTTGCACACAAAGGGGTTATGCAATAAAAAGTTTGTTACAAGCCTAATTACCTGTAATAACCAAACAGCAGGTTGCATTTACTGGTCACCTCTAAAAAAGCAAATATCTTATGGGTTGTTCTGTGTTACTACACCTGACATTGAAATGTCCAACAGTAAGAGATTTTATTATGCCTCCATTATATCAAAGTGACAAAGAGACCATTACCCTGTTAAATACTGTCATTAAAGGAGACATATTTGATAAATGAAACCCCACTATTTTTGTAGGCAATAATACATACTATTTGGTGCTGGGTTTACTTTTGGCTGTAAATTAATGAATTATCTTCAAAAATAACCCCTTTATTAGAGCTCCCCATAGAACCTATCTGGTCCCTGTCGTATTTCAAAAGGGGGGGGGGTGGTCCCTGCCAGAATCACAGGAGTGGGACAGTCACAATCACAGCCCTGCAGTCACACAAGCAAAGACAGGCTTCAGTTCCCTATCAGGTCAGCCTAGCTTCTGGTTCTTATCCTTCAGTGCAGTGTGTGAAGTGCCACTGACTCCCCTGCACAGCCAGACAATTCAGTGGGCAGGAAGTGGAACTAATGGGTGGGACTAGTAGGGATTTTGCCGAAATTTTCCATAAAGTAACCAGAAACAATACTTTTTAAAGCACATTCCTTCTATATCTAAAAGAGTATCATGTGCTGGTACATTCTTGTCTTTTACCTAATACGTCTCTTTTAAGAAATTATTTGGGTAAATTGCATAAGCATACAACACACAAAGGCATCTCATCTTGCTGGTTCCCAGCTGTTGCTGGGAACACATTCTGGCAGCAGACTTTGACAGTTGCGACCTTCTGAAATGGAACTTTCCATATAAGACCTGAATTTAAAGTGTAACTACAACTAGTGTTTTGGTCTGCACAAAACTACAGGAAAGTTTTAAAGGGCACAGTAACTGTTACTTACTAGCTGCAAACTCAGGGTCATAGCTCACAATATGACTCCATTCATTATTTGCTATAGTTGATTGTCACCTATTGATGACACAATTTAACAATTTCTGAAGCAAGTCATCCTCATTTAACCACTATAAACGACAAATTCCAACTCTATCACGTTCTGGGAGTTGTAGGTCACAATAACAGAAGAGCCATCCTGGTGTAAATTACCGGTAACCATCCTAGTATCATTTCATGCTACACCAAAATGAAAAAAAAAGACACACTAAAAGAATGTAACAGAGTTACAGGACCCTGCCATCTGAGAAGTAACATCATGTTGTAATATTTAAAGACGTATTTGTAAAATTTCTCACACCAAATATTCAGACAATTGAAGATAAATGATGTTGTATGAGCTGAATGTTTGCTCACTGGAGTATGGAATTTACCTCTATTCACCCTACTTCCTGGTTTCTTTGCACAGTAAAATATACCACGGGAAGTGCACAGTGTCGGACTGGCCCACCGGGAAACCAGGAAAACTCCCGGTGGGCCCTCTTGCTTCTAAACAATTAGCCTATTTCATGGTCATTCCCTATTTCTTTATGGGAAAAAATAGGTTTACTGTTGAAAGACTAGAGTATAGTAAGTAAATATAAAAGACTAGGAGAATAAAGAGGTTAAATGACGATAGGAACAATAGTGGGCCCATGGTCTAAGGTTTTCTGGTGGGCCCCTGGCATCCCAGTCCGAGACTGGAAGTGCAGAACATAAAGCAACATGCTTCTGGTGATTCGAGAGTTACAGAAACATTTATAGCCATATCGGTCTAGGCAGCAACATGCTCATTTTCCTTTTAAAACAGTGTGCATTGAAACAGTACTGCCTCTTCAAAAACACAGACTACTATGGGAGAGTTGTATCATTAACAGGAAGTAGAATACACGCATTATCTTTGTAGACATTTGTGAAACCATTCAGAGAGCTAGAAATAGTGACTACTTCAGCAAGTGTTTGGGCTATGACAGGAGATAAATAGCACAGTGTGCAGATCTCCATATAGGGCCAGACTTCCTCTGTCTGTGCATTGCGTACAGTTTTTGGCTACAGTTATACATTCCTTGGTTATGTTTCTCTGGGAGATTTTGATTTCCGCTTTGAGGGCTGGCACAGACATCCAGTTGCTCTAATAAGAAAATATCTGTGACTGAAAGTTGAAAATGTGCAAGATTCCATCTTTAAGTACACAAACACTTCAAGTCTAGTCTCTTTCCTGTAGTCGCTCCACTTTTTGAGGTACAGTGTGTCTGATACCTGATCAAATGACTTGGAAAAAGCAGGGGGAAAAAGAGGGAAAGGAAAGAATGCAGAAGATCTACACCTGTACATTTTACAAGACTCGACTAAACTGACTGCTGCAATTGAAGCAGATGTAAATGTACTGTATATAGCTGTGTAAATAGAAATGTGCTGCCAAGTGAACTAAATTCCTCATTTAACCAGAAAAAATATGTGCAGCTGAAGGAATTTGTTATATAAACACCTGCATGAAAGTCAGGATTAGTGCACGTAAACTATTGTATGTGTCTGTAAAACACCAACATCTCTTAAAAAAAAGAAATTCTTCTATAAAATAACTTTTAATTTTATGCACAAGCATAAGAATTAAAATAATAAGCCCATGTCATTGAAGCATTTTTGATCTCTGTGAGATCAATATGTGCTGTGCTACTGCTAATGATATCCAGTATGGTGCTAACTTCTAAAGTTGTAATGCGCCAGTCTGTGCAATTTTAGCTCATCATTTTGTTCTGTATTAAACAATAAGGGTTGGCCCAAGCTGCTGGAAGTTCTAGTTCTAGGACAACTGGAGTGCCAAGCATTACTGTCCCTGCATTAAACCTAATATTATGGAAAATATTAGTGCTTGATAAGGAAAACAATACCCATCAATGGATAAAATGAAGAAATGGGGTGTAATGGCCCTGAACCAAATCTGAGACACAAAGAATAGAGTGTAGCAAGTTTCTCTCTCGGTCAGTGACCTGCATCTATGTAACGGGATAGCCCTAGCAGTGACTCTGTTTTGTGCATGACATCATACCTATTAACAGATATTACATTCTCCCCTCTGTTCTCCTTTTAGCACTTGTAAGTTTTGTATTAACACACACATTATTTTTAGTTAAGCACGAGAACTGACATTCTTAACCTCTTGGGCACTTGAGGTTGCAGAATAATAAGGCGGGGTAAACCTCCAGCATACCAAACACTAGAAAAGAAAGCAAATATTACAACTTGTAGCAATCAGTGCTATGAAAATTGATAGAAAGTAGAACTAAAACCACCCCTCGCAAAATCACAATAAAATAATTCTGTTTTATATTTTGTAATGTTTGTTGAATGCAGCTGATGAGAACATTTATACCAGGTTCTCAGTATGTTGTTGAACTACAACTCTACACAGCCAAAGACTGCTAGTGGTGCTAGAAATTGTATTAAAGCATAGTGCATTTTGTCCAAACCTCCTTTATACAAACGCAATTATGAAGAGGAATCTTCTAGATGTTACAAAACGACAGTTATTCAGTGATGTTGCATAGAGCTTATACTTCGTAAGATGTGGCATTGCAAAATTTGACTCTGTTTGGATTACTTTGTTCTGTAGTGACCATTGAACAACATAGAGAGAAAAGGGGTGATTACTTATCTCTCAAGGAAACTCGCCTGTAAATCTGTATAGCTTTGGGCAAGTCACATAATTAGTCTTACGTGTCTTACACTGCTAGTCAGGGGCTTGTTCAAAAAAACACTGTATAAATGTGAAAAACTGGTTGTGCAAAAATTAGGGCACCCTTGTACTTTTGCTAATTTGAATGCATGTAACTGCTCAATACTGATTACTGGCAACACTTAGCTCGTTAAATGAGGCAGGGACTGGGGCCCTTGTTAAAGTTGAAGCTCAGATGAATTCAACCCAATATCAACAAATTCTTCAGAATAATGTTCAAGCATCAGTCACAAAGTTGAAGTTACACAGGGGTTGGATATTCCAACAAGACAATGATCCTAAACACACTTCAAAATCTACAAAGGCATTTATGCAGAGGGAGAAGTACAATATTCTGGAATGGCCGTCACAGTCCCCCAATTTGAATATCATCGAAAATCTATGGGATGATTTGGAGCAGGCTGTCCATGCTTGGAAAGATTTTGTATGGATGAATGGTCAAAAATACAGCCATCCAGAATCCAGACACTCAAAAGCTATAGGAGGTGTCTAGACAGTGTACCTGTCTAATTTTGTTATGATGCATAATGCATATTTTCTGTTAATCCAATAAACTTTATATGTCACTGCTGAAATATTACTGTTTCCATGAGGCATTTTATATATTAAAAGGAAGTTGCTACTTTGAAAGCTCAGCCAATGATAAACAAAACTCCAAAGAATTAAGAGGGGTTCCCAAACTTTTTCATATGACTGCATTCTACCTGCTGTTACTACACATTGTGTAAACTTTACTACATTATCCAACATCCGGTGTTAAAATACACTAATGCAGTAAACCATTAGCAACCTATGGAGAGATTTGGTTTCTGAGGGTTACAGCATTGGAACAGTGTAGCATCTGTGTTAGTAAATAAAGCAAACAATTAAAGGGTGTGTGAAAGGGGAGCGTGCAAAGCTCTCTTTGAATGTGTGTGGTGCATGAGAGGAAAAAAAATATCCTAAAAAATTATATCATATTTGCTCATACAATTTATACTGCAAACAGTAAATTCATTAGGGTGGGGAAGAGAGGTTACAACTAAAAGGGGGTTAATAAATTCTGGGCCCATGAAAGTCAGAATTTAGTATGGAACAGTTCCCACCAAATGTTTTTTTAAATGGTAGATTTGTAATGCCAGTCCAGACTGCATTCCATATTATAAGCTTTTATGAGGTTTGCAAATATATCCCACTGACTGTTACAGAGGGGCATATAATCCCACTGTAATGATAATATGTAAACAGAGGATAAATGTGTATCATGCAACTAACTTAATCTAGTGCAACCAAAACACAAATGTGCCCTAAAGACATTTTAGAGTTGTTTGTAACAAATGTGCAGAAAAGTGTTTGTTGACTGGCGGCAGAAGGATTACATTCCTCACTTCCAATTATTTTCCTGAGGCTTTTCACTTCCCCTTGTACAATCCGCTTATGAATTACATGCAAAAATGTCCTTTTTATATCAGTGACTGTATGTATGGGTGCTAACCTGAAACTTGTAACATGAAAGTGTTTCTGGGAACACAGTCCTAGCCAGAGGTTAGCCATAGGAAAACATGGCTGAAGCCACCTTTTCATATAAAATGATAGAACACAGGATGAAAATTATATAAAAGCCAAGGAGAAAATCCTATTTGATGGTGGGGAAACAGCGCCTTTTTTGTGCTATGGAGTGTGCCAGGGTTTTTTTTTTCAGACAGAAGGAATGCGGCGTGTCAAGGGGTCAGGATCAATCCGGTGTGAGCTGATGGGGCAGGAAGGTGGGGAGGAATGCCAGGAATGTCTGTGCTTGTGTGCGACTCCATTCAGCTCATTGGCGAGACTCTGTAGCCAGAACAGTATAAAAGGGGCAGCCCTCAGCTCTCTCTTCACACAACAACTCTTCCAATTCCCAAGACAAGGAACCAAATACAGCGAACGAGGGAAAAGGAAAGAGGCTTGAGAGAAAAGAAACTAAGGGAACTACACAATCGCCAACGAGATCACTTTGAGATCAAGACTTGAGAGAACGACTTTTCTTTGGAGTAGAAGAGAACTAATCTGCTGCTGTACAATGTCTGCAGGAAAAGTGACAGCTGTGCTCCTCTTTGCTCTCTTCTGCTGGGTAAGTCAAGCTTCCTCAGCCTCATGGCTGCTGTTATCCTACATGTATTGCTTAACTACACAAATCCACAGCAGTTGGAGAAATCTAAGAGGTGTTGTTCTGTAATAGACAAGATTCAAATTCTTTTTTTTCAATAGCTGTACTACAAATCCCAGTATTCTCCAGTAAAGCTGAGAGTTGTAGATCAGCAATAGCTTAATACCATTTTAAAGCATATTTAAGATGTGACTGAACTGCAAATCTCAACAGCTTTAGCATCAAATACGACTATCTACTATAAACTGTAGTTTATCCTTAATTAAAGGAGGGATCAGACCCTAACTTAAGGATGATAGATAAGAGTTTGCAACGCTTTCTGCTGTTTTTGATGTGAAAGCTACTACAGTTGAAAATGTTTCTCTTTCTTGTGTTTTTCTGTCCATTATTAGTGGCTATTTTATATCAAAGCACCATGTTGCAATGTTCGCTGTTTAGCTCCTTATTTCCCTACTCTGACTGTCCCTTATCTGTTTATTTGTAGGTGTCTGATGCCCAGGAGTGTAATGGGGAATGCCAGTGCCCAAATAAAGTGCCTGTGTGTGATCCTGGAGTCAGCCTGGTGCAGGATGGCTGTGGCTGCTGCAAGGTGTGCTCCAAGCAGCTAGGGGAGCTGTGCACCGAAAGAGATGTGTGCGACCCACACAAAGGGCTCTTCTGTGACTTCGGATCCAGAGTGAACAGGAAAATTGGAGTTTGCACTGGTGAGTTTCTTTCAGACTCATTCACTTAATGAACTGTAGCCCTAGAACTAGATAATAGTCCCACTGATATATCTCTAAACATATCTTTCTCATATAAATGTATTTTACAGATAACACAGCTAAGTCTTCAGTTAATCTTTTTATGTAATAAAGCAAACTGTAGTTTTAAAGATACTAAATACGTACTAGTTACCTAAAAGCAATGCTGTACTATGAACTGCAGTTGTCTGAGTAATGTTAGTTTTGTGTTACCATATATAGAGCAGCTGTTAGCCTTTGTGCTGTTGACTATACTCACAGATCCAATAACATGTTTTCTTGTTTCTTTCCAGCCAGGGAAGGTGCCCCTTGTGTGTTCGGAGGCACTGTGTATAGAAGTGGGGAGTCTTTCCAGAGCAGCTGCAAGTACCAATGTACTTGTATCGATGGGGGTGTGGGATGTGTTCCACTTTGCAGCATGGACATCCGCCTGCCCAGCCCCGAGTGCCCCTTCCCACGAAGAGTCAAACTGCCTGGCAAGTGCTGTGAAGAATGGGTCTGTGATCAACCTCAAGAGAGAACCTTAGTCGGACCTGCTTTGCCTGGTAAGCAAACATTTCAGACGTTTAAACTGATTTTTTTAAAGTTTATTTAAACCCTAGCTGAATAGGAATGTACAGATAATTTAATTTATAAATGCAAGTTGACTCTAAAAAGTATCTAAACAGCCAAGCAAAGGCTCTGCAGCAAGCACTAGCATAATCACTAGCAGATGTTAAGTACTTATGAAAATGCAAATGCTATGCAGAATTTGATAGCGATCTAGCAATAAATCAGCATGTAGCATTTACCCATTCCTATATTAGTAACTACAACATAAAGTAATGTATTAGGGCTCTGTAAAACAGACCTGGTTTTAGTGTGTTTATTAATGATCTGTTGTTTTTCCTCCTACAGCTTTCAGAATGGAAGAAACCTATGGTCCTGATCCATCCCTAATCCGCGCCAACTGCCTAGTACAGACTACTGAATGGAGTGCTTGCTCAAAGACCTGTGGCATGGGAATCTCCACCAGGGTCACTAATGACAATGAGCACTGCAGACTGGAGAAACAGAGCAGACTCTGCATGGTCAGGCCCTGTGAAGCTGACCTAGAAGAAAACATCAAGGTAAATAGCAATTTTCCTTTACCATTATCATTGATGCAGGACAGTAGCTAAAAAATTAAGTAAGATAAAACAAGCATACAGACTTAGATATACATACATAGAGTGTGATTAGTGATATGAAATCCTACAGAGGTTATAGTCTCAGACTGTCCTCTGAGATGGAGAGTAAGCAGTTGGGCATCAGTGGGCTAAGCAATGTCAGAAGAGTTTATTATCTTTAGTTTATAGTTTTTAACAAAGCTTCAGGGAAAACAGATTTTCATCTGTTTTTTATATCAATCTAATCTGTCCATCTTTTTGTTTTTCCCCACAGAAAGGGAAAAAGTGCATCCGTACACCAAAAATTTCAAAACCAGTGAAGTTTGAATTTTCCGGCTGCACCAGCGTAAAAACCTACAGAGCCAAGTTCTGCGGTGTGTGCACTGATGGTCGTTGTTGCACTCCTCACAGAACCGCTACCCTCCCAGTTGAGTTCAAGTGCCCTGATGGTGAGGTCATGAAGAAGAACATGATGTTCATCAAGACATGCGCATGCCATTTCAACTGTCCAGGAGACAACGACATCTTTGAGGCCATGTACTATCGGAAAATGTATGGAGACATGGCATAGAGGCAGAGAAACACACTTCAAAGACTTTTTCACTTGAAATAACTTTGCATCTCATTGCTAAACATAAATGTATAGCACAAGAGCATATTTAAATGTAATTAATGAAAAGTCTTTATTTTGAAGACTTAAAACGTTAAATGACCCCAGTCGTTGGTTTAAAGAAATTGGCACAAAACAAGCCACAGCCACTGACTTGAGTGTAATGTGCTGTCACTGTACTCCCAAAATTCCGGTACAGTATAGGGATGTCCATCATGTGACCTTTACCTGAAACTGTCATGTCATGAGAGCATCACATATTGGCCACAGGTTGGACATATCTGGTAATCTGCATTGCACCCAGTCAAGCTACTGGAAAAAAATTTCTATTTACAGTATATGATGAACTGGCGCTATGTCAGTGACCGCTGAAGTTTTATAGCCCAACTACCTTATTGTTCTGAAGAAAGCCGTCCTTGTGGGACAGCTGTTTTAGAAACCCCTAAGTACAAATTGGGAGGAACTTTAACTACGTCTGTTACAAGACTGGAAAGATTGTAGCATATCAATGTACATGCTGTAATCTTGTTTTATTATTATTGTATATAATGTATATATATTTTTGTACAGTTATCTAACTTAACTTAAATTTGTTTCGTTCTTCATTTTTTACAATGCTTTAATATGTGTATGTTAACCGTTTTTATTTTTGTTTGTTTGCGATAAATCTATGCTTATCTGAAAAAGAAACCATTCAAAGCACGAAATAGATTCTCAAATAGAAATTGTTCTCAGTTAAAGAGAGGGACAGTCCAGTGACTGCTTACAGTTCTGTTTATTACGAGCCATCCGGCAGTGTTGATTGTACTGGAAACATTGTATTAACTTGACTTCCTTTAGGTGCCAGAGAGGTATCCAGTGCATTTCACAAGAAAGCAAGGGCAACTTCTCTGGTACATATGGGGTGAATGAACAAATAACCAGTTGAGTGTATATCCTGAAACGGATCCATGTATTTTGAACCAGATCATCTGTTTCCTCCTTTGACCATGACTGTTCTATTTTCAACAGTTTGTTACGTGTTGAGAAGTGTGACCAAATGGTACATGTTTGCACTTTTCTAGATGAAAAATAAAATTACTTTATTTTTATATAAAACAAGTTTGTAATTTGTTTTTGTTTCAAGTATTTATTTCTTCTGCAAATAATGGCCTGTATAAAGGTTTGGCTGAATTGTTTTATTGGTCAACAAAATTATATTAAGTGCTAAGGGCTTCTTCTCCCATAAATTATCATTTGCATATTGGGTTGTCAGCTGTTAAATACAAATACATTGACGCTATTATACATACCAAACCTACACATAATATTACAGTTGAAGGTATACTATCAGATAAAGTTTACTTTGCAATGGCTCCCTCATTTCTTCTTGTAGACTTCATTAGGGGATAAAACACCCAGATATCCTTCCATAACTGTTGACTGAAGTTGCTGATATTCTAAGATCACGGCTCCTGTAGAGCTGTTTATTCATTAAAAAAAAAAATCTTATATAGCCTTGTTGTGTTAATACGTTGAATTAAGTCATGCCTCCTGAGGCAAACTTGGAGAGGTCCAGACAACTCCCACCCTTCCAGTTCAGCAATATGTCAGCTAAAACTGGAGGGCCAGGTTGTGTAATCCTGCTTCAAATCCAACTGCTATTTTTTAATCTTCTGCTCTTAGTCATAACAACCCACACAATAAAGAGGTTTCTCCCATCTGGAAATAGTACTCAAAATGGCCACTGCATCACTAATATAATTATAGAGGTGCAGCAGAAGAAAGCTCAAGGCTATAAATATCAGTTAATTAGACACACAGCATCTCCTACAACTTCACTATTTTGCCTGCCTGTAAAGAGAATTAATGCGACAGAAATTTAGAAGGCTGAAATAAAAAATAAATATCCTATCTGGTTTGTTTCTTATGTCAAATGCTAATTTTCAGAGGTGTAATGGCAGAATAGATCCAGCAACTGCTGTGGGCCCAGGATTGTAGAGAGCCTTGCCAGCGTCCTAAGTGTATAGTAGTTACAAAGTATATTTGCAAAGGAATCCATCTTACCCAACATTAGAGTATGTTGGTGGGGGCTGACAGTAAATGCAAGGTACTGTATGCCAATGCATATTTTATCTCAAACATTTAAGTGAAATCCCCAGTTATCAGCCGATGGAAGGCAATGTAGAAAATTGAGGCATTTTGCTGTGGTCCTCATAATACTCTGGTCAGTTCCAAACTATCAAATAACTATTTGGCCATTTTATGCAGATTTTTAATTTTATACCACTTTTTAATGTTGCTTTAATTTAAAAAATCATATTTCTAGGAGAATTTACATACCAGATCAATGTTAGGAAACATATTGTATGAACAAATAAAGGCCTGGAGCAGCCAACAAGGGCATGAAAGAAATGTGTTTAATTAAGTGCAACATTTTCCTGTTTCTCTATTTATTTGTTGCTTTAGAAAATAAGGATCATGGTTGTCATGGGGCGGGCGCTAGGACCACACGGAGCGCACGGCCTAGGGGCGCCCACCCAGCGAATCCGGCGCTGATAGTTACACCTACAGTGTATGAAGATTGGAACTTAAAAGAAATGTAGTGCTTTGGTCTTTCATAGACACTGAAAACTGCAATGACATGACATGCCTTCTGACAGCACCTTTAAAGGAGATCTAAAGGCTAGCTAAGAAGTAGCTAGAAATGTTGTACATTATGTTTTGGGCTTCTGTACCAGCCCAAGTCAACCACAGTCCTTTAGTGCTAAAGATCTGTGTCTCTGAAGATGCCTCAGGAGCTCCCCATCTTCTTTTCTGCTGATGTCTCAGTGCAACTAGCATGAGACTCTAATAATCAGCTTTGTATCATCAGTTTATATTACAGGCCAACCTGCTGCTTGATAATTTGCGATGAGCCCTAAGCTTATCTTCTCAACAGCTGCTCAGAGCCCACTGAGCATGTGAGTGTCACCGACACTTTCCAAGATGGTGTCCCCCTGTGACAAGTTTGAAGTTCTGGATCATTGCTGCTATTGAGAAGCTGAAACTTTAGGCTGGTACAATAAGGTCAGTATATAAAATGTAATTTTTAGCCATATTCATTTTAGGGTTTACTTCTCTTTTAATGCCATGCCATGCACAGGTTTGAGAATCATGCTCATGAAACAAAGGAGGTGCAGTTATCCAAGGGGGGGGGGTTGCAGTGGTATGGGAGCTTTGTTCTTTAAAATTGATTCCAATATACAGTACATACAAGTGTACCCAAGGCTGTTAAAAAAATTGTTTTTTAAGTGTTTAAATGTGCTGGAGAATGCTTGCAATCCCCACACAATGATGTTTTTAAAAAAGTTGTTACACTGCTTATTCATATGGTAGGACTATATTTGCACTGATTTGCACGATCTGCCTCCTCTTTAGCTGTTGATAAATCCCCCACCCCAACCACTTTCCTACCTGAGAGCAAGCAGGCATGGAGTAGGGGTGGCTTGCAGTGAGCATTGGGTTCCCCTGAAGATTTTATGCAGGAGGGGAGGCACTGCTGTGTTGATCCGTCATAATGGCTGTATCTCTCCTGCCACATGTTAAAATCACCTCTCTTATAAATAATGGAGTTTCATAGAGAGGTTTTGTAATATAAAATGCAAAGTTTGCTACAGTAGCAATAGCAATACATGTATAGACTTACAGAGCATTTGTTTTTAGATGGCGTCAGTGACCCCCATTGGAAAGCTGGAAAGAGTCAGAAGATAATGGCAAATAAAAACTATAGAAAAAAAATAATGAAGACCAATTGAAAAGCTGTTTAGAATTGGCCATTTTATAACATACTAAAAGTTAACTTTTGAACCACCTCTTTAACTGAAGGTTTACCACTGAATCTCCTTGGGCTGGCAGTTCCTGTACAAACTCCTAAACATGCTTCAACCTTATTTTATGGTGGAGTAACTGATATTGAAATAGACAGGGAGATTAATGCTGTGCTTATCTGCTGGTACATTCAATGCTTCTATATTAGGAATGGACGTAAGGCGCACACTCATGCTCTGCAGGATGCAGCTGTGTCTTATCTCCATACAGTTGACATGATACTATTAATAACAGTATTTGTAAGTGTGAGCATACTGTATATATACTGTATATATACAGGGCAGAACTGTTCCAGGACATAACCCTAAACTGGAATACAGCAGAAAATAAATAAGAAAATTATGATTTTTTTTGTTTCCATTTACCCAAATTTACAAGGAAAAAAGGTTTTACAAACAAAGGTGATGTTTTCTTTGTCATTAAAGGGGTGTTTTACCGTTAGTATGTTATAGAATGGCCATTTATAAGCAGCTTGTCAACTGGCCTTCATTTTTTTTGTTTATATAGTTTTTGAATGAATTCTTGATACTCTTTGCAGCTTTCAAAAGGGGGTCACTGACTCCATCTATCGATAATGTAAAGGTGGCCATACACGTCGCCAAATGAGCAGATCTCTCCCCAATATGCCCACATTGAGGTGGACGATATCAGGCTGATCCCAGGGGGCCTTACATATCATTAATCCACCACTGCCTCTGTAAGGGTACAATTGTATTGTTATTGCTACTTTTTTTTACTTTATTGCTCAGGCCCTCTACTATTCATATTCCAGTCTCTTGTTTAAATCAATGCATGGTAATTTATACCCTAGCAACCAGATTGCTGAAATTGCAAACTGGAGCGCTGCTGAATAAAAAGTTAAATAACTCAAAAACTACAAATAAAAAAACATGAAACCAAATGCAAATTGTCTCATAATATCACTCTCTACATCAGGCATGTCCAAACTATGGCCGAGGGTCAATTTTCAATTTCAGACTGGCCTGCAGCCTCAAAGAAGAATTTGCCCATTCAAGAGCAGGCCCGGATAAAAATTGGCACCCAACTGGCCAGCCCGAGCACAGATAAGTAGAGCATGCAGTGATGCAATCACACATTAGCATGTGTGCGTGACATCATGACATCACTGGATTAGGCGCTAGTTCTCGCCGGAGGCTGCCACGGAGCTGTGCGCAAGCTGTTCATCCAGTTTTGCTGCAGGACTTGTCTCCTAACAGGATGACTCCACCCACCGTGACAGACTGCTGGCAGTTTACTACTTTGGGTGGCTGGTCTCAACATTTGAAGAGCTCAGAATGTACAACATGCCCACTCTATTTACAATGGTGCAACGCTTGACTAAAAGTTTCAGCGCCAGATGCATCTCTAGTGATGAAGACTTATCTTTATTTTAAGTTTGTGTTATGTCACCAATTTGCTTTTATCAGTGCCATTGTCTCCTATGACTAAATATGTCAAGACCGACTTGGAGTGATTTTATTCTAGAGAAAGTATCAGAATATAATGCCATCTCACCAGTCCATCTAGAACCCACTGCATTGGCCACTTTGCTGCCATCTCATGATGGATAACCATGGTCAGTTGTTTCATTTCAACGCTGGTGGGTAAAGAACCCTTGGAGGGGACCCATCCCACTGGGAACTTGAAAAGCCTTGAATAGTTTCCTATACAGTAGCTTGGGCAGTCCTAGATATATTAACACATGGCCAAATGCTTCCAGGGGTTAGTCACAAAACAACTCAGTAATTGCTCAAAGAATGTCACGCTGAATGGGCGGCCCCCACACATTTTCACCTCACCAAATCTGGCCCTCGTTGCAAAAAGTTTGGACACCCCTGCTCTACATCATAAAAATTTTATCCAAAGGCAAACAACCCCTTTAAGGGGCAGTTATTGGTGGAAGTAAAAAATAGGGGAGAAAGCAGCCATTACTAACAGTCATTGTGGCTATGCCTCAAAAAGCTCCCCGCTTCATTCAAGCTTCAACTACAGGAATATGTAAAATACTATCCCCTTCATGGTTTAATCTCCACAGAAACAGCAAGTAAGACACTGATCCTGACCAGCCCTTGGTTACAAGTGGGTACACTCACAGTTACCTCAAATACTGTAATTGCACAATGGAAAGTACTGTAAGTCATATGGCAGCCAATTGACCTGACCACTACAGAAACATCTGCCTCCATGCCATTTAGAATGGTGCTGCTTCTAAACGGAGCAAATCAAGGATCAACAAAGAGCTCAGTTGTAAGTCATTTGTCAAAAACAAGCAGTGTCGGACATCATAGCTTTTGGCTAAGTTTACAGTTATCCTTAGCAAAAGTTTCAATAGCCTCATGTTCATATATCCATTACTAATGCTACAGCACCTTCTGGTGGTGGATAAGTGAAGCACAGCCACAACTCTATACAATTTCTTACAAAGGAGGTGCAGTTGTGGTCAGCGGCAAATAAATTACATAGAGTTTAGCTTAAATCTTTGCAATATGCAACCTATACCTGTAAACACAAAGTTTGTCCTGCTTACTTCTAAAAATCAGCAAACAGCTTTTTAGAAATGAACCTCAAGGATACATCCATTAATGTTCATGTCTAGAGTAAAAGGACTGTAACATTAAAGAACTCTTCCATATTAACACATATTAAACTAATGACAGTACTTATGTAGGATGGTAAATGTTTTGTCTTACCTTTTGGAGATTTCCTTAAGGGCCTGGCCCTGTCATTATATTGTTCCTGTTCACAATTGGAAGAGGGGCAGGATGATTTTCCTTTCCAGATTAAGGCATGCCTGAGAGCTGAGAGCCCAGGTTTCTGGGTAAGGGATTGCATGCCTGTACTAAAAATCACCAACTTTTATCTAGGTCTAGTAAGCAGTAGAAAACAGTCTGATGTTTGCTTTTAAAGGAGAACTAAACCCCCCGCGATGTTAAGTCCCCATTGGCCCCCCTATGTTGACCCTCCTCCCTGCACAGTTTTACCCCAGAATTCTGTCTTTTGAAATAGTGACTGCACATGCAGAGTGAGCGCAGTAGAGCTCACGGGTGCCATCTTCTTTTCATCTGTAATCTTCATGTAGTCAGCGGCGTAATGGCACATGCGCAGTTGGAGTAATCTTTCGGTTCGCGAAACTGCTCATGCGCCAAAAGAAACGGAAATTTCCGAAGGGGAGGAAGAAGACACGAAGATTACTGAAGAGAAGAAGATGCCACCAGTAGTGATGTGGGCGGGTTCGGGTTGACCTCGCACTGCTCCTTGAGGGTGGCAGGCGGTGCGGGTTGAGCTCTTCTCCTGCTCCCTTTTGTGACGTCATCGGCGGGGCGGGTCTGCGCTGATCTAAAAAAGGACCCCGGAAGCGTGGGTGCGGGCGGACGCGGGTTGGAGCAGGGCAGGTTAGGGTCGGGTGCGGGTCAGGAAAACTCTGACCCGCACATCACTAGCCACCAGTGAGCTCTGTTGCGCTCACTCTGCATTTGCGGTCACTATTTCAAGAGTCTACACAATTCTGGGGTAAGATTGTGCAGTGGGGAGGCAGGGAGGGGGGCCAGTGGGGACTTAACCTTGCGGGGTTTAGTTCTCCTTTAAAAATGTTGAGTAAATGCTACCTGCTAATTAATAGATATGGATTACCAGACCTTGTGCAAACTTGTTGAAGCTTTCATACAAATGAAGGAACTTGAGGGTAACAACTCCCAAAGGAACTCTAAGCCCCAAATTCTTAATGCAATAGAGATGTAATGAAATAGAGGATAGATGTTATTTTCTTCCCTGAAGGCAGTCCAATATGCCCCTAACTCTTTACTTACCCTTTTATGATTCTGTCCAGCGGAGTTCACGGCAGCCATCTTCAGCCACTTCGGTAATCTTTGGATTGAGACCGGCGATCCGTAAATTTTCGTGAGTTTCGGCGCATGAGCAGTTTCGCCGTTCTCATTCCGAAGATTACCGAAGTGAAGAAGATGGCTGCCGTGAACAATGCACTACACCTACCATCCCTCTACATTTTTTTTCCCATTGCAACCACATAGCTCTGTTCTCATGGTGGAAACCAGAAAACTTTCAGCCTCTGCATCACGTTTCTCTAGCAGCATCAGAGATTTCTCTAATCATTTTTTTTGTGATTTTCTGTGAGCTCCTCTTGCCACTGTTTGGCTCCTATAGCTACTGCTCCTTCTTCCAAACCCTACTTTTGCACCCCTTGTAATCTCTCCTGTTACAATGACTGAAAACTCTGCAGCAGGTACAGGAACCTCCACCACCATGAGCCCCTGTGTAGTGAATTAGCCCATTTCCCACTAAAGTTAAATAAATTTAAAGCAGATATATCTGTTTTCAGCTGCAACTCACATAACCCCCTGAAAGCCCGCACACTGAAGGAGTAGTTGTGCCAATGGTTGGGATGAGGGACCAAGAGATGTGTATGTATGTAAAAGTGAATGCTGAAGCTTCCGCCAACATTCACATCTTTGCCCAACGGGTACCACGTTTGCTAGTTATCTTTAATACTAAAATGGCTAATTTTATGATACAGTAGCTGCAAAATAGTAGCAGTTCAATAGGCCTTAGGGGTCTATTCATTACCATTTGAATTTTGTATTTTTTAAATTGTAAAGTGAAAAGGGGCACTTTATAACTTAAGTGGATGTTGGTAATAAGGCCATTTAATGTTTTCTACTGCACACAATTATTCTGTGCAGCTGCTCTGCTCCACTTCTCTATTTATGGTTTGAAATACTTCCACGTCATTGCCAGACATGTCTGATTCTTTTATTGCAAGGAAGACATTACCCTGATGGAATTTTTAGATTTTGCTGTAACTTGCAAAAGATAAAAGGTAAATTTTCCATAGAGAAGGGAGCCAGTGTTAATAAGCTGAATCTAGATGGAAGGGAGTTAGCCATTTGAATGATTTCCAGTTCTATTTTTCTTAAGAAGGCAGGGATTTAATAAAGATATTGGCTTCCTGACACACTCCCAGTAATAATAAACTATAGCTAGCTCTGCTGCATTCTTAGTAACAACGCACTTCTTCATAATGGTTAAATAATGTAGTGTCAGCTAAAAAGTGCTGGCAACATGCTCTATGCAGCCCCGCAGTACCCACCCTTTTTTAATATAACCATTTCCGGTTAATGTTGTGGAGATTTTTGTGCAATTTTTTATGATGTGGTTAAAGTTCCACAGAGAAAATGTTTATTTTTTTTAAAGGCTGTGACAGCAAAATTAGTACCTAGGCTCACTTGGGGTCAGTAATAAAAGTCATATAAGTTTGCCCAAGGTCCGGTACTCTTCAGCTTTATAACAGGTATATGCATCTACTGATTGCTATAGTTTACTAAACCTGCTAATTTATTATAATATCACCACTATATGTTAGAAACCCCCTTTTTCAGTAGTAGGTTATTATCCTTTGGCGTGATTTGACAGCTTGTTTCATTGTTGCAGTGCAGGCACGCATTCACCTACTACCCTCTCAGCCATTGATATATTTAAGAAGTAACCCCCCTGTATGTCAGCTTGGTATCTATCACACATGGCTGAAATATGCTGCAGTCTTAAAGGGGTTGTTCACGTTTAAATTAATGTGATGCTAATCTGACTAGGCAGACCAAAAAGGGGTTAATGTCCAGCTAGTAGTTAGAGCATGGGTTACATGCGACTCAAAACACTTCAGGCTAGGGCCTTCGCTACATGGAAGATTTCCCAGGTGGAGTAGTTACACTACAACTCTCAAGCTACTTTGCTGCATCAAATTGAAATAATGGGCGCCAGGAGATTCTTGTGATAAACCAAACGAATAACTGTTCTTTTGTACAAGACAAATGAGCCCAAGGTTTACTTACATAGGTACAAGGCTTACACAATGCCACACAGCAGAGACAGTGACTCCCATCAGGCAAGGTAGTCGAGTAGTACATCAATTTTCTTCTGCAATATGCCTCAGAGTGGTCCAGCTCCCACCCAGTGGAGTGGTAAGGGAGAACACCTTCCTAATCCTGACACCCTATCCACTGTGGCCCCTTCACTCTAGGCAATTCAACAGCCTTGGGAAGCTGCTCCCTAGATCCCTAAAATCCTCGCTGGAGCTCCAACTGCTCTTACTATCTGTCCTCTCTACCTTACTCTCCTAGAGAGTTTCTATGACAGAACTAACCCTGTTAACTAACCTCATTCACGGGGTCCCTGCTCCCCGACTTAGACACTCGAGGACCCGGTCCCTCTAGGCACATGGCCTTTCTGGGCCTTGCTGTACCCTGGCTCCCCTGGGCACACCCAGCCAGATCAGCATCCAGCAGCCAAAGAGGATGATCCACCCCTTTTCACTCACTAAACCAGAGTGTGACAGGACATGGTCACAGCGCCTCCTAGCCCATAGCATTGGATATGCAAATACTTAAACTAGATACATGAGCTTTTCCCCAGCAACTAGGGGAAAGGAAGTTAAGGACTTAAAACCATAGAGGCCTTGTTAACTCTATGGGTCCCTACATTAACTTTTAGTATAATTTAGAGATAGTGATATTCTGAGACAATCTGCAACTGTTTTTTTTTATTTGTGTTTCTTGAGTTATTTAGCTTTTTATTCAGCAGTTCTCCCATTTGCAATTTGGCTGCTAGCATCCAAATTACCCTAGCAACCATGCATTCATTTCAATAAGTGACTGAAATATGAATAGGAGAGGGTCTGAATAGAAAGTTGAGTTATAAAAGTTGCGATAGCTATAAAGTTGTAGCCTTATAAAGCATTTGTTTTTTAGGTGGGGTCAGTGACCCCCACTTGAAAGCTGGAAAGAGTCAGAAGAAAGGTAAAATTAGTGCATGGTTGTTAAGGTAATTTGAACCCTAGCAACCAGACTGCTGAAATTGTAAACTGGAGAACTGCTGAATAAAAAGCTAAATACTAAAAAACAAAAGTGTTCCGTTTGCACTTCCAGAACTCCAGAGGTGAACAGATGTATTGGCAGCTGCCATCTATAGCCATATCACTTACGTTCCCAGCCATGGGCTAATGTCACATGTAGCATTTTTGAAAATTCCTTCTAAACGTAATTATACCAATGCATAAACAAAAGCAGGTTCAGGCTGATTTTGGCCAGGTATTTTTTCTTTCCCATACTCCATTGCAATTATTATTAGTTTCTTGTTTCCCATGATGCACTGTGTCATTGCAGTTTCGTAATTGCCTAATGTAGTGACACAGGGCACCGCTAAGTATGACGTACCATGCTTCATTTAATGACGCAGTTATACAGTCTAGGGATGCACCGAATCCAGGATTCGGTTCGGGATTCGGCCGAATCCTTCTGCCCGACCTAACTAAATCCTAATTTGCATATGCAAGTTATGGGTGGGGAAGGAAATCACGTGACTTTTTGTCACAAAACAGGGAAGTAAAAAATGTTTCCCCTTCCCACAGGTTCGGATTCGGTTCGGTATTCGGCCGAATCTTTCGCGAAGGATTCGGGGGTTTGGCCGAATCCAAAATAGTGGATTCAGTGCATCCCTAATACAGTCTCATGATAATTTCTAGTGTCATCTTAAATGGCGGGTTTACCTTTATGTTATAGAATAGCTAAGTCTGAGCAACCTTTCAATTGGCCTTCATTTTTTATAGTTTAATTATTTGCCTTCTTCTGCTGACTGTTTCCAGCTATCAAATGGGGTCACTGGCCCCATTTAAAAACACATGTGCTGTAATGCAACAAATTTTTTGCTATCACTACTTTTTACTACTCAACTTTATATTCAGGCACTCTCCTATTCATAGTCTATCATTCAAATGAAGGCATGGTTGCTAAGATAATTTGGACCCTAGCAACCAGATTACTGAAATACTAGAGATTGCAGAATAAAAAGTTAAATCGACCTAATATTAGCAACTTACTTTGCCTCTGTTTATTTTGTATTGTAATTGTTTGCTTTCTACTCCTCCCCTTTACAAGCTAGCACTTATAGGTCTCAAAATAACCTCTCCATGCATATATCACTGGCCAGTATGTTTCCTCCATCCTAATGAACATAAATGAGTGGACTTTGCTGGTAACTCTCTCAGTCAACTTTGAATGTGGGAGCGAGAATTTAGCCACTTCCAGGCTAACTGTAATAAAATGGTTCCTGGGAAAATCAGACTACCGTAAGTTCTGGGTGTGGTAAGAGGAACTTAGCATTTTAAAATAAATCCAACCCTCATACAAATGTCGTTCTCCCTTTCTTCATTTGCCAGACACGGAAACCAAAGTATCCATGGTTAATACTGAATGAATTAATCTGTAGCATGCCAGGAGCAAATGGAGTATGTATATAAAAAATATTGATCGATGCACATTCTGGGTCCTGTGTTTTACCAGTATTTCATTCTGTGCAACATACATTTTCAGAAAAATGAGGGGTTATATGTTTGGTCTGCCCTGTGAGCGACTGTGGATTCCAGTTTTTGACAACTACCCTTGAAAAACTCAAATTTTTTCGGGTAAACACAACTCAAACCTTTGATAAATAACCCCCTTAATCATGGGATAACAGGGTGGGTCAGGGGCGTGTTCTTTATAGGGGAGAATTTTTTTGTCAAATTGGGGCCTCATTCTGCTTAGTACTATATATTTGGCCCAGGTGGGCAGTGGGTTTATTGTTTTGACTTTCTTGGGAGGAGGGCTCCACTAAGTAAATGGTACAGGGCCACATTATTTCTAATAATTAACCTCATCATGAGCATTCAGCATACAGTATCTTTAAAACTTTATATAAATCTTTTTTTCTGCAATTTTTAACTTCACATTCTATGTAAGTATACAATGCCGGCTCCCAGAGAACAAGGCATCTCTAGAATATTTCTGGGCCCCTTCTGAATGTCCGACATGGAAGGATTCAATCTCCGACAAGCACCTGTCTGGATGATGGAAAAATACCCAGGAGACAATATAAACAATGCAAAATTCATTTCCAGAATTAAACCAACTCGCCACAGGAATGAGTGTACAGATGATTTTTAACTACACCCAGATATAGCCAAGATACATGTGGTGTGATACTATTAAAAGATGAACATGGAAAGAATCACTAAATGCCAGAGGTGAGAGGGTAACACCCATTTGTTTACCCAAAGAAGCTTTGGCAGAGCTTTGCGAGTTTATATTAACTACACTGATAATCTTTGTCACCTAAATAGAAAACCTCAGAACAAACAAGTCCAGTTTGGGCAAGTACATGGCATTCTGCCAGGGGCTTCTGACGCACTCATTCAAGATTGTGATTAATTACAAATAATAAAAAGTATCGCCAGTGTTTTACACTTCTGCTACTAAGTGTATTATCAGATTAATATCCAACTTTGAGGTAGGATTTCACATCATCTTGTTATCCAATTCAGCTGAAAGTGATACGATATGAATGGAAGAAGTACAATCACAGCATACTTTGTAAGGGATCACTGCAATTAAAAAGTGTAGATGGAGCTTGGGTTAGTGTCAAATTATCCACATGATTCTCTATACACATTATAGGCTGATCAAAGGAAACATGTATTTTTTCCTTTGTATGTAAATAACAGGTTTCAATTGGATAGGGCTTCCATTTATTATCCACTAATATACATTTTTATGCTGCACAGAATACTGGTGAAGTGCCGCCATACTTCTCAATGGAGCTCATGTCACTGTTTGGTTAAAGGAGAAGGAAAGGTTAAAACTAAGTGAGCCTTATCAGAAAGGTCCAGCTAAATATACCAGTAAACCCCCAAAGTAATGTTGCTCTGAGTCCCCTGTCAAAAGAAACACTGCATTTCTTTCCTTCTATTGTGTACACATGGGCTTCTGTATCAGACTTCCTGCCTTCAGCTTAAACCTCATTGCCCTGGGCAAAAGCATGCTCAGTTTGTTCCTCTTTCCCCCCCCCCCTCTACTGTAGTCTGAGCCCAGAGCAGGGAAAGACTCAGACAGGAAGTGATGTCACACCATGTTAATACTGCAGCTCCTATCCCAAACAAACAGAGAGTTTCTAGAGCTTTTTACACAGGTATAGTAAAACATTTTACAGAATAAATATAGCATTCTACAAGATATATAAGCCATAATACAGGGTGATGGGTTTAATTCTAACCTAGACAATGTGTTCTCCTTGTACCAACATGGGTTTCCTCCCACACAGTTAAATTAACTTGCTCTCGATGAAAGTGACTGTAGTATGTACGTAGTATTATGTTGCACATATATATAATGCACCTACAGCATAAAATACCCAAAAAGTATGTCTCCATATCCTCAGCATCCTCAACACTTGCATGCCCATAAATATTTGCATCAGTTAATAGGTTACTTAATTGTTCCACCCATATTAAATTCTAAAAGATATACATGCCACAGCTATAAATAATATGTAAACAGCAACAATTCTAAACTTTCATGAAACCCCTTTACATATTTGTCTATAAAGTTAATGGCCCAAATTGCCCTCCTAAGGATCCGTAGGCAGGTATGGGATCCTTTATCTTGAAACCCGTTATCCAGAGAGCTCTGAATTACGGGATGGCCATCTTCCATAGACTACATTTCATCCAAATTTTTTAAAATTATTTCTTTTTTTCTCTGTAATAATAAAACAGTAGCTTGTACTTGATCCAAATTAAGATATAATTAATCCTTATTGGAAGCAAAACCAGCTTATTGAGTTTATTTAATGTTTATAACATTTTCTAGTAGACTTCTGTATAAAGATACAAATTATGGAAAGATCCATTATCCAGAAAACCCCAGGTCCCGAGCATTCTGGATAACAGGTCCCATACATGTATCACCATCGCTTTTTAGCAGTGTGTTAGCAATACTAATAGCCATGAATCTCGAAAATACGATTTTCTTTTGAAATTTCTGCATGTATGGATAATTACAATCCTAATATGAGACAAGCATTTTGCGCAAAATCACATGCTCCAAGCTTTACACACTGCCCCCCATCCCCCTGACCCCACAGTAGATACCGCAGAAGGTTTTTTAAAATTTTGTCAGTAAGAGGAGAAGGGGTGGCCCTGGGTGCAAAATTACCCACAGGCGATTCTTCCACCACTGACATGATATATCCATTAATATCTAATACAGGTATGGGATCTATTATCCAGAAATCAATTATCCAGAAAGTTCAGAATTACATGTCATTTTCAATTGACTCCATTTTAATCAAATAGTTAAAATGTTTTTCCTTTTGACTGTAACAATCAAACTATACTTTGTTCTAAGATATAAATAATCCTTACTGGAGGCAAAACAATCCTATTGTGTTCATTTAATGTTTAAATGATTTTTAGAAGACGGAATGAAGATCCAGAAAGACCCCTTATCCGGCATACTCCAGGTCCTGAGTATTCTAGATAACAGGTAGAGATTTGGTAAGTTGACTTGGTTACAAAGGAAGAGTGGGGATTGGGGCAGATCAGAGGTGGCCAGGGGTGAAGCAACTAGGGATAACAGATTTACCATATCTTGTAAATTTGTAATAGTGGCCCCAGCCTTGGCTATTTTTTTTTTAAACTAGATAGAGCAGGCTTTAATTGTGCCTTAAAGGGACAGTACACACCAATTTTCAACTATCTGCCTATTATGAAGCCAGTTTCAATATAGTATTTCCTGTCACTTCCTGATCCCAAAGAACTTCAAATAAGCTGATAAAACTAATTACAGTCCATTGAGAAGCCCATGATAGTAAGCTGCTCAAAAGTTGCTGCTTAGATAAGGGAGAGGTTTGTTTGTATAAAGGTAGATCGAGAGCTCTGGTCAATAAAAAAAACACAGCTTTCAAATAAGTGATTTGTAGCAGCAATAAAACATGAAACTATGGATTTTTTTTAATTAAAACAATAGGCAGAATGACATTTCAACAAGTCATATTTATTGTGTTAATATTTTAGCAAAAGTGTTTTAGGTGTATATTGTCCCTATAAGATTAACACACAACCCTTTTTTGTGTTGTAAACAATGTTCTTTGTAACCTGTAGCCATAATCATGTTGAATATTAAATCCATGTTTAGATTGCCCCATATGAGTTGCCACAAATGTATATTGCTCCTTGTATGTGTAATTGTGGTTCTAGTGCATGGACCCTCCTGTTCATCAATACAGCAACGCATTGATTTACGGAGCCTAGGTCTATGAATGCTTTTCTTTAGTATTTTCAGAGCGTACATGAATATCAATTTTATTGAAACAAAATACAACACAATGATCATGATACAGGTATAGGATTCGTTATCTGGAAAAACCCATAATCTAGAAAGTCTAAAAATTATTTCCCTTTCTCTGTAATGATAACAGTACCTTGTACTTGATCCTACCTAAGATATAATTAATCCTTGTTAGAGGTAAAATAATCCTATTGCCTTTAATTAACATTTAAATGATTTTTTAGTAGACAAGGTATGGTGAACAGAAATATCAGTTATTCAGAAAACCCCAGCATTCTGGATAACAGGTTCCATGCCTGTACACATGTTCGCATGCTTGTGCCAGCATTTGTTATAATATATGTGCCCATTAGATGGCAGTGTTCAACTGTGCATAAAATCTCATAACACTTGCCACCATTTCATTTGTTTGGCACACTGGCTACATTAGTATAAATATTTCAATTTTGCAATAGGATGTAAATGCTTTATTTTATACTTGCAGCTATTGCAATTAGGATCAAATCTGACTTCATTCGAAACAGAAAAATGATGATTCTTTTCTAGCAAAACTGTGCCACAAAAGAAGGTTCATAGTTCTGGTCCTGCACATAACCTCCTGATTGCAGGGTACTACTACTGTAACTGCAAGACAAACACTCACCCTCCATTACAGGGTACTGTGCATTTGATAAATATACTGGATGTGGTTAATTTATGTTTTGCCAGGCACTTGTGGGCTGTTCCTCATGCAGGATTAGAAGGCAGGAGAAAATATAATTTCTGATTGTGCTACTTGTGGGCAAAAACATACTTAAGAATGTACAAAGGTGTGAGGATCTGCTCTGAAATCCCACATTATTTCTAAACTTAGGAAGAGTTGCTTCCTTTACCCTCCTGAGGAAGCAACTGTGAAATGCATTTGGGCCTCTGCATGTGCATGGTGTTTTGAGGTTGTTATTACAAGGGGCTCATGTAATAATTTTATCTGGTCACCAATCATTGATTAGTTTATTGATTGTTTAGGCAGCTGCAAGTAATACAATGAAAACAAGTTTGATTGTTTGCCGTAGGTTACTGCCCAAATGCATATTTGCTCAGTGTTAATAAATGAGACCTGCGTCTAACTTAAATGGATTAACAAAAGACCTTTGGACACCTTAGTGCAGATCGCTAAGCAAACAAATACAGCTTTTAATCAAAGTAAGACGGATTACTTTATATCCAGTGTCAAGCATTTAGGCCTTCGCTCATGTCATCTAGAGTTTTAGAACAGATTCGGTTCAATGAGAAAAAGGTTAATCACGTGAAAATTCATGGACAAGATTCAATTTGAGATGCAATCAGATTGAGAAAAACTTCTCACTTTTTATCATATGTAAAGTCTATGGGGTTTTTCTCCTCGAATTGAATCTTGTCCATGAATTTTTACATGGTAAACCATGATACAACTTTTTGTCACTTAATTTAATCTGGCCCTTAATATCTATAGTAGGAATGTACTTGTTGTTTCATAGCAACTGGCAGAGAAGAGTAAAACCTGTTTCCAACATTTTGCATTTTTGTACTCAAGCATAAAAACAAAACAATAATTGCATAAATGTTAAGACTTTAATGGCTACTTTAAGGTCCCTTCTTCAGGCTTCATTTTACAGTGCCTAGCTAAGAGTGAGGGAGTGCTTCCAAACAGGTCTGTGGGGACATTAATTCTCGTGCTTGGGCATCATGCTTTTATATGGTCACGGAACTTATATTTATATAGTTATATTATAACTTATAATATCCTTATTTTTCAAGGGGGGTACTTTATTTGCTACATTAGAGTGTGTGGAGCTGCATAACCATAAAAAAAACAAAAGAAAAACGTTAATGAATGAAAAAAATCTTAAACTGACATTGCTTAGTATTCAAACTAAGGACATGCCGTTTTAAAATGGGTTTTCAGCTAGTTTTGGCCAGAGTATATCAAGGGCCAGGCCATTTTTTATACCTTGCACACGGGGTATGATTCCTGCTCAATATGCAAGGTATAAAATGTAGAGCACTGGTACCTTCCAGTGATAAAGCAAATTAGCTAGTTGCTCTCTGTTAAAAGTGAGCTTTAGCTTAATTTGTGACAAAACGCATGCTCTGTTTATAAATGAGTATATATTTTATTGTGGAGTATTATTTATATAAAAAGTGACAATCGTACAAAATGTTTATTAAGCAGCATTTATTTAAATTTTTGAAACCAAAGATAATACAGCAAAACATTCCTAGCCTCTGACTGGCTGACAATTTATTTTGCTTGAAAGAAATATATATATATTTCATGTAAATTATATCCTTATAAACGGTGCTTAGTGATGTCATCAGTTATAATCAAAGCTTAGTGATAAGTCTGTCACATGACTTATGTACCCCCTGATGTAAAATGTGAGGATATTAGAAGCCACCTCAGATTTTACCTGTATACATGCACTCGGGCTTCAGGCTCATGTTCATGAAACTCCTAAGTGGCTTATAATATACTTATAGTTTACAATGGGGGTACATTATTCACTATAAAAATCTTTTTTATTTTGTTTATACTAGGGATGCGCCGAATTCGCTATTTTGGATTCAGCTGAACCCCTGAATTTTTCGTGAAAAGTCAGCCGAATAGCGAACTGAATCCTAATTTGAATATGCAAATTAGGATTCAGTTAGGCTGGGCAGAAGGATTCGGTCGAATCCAAATCCTGCTGAAAAATCCTGAATCCCAAACCGAATCCTGGATTCAGTGCATCCCTAACTTTATACACACGTATAAGCCAAATACCCCACTCTCACAGATTAAAGAGGTGGTTAACCTTTGAGTTAACTTTTAGTATGTTATACAATAGCTAATTATAAATTAACCATTTCTTCTTTATATTTTTTACTTATTTGCCTTCTTCTCGCTCCTTCCTGCTTACAAATGGGGATCACTAACTCCATCTAAAAACAAATGCTCTGTAAGGCTACACATTTATTGTTATGGCTACTTTTTATTACTTTTCTTTCTATTCAGGCCCTCTCCTATTCATATTCCAGGGTCTTATTCAAATCAATTCATGGTTGCTAGGGACCCTAGTAACCAGATTGCTGAAATTGCAAACCGGAGAGCTGATGAATAAAAAGCTAAATAACTCAAAAACCACAACTAAAGAAAACCAACTGCAAATTGTCTCAGAACATCACTCTTTACATCATACTAAAAGTTAATTTAAAGGTGAACAACCTCTTTTATTATACTATATAACTGATTATGGAAAATATCTTAAAGGGGTGGGTCACCAATTCTAAGCACTTTTCAATTGGCCGTCATTTATTTTTCATGTTTAATTATTTGCCTTCTTCTTCTGAATATTTCGAGCTTTCAAATGGGGGGTCAGTGACCTAATCTAAAAACAAATGCTCTGTAGGGCTACAAATGTTTTGTTATTGCTACTTTTTATTACTCATCTTTCTATTCAGGCCTCTCCTATTCATATTCCAGTCAATATTCAAATCAATCCATGGTTATTTCAACCCGATTGCTGAAACTGCAAACTGGCGAGCTGCTGAATTAAAAACGAAAACCACAAATAATAAAAAATGAAAACAAATTGTATATTGTCATAGACTATCACTCTCTACATCATACTAAAAGTTAATCTAAAGATGAACAACCCCTTTACATGCTTACAGCTTTTTCTGCAGACTAAACTGCTATTTTTTTTAAACAAAAGTCATTGTAGGAAGTATAAAGTCACCATATTAGGAAGAACTCCATTCACAAATGTTGACAAGCTCAAGGACTCCAAGCAGTCAATGTATAAATTGCCACTCTTTATATTGGATATTTACTAATATTTGACAAAATTTTTTGCATCATTTGACATGTAACATTATGGAGCATTTTTATGAAGCAGTGAAAAACATCTTGAGACATCATCTAAATAATTCAATAAAAAGAGCAAACTGGATTATTTATTATTAAACATGAAAAACACTTATTTTACACCCCATCTGACTTAAAGTAACACATTGAAGTGAACAGGAAAAATTCCAGTGGCAGAGAACTTCTGTGGGCATAGGGATGCAATCTATTGTAAACATTGCTTTATTTACATCAGAGTTGTACACTTATTGCACAGCATCATTCAACATTGGTTGATTGTGGTGTCCATCGATTTTTCTTTTCTTGTTTTACACAGCTTTATAAATATGGCTCTGTATGTGCCAAACCTTTTTCTAAATATGTGAATACACTTGGAATACTCCATGCCTAATAAAGCAAAGTGTAGTGTACTTCCAAAAACTTTTCCAGGAAACTGGCATATGAAGAGGTAGACTATAAGCATGGATTTAAAGCACCATCAACAAATACATGGTGGGGTTTTACATGTTGCTGTTGGTGAGAACAGGGCAGAAACTGGAACCTACAGCTTCAAGTCACTGATTGTGGACTGCTGCATGGCAGTTCTGCGGTTTTCAAACTTCTACTCCATGACCAGAAGTGTACCAAGCCACACTTTGGGGGTCAGTTATAAAATTTGTGCAGCGCATATTTATTCGTGAATGGTTGTATTGCCCATGTTTTTTCCTGAACGCTAAAATAATGTACTACTGTGCCCGTCTTTCCTTTTTTTGCGAATTCGCATTGAGAATACATTTTCACAAACGCCTCGTAAATGAGATGTTTGCGTGAGTGTGCCCACTGTGCGAGGATGGTGTGCACGAAAATAGCATCGACAAATTAAATTCGCAATTGTGAATATTTTTCGATACTATAATATCCTTATCCACATAATATTCGAGATTTTTTCCATATTTAAAAAGCTCTTATAGACATTCGCAGTGTGGAAAAAAAAAAAAAAAAAATCGCAATTTTTTTTTTTTTTCTTATTCAGCTTTATAAATATAACCATGTGCAGGGCAGATATATTCACTGTGCGAACCAATCTGCCCTGCGTGAAGTTTATAAATGAGCCCCCTTGTATTAAATATTGGTAGATTTTGTGTAAATCTGGGAGCAGGGCTGCACTCAAAAACCAAAGCAAGAGTCCAGATTTGAAAGTAAATGGCAAAGCAGAATGCCCTTAGGGGACCAGTTGTCTCATTCTGCCTGTTTCTAACACTAATTACATGGTCCCATCCTCCAAGGGCAATAGCTACAAAACTAAACATACATAGAGGTTATATTTTGCTATAAGTGAGCAAACCATGTTGGTGCTTGGGTGTGAGCTCTCTTCATGTCCTAGCACAGCATAGCTATGTCATGGAAGCATAAAAAAATTGTAGCTAGCAAGTGGGAGTCACTAGAGTCTGTTTGGACAAAAGCTGGGGTGCCCATGCTGCTGACTCAAATTGTCTTACATCTCTCCTACTGCATACTACAGCAGCAGCTTTAATAAATAACTGTTTCAAAGTTGTAATGCTTTAATAACAATGTCTTTGTCAAAATAATTTTAAAGAATTTAGCCACAAATATTTTTCTTCCAATATTGCTTTCTGAATTTTTACTTGAATTTTAAGAAGGATATTGGGATTAAGGGTGTTGCTGTGCAATTTGGCACAAGTGCAGATACGCACACGAACCAGCGAGCAATTTGTATTTATCAGTCTACTGCAGGAATAATAAAAACTAATTTCTAACCGGTTGCTGTTTGTAACTACTATTGCAAATCTTTTTAACATTCATAACCAAGATGACTTTTAACCACAACCAGGTATTCAACTCAGTTAACAAGTCATTATTGCCTTGCTGGTTCTGGCAAAGCAGCAGGGTAACAGAGAACCCAAGTTACAGTTCTTTTCTAAAAAAACCTTTCTTCTTTTATCTCTCTGCAGATGGTTTCAGAGAGGCTTGCCTATCATCTGAAAATAACCTGGTATGACATTTGGGATTAACATATTGTATTAATGTACAAAAAAAATAAACTGGTCCAAAAGTATTGGCCTCAGCTAACCCACTCTATGAGGATTGAATTTATACAAGTCACAACCATTTTTGTTCACATACTAGAAGGCAAAAATGTTTTCAGCTGTAGAATCTCATTAACTGAATATTTTGAGTTATGAAAAAAACTAAGTCCAGTTAAAAGCTCAACATCTTTCACCCGTGCAGCATGGAAGTGAAGCAGTTTCTCAACCCATAACGATTCATTCTTGCCACTCTGTAAAGTCAGAAAACACAGATTATTAGTATACTTTAATAACAGGAAGGAGCTGCTCAGAGAGGGAGCAAGTAAGATTTTATAATCAGTAGGTAAACGGATATAAAACTGCAGTAATAATGATTAAAATCAAAATTAAACAGACGTATGGCCTGAATTACTTTATGGGTTATATGTATGATCCATAGCTCTCCCAAAATAATAAAATGAGAGATCTGACACTCGTAAGAAATGCATCAATCGGTAATTAATTTTCCAATTGCACTCAGCACAGTTCTACAGCCGCTGGCTATGATTTATATTAGAGACTATAACAACCAATATTTAAAAAGGAGAACAAGCAGCACTCAAAAAGGGTTATGCTTCCCTTATCCATACTGTTAGCTTATTTCTTTCAGAAGGCCAACCATATTGTTCTGTGTCTGGGGACTTTCTGTAGCCACAGTCAACATATGATCAAATTAGGTTTTTTTTGGTTGGCATCAATACAATTTGTGCTGACAGATGTCTGGGGTTTCAGAATTTTGTCTTGTTTAGAGCAATAAATAACATAACCTCTACATATTTCTTAATTAGAGCAATAGGCAAAAGGTATGCTCTGCACAAGCCCTATTCATTGCACTTCATTTTTGAAAATCACGTTATACTAACCTTACTTAACTTACTATTCATTAACTTACTATTCATGCCCACTTCTATTCAATTTCCAGTCTCACATATAAACCACAGCCCACACAAAATTCCTGTCTAGAACATGCTAAAATAGTGTTTATGTTCCTTTAACCATCCAGGAACACAAAAACAAAAAAACCCACAATAATTGAAAGAAAAAAAAATCTGCCATCATCAGTCCTATCTTTGTCAAGTCAATGATATAACAGAAGTTGCAAAAACAAAGATAGATATATCACTTACAGCACAACTTTCACTGTTGTCAATCCTGTGTGGTACTATGAAGGACAAAACATCAAGGGCACCTGCACATTGCTGGAGAGTCTGGGAAGCATTCTTGCAGCTTGTCAGTACAATATAGTAGTGAGTCGGGATATACACTGTAGCATCTTCTGTTATCCTAAAGTAAAAGTAAAACATACAGCTCTTGCATTCGTCTTTAAAAACTTGAAAATTGGTACACAAAATAAGAGCAGTAATTAACAAACTACACTGTATAACTTGTATATGTCTGAAGGGATAAAGTGCACTTTACTTTTTTTTTTTTTTAAACCACAGAGTATCAGGATAAACAGGTCCTATGTTTCCCTTTAGTCTGTTAAAGTTAATTAAGTTAATTTTTACTACGATATAGAATGACCTATTCTAAGCATCTTTTTCATTTGGTCTTCATTATTACTTTTTATAGTTTTAGAATTATTTGCCTTTTTCTTCTGGCTTTCACTGACCCCATCTAAAAACAAATGCTTTGTAATGCTACAAATGTATTGATATTGCTACTTTTTATTACTCATCTTTCTATTCAGGCCCTCTCCTATTCATATTCCAGTCCCTTATTCAAATCAGTGCATCAGTATTTCAGACCCTAGCAACCACATTGCTGAAATTAAGAACTGGAGAACAGGTGAATAAAAAGCTAAATAACTAAAAAAACACATAATAAACAATGAAAACCAACTGCAAAGTGTCTCAAAATATCTCTATTTACATCATACTAAAAGTTAATTTAAAGGTGAAAACCCCTTTAAATAGAAGTTTAGTTTCCCTTTAAAAGGTCCATACCACAGTCATCTTAATTTCTATGCCCCAAAAACAGGGGCAATAATGACATAAGCAAGTCTTTTTAGGTTTTCCTATGCCCAACAGCACGCGTAAAGCAAAGCTCCTGTTATTGGATTGAGTCAGTTGAATCACTATCCAAAGAGGAGAAAATGCTACACTAATGGCTATATCATATTAAGATCCAAGGCCTTAACCTTTTATGGACTACAGAAACAAAAGGAAAATAATTTAATTTACAAACGTACTTATTTATTTGCTCCAGAGTGTCAAATTGTCCATCGAAATCAGAGTCAAATATGGGACCACTTATGACATGGACACCATTTTTCTTATCGGCATACTTCATCAAAAGCACATTATGGAAATGATTCCAAATAACTGCAAATGATCAAAGGCAGAATTGGCAGAATGTTAAAGGCTGATGAACAGGAATGGGTTATAAAATAATGCATACAAAATATTTTAAAAAATTCGCCTTCTCCTGCTGAGCTTGACGTCTAAAACCATTTGCCAGTTATGACATAAAACTAGAACAACCTATGGCAATATGTTTTTGCAAGTTTGCCACAATGATTTATATCTCTGCCCCGTCAGTGTAGTATCAATTGACTCCTTGGTTAAGGGTACACGGGGCTGTGTCTCGGCTTCCTTTTTGCCTGCGTCTTCATTGCAGGCGGAAAAAAACGTACGCACTCTCATTCCATCCTTTGTGTCTCCCCACTAAGGGAGAGGGGCCTGTGTGCAGACAAATACAACAGATATCAGTTCAAAAATTCTTTCACATTTTCATGCTGAAATCTGCTCTGTGTATCTGCAGTGGAGGGACACAAAAGAGCAGAATGGAGCTTTTTTTCTGCCTACAGAGAAAACCCAGGGAGAGAAAAGCCAAGCTTTCAGTTATTATGCAGTCTTAGCACATAGCCATGTAAATGAACATATCGTTATTTAATCCCCTGATTTGTGTTCTTCGCAGCCCACTTAATTGTGTCCCAGATGGTTGTCTCAGTACCTTTATGGGCAGAAGCTTTGACTGTGCTAGGAAGTGCAGGCCAGAAAAAGGAGGGTTAATTGGAAGGGGATCAGGAACAGAGGGTTTGAAACTGAGGTCAGGTTAGGGAAACATATTAATGGGAGAAACAAAGAGGAGGCCTGGAGTGAGGAAGATTGTCCTGCCAGCCCTCCTCTTGGGTACAACAGGGAAGAGGGTGCTGTCACAGCTTGCAGTGGATTCTTGCCAGGGGGTGGGGGCTAGGCCCCAGTGTTTGGCACATGGGTGTCAAAAGGTGGATGGTAATCTCCTAGGATAAGGGTGCCAGGAGGGTGGTGTACTATGGGTGGCCTGCTCTCACTTGCCCACCTGATGCTGCCATGGAAGATTTTTAGCATGTCAGGCAGCCAGTGTTGGCGTTTTACTAAATTGGCAAGCATTCCAGTGGGGGTATAACATGTAATATTGTTCATGTTTTAAAATGTCTCACTTTAACTTGCGGTTAATATGTACAGTTAGGCCCATAAATCTTTGGACAATGAATTTTAAATGAAACAACTCAGATGCAGTTGAAATGCAGACTTTCAGCTTTAATTCAGTGGGTTGAACAAAAAGATTGCATAAAAATGTGAGGAACTAAAGCCTTTTGTTTTTTAACATAATCGCTACATTTCAGGGGCTCAAAAGTAATTAGACAAATTAAAAAACTGAAAATAAAATGTTAATTTCCAATACTTAGTTGAAACCCCTTTGCTGGCAATGACAGCCTGAAGTCTTGAACTCATGGACATCACCAGATTCTGGGTTTCCTTCTTTTTAATGCTCTGCCAGGCCTTTACTGCAGCAGATTTCAGTTGCTGTTTGTTTGTGGGCCTTTCTGTCCAACGTTTAGTCTTCAACAAGTAAAATGCTGCTCAATTGGGTTTAGATCAGGTGACTGACTTGGCCATTCAAGAATATTCAATTTCTTTGCTTTAATAAACCCCTGGGGTGCTTTGGCTGTATGTTTTGGGTCATTGTGAAACCACCTCCCAATCAATTTGACTGCATTTAGCTGGATTTGAGCAGACCCCATGTCTCTGAACGCCTCCATGTTTTATAGAGATGTGGTATGCTTTGGATTATGAGCTGTTCCACACCTTCTCCATACTTTTTTCTTGCCATCATTCTGGTAGAGGTTAATCTTGGTTTTATCTGTCCAAAGAATGTTTTTCCAGAACTGTGCTGGCTTTTTTAGATATTTGTTTTAGCAAAGTCCAATCTAGCCTTTCTATTCTTGATGCTTTTGAGTGGCTTGCACCTTGCAGTGCACCCACTGTATTTACTTTCATGCAGTCTTCTCTTTATGGTAGACTTGAATATTGATACACCTACCTCCTGGAGAGTGTTGTTCACTTGTTTGGCTGTTGTGAAGGGGTTTCTCTTAACCATGGAAATGATTCTGTGATCATCCACCACTGTTGTCTTCCGTGGACGTCCAGGCCTTTTTGCGTTGCTGAGTCCACTAGTGCTTTCTTTCTTTCTCAGGATTTACCAAACTGTAAATTCCTAATATTGTCGCAATTTCTCTGCTGGGTTTTTTTTTTTTTGCAGCTTGTTTCACCTGCATGGAGAGCTCCTTTGCATGTTGTCTGTTCACAGCAAAATCATCCACATACAAGCACCCCCCCACTCAAATCAACTCCAGGGCTTTTATCTGCTTCATTGATAATAAAATAACGAAGGAATTGCCCACACCTGTCCATGAAATAGCCTTTGAGTCAATGGTCCAATTACTTTTGAGCCCCTGAAATGAAGTGATTGTGTTAAAAAAAGGCTTTAGTTCCTCATATTTTTTGTTCAACCCACTGAATTAAAGCTGAAAGTTTGCAGTTCAACTGCATCTGAGTTGTTTCATTTAAAATTCTTGTGGTAATGTACAAAACCAAAATTAGAAACAAGTTGTCTCTAGCTGTATTATCTTATCTTACTGTGTGTTTAATAAAAGCCATTTTCATCCCATCCTGGATATCTTTATTGACTCTATAAAGGGGGCAGAGGTGAGGTATTTTCGTGAGAATGGGGGAAGGGATAGTGGGCAAACATAGGGGGTGGGTTCTTTAGTAAGGGGGGCTGCAAGATTGACACTGTAGAGTCAGTTTACATTACTCTTATGGGCATTTACATTCAATTAGGGGCACATTTACTTAGCTCAAGTGAAGGAATAGAATAAAAAATACCTCGAATTTCGAATGTTTTTTTTGGCTACTTGGTTGACCATCGAATTGGCTATTTCGACCTTCAACTACGAGTTTGACTCGAACTGAAAATCGTTCGACTATTCGACCATTCGATAGTCGAAGTACTGTCTCTTTAAAGAACACTTCGACCACCTAAAACCTACCGAGCATCAATATTATCCTATAGGGAAGGTCCCCATAGGCTTTCTAACAAATTTCTGATCGAAGGAAAATCGTTCGATCGATGGATTAAAATCCTTCGAATCGTTCGATTGAACGAATAGCGCTAAATCCTTCGACTACGATATTCGAAGGATTTAACTTCGACAGTCGAATATCGAGGGTTAATTAACCCTCGATTTTCGACCCTAAGTAAATGTGCCCCTCAGTGTCTGTAGGTAACAGTGGTTATCAACCTATGTGAATTGACCTGAAAAGAGCTTGTTAAATCTAAAACCATTATTAACTGTTTTATGATCTGTACATATTGCTGCAGCTGGTAAACATTAATAGTTGTTTATTCAGCCCCTGAACATTTCTATACACACACATCAGTTTGGTAATGTTTTTCCTGTTTATTTTAGGTTTAAATGATTCTGCATTTTCCGATTATAACAAATTCTCTTTTCTACCATGCTGAATGACAAGTCTGCTTTTATTACTTTAATGTAAATTAACATAGCAGGTTTATCTCAACTTGGACTGATTTTTTTTAGGTTGTGTCTTTTGCAGCTTCATAATTTAGTTTTTTTTCATCACTCTGAATAAATGAACAGACCAAGCAGAACTTGGAAAAACAGTTAATGCTCTGTGCTCCAGAAAGGACAAATGGTCCACTCAGGCCAGGGCTCACCAGGAAAAATCCTTAGAGAACGCATCAAAGCACGAGTCATAAGGGGGATCTAGAAAAGTGTGTTTTATGAAAATGTTTCATGGCCATTACAGTCTACAGCGGTGGTGGATGTGATTTGTGTGTGAGCAACTGAACATCATAGAGCTAGCAATACATTTGATGGCTAGGAGGACACCAGGGGAAATTAATGTTGTACGGGTTCGTTTTTCCATAGTGAGGCAGGGATAGAGGTGAGGCTGAGCCCACCAGACTCGTTAGCTCAGTTGCTCACCAAAGCAGACTGCAATAATTGGTCTACACACGATTTGTGTCTCAGATTTCTGTGTTGTGTCTGGTCTATTGGACCAAACATCTGTTTTTTACGCTGATCATTAAAAGTTATATTCTATAGTACTAAATTCTACTACAAAGGAGGTGCCAGCACAAGTTTTTCATTTCTCTTTTTTTTTTTTTTTTTGTTGTTGCAAATTTTCAAATCTAATTACCCGGCACACCATCATTGTTAAACTGCAAACCACTGCATATGTGGGTGGTGCACATATATCAAATTAGTCAGATTCATAAGCCTATTTTATATATATATATATATATATATATATTTATATATATATATATATATATATATATATATATATATATATATATATATATATATATATATATATATATATATATATAATATTTTGCCATATATCTAAATATTTAAAGGAAATTGGCCTATTTTGGTATATCACTGGGTTGCAATTTGGTTTAGAGAAAATAGCATTTTCCATTTCCAGAGTAATTGTGGTGATGCCAGTCAACAAAAACTGACAAATTTGGGACCAGTATGGATTTGTTAACGAAATATTGTTTGGCTGTTAGTGGCCTTTTATGTATTTCTACTAATTTTTATTTGCACAATTCAGAGTGTTTTCACTCACCAAACAATTTAATATGTTACAGCTCATGGTGTACACCTGTCTCCAGAACACAAGGGAAAGTAATCATGATCTGCCTTGAATAAAGCTTGCCAGCAGTGGAAATGGACAAAAAATGTGTATTATATGAGCTTCTTAAAGCAACTATGACTTAAATTTTATTAATTAGGTAATACTTTCCCTGCAAATTTTTTTTTTTAATAACCATCCACAAAATGTTTTTCTTTAGAGGTAATTTCAGTCATTTTATGGGGATGTTACAAACTGAAATCAAAAGCAAGGCTACAGGAAGTCTTTATGCAGTCTTTAATTTAATACAACTACTACAAAATATTAAAATGGATAAGAGAATACAAGTACAGCTGGAGCTTTACTTAAGCATGTAGCACATATATCACACATATCAGTGGTGTATTGTATGCATCATGAGTGTCAGATACTGCTTAATCTGAAAGTAAAGATTTCCAGTTTTAAAATTACCATACACTTTATATAACAGTTTTAACAGTTTTAAGGGAGCTTAGTATTATTGGGCTGAAATAGTTCCATCCTCAGTCTATAAAATTAACACCCAGCTTCCCTGCTCTTAGTTATATTAAATAGGGGAATGTGTACTTATATTGTATAAGCTATCAAATTTGCCTGTAGTTTGCAGGTTTCAATTAAATAAACAAAGAAAAAATAGAAAAGAAACGCAAGGGTGAATCCACAGGAAAGTTCGTTTTTATGCTCTGTAACTATTCACATTTACTTTATAGAGAAATTGAAATTCAGATATTAAAATATTTAAAAGAAATTCTCTTTTTTTTTTTACTAACCTTGAAATGCAGGATACATTGGAACAATATTGCTTGTCAGTAATCCAGCATAGCTGTCCCCAGAGGACTCCTTTAGGCCTGTAAAATGCAAAATGTAAACCATTAAAATATTTTGCAAGCCCAGTAATGCTAATACATGAATATAATCATATTCTGCTTCAGATAGCAAGCTTTTATAAACCATTTAAAGAGTGTCATGTTGGTCTGAATAAGTAAAGTACTGAATTATGTGCAAATCTCATAATCGGATCTCCCACAGCTCTATGAGGGAACCTGGAAAAATATACCTGAGCAAATACATGATTATAAGATCCCAACAAGAGAGCGGTTGGCCCAGATATAACAGGAATATTCAGATGTATGTTTAAAGTGTAATGTAGAACAAGGTCATTATTTCCATGTATTTTCAGAGTGCCCTAAGAGTCAATGGCCTGCAATACTACCAAACATCCAGATACCTGTATTTTGCGTACTTGGGCATATTGTAGGCCTTGCGCTAACATCCAGTGCAAGACTGTGCCTCAAACAACTCTCACATTATGCCAGAAAAAGCAATACTGATGATTTAGTATTAAACTGATTGACTCTTCAAAGCCAAAAGTTGATTTACATGGCTGCCCAGCTAAGTTTGGGAAAGTATGGGACATATGGCTGGCTGACCTTCAAATTGGAAGGGTAGCCTTTAAATGCACTCCATGCAGTGATGCCTCTGTTACCTTTGTAAAATGTCTGCTTTAATGAACTGGACTGCCCATATCAATGCCTCTTTATCTTTTCTACACATCTTCTTTCGCCTTAATATCTCCTTTTAGTTTATATATTCCAAAAAACAATAAAGAAAGAATTTAAGCAACTAAACATTTTAGGAAAACGTCAGTGCATTCAACATAACAGCATTCAATTTAAAGAAACATTCACATGTTACGTAAAAACTATTTTGTAATGTGTTACCTGGAGGATATAGAAATCCATATTTCAGAAAATAGTGCTTCTGGTAGTGGTGACAGCTTTGACTGTGATTTGACGGAATTCGTACATCTGCAAAAATACAGGAAGAACCACTGTCCACAGAATGTGCCTACCAAAAAATGTAAAAATAATTGATATATGTAGAAGTAAATTATCAATTTACTATTCCCATACAACACACAGATTTAATGAAGAGGTCATAGCCTTTAATAAAAAAAAAAATTCAGTAGAAGATAACCTACCTAATGCTTTAAAAATGACAAACGTGCATATTTTAAATATGCAATGGCTATTATAATTAGTCTACATATATGTTTTTGATGCTGAAATAAACACTCACCAAATTACTTACGCAAAGGGTAAATGTTCAGGACCCATATGCTGCAAAACTGCAATGTTGTATTTACCTCCTATTCACACAAGCGAAAGAGGAAGATAAACCCCCATGTGTAATAAAAGAAACCAAGTTCTCCCTGGTTAAAGTGGACCTGTCACCCAGACACAAAAAGCTGTATAACAAAAGTCCTTTTCAAATTAAACATGAAATCCAATTTCTGTTTTTTATTAAAGCATTCATAACTGTTGTAAGCGCATTTAAAAATCTCAGCTGTCAATCAAATATTGTCTGCCCCTCCTCTATGCCTTGGGCATAGAGGCGGGGCAGACAATTACTTTCACTTTCCATTCAGCACTTCCTAGATGTCACTGCTCTCCACACATTCCCCTGGTCTCTTCACCTTTTAATTAATTGTGTAACTAGTGCATGGGGATGGACATCGGGTCCCCCATTCTGGTGCACAAACAAGATTCTGAGATGATGCGAGGCTTGTCTTAATAACAGTGTCCACAAAATCGCTCCTGCCTGCTTGCTATAATTATGAATTCCCAGACTAAAGGAAACAAGAGTCAAATAATTTATATAGTGTAATTAAAGTTCACTTTGCTTGGCTAATGTGATAAAACAGGATTTAGAATATTTTTTTTGGGTGATGGGTCCCCTTCAAGTCACTGCAATGTTGAATAGTTCTTGCACACTCTGTCAAAATACACGTGGTGCGCAGACTCCAACATGCCTGATATGGCATCACTGCATGTAATTTGCAAGAAACAAGAGTACTTTTCTGTGCAAAATGTCTGACGTTTTAAATAAACTGAAGAAAATACTTAACACTTGCATGTTTTCCAACTGTGTATGATGTCCACAAAGGCATGCTGATATGGTAACTATAACCACTGACATATTGCTCGTGGTATAATATGCAGTAACTGCTGTTCTGTACAACTACCGGCCTTCCAAAGGGCAAGTTCTGTTTCTTTGTTTCAGATTCTAGAAATAAAAGGTCACAAAATTAGAATATAATAGTGTTCACTAGAACTAAAAACCAGAATGTTTCTTATAAGAGCAACCAGAGCAAACCTTGATTTGATTTCATCTGTTCTCAGGTCAGCAAACAGTTTAAAAAGAATTCTATTTCATAAACATAGGAGTAGGGGATAATAGCTTTTCAGTAATTAATTAAGGGACGTTTGAGATATTTCATATAGACATTACATATGGGTTTATTACAAATGGAGTTTAGTATGCAAATGAATTTGTAGCTGGATACACATATAGAATTTCCAAATAACATAATAAGAAGAATTACCTTGTTGGGGAGTAAGAGTCATCGGCTGTTCTGATCCAAAAACAGTCAAGTTCTGAATAGGTATAAAAAAGGATATAAGGATATCACTCGACTTTGTTATATTTCTGATGTTAGTACATTATAATTACAAAGCAAAGTTACCAACATTGACTGACATTTTAAATAGGCATTTCCTAACCCAACAATCTGTTATTTGCTATTCAAAAAAGGGGTCTCATACATCACACAGTGTAGATTTGATTCCCAATCAATTATTTTTTTTTTCTCTGAGGTCTCCTTAATCAATTAAAAAAACAATTCATAGTATAATACATTAATATAAAACTGTCACCACAAATTCATATTTCACTACAATTAATTGTTTCATCTGCTGGCAGCATCAATAACTAAACTCATCAAATGGCAAAATGAATGCATCAAATCATATAGCTAATAAATATAATCTCATTCATTATGATCACTGATTAATAATTATTAACCTGTTATCTAACTTACTGTTGAATCACAAGAGCAGCCTAAGCTGTCAGTGTTCGCCCCATGGATTACTGAGCACTGAAATGGATCACTTATCTCATGTGGCAAGGAAGGCATATAAACGGGGTTTTTTAGCAAATGGTTTAGACTGCCATGGGTTCCATTATTGGTTGCAGAAGTAATTCCTAACAAATCTGCAATGAGAACGAAAAAAGGATTTCAGCCTGAAAGTACTTGTAATAATAAAATTTGTTTTAATTGTATTTGAGAGTAAAATCTTACCACACATTAAATTATAGATTTCTATGTTTTCAAATGGTTCAACTTCTGTCTTAAACTTAAATCCTGGTCCAAAACCAATAAAAAGTGCCTGGAAATAAGAAAGTACAATTACATATTGAGATATCAAGTCTTCATACTATAGTACAATATATGTAATGATAACTACATTACCTATTTGCAGCAATATTGTTCTTGCCCCTTTTTACACTAATTTGAACTCCGAACTTAAAGCTGATATTTACCAAAAATACATGTTCTGCATATCAGAAACCTAAAAACTCTCAGTTTTGTACATGCAAAGTTCCCATGCTATAGAAAGTGATTATAAATAGACAGCACCAATTCATGGCATAAACACGGGTCTCAACCACTCATGGTACCCATATTAAGTTAGGCATTCACAAACTAAAAGTTTGATTTCCTCATTGACTTGCTTACCATTCTCTGTAAGAAGCAGGGTCGGACTGGGCCGACCGAGACTGCTATCTCAGGGACCCCCCTTCAACTCTACCACCCCTACCACAAAGCCCATTCTGGGCCCCTGCCCCAACCCTCCAGCCACCTTTAGACAAAGAGAGAATGTCTTGAGGACAGATGAATATGAAATACATAATTCTTTCTAAGGCATGTTTTTCTTTAGAGGTCATATTAAGGGGCAGATTTATCAAAATGTGAGATTAGAGCTCACCACAGACAAATTCACCCACTTTCTATTCATTCTTATGAAATTTTTAGAAGTGTATTTTTATTTATTTGATATTTATTGAAAGGTGAACTCTACCTTTCATCCTTTGATAAACACGGTACATCTTGATCAATCTGCCCCTTAGAGTAAATATTATATTTTATTTTTATTATATAGTCCTACTGTAGGGACTTAAGTGCCAATAATAAGGCATATGTAGCTTCTATGAAATTACATATTTAGTAGCAGCAAATAGCAGATAACCGATGTTTACCACAGTACTCTAGTGCAATATGGGTGTTTGATAGTTAACCCCAATTTATATGATATATCAAATGTTTGATGTTTTTTGGACTATAGTTAGAATGATAACTGCATTGTTGTGCATCTTTCAGTCCTGTTTTTTTCCTAGACAAAATACGTAATTCCCCATTCGAACCTTACTCTTACCTGCATACTTTCAAATCTGTTATCAGACCCATGGAATCCACCAACGCAAGTTTTGGCATCACTTTTTGTCCTGCAAATTTTAGTTTACAGTGCATTAAATGAAATAAGACATTTGTACAAAAGCAGGGATTGATATCTTAAAACAACATTCTTAGCTGTGTTGTGTTAATGCTATATAGATAGCAGTAAACCACATCTCTGCTCTGAACCCAAGGCTAATGTTAACTTATCAGCCAGCATATTTCAGAACTGAAGTAAAGGTGTGAACACTTTGCAGTCAAAAAACCCGCTCCAACATATTTTCAGTACTAAAGGTCATTCCCACCCTCATTTTATAATTTTCCATTCAATCTAACAAGAGCTGGGGAGGTGTATTACATGTACAAAATCTGGGGAAAAAAGTATGAGTCTTTTAAAGTAATATTTGTCTATTTATGTTTATCTTAAAAAGTACGAGGTGGTGGATAAAATGACACCTAGAGGTGGAAAATGATAATTTCTCATTTTACCGCATAGTCTATTATATTAAAAACTAAGATTTATCATGTGTGCAATTCAATGATGGACTAATGATATCACATGGTGACAATTTCACATTTGGGGGAGGGTATTTAAGTGTGTAATTATATAATAATTATATTTTCCTTTTAATGTTGATCTATTTATTTATGTATGTGTGTATGTATCTGGATGTTATTATGTGTCACCTCCGGATGCAAGGAAGTTTACATTTATTGAGAAACTGAGGAATGTATATATTTGGGAAGTGAACAGAAAACAAGGGAAAAAAAACAGTTCTGTAAATGACTTACTTGGCAACTTGCCATTTGGGGTCAGTGTAAAAATTGAGAAGTTCAATTCTGTCATTCTTGGCAAAGTGAAAACGTTTTGGCAAATTTTGTTTGAAATACGCTTTGAAATGCTGATTAGGCTCTCGGCACTGAAAAGACAAAAATATTAGTAAAAGGAAGTGTGAATATGTAGAAAATATATACAGATTAAAGTTATTCATGTTTAACATGGTTTACTACAACAAAAGTTTTTCTGTGACATAGGTCAAGTACAGTCACATAGAACTGAAGCTTTTACTTCAACAGAAAAACATCAGCTCTTGGCAAACATTAATTGGCTAGAAAAGATATTATAGAATGTCCTTTAGAATACATGAAAGAAAGCAATTTTAAAGGTTAGCAATGTCACACCTTTCTGATATACCTATCCTTAACATAAAGGAACCAGTAACGTCAAAAGTGAAACTATTTTTTTTGTTTGTATCTGTTAATAAGAACCTACAAATACACAATTTCGTTGACATCAAGACATTTGTATAAGAACGGTTTTCAGTCTGTAGTCCAGTAGAGAACCATAAATGTTTATTTTCCCATGTAACAACTAGACCCATTGTATTTTACACAGCTTATATATTATCTCCTAGGTAACCTGTGCCTTTTCTCCTATTTACAGTACTAGTTCAGGGCAACAGTGCATTATATTTTACTTTCTTGAAAACACCTTCATTTTTTGGGGTTACTGTTTAACTGTACGTTTTTACAGAAAACAAACAGAATACAGAAATATTTTATTAGAACGGTTTCTGGAGCTTTCACCTTTGAGCATTTTGGGCCACTAGGAACAAGCAATGTCATCTCATGTTGACAAGCAAATATTTTAAGAAGACTGTAAGGAGGGCTGTGTATTCTATGCATTATATTAAGCTGCCATGGCTTGGATGAGTACGACTGGGCATTTGCACATAGTTCTAAAGGTGTAATGCATCCCAACTAGCAACTTTATTAATTAATACAAAAGTAAAGGCTGAACCTTTAGGCTGGTGCATTACATTCAGTATATAAAATTCAGCATTTATACCATCATTTATTGTTTGTGTTTAGTTCTCCTAAAATGAAAAACTGGAGAGCTTGAGAACAAAGGTTAACAAATGAAAAAATAATTCAGACAAAGTACTGAAAAAATTATTTCAAAAAAATCTTACAAAAAAGTTCTTTTTTGTGTGATATATGAAGATATAGTTAATAACTTCTAAATGGTAGGTGTAATTTACATCCAATAATAACTAATGGACCAGTTGCCAATTTGCTCAGGCTCTAGCTGGTTTAGAATGTAAATGAATAAAAATATATATAAGAGCCACAGTTTCACTGTTCTTGTAATGAAAAAAATACTTGATTGAAAAATATTATGTCAACAGTGAAAAATATAACAATTTACTTACTGTTAGCTTCTTGGCAATACCTGTATAGTCAACTGAAAAAAGCCACATTTGATATCAGACACCTGAAGTTAGAGAATTATGACTCATTCAAACATAAATTAAAATATGACAATGTAAGTACTGTATTAAATATGTAACATAAAATACAGCAATTCAAGCATTTAAAGCAGTTAGCAGTTTATATTTAAGCATGCATACAAATGTTGGTTGGAGAGGAGTTTAGATGCATAAAAACAGGATGACATTGGCAGAAGGGACATATAATTGGGTAGCACAGAGGGAGGTAGAGGCCTTAAATTTAAAAGCAATAGTTGGGTTGGTGGTGATAAATACATGGTACAGTGTTAGATAAGACTTACAGCCCGCTAATTGAATAAACCCTTTCCTGGTTATTGCTGTACTGTCCTTCTTGACCTGTTGCTGTTTAACAGCTGCCCCTTCCCACAGAACTTGTATGTTAACTGCTGAGATCTGTAAGAAGAGGCAGCTCCTGAAAATGCACTATAAAAGGCAATGAAAGAGGCATAAAGGGGATCAAAAGTAAGCCTATGGATAATAGAATATGAATTACTTCAAATAAAAGGGTATTAGCTAGGCTATTTGCCTTTTTAGAAAGGGTAAATTTTACTAATGTTTGTCAAAAGAACAAAACATACAATACCTCATATAGTGACATTAAAATTAAAACAGAACTGTGCCCAAGCTAAGAACGCATACGTATTGTCCTGAGACTTCTAACTTAACAGCAATAATTTATATGAGTAGTACATACAAGAGAAATACTCATCTGGCAGTTTAGTTGGCCTAAGACGTGCAGCTGGACCAGGTATCACAATGAAGCTATCAGAAGGTTCCAAAAATGATGATAAAAAGGCTACATTTTCACAGCGAGCTTCCTCCATCCCTGAAAAGTAGAGGATTAAATTAGTAGGGTGGTAAAAAGTGACCTGCTGAATCCAAGATTACAATACGTTTTTTACACTTGAATGAACGGCAAAGAGAAAAGTTCCTTTGCTGTTCTAAGGCAGCACTTATAGTCAAATGATGCACAGATTGTCAGCTGGGAAAATGATGGATCAACAGGGAGTAACAGATTTCTTTTGTCTATAATGTACACAAAGTTAATGTGACAATGAAATATAGGAGTGATATAAGGAAGCTACTTAAAGGGATACTGCTCCAGCAGCCTTCTGCACTGAAATCCATTTTTAAAAAGAGCAACAACAAAAAATAAAATTTTTCTAATTTTGAAATTTGACATGGGGCTAGACATATTGTCAGTTTCCAAGGAGCCCCCCAGTCATGTGACTTGTGCTCTGATAAAATTGTCACTTTTACTGCTGTACTGCAAGTTGGAGTGATATCACCCCCCCCTTCAGCAGCCTAACAACAGACCAGTGGAAAGGTAAACCGATAGCAGCTTCCTAACACAAGATAACAGCTCCCTTATAGATCTAAGAACAGCACTCAATAGTAAAAATCCAGGTCCCACTGTGACACCTTCAGTTACATGGAGTAGGAGAAATAGCCTGTCAGAAAGCAGTTCCATAGTGCAGCACTGGCTCATTCTGAAAGCACATGTCCAGGCAAAATGAGCTGAGGTGGCTGCCTACACTCCAATATAACAACTAAAAAAAAAGCTACATGTTCAGCAATGAAATTTTATATGGTAGTGTGAATTATTTGCAGTGTAAATTAGGGATGCACCGAATCCATTATTTGGGATTTGACCAAGTCCCCAAATCCTTCGTGAAATATTTGGCCGAATACCGAACCAAATCCCAATTTACATGTGCAAATTAGGGGCAGGAAAGGAAAAGGTGTAAACAATTCTTTTGTGACGAAAAGTCACATGATTTCCATACCCACCCCTAATTTACATATGGGTGAATCCCGAACCGAATCCTGGATTCAGTGCTACCCTTGTGTAAACAGTGCTATTTATGAATAAAAACATCACCATAAAAATCATGTCAGAATCCTTTTAACAATGTGGGCACTTCTATTATTTTATTATATAAAGACTCATTCTATATAAATGGAGCCCATGATTAATTCTCTGGTATTAGGCATGGGCACCAGTCTGCATCTGTTTTACCTCACTGTATTCCCACTACACGGTCTGACCATTTTGCCATGTTGTGACTGACCTGTGACAATTTTACCTCCTGTTACTCCAGGACTGGACTGGGATTCAAAATAGGTCCTGGCATTCCTAGTACAGAGAGGCCCAAACAGTCTCCACCAGCCCACTTAATAGTGACTGTCTATGGCATCTTACAGCAGCCCCTCTGGCATTTGCCAGAACCCACAGATTGCCAGTCTGGGCCTATGTTACTCCTATGGTTACTCTATGGTGGCCTAGAACCAAGATCTATATGGGTGAAGAAGCAGCAGGCAGATGGGCAGCAATTATAAAGTAAAAGTATTTTTTAAAAGTCACAAAAATCCATTTATAAAGCACTATGACATAAAAAAGTCAACAGAAATAACCCAGGCCAGGACAGTTCTTAAACTGTCAAATGCATCCTTTCAGGAATAGAGCAAATGAGTCAGTAATGGAAAGCAAACTTGCACTGCCAAGGGATGCTTCTGGATCAACAGCTGGATTAGCAGCTACAGAAATGCATTTTATGAAGGGTTCATATTGTTTAAAAACTAAATGTTATGAGACCACAGTCTGAGGATGCATTCCATGGATTATGTGAAAACCTAACATAATAAGTATGATTAATTGTAGCAGAGTTGCTGGAACATTTCAGACATCTTTGGACATTGTTATTATGTTGACATGTCAGTGTGTGCCAAAAACGCAAGATACAAGTAGAAAAGCACATGACCGTTTCTGGCAGTGGCTGTGTCATTGTGAAAATGGTACTGTCACCAGAGTTACAATAGTTTTAACCATTCCCATTATTATACAGCCTTAAATATACTTGTGTTATTTTCTGTCAGACAAAAGATACAACTTTTTTTTTTATATTAGTTCAAAAGATATTTGTCTTGCCTCCAACTCTGCCCTCTATAAATTAAAGCATTGTGCATTTAAATAGTGCAGTCACCGAGTCATTTAAATAACTTGTTCTTTAATGACTTAGGGGAGGGTATTGTAAGTAATGTATCGGTTTGCAGATGACACAAAACTATCCAGCCCAATATTGACAAACTTGCAATCTGGGCAGCTAAGTGGCAAATGATATTCAATGTTGATGAATGTAAAGTCATGCACCTGGGATGTAAAAATATCCAAGCCACTTATACCCTAAATGGGACTGCACTTGGCAAATCCATAATGGAAAAGGACCTTGGAGTCCTTGTAGATAATAAACTTGGCTGTAGCAAGCAATGGCAGTCAGCAGCATCAAGGGCAAATAAGGTCTTGAGCTGTATGAAAAGGGGCACTGAATCGAGGGAGGAGGGGGGTCATTCTCCCACTGTATAGAGCACTGGTAAGGCCCCATCTAGAATATGCCGTACAGTTTTGGTTTCCAGTGCTCAAACAGGACATTATTGAATCAGAGAGGGTACAGAGAAGGACAACTAAGCTGGTAAAAGGTATTGAAAATCTTAGCTATGAGGAAAGACTGGCCAAATTGGGGATGTTCCTGCTGGAAAAGAGGTGCTTAAGGGGAGATATGATAACTATGTATAAATATATAAGTGGATCATATAATAATGATCTCTCTGATGCTTTATTTACCAGTAGGTCTTTCCAGCTGACACAAGGTCACCCATTCCGATTAGAAGAAAAGAGGTCCATCTAAATATTCGGAAGGAGTTTTTCACAGTGAGAGCTGTGAAGATGTTGAATTCTCTCCCTGAATCAGTTGTACAGGCTGATACATTAGATAGCTTTAAGAAGGGGTTGGTGGCTTTTTAGCAAGTGAGGGAATACAGGTTGTGGAAGATAGCTCTTAGTACAAGTTGATCCAGGGACTAGTCCAATTGCCATTTTGGAGTCAGGAAGGATATTTCCCCCTCTGAGGCAAATTGGAGAGGCTTCAGAGGGTTTTTTTTTTTTGCCTTCTTCTGTATCAACTAGCAGTTAGGCAGGTTAAAATAGTTGAACTTGATGGACATGTGTCTTTTTTCAACCTAACTTACTATGTTACAATGTCTATATATATTTATATATTTAAGGGGGATTTAAAGGAGAGTCAGGGTGCAAAGTGGAAAAATCAGGCACCATAGAGAACACTTCAAAATAGAGATTAAAAGCTGTTGCCTTTCCCATAAATACAGCATTGCCTGAATTGAGCAGAGTTGTATTCATGAGGCAGCATATGGGCATCTTCATGAAAACCCCCTAGTTTATGTGTAATTCAGACACACAAGCTAGGAAGTACAGATGGGCAGGTGCTCAGTGGATGACTCTTGCGCCTGTGGAACTATTTAACGGGCCCTATAGTGAACATAAGAACAAATTGTGTCACAGTAGGTGCTTTGTGCTTGGCTAAGAAAAGACAGTCACAAAGCTTCTTGTTTGTTAGGGGACACTACAAAGGGATATTTACATAACCATCCTAAATAAATTGGCTCTATAGTAGCAGAGATTTTTATAAGTTCAATTCTGTTTTTGCAGTAACCCATAGCAACCAGTCATAACGTAGCATTTAATGGTCACCTGTTTAAAATTAAACATCATATTGGCTGTTAAGAGTTACTGCACCTTGAAATACTAATTGCCTTTTACTACACATGAGGGTTAAGAAATCTTACTTTAAACAATGCCTTTAAGTCACTAAAGAAGTTAAACATTATGATTTAATTATCTCATTTCTTAGAAAATGTTAGAGTAGAACTTCTGGCTTTCAGGTCTGTCCTGGATTCCATTCAGGCCTGCACAGCATTTATATGTTCTCCCCCTGTCTTTATGGGTTTCCTTGGGGTACACAGTTTTCTTCCACACTACAAAAACATACAGGCTAGTTTACTGGCAAGTTTACTGGCTAAAATTCGCCCTAGAGTTTGTGAATGCTCCACTAGGACAGGGACTGAGGTAAATGATAAACATTCTCTGTAAAGCACTGCAGAAATGTGTTGGCACTTTATAAATAACAGATAATAAATGTAGATGTACTGTATATTTAGATTAGGGCACATAAATCCACAGAGAGACTTTATTCTATGTATACGTACCATGATCTGATGCAAGAATAAGGTTTATGCATTTATCTAGTTGCATCTGCTTCAAGCCATCCATTAACATTCCCACAATTCTGTCTACACCCATTAATGCTTTAATGACCTGTAAAGAAGGATTCACACCGATTAATATATGAGCACTATGTGATCAAGGTCAAATGTGGAGATAAATTATTTCAACATTCATTACATGAAATCCTATGGACCCTCATCACTCATCCTGAGCCTTGAAAATGTGATGGAATACATTTGAAATATATATTGACAATAGCATTTCTTAGCTCTTCTCCTTGTCAAAGTAAATTACCCCATATATTTTTTTTGCCCAGTTGCCTTGAAGCACCTACAATCCCTAATTATGACTTGGCTACAAAGATAAATATTTGTGCATGGACTTTACAGAGAGATATGATATAACCGTGACTAGTAACTATATCCCTGTATAAGCACAAAAAATAAGAAGATTTAAAGGAAACTACTTACCGCGCTGCTGACTGGGCCATGACCGTGTCCTGAATGATCGGGTTCTTCTAAATACAGAGTGTAAAAGTGTGGTCTAAATCAAACAGCACCAAGAACGACACACATTTGTCAATTATTTTGCATGAGAAAAATGCATCGATCTATGCTAATGGGACAGTATACTGTCAAGTTATGAATTTAAAAACAGATTCCTAATGCAATTTATATAAAGTTTATGTAGATGCTATTTTTTTTTCTAGTCATCTGCGCTGACCCCTAAACGCTCTAATTTATGCAACAATTTTACTTGCTAAAATGAGCTCAACCAATAGTCTCCCTTTTGGCATGTGAATCAGTAGACCTAAATCCAAAACAAATCTGCAATACACAACATGTGACTGAACGGTAAGTCTGCAGGTCTAAGTAAAATGTATTTGTATCTCTTAAAATTCTCTATGGTCAAACTACCACTCACCAAGGTGACAGTTTTGAGTGTGGACTAACGCAGTTACAAAGTAAAAAGTCAGTCAAACATTGGCAGCCTACAGCAAATAATCTGTATAATAATATATATTTTCTTTCACATGACATCTAGAAGTGTGTGCATGTGTGAGTAAGGTGGGAGCAATAGTGGAGAGTGGGACCTATTGAAGGATACCTGGCCTTCTTGTAGCCAGCTAACTTACTTAACACAGACTGAATTGAGTAGGGTTTCATAAAATTAGTACACCAGTGTGGGTGTCACAGAACATAGCCTATTAATGCATAAAATTAATATGCAATCCTGGAATCTGGAAATCTATATAGTTTGACCATGAATCAATGTCATTATGGGCTGTACAGATTAAGATTACACAATTAAATTCCCCTAACTGTCTAACTCACTGCCCCAATATCCCTGCCCCATCATTTTCTCAGACTTTATTGGAAATGTACAGATTAAGTACTCCTTGACACTTCATAATTGGCATTAAAACAAACACAAAGGCTGATAGTATGAAGTAATACTATATGTAAATAAACAAACATAAAAAATACAAATCTGTACTAGTCATACATTGTACAACTCCATTGATAAATGTAATGTTTTCAATAAAAGTGAAGTGACTTTTGTACCTTTCTTGTTCTGGCAAGCGCAACCAGCGAAGGATGGACATAACTCTTTCTTCAAATTTCACTGTACTAGAACAAAAAAACATGGCAGTGTTACAGCAGGTTCTACAGAAATGAATAATCTGCAGACTAAAAGATGTGCCATACCAGCGAACCAACTGCCTACCAATTACTGACACTGCAGGCTTCCCTTCAAATCCTCCTTATTCCCTTCCGATATCAGTGTGAGTAAAACATGATTAAGGCTTGCCTCGGTGTAGGAAGTATAAAAAAAACATTGTGTTGTTGGGAACCAAAATTACAAACAATTTCTTGGATCTAGCTGAAGAAGTCAGGGTGGGGCAACTGCCCCCTCTTGCCCCCTTCTGCTGACACCCATGACATGTATATAGATACAGTAGATACCAGGCACCAAATACATGAAGGAAAAAAACCTTGAAACTAAAAAAACAGGTAGTTTGACTAAAACCTTCATGGATCTATGATAACACTTGGCAGATGTGTCTATGATACCTGTACATGGTATTATACGAAAATTGTTAGTATTCACACTAATTCTGGCCAGAAAATGCATATATCAATTTTAAAGAAAGTACCTAATTTTAGGAAACAATGAAATTATATATAACAGATGGATGTCCTGAGCATTCTGGATAATAGGTCACATACCTGTAGTGTCATTGACAATAATTTATTATAAAGCTCTGTGTAACAGTAACCTGTAAAAAATAAATATGAAACTGTAGTACTTGTACCTGTTATACATTTTATAAATGTTGGGATAGGTTCCTTTAATCTTGACATCGGAACCTGGCCAGAAAAATGTTGCAGCCTTTAAACCTTGGTTCATGGCAGTTATCCATATCTGTAAATAAATGAGTTATGTGCAAATTTAAGCCCATTCATAGATTACAAAATTATATTAATAATGCATAATATATCTATTAATTTGCATCTTTTTGACAATTAAAAAGGCTGTATATGAACTAATTTGGCTGGTCAGCTTGACCAATATTGTCCAAGTCATTTATTTTGAGTGAGCAAGTATTTGCAGTCTGTTATTTGAAATTTAGCCAAGCAAACACATCAAGGGTCCAGAGTCCATACTAGCATATTTGGGGAGATTTAGTCGCCAGACGACTAATCGCCTCTTCTTCTGGGCGTTAATCTCCCCGAACTGCTTTAGCGTGTCTTCCGTCCGCTATAATGAAAATTTGCCTACGCTAAAGCACACGCAGCAATTCGTTTTCCGAAGTCGCCTCACGAGTGCAGGCAGTTTGGGGAGATTATCGCCCAGAAGAAGAGGCAATTAGTCGCCAGGCGACTAAATTTCCCCGAATGTGCTTGTGTGGACTGACCCTAAAGTTCCATTTTTTTTCCTTTGATCGTCTTAAATTGTGGCAAAAACGCAATACTGATTTTTAACAAATTTGCTACTAGGGGGCACATTTACTTAGCTTGAGTGAAGGAATAGAAGAAAAAATACTTTGAATTTCAAATTTTTTGTTGGCTACTTCGACCTCCGACTTCGAATCGAACGATTCAAACTAAAAATCGTTCGACTATTCGAAGTACTGTCTCTTTAAAAAACTTCGACCAACTACTTTGCCACCTAAAACCTACCGAACATCAATGTTAGCCTATGGAGAAGGTCCCCATTGGCTTTCTAACAAATTTCTGATCGAAGGAAAATCGTTCGATCGATGGATTAAAATCCTTAGATCGTAGGAAATGCGGTAAATCCTTTGACTTCGATATTCAAAGTCAAAGGATTTTACTTTGACGGTTAATTAACCCTCGATATTCGACCATTAGTAAATGTGCCCCAAAGTGTCAGTCACTTGCTGTTATTAGCAGAAGTGCTCAATGTTATACTTCAAGCCCCCACTTCAAATTAAATTTCACTGCTCAGTAATGTTCTGTATATACTGTCAAACATTAGTTTCTATTTAAGCTTGTGCTGCTAGGCAAAATTACATTTGCATAAAATAGGGAAGGCTGAACTTTATAGATTAAAGTATAATTGTTCTCTGCAGAAATTATTTGCACTCACAGGTTCACCTTGGTACCAGGAGGGATGAAACTTTTCTGTGTTTCTCAGAGTGAAGAATGCATTTCTCTTTGGATCATACATTTTATTATCAACAAGTCCATGTGATTCTGGGTAGAGACCCTGAAATCAGATAATTAATTTTAGTTTTATTTTCCTAAAGGAGTGCAATATAATTTAACGCATGCTGAAAATAGTAATATTTGCATTTCATAGATTTATTATAATGCATTTAAAATGGTAATGCTTCTGTCTAGTTGCGTTTGGAGATATATTTATTTTAGGGATGCACCAAATCCACTATTTTGGGATTCAGCTGAACCCCGAATCCTTTATGAATGATTGGCCGAATACCGAACCCTAGTTTGCATATGCAGATTAGGTCTAGGTCAGGTTAAATAGATGCACACGGTCAAAAACCTTTTTACTTCCTTGTTTGTGTGTAATGAAAAGTCACCCGATTTTAAGGATTTGGTTCAGCCAGACACTAGGATTCGGCCAAATCCTGCTGAAAAAGGCAGAATCCCGAACTAAATCTGGGATTTGGTGTATCCCTAATTTATTTACATGCTGGGAAAAGGTTACATATAGCTACTTCCTTTAAAAATAAATAAATAAATAAAAACCAGCCTGCCTTAAACTTGGCAGAGCTTTTCTCATAGACTCAATTCCTGACGCTACTAAAAAATAATGTAAACATTCAATAAACCCAATATAATGCTTCCAATAAGGTTTAATTATATCTTAGTTGGGAAAAAGTACAAGGTTCTTTTTACAGAGAAAAAGAAAACCATTAAAAAAAAAAAATTACAGTATTTTATTAAAATGGAGTCTTTGGGAGACTGCCTTCTCATAATTCAGAGCCTTCTGAATAATGGATCCCGTTCCTGTATTCAGATTTAAGGGCCCTCTTCCAATTAATTGTGTTTAATTAATCAAAGAATTGAGGGCATAGCTAAAGTTCAGCCCTAAAATCTGCATACACATATTCAATGTTTAAACTCAATTTTTACAAAATTTTTATTGCTTTTGTAACATTGCCTGTGTTAAGACAAATAGGGCATCTGCTTTATTAGAGACCAATTTATTAATTTATTTCAGCTTTATTGACATTCAAATTTCCGCCAAAAGTTTACATACACCATGTCGGCTGTTTCTTTAAACAGTACAAAAGAATGTGATGTAATGACCCTCTTAGTCATTCTCCAGTTTCGAATTAAAATCATTGCAAGGCTGTAGGGTAATTTGGATCCTTGCAACCAGATTGCAAAACTGGAGAGCTGCTGTATAAGAAGCTAATAAAAAAAAGAAAAATAAGCTGCCACGAATAAGATGGATACATTTGTCCGACAACACTCCCAAGATGGCGCCCGCTCTAACACAGTAAGCTCATCTCCACCACAGGCCCCGCCGGAGATGCCAGAAGATGAACAGACTACACCGGAGCTCTCACTAAAATAAGTACTCCAAGCTAACCGAGACACGAGACAGGCAGTAGAAGTGAAAATTGACACGCGGGTGAAAGAGGTCAAAATAGATATTTCACTTAAACGCCAAGACCTGCAGTCTCTGTGAGAAAGAACTACAGAAGTTGAACGTCACATATCAGAGCTGGAGGACTTGACCAGAGAAATACCACAAACCATAAGAGATTTACAAGCACAGCTACGCATGCGTTAACCGATGACCTGGAGGGCCGCCAAAGGCAGAACAATATATGTGTGCTTGGCATTCTAGAAGGCTCTGAGGGCCCAAATCCGGAGGTATTCCTAGAAACCTTCATTAAAGCAAATATGGACGCTGATCATCTCTCCGAATTTTTCCTAATTGAGCGTGTACATAGAATACCTGTACAAAGACCACTCCCGGGAGCCCAGCTGCAAACTTTGATTGCCAAAATCCTCAACTATCGGGACCAAGACTCAGTCCTAAGATATATGAGACGGAATGATTGGAGATGCAAAAATCTTATTCTTTCCAGACTATACCACAGAAGTACAAAAACAGTGTGCTAAATTTGCAGAAGTCCAACGCAAGCTTCGGGATAAAGGCATTGTGTACTCAACAATAAGCTACGAGTGATAGATGGCAACACCACAAGGTTCTTCACAACTCCACAAGAAGCAATGGACTGGATTGAAAAGCACTAAGTGGCACAGTTACTGCCTGGCAAGAGATTACCCGTACACATTACAGGCATAACACCTTAGAAGACAGGCTTATTATGATAGTCTTAATAGCGATACTGACACATTCCTATAAATCAAAGGAACGTGTCGTTAAGGGTAGTCCTAAAAATTTTTGATTTACTACATATGCTGGACTTCGCATTAATTTTTCCAAATCCACTATCTTCCCCATAGATCCAGAGACACAAATAGGATGGTGGCAGATAATCGACTACAAATTGTAAATTCCTTTAAATATCTGGGAATACAAATCCACCTCAAAACGGACCAATTTATTCCCTTAAACATGACACCCATTAATCAGAAATTAAAAACTGTGCTTTTAATCTGGTGCTCTTACCACTGATCTTGTGGGGGAGGGTACATTTAATAAAAATGGTATACTTACCCAAGTATCTCTATGCGTTCCATAACAGTCCAATACCACTACCCAGAGAGGTCTGTAAGGGGATACAATTAATCATTACCCCCTCCCTGTGGAACAATAAAATACCATAAGTCGTCCAAGGCATTATCGGCGAATTATGACAGGGGGGGGGTCTCGGACTACCCCCCTCGAGACATGGGGGAAGGAGGCATTTGCTGGTTCAGAGGCCCAAATTCCATAAACACCGCTTTGCCTGACACCCGGCTGGTAAGGCTCTCTAGCATGCTAGTCATGGTCATTGCTTTGGGCCTCTGAACCAGCAAATGCCTCCTTCCCCCATGTCTCACGGGCACTACTCCATGCACTGCCTGCACTCCCAGCATGACACTCCGCACATGGACGCCTCGTCCTTCTCCAGAGCCCTGGGCTACCCATATGTCAACTCGGTGAGCAGCCATTCCTCTAGCCCCTACATCAGTACCGCGCAGTCCTACCCCAACAGATCCAGCCTCAGCCAGATTAACGCGCGCACATCATGACTGGGGTTGCTATTGGCGATGTGCTCACAGAACTGGCTGCTGCTTCTCCCGGACGAACAGGGACGCGGGCAGGCTGAGATGGATAGCCCTTAGGTACGGTACGGTACTGATGTAGGCTCTCTGGTATGCTAATCATGGCCATTGCTACTCACTTCCCTCCAGCCTTGTGCTATCATGGGGTCCTCCCGCTACAGGAGTGGGGATCCCAATTTAAGAGGAGCGGATTTTTTCACTTTCCATTGATAAAAAAAATGGAAACGCGCTGCATTCTTCCTCCCCTCACACCTCATCCTCGGCCACCAGTTCCCCCACCATCAGCAGGGCCAGAGCCAGAGGAGACGGGAGCAGCACCGCAGAGGAGAAGAGAAGAGCCTGTCTCCACACCCCACCGGTATGTACTGTGCATAATCACCGATCTGAGGCACAGCCTGTCAGCCCCTTTATCTGCAAGAAAACATTAGGCTGGTCTCCCCATCCAAAACTGACACAGCCTTTCTCTCTCCTAAACCCATAGTAGCACAGATGCAGCAGCAGAGAGCAAGGGAGGAGAAATTGAGCACCGCTGGATGGATGGTCGCGCTATCGCCTTTTCTGTAGCGGAGGGGAAGCTGAGTTTTGGTAAGTTATTTCTTAATAAAGACTTTGCGATTTAAAAGTATAATTTGTCTTGGTGGGGTTTTTTTTCGTTGTGTACTAACGAATTTTGTAAAAAAAAATTTTTGATGTTACTGGTCCTTTAACACCTAACAAATTAGTTAAAATGGGTAAGTTGACAGAACCCATATGTCCGAAATGTAAAATGCACAGTGGTTCTTTCTGGCACATCTTATGAGCTTGCCCGCTGATAACAAAATATTGGACAGACATCTGTACATACAGTGGTGTGAAAAACTATTTGCCCCCTTCCTGATTTCTTATTCTTTTGCATGTTTGTCACACAAAATGTTTCTGATCATCAAACACATTTAACTATTAGTCAAAGATAACACAAGTAAACACAAAATGCAGTTTTTAAATGAGTGTTTTAAATGGGTTTTTATTATTTAGGGAGAAAAGAAATCCAAACCTGTGTGAAAAAGTAATTGCCCCCTGAACCTAATAACTGGTTGGGCCACCCTTAGCAGCAATAACTGCAATCAAGCGTTTGCAATAACTTGCAACGAGTCTTTTACAGCGCTCTGGAGGAATTTTGGCCCACTCATCTTTGCAGAATTGTTGTAATTCAGCTTTATTTGAGGGTTTTCTAGCATGAACCGCCTTTTTAAGGTCATGCCACAACATCTCAATAGGATTCAGGTCAGGACTTTGACTAGGCCACTCCAAAGTCTTCATTTTGTTTTTCTTCAGCCATTCAGAGGTGGATTTGCTGGTGTGTTTTGGGTCATTGTCCTGCTGCAGCACCCAAGATCGCTTCAGCTTGAGTTGACGAACAGATGGCCGGACATTCTCCTTCAGGATTTTTTGGTAGACAGTAGAATTCATGGTTCCATCTATCACAGCAAGTCTTCCAGGTCCTGAAGCAGCAAAACAAGCCCAGACCATCACACTACCACCACCATATTTACTGTTGGTATGATGTTCTTTTTCTGAAATGCTGTGTTACTTTTACGCCAGATGTAACGGGACGCGCACCTTCCAAAAAGTTCAACTTTTGTCTCGTCGGTCCACAAGGTATTTTCCCAAAAGTCTTGGCAATCATTGAGATGTTTTTTAGCAAAATTGAGACGAGCCTTAATGTTCTTTTTGCTTAAAAGTGGTTTGCGCCTTGGAAATCTGCCACGCAGGCCGTTTTTGCACCAGTCTCTTTCTTATGGTGGAGTCGTGAACACTGACCTTAATTGAGGCAAGTGAGGCCTGCAGTTCTTTAGATGTTGTCCTGGGGTCTTTTGTGGCCTCTCGGATGAGTTGTCTCTGCGCTCTTGGGGTAATTTTGGTCGGCCGGCCACTCCTGGGAAGGTTCACCACTGTTCCATGTTTTTGCCATTTGTGGATAATGGTTCTCACTGTGGTTCGCTGGAGTCCCAAAGCTTTAGAAATGGCTTTATAACCTTTGAAATTGAACTCAGGTGTGATAAATCACAGTTAAGTTATTTTTTAACAAGGGGGGCAATCACTTTTTCACACAGGCCCATGTAGATTTGGAGTTTTTTCTCTCCCATAATAACGTAAACCTTCATTTAAAAACTGCATTTTGTGTTCAATTATGTTATCTTTGACTAATAGTTAACGGTTTTTGATGAGCAGAAACATTTAAGTGTGACAAACATGCAAAAGAATAAGAAATCAGGAAGGGGGCAAATAGTTTTTCACACCACTGTATATAACAGAGGCTCTAGAATTACCGAATCTACGCACACCTGAAAACTGCCTCCTGGGAATTGTAGAAGACATTATCCCCACACACCACACTAGACTAACCGTGAGATCATTGCTGTTCTATGCAAAAAAGATATTAGTAATGCGCTGGATCTCCCCGGTACCCCCCAATAGAGCGGAATGAATAAACTATGTAAACAAAATGCTACGTTGATCAAACTTACATATAAAGCAAGGGGATGCTCACCTAAATTTCAGAGGGTTTTGGGAAACATGATTTGACATACACTTATGTAATAACCTATACTGATGTACTGTATGCTAACTATATGATCATAATTGTAAGACTGTCAATGTGATGATACTGTACCCCCCTTTTTTCTTTTTCCCTTCCCCTTTTGGTTGAAACTCAATAAAAAGGAAACCTGTTAATTAAATGTTCAAGTACACGCCAGGGCAAAAACAAAGGCACTGGTGGCATTAGGCATCAAAGTATTAACAATCACTAAGAGAGTCCTTCATCTTCATGGACTGAAAGGTTGTGCCAAAAAGAAGCCTCTACTACTTACCATGCGAGGGGACATGATTATACTAATTATACTATACTATACCTAAACCCATAGAACACTTTGGAATACATTTCCATGTACACACATGGTGTACACAAATGATGAAAACCCCAAATAATAAGCTGGTGAGTCACATTAGAATAATAAGGAGGATTACAATGATGAAATTTTATAATTTCAAATTTAAGTGTTTATGGTCGTTTCCACAGGAAAAAAATCATAGATAAGCATTAGAATCCAAGAGGCAACCACATCAGCACAAAAGCAGATGGTATACTCATTAGGATATGGGTGATAATCAGGGTAAGTAAGTAAAATGTATAATAGGTTTGCTAATGGTAACAAGCAAAAAAAAGCTCCAAAAATAAAACCTACCCTCTGGAATGTGCTCCTCAGGGATAGGTAAAGATCATAACCACTACCAATAATTACAGAGATCTTCCTTTCAAAAGAGAAGATGGAATTGATGACTTTAATCAGCCCAAGTAAGTTAGCAGTCAACAAGTTATTAACTCATACCAAAGCTCAAAGATATAGTAGAAAATCTAGAGCAGAGGTTCCCAACCCTATGGGAAGGCCTAAACTAATAGTAATGGGGTGTCCTGAAGGTCAGTAATGTTGAAATTAGAGTCAAGAGGCAAATTTCAAACAACAAAGGGAAATTTGAACACAAAATCCCTGATCTAGAGTAACCCAAGGAAGTCCACCATCTTTTATTTAGGGAATTACATAAAAAAACTTGATTATTTATATAAACCATTCTGTTGCAGTTATAGTTAAAAAGAATTTGAGTTCAGTGTAATTGTTTGGGCCTATGCCTATACTTGGGCATAATCCAGATATTCTAGAAGGTTTGTGTATTAACCCTGAAAAGAGAAATTGGCAGATCAAACTTGGCCTGGTATAAGTACCCATATCTTTAATTTAAACAAAAAAAATTATAAAGGAATATCAGGTATTACTATGCAAGTTAAATATTTCACATAACGAGGAATCACTTACTGTTACTATACTGTAATGGTTAGGGAAGGTTTTTGATGGATACACAGGTCTTAAGTTGGTTGTGTAGGTCCCACATTTTCCTATTTGTACGAAGGGGAAAAAAAGAATAAGACATATAGATTTACAGCAATGACTCTCATCATAGTACAGTGGTTATCCAAAAACACAATACCAAGAGAGCTCCTAAATAAAGGTGGCCATACCCTAGGGCTCAAACGAACAGCGGTCCGAAATCCAACAGGATTTTTAGCCCTGCCCGATTTTCGGCCAGATATCGATTGGGGAAGCCGGTCGGAGAGCCCCATAAACGGGCCAATAAGCTGCCGACTCGGTCTGTCAGCAGCTTTTATTGGCCCGTGTATGGCCAACTTTAGAGAATGTTTTTTTTCCCCATAGCATGGTATTTAAACAAACAGTTTACTGGGTTTGCTTTTTCCCTGTAATAATAAGTCAAAACCTTCTACTAGGGAATCCATAATTTTTGGATATGGCCAAATATTGAATCCTGATTTGATAGAATGTAAACTAAATCCAAACCCTGAGTTCCATATTAAAATGTGAGAAAAAAATTCAAATGTGAACAAAATATTTAAGAGTCTGTTGAAAACTTGAGATTCAGCATAATCCGTTTCCTGCAAAAGTGCCAAGATTGGTCCAAATTCCCAACTGAATCCTGCATTTAGGGCATTCCTACCTTAAACTCAGTGGCATCTAAGCAGCCATTGATACATTTTTGTAGCAAAAACCCTATTGGTTTGATTTAATTGTAACTGTTTTTAGCAGCCGTAAAGGGGATGTATACCCCTTTGTAGGGCTTATGCTGAATATACTTTTTGTCAACTGTTTTAATAGTTTTAATGATAATCTGTGGTTTTGGTTATTTCGTTGGCGTAGGGCAAACCTACACGCTGCGATACAGGGAGATTAGTCGCCCGGCGACAAATCTCCTCTTCTTCAGGGCGACTAACCTCCCCGAACTGCCTTTCCTGCGGGTTGGTACTTGGAGAGCTTCGTTTTCCGAAGTCGTCCGAAGTAGGAAAGTAGGTCTAATCTCCCCAAATCTCAGTGTGTGTCTCTGCCCTAAACAGGGCAAACAGGGAAACTGCAGTTACTCCATGTTTGGTCCTGGTGAGGTAGATAATTAGATAACCAGTATACATCCCTCCCCTTCACCCCTCTGCTCTATCTGTTTCAGTTTATAGATAAGCAGGAGTTCATTATGCAGGAGGAAGCATGGGGGCGGGGTAGCAGCAACATGCTGTGGGGTGTTTTTCTGGAAAAGGGACTGGTGTACTTCAGTAAATAGATGGCACCATGAGAAAGGATGATTATGTCGAAATGACACTAAAGCCTTTTAATTCTGCTTTATTGGATATCTGCTAATCAAATATGGGCCCTGTAGACCCAGTGGACCTCAAATGGCAAGCCCTATGGCTACACAATATTTTATTATCCTTAATCAAACACGCAGTTTTCACATACACAGGGTGTCAGTATATTATATTTAACGATGAACTTTCAAATAAAAAACAATGTAATATATTTTTCTTATCTTGGAAATGAGAACATTTCTAAATATAATCAGTAAAAAATGAGTTACCGCTTTACATTTCTCTATTTCTTCCTAGCATAACGCATGCACGAAGTAATTAGATTCAGAAATGGTACAGGATTTTAACGCATCTAGTTAGTTCTAGATGAAGTTTCTCATTTCCACCAGAGGGCACGGCACTTCTATTAACTAGGAAGTTCATCTTTTAATTAAGTTTTAGGATGATCTAGATTGTGATATCCTTTGAAAATTTGCAAGTGGTCAACATTCTTTATTTTTTTAAACGGCAATGCCACATTCTAAACGTAAGCACCCCAACAGCTCTCCATAGACTTGAACTGCTATCAGCTCTAGCCAGTGCTTGTTAAAAAATTGTTGCCTGAAAAAGCTTGTTGGTCACTTCCAGGCAACTTTCATGCTTGCAAGAGCATGTGTCATGCAATTTCTATTCAAGGTTATGGAGAGTTGTTTTGGCAATTATGGGGTTATTTTTGGGGTACTTAAAAATACAATTCTCAAATCAAAATCGCCTGAAACAGCATCTTATGGCATTATCTTTAAGTGGAGAAAAAACATAAATATGCTGGGTTGTTGGGCGATTTTTAAACTGAGTTTTCAGGCTGCATTGAATAAAGGTTATATAGAGGTGTGTGTAAGGGGTAACAAATCCACCACCATATTTATCATTTTACAAACCATTTTATCTTGTGCTTTGCTCTTTTTGTTGAATAAAAGTAACCAATATAACAAGGGCAGCAGTTTGTGGCTTAACCTATACTGGTTTTATAGTTAGATATACAATTAGGGATGCACTGAATCCAGGATTCAGTTCAGTATTCAGTCTTTTTCAGCAGGATCATATTCTAGCTAACTCAAGTGTCAAATCCAAAACCTTAAAATCATGTGACTTTTCATCAAACAAACAAGACAGTTAAAACCTTCTGGAACTGGAAGAAGCAGATGTGGTCCAAAATGTTTTCTTTACAAGTTAGTGTTCTCTAGTGCTTTTTTAACTGATGTGTGGCTAAAGATGAGTTAGGCTAACTGTTCATAGAGACTCACGCAGTTTGCTGATCACAGGAAGAAGTTCACCCCATGTGTGTAGGTATTCTGATCTGAAGCCGTCCAAGGAAAACAAAAGCAAGGGAGGCTTGGAGAACCTGTGAATATAGAAATAGGTATGTACAGCATTTTTTAATTATTAGATTTAGTAGGAAAACAGGTGCTAAATATTAAAAAAGTCACCTTAACACAGTAACATATATAGTAACTTGGGTTGAAAGCACATGTCCATTATTGAGCTTGACCCTTTAGTCTAACTTAAACCTGCCAAACTGTTAGCTGATCAAGAGGAAGGCAAAAGGGACTGCCTCGGAAGGCTCCAATATCAAATATATACTCCCTCCTGAGTAAGAGATTATCCACCACACACCCGAACTGCCTTCCCACCAGCTAGAATGTAAATCGCCAGTGGGATGGCATTTGGATTGCTTTGGCTTTCTGAAGCCCCCTGAAGTTTACTTGTGAGGCAACTGCGGAAAACGAATCACTCCGAGTGCCATCCCGCCGGTGATTTACATTCTAGCCAACTGGAAGGCAGTTGGGAAGATTAGTCGCCTGAAGAAGCCATATGTCGTTGGGCGACTAATCTCCCGAAATAACAGCGCGTCTCTGCCCTAAATGTCTGTCATTGCTTTCCAGTTCAGCTCTCTTACTTCATGTACAAAGGTGATGTGCTACCTACTTATTGACAGCTATGGTTTATTAAATTATTAGACTATTGCATGCTTTACAACAGTGACTGAGGAAAAGCACAATCACTAAACTTCAGTTTTCAGCAGTCACCATTAAAACCTGCAAGTAGATGCCTGGACTGTTAATCCATCAGCTAAGGAGAGTGTCATTATGTATGTATTGTAGTTTCGAAAAACGGTCCGCACACACCAATATTGCAGTCGGGGATTGTGCCCCTTTTATTAATGCCACCAACAATAAATATTCAACGTTTCGGGGGGACACAGCCTCCCTTCTTCAGGTGTGTGCGGACCGTTTTTCGAAACTACAAAGCAGTAAGGTGACCTGGCAAGGTCAACGGTGGACCAGCACCACTACGCAGAATAAGTGGAAGGAGGTGTGCGGTAACACAAAGTTTCATTATGTATGTAAACAATGCACAATTCTGCAGCCTCAAGCTGTTGAACAAAAAAATAGAAGTTTCCTAATGGGGTGATGTAAAAAAAAAAAGTTGCAAATCTTACACCCTGTGTAGTTACCCATAGCAACCAATCAGGAAGCGGCATTTAAGGGTCACATGCATGAAAGCCTGGTGGGTTGCAATAGGTTACTAGACGTGATGCACAATTCGTGACTTTTATTACACTACCCCCTTTGAGTCTTATTTCTGATTAGAAATGCAGTAGCAGAACAAATGTTTTTAAGAAATAAAAAATGTATTTCTTATGAAATAAAATATTTAGGAAACATATACACCCAGGCACACAAACAGAAGAACAAAACATTTCTGGCTATCAGTTTAGAAATATTAACAAATGTTGTGTCCATTATAGGTTAGTGGAAAAAATTATATTTCTTTATGATAAGCCCCCTCGCAAGTGCTATGCCCCTCCACAAACTGGGAGGGAGTTCCTAGTGAGAGCAGCTGGACATGCTGGGGCAAATGAATGTGCATAATGAGCAAGTGCCCTGTTTGATAATAATATGCATGAGTGTAAAGTAGAAATAGGGGACTGAGCCCTTATATGTGAAATTACAGTTATAAGGACATTTTCCTTTAAGACAAGGATTAAGACATTTTAAAATTTCATACAAATGTCATATCAGTCAGGCATAATTAAAAAAGGCTCAAAAGCCTTTCATTAATTGCACTAAATGTATCTGCCAATAGCCTCATTAAATAAGTGATTTAATTTTTATATTTATACCTATTACGGTACATAGGTGATCTGAGTGGTACTCTGGTTCCTTTTATAACCAACAGAGGCCCAGTTTAATATTAAAGGGCTGGTTCACCTTTAAGCTAAATTTCGGTATGTTATAGAATGCCTAATTCTAAGCAACTTTTGGCTTTCATTTTTTTCTTAGTTTCTTTAGTTTTTTAAATTATTTGCCTTCTTCTTCTGACTGTTCCCAGCTTTCAAATGGTGGTATCACTGACCCCATCTAAAAACAAATGCTCTGTAAGGTTTCACATGTTTTGTTATTGCTACTTTTTTTTACTCAACTTTCTACTTAGATCCTCTCCTATTCATATTCCAGGCTCTTATTAATATCAACACATGGTTGCTAGGGTCATTTGGACCACAGCTACGAGATTGCTGAAATTAAAAAAACTGGAGAGCTGCTGAATAAAAAGCTAAATAACTCAAAAACCACAAATAAAAAACATGAAATTTCAGATTGTCTCAGAATATCACTCTCTACATAATACTAAGAGTTAATATAAAGGTGAACAACCCCGTTAAAACAATCATACTACTTAATACTAATGAAAGAAAGTTTATAGCCAACTGTGAGGCTTGACAACAGCCAGGTTTGGACCAAAAACCAAATACATCTAACAAGTAGTGTAAATAAAGGCGCTAGTTTTTAATACAACATAAATAACAGTTTTTATATGAAGCATTTGAAGCAAACATACAAAATCCAGAAATCCTCTGTACAGAGTTTGCTGGCATACAGTTATTATACAGTTAACTACACTGCTTTTGAAATGGAGGATGATCCGCTTTCTCTGTTTCTGTCTGTTATATGTAAGTACAATATCTATTCCATACACTGTGCACAAAAGCATAATGAATACAGAACAGTTTGTAAACAGACAGCTATGTTTCTATACAAATTGTTCCAATTGTCTGGCCAAAGAAAATGATTATTTCCTTGTTGTTATATAATAGGTCACAAAATACTTAGCAGGGCATGCTTCTCCCACGCATGCACAATGATATCCCTTATTATTCTCCAGAAAAAAAGGTGGTGCATGTATGAAATGACACTGACCCGGATGGGCATTGTGGTGTCTGGATTTCTTCACAGGTTTCTTCCGACCAACTTTTGTTCCCTAGAAAAATAGGAATAAAATTAGCAGCTCTAGGTAGCTTAAGACTTATACAATTCAAATGTAATTTTTTGAACAGTGAAGAAACATACAACAGCATATATTTTCGTGTTCACAAAGCATTCCTTCTATACAGAGTAAAGGTGGCCATATATGCACAGATACTTTGCAAGATATTCGCTGCGTGTATGGCAGGAGACGAGCCAACCAGTATCGGCAAAAAAAGACTTAGATATCGGTTGGCTAATTGATTGCCCATGTGTAAACCGCCCAAACATATGCCACTGTTTACTGCAGGAAAGATCGTATTTGTTATGTCCATGGCTATCTTAAAAAGTCAAGCTGATTTAGTTATAGTAAATAGGTAAAAGACTAAATACACACACTGAAGCTAGTTTAATGGTATATGGATATCATAGACCGCAAAAGATGCAGTGTTTCAGGCTGCCATGAGCCTTTTCCAAGGTACTGTATGGGATCCATTATACGGAAACCCGCTATCCAGAAAACTCCAAATTATGTCAAGGCTGTCTCTCATAGACTCCATTTTATCCAAATCCAATTTTTTTAACATATTCACTTTTTCTCTGGAATAATAAAAAAGTACATTGTACTAGATCCAAACTACGATATAACTAATCCTTATTGGCAGAGACTGAGCCTATTATTGGCCTATTGAGTTTATTCAATGTTTTTATGAGTTTGTAGTAGATTTAACGTATGAAGATCCAAATTACAGAAAGATCAGTTATCTGGAAAACCCCAGGTTGCAAGCATTCTGGATAACAGGTCCTATACCTGTACCAGAAATTGAGTGTGCAGTAATTTTGGCATATTTGAGTATCACTGCCACATGTCCACCTAGACCACATTGCAAATAAATATCCTGACTCTAATAATATAACTAGGGCAAAATGATTTGATGGTTAATTTTGAAAAAAAATGTAGCCAAAAAAAAAAAAGGCGTTAAAAAGACAATATTGTCCTACAATAACTCAATGCCATGCTTTTAAAGTTGGGTAAGCCCTGCACATATAGGGATCCATGAATTCAGGATGCAGTTCCTAAAGGGTGAAAACCTGTGTGGTTTGTACTTAGTAATCTTGTCACCCCTTCTACATAAAGTACAATGTCTTGGAAATGATTTCCTCCATAGGTTCTTGGCTTTTGGATAGGGATACCCTTTCACCTTTGTTATATGTATCTACGTTTTGTTAATGGTAGATGAAGAATAAAACACAATTCCCGTAGAACAATAATTAAAATATGAAGGGACTAAAGAATAAAGGGTAAATATGACAGCAACACCCACCTTTGTCTTTAATTCTCACTGCTCTGAATTCTGCATCTCAGCAGAAACTATAAATCACTTTTCCCATTTTTTATGCTAAGCTAACTGGATAATGTGAAATGTGAGCTAATATTTATTTATGACAATATGCAACATATGTTAACAAACAAAGTTTCAAAAATTCAATAAAGAATAATGAAAAAACAATATTTGGCTCATCTTTACCTCACCTGTGACTACAACATTTTACTACAACCTTTTGCCATCCTACTTTTAGACCTATCTGCCAGATAAGTGTACCCATATTTCAACTGATAAAGCTTATTCTAACACTAGCAACTAACCTATCAATTAGCAAGCCCACAATAAGTGCAGCTGAGATATACGGGACTAAGCAGGTGAACATGAGTACATGATTTTGATTGTATTTCAGTAGTAGTACAGAGTACATTGCAAAAAAATATCAGTGGCAGCCAGAGGCCTGCAGAAGAACTTACCTCTGCAAACAGCATTGTAATTGACACAGCAGTCTTGAATTTCTGAGCAGTCATCAGAACATGAGCAGAGGCTCCCCGTAAGCCTTTTCTCCCCACACCTTAACTTTTCACATGTCCAGATATATGCTGCAGACAGAAAGAGATAAGCAACAAAACACCAACCATGCTTTTTTAAACTTGTTTATATAATGTGTACGGACACTACCACCACATATTTTCTTCTTTTCTTAAATGTTTTTTTAAATAGGGGGGACCAGGGACTTTTCAGAGCAGGAACCAATAAGTGGGGGCAGGGGGCTGACAAGTTAAAATGGATATTTGCAACAAAATCAGACGGTAGAGCTTAATACAGAATGGCATAAAATCTATAGCACATAAATAAGTGTATACAAGTCAGCAGCTGGCAATTCTCCTTACACCAGCAGGGAGGTCCCCTAATGGAGCACTGAATGGTATCTATTATTAATGTAAATGATTTACACACATTCCTTATAACAAGGATATACAGTGGGTCCACTTGTTCTCTTTTCATCTGAAATAATGAATCATCTGTTCAGCACTAACAATTCGGAAACCAAATATCCTATTTCTGGAATAACTACCAGCATTTAAAAAAAAAAAAAAAAGCTAATTATATGGCACAAAATATAGCAATATAGATTTGTTACAAATTTCCAGGGGTTTTAAATGTATTTGTAAACGTAATTGCTGCTGAAAAGCACCATCTTATTTATTTGCCTGCTGTGCTGATTCTAAATAAACAATGTAGGAACGGTTTTATCATTCTTGAAAACACTGTAAATCAATTTAGCATAATGCTTATTTTGTTTCAAGCTTACTGTTACGATTAAGAAGAGTATTGGCTGGAAGAGAACAGTCAGAACTAGTAGAGCAGAAAGTGACTGATAATTCGCCACTACATTTGAATATATAAAACTATAAAAAAATTCATAATGACTGTACATCATATTTTCTTCTATAAGGCAGAATTTTTATTTTAGGGTTTACAAACTCTTTTAGAGGACAAATAATTCCAGCCCAGTTCGAGTGGGGGGGGGGGGCATTCTCCAAGGAAGGTGCTAGGGGGCTGTTCTTTTTGTAAGACAGATTTTGGGTGGAGCTCCAAAAATCTATTAATATTTTAATAAGAGGGCAAAGATTCTATACTACTAGTTTTATTGTCATTTACAGAATTCCAAGGATAATAGTGTATTACTATAACTTCTATGGATGTTACAAGTCATCATGACGTTTCATAACTATTAAAAAAAACTGCTCTTCACTTTTTTCTGCTACAGGATGTTTGAAATGCTTTTTTATTTTTGGCACTGCATTATGCTTTAAATGCTAAACTGTTTTTTAGGACTGAATGAAGATGATGCCACCTCTCTTACTGGGAATGTTGGTAAATAAAAAATACTAGCAGCGCATATCCGGCTGCCTGATCCTGCAGGAGTAAATATTGCTTCAACATTGGCACACAGTTTAAAATGACTGCAAAAAGCAGCTGGATTCTGTGCAGGTTTTCATACCTGGCTGTATGCAAACATCTTGGTAATCTAAACAGCAGTTTCCAAGCTCCACGCAGGCACTATCACAACGACAGCTTCCAAACTTCCTTTCAAAACATCGCCCTTTGCAACTGGTTACTAGAAGTGAAAACATGTGAAAAGTGTCAGCAAATGCAAGCTTTAGCTTTAGACTTAGGCGGCAGCAGCCCCTGAAACAACTGATATAATAAACTTTTTTTTTTTAATTACCTTCTCTCGTACAACTTGGTTTGAGTCCAAATATGCATCCAAGAATTGCGGTTAGCAAACATACACAGATAACCTGTAAGAAATAAGTAAAAGATCTTGAGTTCTATTTTAACTTTTCAGAAAAAGCTGTAACATAGAAACAAGCTTTACAAACAATCTTATCTGAAGTTAAAGAGACAGACACAAAAATTAAGCCTTTTTTTACATCTTTCATAACATTGTCTTTGCATGCTATCTATAATTTTGCCATAAAAGCATTCGCAGATCCTTTTACATTACCCATCTGATCCCCATGTTCCTCTATGAGGGTGCTACCTTTTTGGAGTAGTCTATTAGCATTAGCAACTGACCGGTTGAGAAGGTATAGTCAGGCTAGCAAAATAGTAAGATTTAGGAACTTCAAGTAACATGGCCTATAGGTGACATTTGATGTACATTAATATTTTGAATAATGCTTTTTTAGTGTCAGTATCACTTTAAGCTACATGTGACAGTCATAATGAAGCATTTGTTTAAAGGGTGATGGAACACTACTTTACAGTTATTTCAAAATCGCACTTGAAAGTGTAATATTTCTCTATTGTTTCACTTACAGCTCAGTAATTCAGGTGCAGATTCTGAACTGTTACAATTATGCAATATTTGGTTGAAAAATTTCTTCAAACTCTTTATTTCTGGTGAACTATCTTAAACCAACTGAATTGAAAAAATTTTGGAAGGTGAATAACGCCTTTAAATCACTGGTGGGGAAATCAAGTCACTTGGAGTTTCTAATTAGTCAGAAGTTTCCTATCAAGGCAACAATGGAAAGCAGAAATGACGCATATTTCCTCATCTGTGATTTACATTACTGAAGGTGGGAAGACAACTAGGCACTTTTTGTTGCCTGTGGTAATGCAAATTGATTGCAGGTGACAAACATGCCTTGTGCCATTGCCCTAAAAGGTATACAGATAGCATGCAATTTAATAGTGTGATTCCTTAAATGTGTTAAATGTTAAAAAGTTAAATGTGGCATTAAGATCTCATTACTGTTGATGGGCGAGTCTGTCCCTTCAATGGGCAGTTTATCAATGCAAACTTTTTTATGTTGACTTTTTCAGTGCACAAAAAGTCCATGGTCTTTCTTTTCATCTGTGGACAAATAATTCCTGCCTGCCCTCTCCAATCCTCTAAGACCCACCATCAGTTCACTCCATCCACACCCACCACTAGCTCTTTTAAAATCATTTTATGTTGCTGCTCCATAACTGGAATTCCATCACTGAATTCCTCTGTGGGGAGCAGTCTCTCAACCTCCTTAAAGAAAATTCAGATCCTATGAATCCAAACTGGAGAGCTGCTGAATAAAAAGCTAAATAACTCAAAAACAGAATAAAAAAAAAAAAAACAACTGCAGATTGTCCCAGACTTTCACTCTGCAACATACTAAAAACTGATTTAAAGGTTATAGCAGTCTCTGAAATTCCACTTGCACTTCTTTGGCTTGATATTTATGAACCTCTGGAAAGCACCGCTTCATTATAAATGATTACTTTATTCTGCTTTTAAAGACATTTTTATCTGGCAAATTCACACTACTTCATTGGCAGTTTAATTTCCTGTTTTTCCTTCTTGCGAGACTTTACACTGGAGAGAAACTCCCTGAAATAATTTGCTGTTTGTAGTTTGAAAAACAGCTAAAGCCTGCCAGTTTATATGTAGGGTATATTGATATGGTGGTCAAGCAATAGATATTTAGTAAAAATGGTTTAAGATAGTTTTCAATGTATGTGTTTTAAAATAATCTGAAAAAGGAATTGTTTTAGGCATATTTGTTCAAGAAGAGCAGATTAGTGCAAGGATGCACTACAGTGTTAAATTGACTATTTTCCACTCCATCTGATATGCCTCTATTTTTCAGGTTAAATGAAAAGCAAATCAATAAAGGTGCAATTCCCCTTCAAATTAACATTTTTTTTTTATAACTCTTTATTTAAGTAGTTTTATGAATTTTACACAAATAATAAGTAAGACAAAATAGGAAACATAAGAAAACAGAAAAAAAAAGAAAAAAAAAACACATAGGAAAAAGAAAAAATTACAAATTAACATTTTAATGATGCACACAATGATATTCTAAGACAGTTTGTAATTGCTCTTCATTTTTTATTTCTTTTTTTTAATTATTTAGCTTTTTCATTCACAAACTCAGAGTTTGGTTATTGAACTAGGCCATGCTAGCTGAAATTCCAGTCAATAATTGCTCTTTACTGATGTATGTGCAGTTAGAACAACAAAAACAAACATATTACTGTTTGAGAACTGGGGATAATACCCATTATTAACTCTGCCAAAGTCATGTGGTTGGAGGGTACTTGCTCATTGGCTGTGTGTCAGGGAAGTCACAAAATAATATTGCAAATACCTCTTCTTCACCATAAAAGAAGCATCTTTGTAATATAGTTTATTTAGAAATTCAGTGCCAATTATGAAATAAAGATTTTTCTGCCAGTGTTTCGTATGATATTTAATGGATTGGAACAGTTCCCTAAGCCTCACCCCCTGCTGATATGTCTGACTACTTTGATGAGCTGGCTGAATACTGTTACTTTGTATCAACAGCCAGTTCAGCCTGCATCCTTCAAACCCCACAATTGCACAAGAGATTTCAATAAGGAACAGAACACCACAGTGCAGTGTGTTGTGAGTTATGTAGTTCCTGCATGCTGTCTGTAATCTGCGGAGAAGTTGTTACAACTTGTAACATCAGTGTTTAGTCCTCCTTGCCTGTAAGGAATTCAAATGACGCAGAAAGAGAAGAACTGTTAAACAACTGGATTGCAGCATAGAAAATGGCATTTATTCATACTTTTTGAAGAAACAGGTAACTGTGATGGGTATATTACGGGTTTCTGTGTTAGGTGGGCCTCTTTATCAAATTTTGGTTTGGAAGCTGGAGTTACACTTTAAAGAAAAATATAAATGGAAAATAACCCTTGCTTTTATAAAGGGTATATTGTTGATATTTTAGAAGGATATAAAACCAAATGTGTAAAAGTTTTGATTTGGTTTTGATTTTGGTTTTGATAAAAATTAAAATGTATAATTGAAATTGTCCATGCTGGAAGCATAGTAAGGAATAGCCCTGCTAAAAAATTAGTGATAGCAAAAAACAAGATAGTGTGGATGCCTGCCAGGTTTTGTAAAAAGGTATGCATTCAAACGCAATGAGGCATAATGTTCAAGTATTTTGAAGAGCTCATATACCCTTATAAGCATCCTTAGTACAAAAAGACAAGCTCCATGTGCCCATTTAATGTTCCTGCGCAGTGATAAACTAATGAACAAACAAGGTGGCAATACTGTATCCAAAAGGGTACTGTACTGAAACAAAATTCCAGGGACCTTATCCTGAAGGATGAAGTGAACTGAATTCTTATATTTTCTTTGCCTTGTTTTCAAGGTCAGAGCTAAATATTCCAATCAGTTCTTTACTATAAGAAACACTAGAACACAATTAAATGACAGATTTCCAGAGGCTAAGAGAAGTACAGGATTTTTTCTCTCTTTTACATTTCCCTCGGACAACAAAAAAATCTATACGAAATTCAGAAAGATGTCCTATCCGGGAAAACGTGGGTACATAAAACCAGGGTTCCGCTATGTTCTTTAAATACTAGTATGAAACAACAAAATGATTTCCAGAGAGGTTCTTGTGCGAGTCTTGAATTTTAATATTACTACTTCCAGATTATAATGGCATTATCAATATTTGACAATATCATGATGCAGCCACACTTCTGCACTTCTACATGGTTCAGTCTGAAGCAGGCACTCAAATAAAGGCAATCTTCCATCAAAAAGTAGAAATCAAGTAGAAAAGATTTATTGTGTCTTCAACACAAAACGTATAAGGCAGAGGACTCAATAAATCTTTTCTACTTGATTTCTACTATTTGATGGAGGCTTGCCTTTGAGTGCCTGCTTCGGACTTTTTCACGGTTGTCCGCTCCCCGTGCTGAGGGCTCAGGGTGGTGCACCTGGGCCACTTCCTAAATGTGGTGAGTAAATATTCCACTTTATGAAGGCCCCTTCGTTGTCTAATCACTTCTACAAGGTTGTCAATGTATCCAACCTGTTTCTTTTTATGACTGGTATGTAACTGTGCCTACCGACGCTGGGGAACCCTGGAGCTACCACCACCCTGGACCTGGCAGTAGATTCAGGGTTCCCACAGAGGGTTGCGCCCAGTGAATTGGACGCAAAACCTGTTTTGCTTTTGTTAAGATAGCTCAGCAGCCTTTACACAGCAGGTTTGGAATGAGGGAATCATCTGAACAAATTTACCGGTGCCTGTACTGTATTTATTGATCCTTTATCATATGGAGCTACCTTTCAAAATTGTAAAGAAACAAACCAAAACAAAACACTCCCAAAACGTAGCATGGCAAGTGGTGGTGCAACAAAAAATGTCAGTCCTTACATACAGAGTGCTTACAGAAGTAAGCACTCTGTATGTAAGTATCATCACTCCTAAAAGGATACCTAAGGATACCTAAAAGGATAAACAACTATGAGAATACAAAATGACTAACGTTTAGATTTTCTCACAAAAAAATAGGTTTATGACATGTATTTATCATGCTACACTTCTCTTCCTATCTTTTATATTTCTATCTAATATCTTTTTGTCTTTGCTTTCCACTTCTGGGTTTTACTAGCAGACCCTTTGGCTATATTATAGGGCAGATTTATTGATATATTGATGTGTTTTCCGGAAAAATTCAAGTTTTTCAAGGGTAAAAAAACCTAAAATTTTCGTGTTACAATTTATTATACCCCAAAGCTGGAAATAGCTTGAATTTGAAAATACTGCAGCTGAAACCTGTCAAGGCAGTGTCGGACTGGGCCGGCGGGACACCGGGAAAAACCCCGGTGGGCCCCGGGCTCTTGTGGGCCCCGCCGGCCCAGATCCGCTACTTAGTGGGGCGGCGCGACCCCACTTTGTTTAGGGTCGCGGTATAATAGAGTAACTGCGCATGCGCATAAAGGTGGCGCCGCGCGCCTGCGCACGAACACGGCACCGCGCGCATGCGCACTAGTCCCCTAAAGCACTCCGGAGCGGTAGCGGCAGCCGGAGGGGGGCCCTGGGGCAGTAGCCCCGGTGGGCCCCACGCCTCCCAGTCCGACCCTGTGTCAAGGTCATGTAGAATTCAATGACAGAGGTCCCTTGAAACATTTGAAGATTTTAATAGCGTTCATGAAGTTCAGGTTTTTATCGGTAGGGTTTCGCTCGAAAACTCAATTCATTCAAGCAATTCAAGTTTTTTTCCTTCGTAAAACCGTTTAATTCGAGTTTTCGGGTTGTTCACCCGAATTCACCAAATTGAGTTTTTTCCATTTGAGTTTTTTCTTAAAATGGGAAAACATTCAAGTTGTGAGTGCATTTGAGGTTTGAAAAAACCCCACAAACCTCTAAAACTAAAGCTTTGACAAATAACCCCCTATGTGTACTGCCTCTGATAAAACCATGTATGTGTGTGTTGTAGATAACAACCTGCATCATAACACAATGTCTGTGTAGTAGCGATATGTGTTGTGTGATGTTTCAATGTACCACTTCTCATTTACATGAGACTTATAGCCTTTAGATAAGTGAAACAAGCCTTTTAACCACTCTGGTACAGGTCTTTTAACCACTTCAAGGCACCCGCACCCATCCCAACATCACGGAAGAAGACAAGGCAATCCGATGCGAGAGTATATAAAAAGGAGCTTGCCCGGCCTGTTGTAATCACCAGCACTCTCGTTACCAGGTAAATTCTTGCCTGAGTGCTACGTTGCAATCTCAAACCAAAATAAGTGAAAGTAGCATTTACAGGACTTACAAAAATAAAAAATAATTTATTCCAAAAAGCACACCAACATTTCGGCTGTAACCCCAGCCTTTCTCAATGTGACTTCTAATATCCTCATATTTTGCTACAGGGGGTACTTTATTTATTATAATACACAAGTTTCACTGAGAAATGATATCACTAAGCCCTAGGGTTGCCACCTGCCCGGTTTTGACAGACGATTTTTTGAAGGGCTGCCCGGGTCAAAACTGGCTGGCCGGTTTTCCAAATTAGGAAAAACGGGCAGGATTTGCTTTAATTGACGCAGCGATGCCTGGATTTAATGGGCCGAAAAGGTGGCAACCCTACTAAGCCCTGATTATTACAGAGGACATCACTAAGCACCGTTTATAAGTATATAATTTACAGGATATTCATGGCTCTTTTGTATGTATATATTTGTATATATATATATATATATATATATATATATATATATATATATATATATATATATATATATATATATATATATATATATATATATATATATATATATATATATATATATATATATATATATATATATATATATATATCTCAATGTCTTAGGACAGCACCTCTTGCCATGAAGCTACCTAGTAGCTGCCCCTGTGCAAGGAAATGTGGTAGATAACAGTAAAAAATAAGCCAGCACCAAGGGTCTTAATATGAAAAAAATATATATATGTATTAATTACATGGTATGTATAACATATATATATATATATATATATATATATATATATATATATATATATATATATATATTTATTTATTTATTTATATTTACTGTAGTTTATATCTATATCATAACACGTTTTAGCCAGGAGCAAGTCTGCTCAAGGGCTTATTTCAATATGCTGTAAAGCAGCCCATGTCAACCCTGATGAATGCAAAATGCATTCATATCATTAAACCCAGTAATTACAGCTCAAGACCAGGTTCACATAGACAACTACATTTGCAGAGAGACAACTATGTTTAGGGAGAGTCCCCATTGCGTGACTGTTGACATTCTGTAGAGCCATGAAGCAGTAGCCTATGCCACGAAAAATTGCAGTGCTGCCTATCATCTCCATCTGGCCCTTTATGCACTCCTGCTTTCAATGCTGTGTCCATTACTGTTGCCAGAATAATCAGAAAATGATAACATTCATAACAGCCAGCCCTAGCCCCTTGACCTGCCTAGTGCACTGTGGACCAAGATAAGGATAGAGCCAATTCTTTCTACTCAAAACTACCCAAAAGCAAGTCAAAACAAATGCTCAAATTAGTTATATCTACAAAATTGATATTTATTATGCCCCAAAGCTGCAAAAAGGCAACTAAAACCTGTCGAGGCCATGTAAAAGTCAATGGCAGAGGTCCTTTGAACCATTTGAAGATGTTTTTTAGCCTTCATGACTTTCAGATATTTTCCCAGTGGTTTGAGCTTGAAAGCTCAATTCGAGCTATTTGAGGTTTTTTTCAACGATAACTAGATCAATTCAAGTAGTCGAGTTTTTCCTTCGATTGCATTAGAGTTTTTTTCATAAATAAGCCAACATTCGAGTTGTGAGTTTATTCGAGGTAGAAAAAAAACTCAAAAGCTCAACCTTTGATAAGACCTAAGAGTGAAGCAAAGGAAAGGGAGGAGAAGAAAAATATTTTGTGGCCTTTTCTAGCTTCAGGGATGATAGATTTACTTTCCTGGAATAAAGCCTTTGATTTAGGGTAAGGACACACTGGACGATTTGTCGCCAACGTTTTAAAAAAGTAAATCGCGGCGACAAGACGATCGTCTTTTTTGAACAGACGATTCACAGCGACTATTGGCACAGAGCGATTTGTATCCCATTACTCTGTGCGGTACGTGCTCCACCCAAATCGGAAACAGTTTGTGCTTCCCGCTGTAACCTGACATTTTTACGTGCTTGCGTTCTTGCGTCATTGCGTTCGCATTGTAATTTGAATACAATTGCTGCTACTTATCTGTATGTGTGTGCGTGTCTAGGAGATTTCAGTGCTTTTCTAAGTACATGCTATTTCTGATAAATCGCTCGGAAAAGGGTCTCAGTGCGTTTTGGAGCTACAGGCGATTCACAAACGCGCTGTGGGCACAGGAGCTGGCGTCTTTCATTTGGTTTTGTTCAGAGACAAAACGAGCGATATGTCGCCGCGATTTGCTTTTTAAAAACGTTGGCGACAAATCGTCCAGTGTGTCCCTACCCTTACTCTGGTTAAGTTCTGGCAATAGAAATTACAGTATGTTAAAGGCAGTCTATCCAATGTTTGCATTAACCCACTTGAGTGACAAAGCTAGCATTTGTGTATCAGCAAGGCTGAAGTCCTTTTACTCTTGTCTGCAGAACTGTTCCATAGAAGGGTATATCCAGAACTCCGACAAAGTACACACATCCTGTCAAGGTTTTTAAGAGGATCTCCAAAATGGGAAAAGCATGTAAGAATTTTATAGCTGACAAAGTCTCGGCAAACTAAAATTCTGCTGTCTAATAAACACCCTAAAAGGGATATAACGATAGTAATTCATATATTTTTTTAGACTTTCTCATGATTTTAAAATAAAGTCAGTAGTCAATACAATACAGAAGGTTTTTTTACACTTTTGTCTGATTTGCACACAGTGGGGGTCATTTATCAACACTGGGCAAATTTGCTTATGGGCAGTAACCCACGGCAACCATTGCTGCATTCATTGTTCTACTTGCTAATCACTGATTGGTTGCTATAGGTAACTGCCCATGGGCTAATTTGCCCAGTGTTGATAAATGAGCCCCAGAGTGTTTATAACTGCATGCAAAAACATGGAGAAGATCATTTTTTTGTTATTCCTGTTGAACACTTTCATCACACCAAAACGAAAAGTCAAACTAATAACCAGATCTGGTGCATGTACTGGATTAATGGTTAAACTATAACTTCTCAAGACCAGAACTTACTTCTGAATGATCAAAATAAACAGTTTTACAGGCCAGTCAATCAAATCAGTATATTTTTCAAAGTTGCAACAATTACCCTGCAGTGCTATCATTTATGTATTAATAACTCAGCCCATATGAGTCTAACATATACCCCTACATGTAATAAAAGGTACAAAGTCTATACAGATGCAGTAACCAATAACAAATATGAAGAACAGTAAAAGCTACCCTATAGTTATAGGTGATTATACCTGTAACAAACGTTACAAAACCCACTAAGTGCTGGCAAATTCATTCACATACACACAACACTTTACTGATGTCAAATGTTGCTACCATAAGTACACTGGTTGGTTCTACAGGCAGGCATTGTCCTCCAAAGAACTATTTTTCTATAGCAGGGCTGTCCAACTGGAGGCCCTTGTGTGGCCCCCCCATATGAAAGTCTGCCTACTGTGTCTGCTTACCATGTGTAAGTTTTAAAAAGTATTAGTACCGAGATTAACTGGCCCCTGCATTGATTAAACCTCAAATTCTGACTGCAATCCCCCCTTCATTGTTCACACTTGTAACACCTCTATTGTTCACACCCCTTAAACCCTGTACTGTTCACACCTGAGACCCAGACTGACAAACTGCCCAAATTATTCACCTGTTCACAATGATAAAGGAGCACCAGCACTGTGTCGCTGTATGTAGTACATCTTACAGTGGTCCTGATAGGTTTCCCTGTCTACTGCTCTGTTCTGCCTTCCCTATGTGTGCCCATACTCTGCCTGCCCTATGCTCCCTGTGTGTGCCATACTCTGCCTGTCATATGTTCCTTGTGTGTTCCGTACTTTCCCTGCCCTATGCTCCCTTGGTGTGCCATAACAAAGAGAAATCAGATGGCACTCACCAAGCAAAATATGCTAATTTTGCTTGGTGAGTGCCATCTGATTTCTCTTTGTTATTGCTACATGTATGGAACTGAAGAGCAGCAAAGTTCCCAGATAGAGCACCACAGTATTTAACCCATGGAGGTAGGATTCTATTGAAGCTTGGTGTGCCATAATCTGCCCGCCCTATGCATCCTGTGTGTGCCATACTGTGGCCGCCCTATGCTCCCTGTGTGTGCCATACTCTGCCCGCCACATGCTCCCTGTGTGTGTCATACTCTGCCTGCCACATGCTCCCTGTGTGTGCCATACTCTGCCTGTCATATGCTCCTTGTGTGTTCCGTACTCTCCCCACACTATGCTCCCTGGGTGTGCCATACAATGTCTGCCCTGTTCTCCTTGGGTGTGCTCCATACTCTGCCTGCCTCATGCTCCCTGTGTGTGCCATACTCTGCCTGCCTCATGCTCGCTGTGTGTGCCATACTCTGCCTGCTTCATGCTCCCTGTGTGTGCCATACTCTGCCTGCCTCATGCTCCCTGTGTGTGCCATACTCTGCCAGCCACATTCTCCCTGTGTGCCATACTCTGCCCGCCACATGCTCCCTGTGTGTGCCATACTCTGCCCGCCACATGCTCCCTGTGTGTGCCATACTCTGCCCGCCACATGCTCCCTGTGTGTGCCATACTCTGCCCGCCACATGCTCCCTGTGTGTGCCATACTCTGCCGCCACATGCTCCCTGTGTGTGTCATACTCTGCCTGCCACATGCTCCCTGTGTGTGCCATACTTTGCCTGCCCTATTCTCCTTGGGTGTGCTCCATACTCTGTCTGCCCCATGCTTCCTGTGTGCTATACTCAGCCTGTCCTATGCGCCTGTGTGTGCCGTATTCTGCCAACCCTATGCTCCCTGTGTGTGCCATACTCTGCCTGTCATATGCTCTTTGAGTGTTCAGTACTTTGTCTGCCCCATGCTTCCTGTGTGTGTCATACTCTGCCTGCCCTATGCTCCCTGTGTGTGCTATACTCTACCTTTCCTATGCACCTTGTGTGTGCCGTACTCTGCCCACCCCATGCTCCGTGTATGCCATACTCTACCTGTCATATGCTCTTTGTGTGTTCCGTACTCTGCATGCCCTATGCTCCGTGTGTGCCATACTCTGCCCTATGCTCCTTGGATGTGCTGTACTCACCCTTTCATATGCTCCTGTATGTCGCATTCTGCCAACCCCATGCTCCCTGTGTGTGCCATACTCTGCCTGCTCTATACTCCCTGGGTGTGCTATACTATGCCTGCCCTATTTTCCTTGGGTGTGTGCCATGCTCTTCATATTGCTACAAGATGCACATGCATTCTGATCTACTATCAGTTTAGGGTAAAGGCAGATGAGACAGGGTCATTTTGATGCCTACAATAAACTCTTTGTGTAAATGTGTGAACTTGATGTCATGCCAAATTACAGGGAATCAATTCTCACCTTTGATTGCAAGTGGAATTAACTTATAATTTTTGCTTGAGATCACCCTTGTTTAAAGTGAATAGGAATTCCCTGTAAGTGCCCTGTTTCTGTCAAGTGACCATACTTGGGGAGGGGAGGAATCAGCATTTTGAATCCTTCCCAATGAGTTACAAAACAAGATGCTTAAAATCAGCCTGTCTGAATTATTTAATGGTAGAGGACAATCTACCTTTTGGGCATCCCTTGTCTACATCAAACTCAAAATAGAAGAAAATTCTGTGGAGAACACAGCACCCAAGCATACTACAAAATCATCTGTGGAAGGCTGCCAAATATAAACTTTCCTACAGTAGAGCAACTGTCAGAATGAATTTACCTATTTCTAAAGGCCTTCCAATGAACACAGAACGCTCACGTGAATGAAATGTTCCTCAGCACTTAATAAACAAACCCGCAGCTGCATTGGATTAATGGGAACACATCTCAGGAGAGTCTAGCCAGTGCTGTTGATAAACTATAACTCTCTGGATCCCACAGCCCAATACTAGTGTCTTTTATTTGAAGTTGAAAGGAGTTGCTATTAACACAAGCGCTGCGCATTTTGCCTCATGGTTGCACTACAGGAAGAGTCAGGGGTCACATCTTACCAGGGACAGCACTTTCCACTTGTTTGATTTCTTTTTTTTCGCGCTGTGAGATCCTCGCCCCGGATCTTCAACCAGGGTCATAGGGTTCAGCATGGACTGTTCGAGCGTTTCCCCGCCAGTGCTGCCATTCCTTCCTCCGCTCTCCATATCTCTGATGTCTTTTCCCCACCAGCCGAGTTGTTGCTGCTGTTGTTCAGTGTCAGTACCACACGCTTTACTCCCATTAACTGCTGTCCCTCCTGCTTCCCGAGCAGCAGCTCTAATATCAGACTCAGTGCAGTTACTGCTGCTCTCTCTCTCCTGTCTCCACCCGCTTAACCCCATCCTCTCTGCTCTCCACTCACTGCTTGGTGTGAATAGACACAGGCTGCAATCCATCTGTTTAGACATCATTTCACTGTTTCTACTGAAATTAGGTACTTTCTTTAAAATGTATTTTTCTCTTATATGTAATGTTTGCGGGTACAGGTATGGGACCTGTTATCCAGAGAGCTCGGGACCTTGGGTTTTCAAGATTAGTGAACTTTCCATAATTTGGATCTCCATACATTGTCTACTAGAAAATCATGTAAACCAGGGGTGTCTGGGGCCACACATGAAATACACAAACACTTTTGATTTGTAGAATTAAAGAAAATACACAGAAAAGAACTACAATACCAGTTGGGTAACCAGATGGAGCTATACACTGGAATATGGGACACCTGGATATTAGACTTATTATTATTACTAACTGGGCAATGGGCAGAGTCCGCCCTCCTCCCTACTCCATAGGTCACCACATTGTTACAACCTGGCATAGTAAGTCTGTTTCTAATAAGACGACAGACTGAGGTGGTTAATGTGTTTGGACTCTCGTTTTCCTGTATTTCCATACATTTATTTCTAAATTTCTTTCTTTTTTCCCTTCTCTTCCTTTTCTCTCTCCTTCAAGCTGAGCCGCATTCATATCCATCCTGGGTCGCATGCGGCCCTCGGGCCGCAGGTTGGACACACCCCTGATGTAAATGTTAAATAAACCCAATAGGCTGCCTTTGCTTCCAATAAGGATTAATTATATCTTAGTTTGTATCAAGTACAATGTACTGTTTTATTACTATTTATTAGGAAATCATTTTTAAGAATTCGGATTATTATGGTAAAATTAAGTCTATATGAGACAGCCTTTCTGTAATTTAGTGCTTTTGGGTAACTGGTTTTCAGTAGGTTTAGTTGATATTTTCTTCTTTAGCATTTTATAAATGATAAAATAACTTGGCCAGCCAATTTGTAATCCAACTAGGGTGTGATGATGCCAAGAGATTTTACCTTATTATAAGAAGGGAGACATACAAACTGCACAGATGAACTGTGATTAGTTCAAATGTCTAAATACATTGTTCATGTATGTCAGGACAGGACATGTTGCTGTATCTGCACCAGTTTCTAAAGGTGGCCATACACAGGGAGATCCGCTGGTTTGGCGATGCCGCCAAAAGAGCAGATCTCTCCCCGATATGCCCACATTGAAGTGTGGGCGATATCGGGCTGATCCGATTGTGGGCCCTAGGGCCCAACAATCAGATCAGAATGGAGGCCAAATAGGCGGTCGGATCGCAGGACCGCATCAACGAAAAGATGCGGCCGCAATCCGGCGGGATTTTTTACCCTGCCCAATCAGCATCTGGCCGACTTTCTGCCAGATATTGATCGGGAAAGCCCATCGGAGGGCTCTACACACGGGCCGATAAGCTGCTGACTTGGTCTGTGCCTTAAGCCTCTTTGCCATCTTTTCTATGAAGACAAAAGGACATCCCTTTTCTGTTATCTTTCTTTATTAAATGGCCAGGCTGTTAGAACACTTGCCAGGTAACAACCCTATCCCTTTGATTTCAATGTGGTTATATGGTAACAGCACCCAGGTTCATTACTTACTGTATATAGTAGTGGAGTTTGCACCTTTGGATTATTAATTTAAATATTATCAACATATTTATGAAGCACCAACATATGCTGCAGCACTGTATAAAGGAATTCATTATTTGAATTTATACAATTAAAATAAATTCATATATGCCCACCATTGCTGGGTTATATAAGTTAATTTAGTATGCAGGAAGCTAATTGTGTCTGCCCCTGCATTATTTTATATTTCCAGTGTTGGAAATATGACTGCATTTACCAACATATCACAATAAACTGACAAAGCTGATGACAAGTTATTTTATTATACCATCACTGGTAGATCTGCTAGAATAAATTAATTTCATTTAGCAACACATAGTTTCTGAGCTTCTGTGCATTCTCTTTTTACAACCTGATATAACCCCCATATAGTAGGTTGTTTACTTCTGCCCTTGACTGAATATGGATTTCAAAAGAATCCTAAATAATTAGGGGCGTTTCAGCAGCATCAAGATATATATATAGCAGTAATGATATAAACTTGTACTTATGGGTTATTCATTTATGGCTCTTGTTCCAAAACTGATCACATGATAAACATTGTGAATTGAACAACTGAAAATCTGGCACTGTAAAGGGAACATCTGCACATACAGTATGGTTAGCTTCTGGATCCGATAGCAGTTCACCACATTCAGTTTTGCATATGTAAGCATGGGTTTTTTTTTTTGCTATCTGTACATAAACTACCTACTGAAGAACTAAATTATCCTGAGGGGGCAGCACTATGATCCAAAGCAAAAAGGGATGGTGTAAATTAAGAGAACCTTGTTTGCACTTAAGTAGGAGTGATTTAGATGTCTTTTAATGGGAAATCACTCCCTATTTAAACACTGAGTGGTGTTTATTAATTTATGGAGTTAACCTGCATGTCAACATACCTCCCAACATTACAAATAGAATCAGGATGAATTAGGCCATGTGTCTGATCCACCCTATCTATACCTAGTAAAATTTAGACATTCAGCTAATCTAAATGCAGCAGTTGGCAATCAACCCCATTCCTTCTGGGAGCCACAGATTGAGTTTGCAGCCTAAATAGGGAAAATTGTGAAGAATACATTGGACTGTGGGATATAATTTAAAAGAGGTACATTGCACAGGGCAGCATAGCATTTGGCAGTAGATATCAATTTTAATATCAATTTGAACTGGTTTATTATGTTAAGCATGCTCACTGCAATATACATAATGTTATAGAGTTTTCTCGGGATTCATTCTGATGATCAGGTGACCTTGCACTTCTAAAAAACAAGATAATACTTAGTGAATATATCGTTTTTATCGCACTGTGACATTCACTGCAGCCCTCTTACAATGGGTTTAATTGAGAGTAATTAAAACAAAAACAGAAATACATAGACTTGCATCAATTTTAGTAGAGTAGTTTGAGCTAACTGACTCCATAACAAGGACTTTAAAGAAGGTGCCACCGGATCTACTTTGCCCAACAAGCTATATAAAAACTTTAGTTAGTGGTTTATTCAGTGGTTAGAACTTATTTCCTTATGCAATAAATTCCACTGCTGAGTGGGATCTGTCTAGTCTACAAGGGAATTTTGTGTCCCTTGCTGTACCAACATCAGAAATAAGTCAGCTTTCCTGGCAGCCAGATAAATGCCAAATGTATGTAGTTTCAGGAGCCTCAGAGCTAGAAATGAAACAAAGCAGAGAAAGATTAAAACTATGTTTGTTTTTTTTTCCAAATCTTTTTTAGAAATATTCAGTTCTATTCCAACACAATGTCAGCTGTCAATGAAAAATTGTCTAAGAAAGGATTAGGACTCTCAAATAGTCAGAGACAGAGGAAATACAGCTGATGATTGTGTAATCTACTGAGGGTGGAAATGTCAGAGGAAAATCCACAAGTGTAGAGGAAACGGGCAAATCATGTGAAACTTTTTGTTTACATTAGCATTTTATGTGCCATAGCAGGTGTTCTGTAGCTGGAAACCCTCTAGCTTTTATCATAGAGAACTAACATATATCTATGTCAGCAGCCCTGAAATAAGCATTATTTGCAGAAAAAAAGTCTTGTGACTTTATCAAGAGGCCAATATGAACCTTGTCATATGTCGTTTTTAATGGCAGCCAGATATCAGGCTGGGAAATGGTAGATTAGCCCCCCATACACTGGAGACAGGAAAACCAGTGAACTAATAGCTAAACTATAAAAATAAAAGTACTAGTTCAACACAAAGTATTGCAGGCCCATTGGTACACTAAATAAGCTAAGAGAATATGATATAATGAACTGGTATCAGTCATATACCAATACATGTAAATAACAAATAAGTAAAATGTCTATAATCAGAGGCGTAACTACAGAGGAAGCAGACCCTGCAGATGCAGGATGTATAGGGGCCCCATGAGGCCCTAGATCATATACAATTTCAGTAAATATTGGTAAAATAACCTCTAGCCATTTGCTGTGGGGCCCAGTAATATCTGGTTACACCACTGTCTATAATAACAGTGGTTTGCAAAAAATATTTGTTACATATACAAAAAAACTGTGACACAAATCTTAAGTAAAAAGTGAGAGGAAAAACATGAATACGCATAAAGAAAGTTTATACTGGACCCAGAATATCCAGTGATCCTAAACTAAACATAATTACAGTGCCTCTCTTATTCAGTTCATGGGAATTTTCAAACAAGAATCAAACATTAGAGAGGAGAGGTCAATGTAGCAAATATCTCTTGAGAAGATGCAGTAGGGATTTATGAGAATATATGTATGCAACCTCTTAATGTGGACATCGACTTAAACTCGTTTAAGAATTGAAAGATAGCATATTGTAAAATGGAATTGCTGATCTTGTGTTACTATTTGTAATATGAAAGATGTTGAAATAGATGTACAGTATTTATATTGATTTATTTATGCTTTTAATTGATCAGGAAAGTAAGGGTTTATATTCCTGTTTAAAATTTTAATGGACTGGCAATTCTAATTTACTCTTGAGGAAACAAAAGTTTCAAGTTCATGTAGTTGTATATGTGTGATTTAGATATTACATATTAACAGCCTTTCTCCCTATGATTCATTTCCACAGTGACTTTGGGCATCTGAGACACAAGAAGTCTTGCAGTCAATCTTCAGGAAATTGAGTAACAATTCTGCATTACATCGGAAAAATAAAAAGGCATTTACATGCACAACATGGTTGTAAACTAATGTATATCAAGTGATCTGTCTGAATATCTGGAACCCTGGCTGTGCATATGTAGAATATTTGACTGAAGGGGAAGCTTTATGCTCTTTTAGAAATGATTATACATGAATACTTTCTATGAAGGGCTGGCTGGGTCAGATATTCTTATGGGTTGCATTATGTACTTGTGCTTTTTGTTTATTTTCCATGTTTGCATGATTCTAGGCCAAGGATATGTATATGATCAGTACCAGTGTCGGACTGGCCCGGCGGGATACCGGGAAAATACCCGGTGGGCCCCGACCCTAGTGGGCCCCGCCGGGCCAGTCCCCCTCTCCCAAACTGTTTTTTAAAAATAATAAAAAAAAATTCGGCGCATAGTAGCGCCGTTTGCGCATGCGCACCGAGCGCCGTTTCCGTTTGCGCATGCGCGCCGTTTGCGCATGCGCGATGCGCCGAGCAGGGATTCGCCGAACAAGTAGGTAGCGGGGCCAGAGGGGGGCCCTGGACACCAGTCCCGGTGGGCCCCGGACCCCCCAGTCCGACCCTGATCAGTACAGTGTCGGACTGGCCCACCGGGATAACAGGAAAAGTCCCGGTGGGCCAGTCCGACACTGTACTGATCATATACATATCCTTGGCCTAGAATCATGCAAACATGGAAAATAAACAAAAAGCACAAGTACATAATGCAACACATAAGAATATCTGACCCAGCCAGCCCTTCATAGAAAGTATTCATGTATAATCAGTGGGCCCTCCTGCTGCTAACAATTTGGTCTATTTCATGGTTATTCCATATATATATATATATATATATATATATATATATATATATATATATATATGTATATATATATATTTATAAGAGGCTAAATAGATGGAATAATAGATTATAGTATGTAAAGAAAAGAGACAAGTAGAATAGAGATTGAGTGAGGAGAGGAAGAATAATAGTACTGAGAGTGGGCCCCTGGTCTAAGCTTAATTGGTGGGCCCCTCGTCAAAGGTTTTTGGGTAGGCCCATAGTGTCCCAGTCTGACACTGGATCAGTAGGAAACAGACATTATACAGCTGTGTGAAAAAGTAGGTACTTGCAAGTTTTGACTTTTGAAACATACAGATATTCAATGAACAAATATAATGCACCATTGCAAATTTTGCATGTGGAAAACGTAAATAAACTCTTGTATTTATAACTAACTGGGATACCTAAAATTAGAATAAACTGCACTAGATCAGGAACAAATGATTTAGAACATTGTTTGAGAGGATCTTGGGGGGACCTCAGACTTTAAGTTTGGTTTGCTCTTTGCTAAGTGTGTTTTCTCATTGTGCCTAGATTGAAAGAGCTCTTTGAGGCCTTTAGTTAAAAGTTATAGATGCCTATTAGTCTGGAAGGGAATTAAAAAAGATCACCAAACATTTTAGCATTGATCATTCACTATCTGGAAGATAATCTATAAATTGAGCAAGTGGAGCGAACTTGCTGGCCTGGCCATCCAGGCAAATTCAGTCCAAGATCAAAATGCAGTCTTTAAGTATTTTAGTAGTTGGGAGAGCATCAGCCACCTAAAGTTGTGGATGGGAGCTCAAGCAGCTTAAATCCTGGCCAGGGGTAATAGATCATGTAACACATCTCACGCTGTAGCACATCTGTTTGCAAAAGATAACAAGTGTGTCAAGACCAGGCAATGTTTCGGGCCCTCTCTTGCCCCTTTTCAAGCCTGAAGCCTTGCAAGGCTTGAAAAAGGGCAAGAAAGGGCTCAGAATATTCCCTTAATAAACACATGTCCTTTTTTTCAAAATAAAAAGTCTTTAAGAACCCCAGAATTTCATCACTGGACATTTGGATACCTATTTATTATTGGTCAGATTTTAGAGGTTTTATAGGTTTTTGAAACTAAGACTAAACTCACAAACTCTAAAACTATGATTTTCATGACATTTATTAAAACATCCAAATAAAAAAGTATGAACAGAAAAAATACAAAAACCTTGAAAACGTAAAATTTTTCGAAAATTCCTTG